>NC_087281.1:18839032-19461631 GCF_015220805.1 Pogoniulus pusillus | reverse complement strand
AATTATCTGTGGTTTAGGTCCAAATAGAGATTCTGGCTGAAGACTGTTGTGTTTGTGTTTTTCACTTTTGTTTGTTTCATGGGGCAATCATAGAATCAACCAGGTTGGAAGAGACCTCTAAGATCATCCAGTTCCAACCTAGCACCCAGCCCTAGCCAGTCAACCAGACCATGGCACTAAGTGCCTCATACAGTCTTTTCTTGAACACCTCCAGGGACCGTAACTCCACCACCTCCCTGGGCAGCTCATTCCAATGGCAAATCACTCTCTGTGGCAAGAACTTCCTCCTAACATCCAGCCTAGACTTCCCCTGGCACAACTTGACACTGTGTCCTCTTGTTCTATTGCTGGTTGTCTAGGAGAAGAGACCAACCCCACCTGGCTACAACCTCCCTTCAGGTAGTTGTAGACAGCGATGAGGTCACCCCTGAGCCTCCTCTTCTCTAGGCTAAACAATCCCAGCTTTGTTCCCTTTCACATTGTGTGGAATGGTAACACAGTTGTATTTGCCAGAGAACTAAGTCCTACTTTGAAATGTCCTTTCAACAAGATTTGCACAAAGTCCTTTTGGAAATCTATGGGTTTTATAGATTGCATGAAACAGATGTAACATTCAGAATTCACTAACTTGCAAACTAAAATAATGATTTAAAAAACAAATAGGTCAGCTGACATCTTTTATCTCAAACTGCACTGTAATACAAGCTAAGAATGTACTCATTTGTAACTTGTTCATATTTTTCCAGTGTCTGTGACATGTAACTTTGAAACATAACTTTTCAACAACAGAGAGCTTTCCTAGAAAACTCTTGGACTTGACAATAGGAAAATCTACAACTGGCAACAGCCATCTGATATATAGACATAATATTCATTTGGCAGACTATTATATGCCTTCAGTCTTTTCACTTCTAATTCACCCACAAACCTATCTCCAGCAAGGTCATTCTGAAGCTTCAGAAATTCTAAGAAATTTCAGATATCTGACAATAGATGTATATTTAACAAACTTGGAGAAAGCTGCACTGTCTTATCATTATTATCAGCTGATAGAAAGGGATTTTTGAAGATAATTGACGAGCAGAATTTCTGAAGAAGAAATATTTTAATGCCATTGGCATTTCAGAATGCCATATATTCAGCCTGTATAGCTTTTTCCCCCCCTTTATTTACAGTAGCTGGGGAGGGAAGTGATGCATGCCACCCCAAACATCTGACTTAAGTAAATTCAAGGTGGAGGAAAGAAGGTTCCCCAAATTTAGGGAGAATCGAGTAGAGCCAGAAAGTATTTCAACTACAGAAAAATAAAGAACCTTTGCAGGAAATAATCAAAATACATGGACTTCCATCATATTTGTTCTGAGAGAGTAAAAGCTCCAATTGTACAGAAAGTGCAGGAAATAGACTATCAACAGCCTGATTATTTGGACAGCCAAAGATATCATAATTAGAAGATAATGACTAACATCTTTTCATAGCTGAATTAAGTAGTAAACTTGTCATGGATATCAAAATGGTTGGGACCTACACTTGCACTTTGTTATGGAATTTCATATTATAACAACTTTGAGTTGAGAGTCTAATGCTTCATGAGTGCACAGTCTATCTATGAATGCAACCCAACACACTGAGACTTAAATGGTTTAATGTGAGCAACTGTACTTTCATGAGAAAGTAAACACTTTTCAAACCTACTTTGTTAGCCTCTCGATGGTCTGAATGTGAACATTAGAATGAGTCTGTGAAAGAACTGCCTCATGTTGTGCACATTTCAGACACAGACCACCAATCCCCTTGGAATTTGTGGCTGAAGCAAGTGACTTCTGTTGGCTTAGCTTTCCTTCCAAATCTTTCCATGTCTTCTGAGATTCCAAAAGGTCTTTTCTAGAAAGAAGAAATAAGAAAAAATACTTGTGCAATCTTACATTTCTACAAATTGTATTTATAGGCAATACATAATTACAGATGTAAACTAAGAAGAACTGGGATGATTCCTGTAATTAGGCTACAGAAGACTTCAACATAGAAATAATAGTTGAACTGCCCAACTAAAATTGCATTGTTTTTGTCCTCCTCTCTAGAGTAAAATAGTGAAGTTAAAAAAAAAGGTAGATAAAAATTGTAGGCTTACATATTGTCCAAACAGAGTAAGAGACTCACTATTAGTTAAAAAATATTTCAGTATCATATGTTTTTCCTGTTGTTCTTACTTAGTTGATGTGTCTTCTCTACTCTTAAATTAATTGTGAAGTTACAGTATGTGATGGTTTGGGTATTACCTGCCCCCCCCCCCCCCACCTTTGGAAATCACCCAGACTAGACTCAGCCAGCTCTGGAAACTGAAATGAAGCTTATTATTTACGGCTTAGCAGAATATACAAGCAGATATTTACAGTATATACAGAAACACACAAGGTAAAAGGTAATACAGAAAACACAACAGCCCTCCCAGAAACCTGAGTCCCCAGGAGGGGCTTCCAACCACCCCTTCACCTTCCCCCTACCCCTCTCAACCTTACCCCAGTCCCAAGGATGAATGGAGGTTTGGCCAGGGGGTTAGGTAGCAAAGTGGATTAGTAAAAAAGGTGAGGTTAGAGATGCAGCTCAGCCAGTTCCCCAGCAGAAGTGCCTGTATCTGTGTTCTGATTTTTGTTTTTATACATCTCAGCAAGCCTATGAGTGAAGTAGACATCACCTTGTTTTCCTTTCACAGCCTATAATCTAGTTCCTCTCACCAAAACATTCTAGCTAGCTTCAAACTAGCACACAGTATTAGATCCCTTATGCTCCCTACACAAAATCTGGACTTATTCAGCACATTCATTCTGATCCACCAATACACACAAACTTGAGCTCAACCACCTCTCCAGAAGAACAAGTGTACTAGTTTGAAGCAGGCTAGAATGTTTTGGTGAGAAGAACTAGATTACAGGCTGTGGAAAGAAAACAATGGTGATGTCTGCTTCGCTCATAGGCTTACTGAGATGTATAAAAATATGTCAAAATATAGATAAGACTCTCGGCACCACTCTCGCTTGGGCTGCTGGCTGAGCTGCATCTCTCTAACCTCACTCTCCATTTTGGACTAATCCACTTTGCTTCCTAGACCTCTGGCCGAACCTCCATTCCTCCTTGGGACTGGGGTAAGGTTGAGAGGGGTAGGGGGAAGGTGAAGGGGTGGTTTAGAGCCCCTCCTGGGGACTCAGGTTTTTGGGAGGGCTGTTGTGTTTCTGTATTACCTTTTTACCTTGTATATTTTTGTACATAACTATACATACTGTAAATATCTGCTTGTATATTGTGCTAGCCATAAGTATAAGCTTCATTCATACTTCCAGAGCTGGCTGAGTCTAGTCTGGGTGATTTCTAAAGTGTGGGGGGGGGCGGGGAAACCATCACAACAAGCTAAGCTTTTTACTTGTCTCTGACATTTTTACCAGGTAATGTGAAGGATTTACTCCAGAATTTCCAAGCATCTGTCAGGTCAGGGAGAGTGGAAGCATTAGGAATGCTGACATCAGGAAGTTCCAGGCAAACGCACACTGTGCATATACATGGATCAATTTGACAAATTGTGCAATGAATCCAAAGCTTTTGGTTTGTTATGCAGGCCATCTGGGCAGCACACACATAGTAAGTCTGACACATTCTGGTTGCATTGGATTTACTGCGTGCATGGTATGTACACTGCATGCATGCTTATTTCCAGCTAGGAAATCTGTGCACAGTTTTACAGTTTTAGTAGCTGGCCTATCAAGTATAATCCACTGCAACCTGAACGGATTTTGGTCAGCACACATCCTTAGACAGACCTTTAGTTGGGAAATCTTGGGCAGAAATTAGCAAATCCTGCATAAATTCATGCTGCAAGGTAAAAACAAGGATAGTCCCCCTGAAAGTGCTATCATTTCTCACCCTCATTAAAATCCACTGAATGCTCAAGTGCCTTGCAGAATTCATAGTTTGAAAAATCCTGTCCCTCAGGGGAAATCAAGAGGCCAAATATTGTACTTCTAGCAATTTTCAGAGTATTTTTCAGTCTCCAATATTTATTTCTGAGTATAATGCTCCAAGTCAACACACAACAAAGACTACTACATAGCTGAAATGTAAAATCTTCCCTTGCTTTCACTAGCACAATTGGCTTTTCACCACTGCAGAGGGCAAATTTAAACCTTTTAATATTTTGAGGAGTACATGAAGACTTAATTCCAATATTTTTGTTTAAAGATATGCAGGTAACACAGGACTGGAAACACTGCCTGTATGCTTCATGACTATGTTGTCCTGCTCCAAAATGGTCATGGGGCCTAAACTAGTTTGATGCTTAACATCTGTAAAACCTATGCCACAAACTATTAGTAGAAGAAAGCAAATGATGGAAGAGCTCCTATGAGTTAATTTTTTTTAATTGGTCTACCTTAACAGAGATGATCTTTCCACAAAGAAAAGGGGTAAAATGGATAAAGACATTTTCATATCATTTCCATAAGTTCAGTAATATATACAAAATTTACATATTACCAATGTTGCTATATATTAGCATTCAACTATACTACATTCAGTTTTGCTACATTTCTATTTGATAAAATGTTATCTAAAACCAGTTTTCAAGCACACTCCCAGGCAACCAACAACAGAACAAGGGGACACAGTCTCGAGTTGTGCCAGGGAAGGTATAGGCTGGATGTTAGGAGGAAATTCTTCACAGAGAGAGTGATTGGCATTGGAATGGGCTGCCCAGGGAGGTGGTGGAGGCACCATCCCTGGAGGTGTTCAAGAAAAGCCTGGATGAGGCACTTAGTGCCATGGTGTAGTTGATTGGGTAGGGTTGGGTGCTAGGTTGGACTGGATGATCTTGGAGGTCTCTTCCAACCTGGCTGATTCTATGAAAAGACAATCTTTAGACATTTTAATATTGAACTTAGAAAGTAGTTCATATTGTTATGAAGTGAAAATTAACAATAACTGTAATTAAAATAATAAATATTACACTTTACCTTAGAGACTGTATTTGAGCATCATGGATATTGACTTTTTCTTGATAACGAAGTTTCTCCTTAAGAAAAGATGGCAGAAAAAAAAAGTCTTTTTTTTTGTAATATTATCTTTACAAATAAATGTAGGCATTAGCCACATTCATTCCCTTCCCCTGAAGATGTAAACTTGTTGATATAATAATGTCAGAGGAATCTCAACACTTCACACTGCTTAAAGTCTACAAAACGAGCAGTTCTTCCAATTTCTTATTTCTATATATTATTCCAGATACTCCTATGGTAAATTGCTTTAGCTCCAACTGCAACCCCCTACAATGATTTAATCAAAAAATCACTAACAATCTTGTCTCTACGTTGCTCTTACTCTCCCACAGGTCAGCAGAAATAATTGAGGAATTTTGCAGAATTTTGAGCAGGCAGGCTATTTATTTTTATTACCTGTTGAACTAGGTATATAAAATCAACCACACCAATGTTAAATACAGTGGTGATAAACCACAAAACAGAACCAGAAATTTAGCTTAGAAAGAAATCCCAATCAATGTTTTTCTTGCTTTACATATGATGAATGACATGGAAGTGAAATGAATATAAAAATGGGCTTTCAGACAACTAAAGGTGCTAGAGCTGAATGCCTCTTCAGTGATACCTAAACCTAAATGATGCACAAAGCCAACAATGTTTTACTGAGAAAAAAATAAGTACATATAATTATCTTGAATTATTCTTTAGATTCCACAGCACATATACACAACATAGATAAAAAAACATCAAAGCTTTCATTTAGCCATGAGTTTTTTTTCCCTTAAAGACTGCAATGCCACTCAATTAGAGAGATCTAAAAAAATATTTTAAAAGCATTTAAAAAACAAAGAGTATCTTTCCAAATTAAAGATACAAGCTAGAGACAACATCATCTCTGAATCACTACTGCCCCTCTGTTACCTCTAAAAGCACAGAATGTGTAATTCAGCTGAAGGAGAAGAGATTGCGCAAAGCTATTTTTGCGCCATATGGAGCCTGTGCTGCTCCAGGAGCAGTTTGCCTATAAGTCTAATGAAATCACACCAGCTAATTCCTACCTGCTTGTGCACTGTTACTGCTAAAAATCTCCAAAGCACAGGGGAGCCATTGCTGATGAGACATTCTTAAAACAAGACATCTCTGGAACATCAGTATCTGCAGATACAATCTGTCACCCATGTATAACTGAGTAATACAAACTAGAAGTGACTGACATGCTGGAAGGCTTTGCTGCCATTCAGCAACACCTGGACAGACTGGAAAGCTGCACAAAGATAAACCTAATGAAGTTCAACAAGGTAAGTGTAGAGTCCTGTACCTTATCCACCAGTACAGGTTAGGAGGCGACCTGCTGGAAAGGTCCACAGAGAAGGACCTTGGTTGGAGTCCTCATTGATGGGAACAGCAATGTGCTCCAGTGGCCAGCAAACAAAGTATTTGTGGGTGCATTAAGAAGAATGTGTCCAGCAAGTAGAGGGAGGTTCTCCTTCCCCTCTACTCAGCCCTACCTAGATCACATCAGGGATACCATGTACAGTTCTGGACTCCCCAGTTCAAGAGAGACAGAGAACTACTGAAGTGAGTTCAGTGGAAGGCTATGAGGATGGTTAAGGGACTGGAGCATCTCTCTTACAAAGGAAGACTGAGAGACCTGGGGCTGTTCAGTATGGCTAAGAGAGGGCTGAGAGGGGACCTTATTAATGTCTACAAATATTTGAAGAGTGGCTGTCAGGAGGATGGAGATGGTCTCTTTTCAGTGATGCCCAGAGACAGGATGAGGGGCAATGGATGTAAACTCAATTACAGGAAATTCCATCTCAATATGATAAAAAAAAAAACAATAACTTTTTCACTGTGAGTGTGACAGGGCATGAGAACAGGCTGTTAGAGAGGTTGTGGAGTCTCCTTTCCCTGGAGATCTTCAAGACCCACATGGATCCATTTCTGTGTGATCTGCCCTAAGTGGTCCTGGTTTGCAGGGAGGTTGGATTCAATCTCTGGAGGCCCCTTCCAATCCCTAGCATTCTATGATTCTATGACTGATTTGGGTACAATGAGAAAAAGTTTAAGAGAATAAAATTTCACCTCAGATTAAGGTTCAGAAAACCAATTTCTGTTTGTTTGTTACAAAATTATCAAACTGCAACAAAGCACCAGAAGGTTTTGCAAAGTGTAACACTGCACAGAGAATTTATACCAACCTGTCTGTCAAGCAGTTTTTCTGTCTCTCCAACAGTTGCTCTACAAAACCCCTGACCTTTGTTGTCTAACGGTGATGAGGTGATAGGCTGAGGAATGAGACTACAATCATTATCACCTGCAGGCCAGGAGTTCTGAGTATCTGCCTAAAATAAAAATGTTAATGCTTAAGTTCTAATTAGACTGTTTTAAAACAGATGCTAATTATGAAAGTACTTAATCCTTTTTTTTAAATAAGAATATAAGAACCAATAAAGAGCAGCAATCTATGACACTAATGAAACCCAGAGAAATCCATGCTTACAACTCTCACTGAATTTTGACTAAAATTCAGTTTGCAAGTAATCATTTAGACATCTTTCTTTAAAAAGTATAAGGTCCCTGAACACTGATTAAAAGAACAGAAAAGCAAAAACTTACTGAGGCATCTGGAAGAGTCTGTTCCCTCATTATATGTTCTGCACTTAATAATTTCAAATTCTGAAGGAGTTTCTCATTTTCAAGTTCAACTACTTCTACTCGATCTTTCATCCCAGACAGTTCCTCCTAAAGGACACAAAAACTACATGTAAAATGCTTCTTGAGACAGCTAGTAACACTTAAATTCCTCTTGAGACCAAAATTAAAGATTTATATTTCAAACCTTTTAGAGAGAATAAGAATATTCCAAAGACAGATCTTTTATTTTTGCAGCTTGAATTTCCATATTTCCTTTCTTTTAAAGGGCATATTCGTATTTGTTATAGGATGGCAACATGTCTTTGAAGACCCTGAAACACTATTCAGTCATCAAGACACAAGGTAAGACTCAGTATCTACTGAACTGTTTGGCTCACTTCTGCTTCTAAATGGTTGATGTACTGTGACTGTTCATTGATTGTAAGAACAAGGACAAAAAGGGCTGCTAAGTCTCCAGTTGCAGCTTCTGGGGATTTCTGAAGAAAGAAAAGGATGTGTTGTTTTCCAGTTTTCCATTTATTGCAGTAAGCACTGTGTCCAGTTCTGGGTCCCTCAATTCAGGAGAGATGTTGAGGTGCTGGAACGTGTCCAGAGAACGGCAACAAAGCTGTTGAAAGGCCTGGAACACAATACCTCTGAGGCTGAGGGAGCTGGGGGTGTTTAGCCTAGAGAAGAGGAGGCTCGGGGGGGGGACCTCATTGCTGTCTACAACTACCTGAAGGGAGGTTGTAGCCAGGTGGGGATTGGTCTCTTCTGCCAAGCGACCAGCAGTAGAACAAGGGGACACAGTCTCAAGTTGTGCCAGGGGAAGTATAGGCTGGATGTTAGGAGGAAGTTGTTGCCAGAGAGAGTGATTGGCATTGGAATGGGCTGCCCAGGGAGGTGGTGGGGGCACCATCCCTGGAGGTGTTCAAGAAAAGCCTGGATGGGGTAATTAGTGCCATGGTCTAGATGACTGCATAGGGCTGGGTGCTAGGTTGGACTGGATGATCTTGGAAGTCTCTTCCAACCTGGTTGATTCTATGATTCTGACCACAGCCTCAGCAATCTCCTGTATTTGCAAATATAAAACTTATTCAGTGCTTCTATTTCTCACATGCTAGAAACTGATCTCATCTTGTGTACCATTCATTTCAATAACACAGAAGAAAGAAGAAACATACACAGTAAAATAGCTTCCTTCTTGACGGAGACACTTCATTCTCCACTCTTTCTTGATCTTGCAACAGAATCTTAAGTTGATTAACTACAGAGAGATTAAAAAAAAAGAAAAATTACCAAAATACATTTACTTTTTAAATTGAAATTACTACAATTTCTAAGTATTTTTTAACTATTTGCTCTCAAAGTTTTATTACCTGCCTGACTGTGCTGCAGTTCCTGCCAGGCTGCATTCTCACTGTTCACATCATGACTGTTATCGTCCATAGAGGACCGGTCAAATGCAAGTTCACCCTCACCCTCTGCAAGCTGTCTTTCCTCTAAGGCACATTTCAGTCGATGGATGCTTTCGCTGGCACACTCTGAAAAGAAAAATGATGCACTGTTAGCATTAGAAACAACACCAAAAGAGTAGTTACTGACTGATATTTTAAAGCTGAAAAAAAGGGGGAAACGAAAACTGTTTACCATCTGTCTGACTACTTGATCTAAACTCAGCCATTACTGAAAGCCATTACTTAATGCAAACAGCTGAAATAACTACTATATGCCACAATTTGCAGAAGATTCACATTTTGAAAGAAAAAGCTATATATAGTATGTTAGCCTGCCAATCCACTAGGCCTCTGCAGCAGCATGAGTAGTGATATGAGAGCCTAAAACATTTCCTAGCATACACATCTTTGATACTTTCTAAAGACCCTAAAGCTTATTTCATATGACCCCAAGAACAATATTTTTTAATTCTAATGATCCACTACACAGAACAATGTGTAGCATAACTGGAAAAAAAGTAAATGGAGTAAAAACTCAGTAAACTGAACCAACATAAACCAATAAAGACTGATGAACTCCAAACAAGTGTGGAAAATTAATAGTAACACTCATCCGCTTTCCAGATCAGCACAGTAGAAAGAACCTCTGTGGGTGTGAACTACTGGACATCAAAGAAACTTTGCTTAAATTCATGACAAAATTATCACAGTGTCTTTAGAAGTCACTGAAGTGCTCACGCATTCAACCCAACTTTTTCACTCAGGCTTGTTTGTGTACTAGTACTTGCTATAGAAACAGGTGCTCAGTCAAAACGTACTGCAGAAAATTGCTCCCTGCAGTATTGTGATTTGCATATCTAAAATTAAATCAGCTTTTCTCTTTTTTTTTTTTTTTTTTTGCATTTTAACATGACTCTAGGAACATATACTTCCACTGTAAGATAAAACTTCATTGGTGTGTTATTTCCTCTAGGAAGAGCTAAGAATTATATTGGTCTTATCTGGATTAAAACCTTACATTTTATTTATTATAAAGCTCTTTGGTTTTCAGTGTTTAAGCGATCTGAGATGGTTACAAAAAAAAAAAGGCAAGATAGCAATAAATCTGATGTATCAAACCAAATACATCAAAAAAAGAGATGCAATTACTCCACAAAATGCTGTTGAGTTGTCAGTCATGCATAATTCACAGGCAGTATTTGCTACAGCAGACAGGTAGACAACTTACTTAGTGCCTTGGCAGTGACATGGCTGACCAAACAGCTAATGGAAAAAAAAATATATCAAGTGACCATTACTGCTTGTTATTTCAGAATCAAAAGCAACTAGTGATCCTAACCTGAGATGAAGACCATACTATTCTAGGTAAAAAGATACTCCTATCTCTCAATTCACCTAAACCTGAATGCAGCTTTGGACTAGATAAAGCATAATGCTCTAGACAAAACAAAGAGTCTTGCCCAAAACATTGATGTCATAAAAACCCACATGCTATATATTCTATATGCTGAATAAAGACACTTCTCTGTCCTGAAAGAGCACTGAAAATTCTGGTCATTTTCTGTACTCACTGTAACTACAAAATCTAAGTAGTACTCACTGAAAATAAGAGTATAAGTATCCCTTTTCCAGGTAAGTGTCTTTATACCAATGTAATTTGTGGGAGAATCATTATAGATCCATCCAACCAGTTCAAATAAAAACATAAATTTAAAAAATATCATTGCAATAACAAATTCCCAGCAAAGTGAAAACAGAAAAAAACCAGAAGTCCTTGTACCATGTTTGCATCACCTAAAGAAAAGATGTATTTTCAGACACTGACCAATACTGTTTATTAAAAGCACTCCTTTAAATGAAAGCACCAAAACTACATCATTTATGAACTCTGCAATTACCCTGGGAGCCAATGACTAGTTTATCAACCATTCCAAATAACAGAATTGCCCAAAAGACATGGAAAGTAACTCCAGCAGGCAGAAGTACTAAGTAACACAAACTGAAAAAACCCTGCAACTGCATGAAAGAGTCAACATAAACCTGTCTTCTAAAACTAATGGTCCAGTGCTTATAGGCAGATGACCAGATGTTACCAGTTATAAATTTAATAAGTTCACTTTCTGATACCCTATGGTTCCCAATCAGAAAACAGCCCTAGAAAAGAGGAATTACATGGATTCTTTAGGTCTTAAAAAAAAAAATCCAAATCACTGGACATTTTGTGTGAAAAAGCAATTGATTAAAAAAATAAGACCAGTAAGTGAAAACACAAAGATTGCATCTATTCGAAGTAAACTTTATTGTCTAGAAGTGTATCAACGTTGACTTTGTTTCTATTCACACTTGGAAATCTAAAATAGTACATCACATAGCTCTTCTGGGATAGCATTTCAGTTAAATAATTGCTTTAAAAAATTAACTCTGAAACTGAGAAGTTTTTATTGTGTTTTGTAGTCACAGAATTTACTTTACTTACTATTCTGATATGCCACTATTCTTTTCTATTGGCTGCCAAGTGCAGGTACACTATCATGCTACTAACGTACCATGTGGTAGCTCTGAGATTGAAAGTACTTCCCTATTAATTACCTTGTATGCTGCAGAGATTTTACATGTAAACATTCAACAACGAGTGATACCAGGCTGTTCGTTAGCCAGGCCCCAAAAAGTCCTAAGATGTGTTCAGCAGTCAGATATTTCAAAGTAATGTACCATAGTTCATTTTTTTGGTCTTCACAGTAGTTTTGCACTATACAAGAAGCAGGTGTTCAAGACAGCTTTTACCAAATCATTTTTAAGAGGAAGCTGTTCTCTGGAGCTGCAGTATTCCTTGCCATGAGTCTTTTCTCCAGAGCATAAAGCATGTACCTAAGGTCTAGAAACCATCAAAGTATTTCCCAGTTCCTTTTGACAAACTCTACATCCTTAAGCAAATCTTACGCATGCTGTTCCAGAGAATATTTAAAATCAACTGCAAAATAAAAAGCCTAAATCAAAAATTTACCATTAGAGATTACCATTTACAATCTAATTTTTAGCTGCTTCAGTGTAACGGCTAACTTCATAAACTAGTAAACTGACCACATATTCATTTTTCCTAGGATGGCTCTGACTTCAAAAATAAAGTAGGTGAGATATGAAGTCACATAAAACAGTCACAGAATGAAAACTCTATTTGCACAAGTCTTATATTTTCATATATCCCTCTCAGATGATCAGAAAGACTGGAGCTTAGTTTCAAAATGCTACAAAAGGACATTTTAAGGACAAGCCTAGTCTGAAACAAGGAACAAATAAAATCCTTTCCAAGCTCACCAAACAACACACACAAAAGAAAGTTTACAAACAGAACTGATAAGCACCCTGAAATGATGGGAATACCCAGTAGCTCTGGATGACCCAAGAATCATAGAATCATAGAATCAACCAGGTTGGAAGAGACCTCCAAGATCATCCAGTCCAACCTATCACCCTGCCCTATCCAATCAACTAGACCATGGCACTAAGTGCCTCATCCAGTCTTTTCTTGAAGGCTTGAAGACTTTCTTGAAGAAAGCCCAGAACATCACATTCTGCAGGGCACACTGGCAGCTCAACATAACCACTGTGTCAGTTGTGGTTGGATGCCCCAGTGGAATGGACAGCAAGCACAGCATCTGCCTGCACACTTCAGAATTTGAAGATACCAACACATCTGTTCATCTAAGGAGGTATGGAGAAGAAATGTGTCTTCTCCAATGTCTGCATGCCACTTTTTCAACTCGCTAGTAACTCAAAAGGTGAGCACTGACATTGATTGCCCAAAATAAAAAGGCAAGTCAATCACTTAGCTATCACAGGAGAACATGAATTTATAAAATGCTTCATTAATAGCATAGCCCCTTCCTAGATCTACATAAAAGGCTTAAGATAATTACAAGTACTCTAATGCCTTGTGAAATGCACCAAAATACACCTATTGGCTGATGCCTGTAGTAATGCAGCAGAAATTAACAAAACCCTTCAAGTGTGGCCTTTCTAAATTAAATTATTTCTCTGTGAGGGACAATACTGTATTAAAGCAAAGCCATAATGCCATCAGATTTATTAGGCAACAAAATCATGTGTTGAACGACTGTCTTAAAATCCTAACATCGCTCCTCATTTGTCATTATAAGTCACAGAAACTTTTTGCCTCTGCAAAAGTCCAGTACAAGAGTATATATAAATAGGCTTCCATACTCATCCACCGAAAAGGGAAACAGGATACAGTATCGAGACTACTCATGCCTATGGATGCTGATGCACCGGGGTTTATTAACTGTTCTTACATATCACAAAAGGAACTGTACACATATCAGATGTTGTACCATTTGTCATTTTAACTGCTCTACCTGCAACTGCCAAGCAGCATCAAAGTTTTCTTTTCTGGACCACATAAAAACCATCCTCAGTGCAAAGAATCGATGCTATCTGGAGAAGGAAATACATAACATTTACTAAGAACCAGGTATGAAATACCTACTTAAAAATATGTCTGTTGTTTTACCTTTTTGCTATGACATTTCCTATATTGCAACAGTACAATTTAATTCGCTGGTGTAATGATATGTGGGCACTGTGCCCAGAACACAAATTTAAATGCCAAGTAGGGTGATGTACCTACAGGTTATCTACTAACATTCAGCACTTCAGCACTGACTGGTCACAGACAGTCTGAAAGCTGGTAATGCGCAGGTACCAAAGCCGAGATTAACAAGCTCTTAACTAAAGTATACAAAACGGTTCATGGATAAGGCAGCAGGTAGGAAAACAGTTTATGACATGGGAAATAATCACTCCTGTTAAAATCAGCTTATGTCTTCATCCTTACTTGGCCTAGAATTTGATGTTTCAAAGACAGTTTAAAGCCCTTACAAGAACTAACCAAAAACCCACCGAAAGACGCAGCAGCCCTGCCAAAGCCAAGTTACGATCAGGCATCTAGGGGCAACTGAACAAACTGCATCAGCGACCCAGTTAAAGACCAGAACGAACTTTACTTTCGCCGTCAGCTGCCCCCAGAGTGCGGGGCGCGCCACCCTAGCCCGGTCGCCCCAGAAAGCGGCTCCACACTGCCCGCAGCCTCTTCGCGGGGCAGGGGGCAGCCGGCTACGCGATCCCTCTAGCAGGACGGAGCAGAAGTGAGTGGCCAGCGGGATATCAGCCCGCCTTCGCCCTGCGCCGCGCTGCCGTGACAGTATGCACTCACCTTGGGAGCGCCTCTGGTACCGCTCCAGAGGACCTTTCGGGGCGGGATCCCCGTGGGGCGCTCGCATGAGGACGCCGCCGACTCCCAGGGAAGCAACCAGCGCTGAACTAAACGGCAAGACTCCACAGAGCTGGTGGTTAAGAGTAGTTCCACTGGCTCTTCCTGCGCTCCACAACCACCGCAGGCTTCCGGAAGAACCACAACTCCCACCGTTCGTGTAGAGACCTCCACGGGCGCCTCAGCGCGGGCCGTTGCTACCCGCCACCGGCCAACGCCGGCACAGCCGAGCGTGGCGACGCTCAGGGCCCGCCACACCTCCGGGCTCAGCTGCGCGCGTAAAAACTACATGTCCCACCATGCAGCGCGCCGCGCTGGGCGCCCTGGGAGATGGAGTCCCTGATGGCCGCCTATCGGCGCCTCCCCGCGCCCGGCCGCGGGAGGAGAACGATGGCAGTCTCTCCTCTCCCTTTTGTTGTGGGCTACGGCTGCACTCGCGCCTGCGCGCAGCACTGCTCTTCCGCCCACGGCCTGGAGCCCGCAGCGATTGAGCGCAGCGCAAGCCCAGTCATGGCTAAGGAGACCAGGATCGGGAAGTGCTGTTCGCACCCCGCCGCCACGGCGTACTTCAGCGCGTGCGCACGGAGCGCCCAGCGGCCGGAGCGGAGCCAGCTATTGTCTGTGGCTGGCGCAGGCGCGGCTTGGCTTCTCCGCCGCTTGCTACTTGACGCCTGCGCACCGCTCTGCCCTGCATTGTGTGAGCTCGGGCGGCGCCTGCGCAGCGCCGTGCCCTGCTCTGCCCGTGAGCCGCTATGTGCAGGGAATAACGTTGGACCCGTTGCCACAGGGACACCGACCGGAGCGCCCCGCCCCCGTCCTGCGGGGATGCCGGCTCAGTGAGCACCGGCAGCGGAACCACCGCTAGGGACGGTCCCTGCCCGGCGCGGCGAACCTCCTCGAAGGAGGGTGAGTGAGGATGTTGCTGCCCTGGTCGTGGGTCGGGCGGGAACCGCGACGGGGTGACGGGCCGGGGTCGCGCCGTTTGTCCGCCCCTCCATTCGCCCTCTTGCCTATTGTGTCAGGCGGTTCTCGCGCGCCGGGACCTGGCGCCAACCGGCGGGGACAGACCGGCGGAGGACGCGATAGTGCCCAAGGTTTGGATACAGCCCGCTCCCCTCCCCCGTTCCCGCAGGGTCTGGAGGCTATTCCGCTCCCCCGCCTTCCTTTCTTCTCGTAAGCGTGGCGGGGCCAGCGGCGGGGTCTGCCACTGCCCCAGGGGCGTAGGCACAGGCTGGATGCGGACGGTGCTGCTGGTCCCGCTGCCTGCGATACCCTACCCCTTGGCGCGCCCGCTCAGTGGCCGCCCGGCCGGGGGCGCCACCGCCGGCACACCCACTCGGCCTCCCGTGGCGCGGGCACGGGAGCTTCGCAGCCTGCTTTCTCTTCCCGCGGGCGGATTTCCGTGATTCGAGCGGGCGTCTCCCGAGATTTTCTGGAATATTTTTTTATCTTTGCTGTTTCACAAGCTGCTCTGCTGCTGGAGATGGCACGTTTCTCCCAATGTTAGACCAGTGACACCATTCACTTAAAACGCAGTGATTCCCTTCGTTCATTTAAAATGTCTTCTAATATGGATGATGGAGAAAATCAGATGGTTTTGCCTTTTCTGTCACTCGGTATTGTCACCCAACGACGTCGGTCTCCTGCATTCAAAAAGCCTCTGCTGAAGGCGTCATCTTTTCTGTTTTAAAGCGTTTCACGGGAAAAACAAGATAACGTTTTTTGTTCCTGGCGGCAAGAAGCAGGCCTGGGCCCACTTTGTCTTCCTGGCGTGGAAACGAACGGGTTACTGAGCTAACAAAATCCCGATGGCGATTTTCGAGCTGCAAGCGTGTTGCAGTAGAGGAAGCTGGCGTCGAGGCGGGCGCCGGAGCCCTCCTCCGCCCCCTCAGTCCCTGCGCGCTTAGAGCTCGAACGGCAGTGGTTGGGCGAGGCACGCACGGTTGGTTGTCATCAGTGTGGATTCCGTCCGCGGGGAACCCGCTGGTGACCGGATCAGGGAAGGTGTGCGCTGATGGCCAGCCTCCAGGGCGTTATTTTAAGTGTTTTTAAGATGAGCTGACAAACAATCTGTCGAATTTTACGGCATTATATGAAAGATGTAGATGCTACGCTGGTGATTTGAAGATAAGTAATAGTTGAGTTCTTAAGAGATTGTGGGGGTCATTCACTGATCTGTACTTTCAAGAAATGATTGTCTTTCTTTTGAAAGCAGAGATATTCATAAAATATTTAACGACTTTGAAAGAATAAAGCCAGTTGTAGTACTGTGATCATCTTTTCTCCTTTGTAATGCCATTCAAGACTTTGTGACAGTGTACTTGGCTCTGGGTTGACTGTGTAAAATTATCCTTGGGACAGGACAGTTTTGCAAACTGGACCAAGACATGATTAAATATATTGTGATTTCTTATGATTTATTTGCTTTGGGAATTATTTTATACGTAGATGCTGAGAAGTTTGTCTTGCTGAAACTGAACTCTTAATAAGGAAGCTCCTCAAATTTAGATTTTATTTTAAGGGAGAAAAAGACAAAAATACCACCAAGAATCTATTCTTACTCTTCAATTGCTCTTTTTTTATATACATTTTTGCAATTTAAAGTAAGTGTTTTGTTGTTTATTTGTTGTGGGCTTTTTTTCCCATCTGAAGGAGGTCAGGAAGAATGGATGAATAGAGAAAATAATGCAGTTCACGACACAGAATTTTGTTAAAGTCTCAAGAATATAGCTTTTTGTAATGGATCAGACAGTTCTTTTGAAAATAAACATTCTGGGTAAAAGTCGTTGCAAAACTTAACTTTTATCAATCATGGCACTCCTTTTCACACACACCCCCCCCCCCGACAGGTGGATGCTTACCATATCTGTCCTGACTTTTGCAAAGAATGTGTTCATGTTATATCATGCTTCATCAGCTGCAACAGATTTGGCAGGCACAATTTTTAAATCATTCTGTTGATAACATGGAAACCAGAAAAAAGTTATGAAGGTGAACTGAAAAAAATTATTTCCACTTGGAGGAGGAGGCTAGGAAAATGCTGCCTTCAATGCCTGGAATAAAACCTGAGACACGAGTAGAAATTGATTTTGAAATACTGATTTCAATTCTTGCAAATGCAAGAAAAGGGTATTTTGTGTATACTGATAGCAGAATATATCCTTGAGTCTTTGAACAGTTTCTGTGTTAGTGCTGTATTTATTAGCTCTGCAAGCAGAAAGGAGCTGAGGTAAAGTTTATACTTTATCTAGAAAAGCAAGAAAATCTGAAATTCTGGGTTTCATTAGAGAATTTTGAACAGAGGAGTCTGGTGTGAAGATAGCAGAATTTCATTGCAGAAATTCTTTTACTGCTTCTGGCACTCATGAGATTGTGAAAGCACACAGTGATGTGCGCCTCACCTTCTTTGAGCATGCTACAGGATGTAGTAAAAACTGGTATGGTTGTCACCAGGAGACTCAAATTTGTCACTAGGGGATGGAGCTTTAAACTTGCAAATTCGGGAGCTAACATTAGATGTGTGTATCTTTTCTAAGGTACGTCTGCTCACACTGCTGAGTAAGCTAGGGTCTTCAATTCTCTGTTGTTGTTGATCATGCTCTTATGGAATGCCTTCGTTTATTGTGTTGTGGTATTGATCATCGTGGATTTGCACATTTTTCAATGGACTGGTCTACAGACAGCAGCTTTCTTTGGTGCACAATACGAGCATTTCCCTGGGTTGAGTCTCCATCCAGTGTGTTGAATAAGGCAGATGTCCTGGGGAAAGCAAACGGTACGGGATGACATGACTTAAACTGCAATATAATGCATGCAAATTAGAATGGGAAGAGATTACAATCTACTTTTGGAGCAACGTTGTGTATCTATGTAATGTACAATTATACGTGCATTAAAATATTGAAATACTATTGCAAAGAGTTGATTGACACTTGTAGTTTAGTATCTCTGACTCTACCCTCAAAAAGCTATGAGGCTGTTTCTTATTTTAATTAAAATTTAGTTTGACCTTAACGAAACTGCATATTTAAAGTTTATGTTTTTATCAGGTGTTACATAAAAAGCAGGCTGACCTAGAAATTTCAAATAAAACCCACAAGCATATTTCAGTAGATTGCTGATATAGTAAACATATCTAAATAATTAGATTTCAGAGAGGGAGACCAGTGTTCAGGAAGGTACTCGGTGCTTCATCACTGAAGTTGAAGTGTACCGTGCAGGCTCTTGGAAGAAGTACATTTGGGAGAGGATGTTAAAAAGACTGATTAGCAATTCAATGTGTAATGCTTTGCATGGAGTAATCCTAGTTACTATCATCTCATTTTGGTACGTTGATGTACTGCTCTGTCCCCTAACCTCTGGTAAAAGAGTTTTCAAAGTACATGAGAAATGTACTTCACACGACTAACCTGGCAGAAAACTTTCTTTTCATTTTGTTTTGCTTGGGTTTTTTTTAATATATTTTTTCTCTTGTGGGTTGGCAAATTAGATTATCTTATTTTGTTCTTGGAGTGCCAGAGCAAGTACATAGAATAGGAACTGCAATGTTAAGTGTGAAAGAAGGGAAGATTCCTTTGATCTGCATACCTGTCCAATTTGTCCATTGTGCCACAGTGGACTAGTTTAGTCACAAAGGAGGTAGGTTCTGTATAAATCCAAAAGAAACAAATTAATTAAAATACTAGGTTTCTGCTTGTTGGTAGGCTTTACTTACTGTCCTTGATATGTAAATTGCCCACAGATTAGATGTTCAGAACAGATTGCTGAATGAAAAATCTTTTTCTGCAAAGTCAATAGGAAGGTAGTAGAAATGGCCCTGGTAAGTGGTGGTGTGTGGCTTTGTATGAGGAAAACCAGGGGGTTTGTGTGTCATTGGCTAATATTGTTATCTTTCACAGTAATTAAGGCTGTAAATCTAACATATTTTTAAATTTAAACTTTTTTTTATCTACTTGCGAGTTCTGAAGTGTGTGAGTTTTGCAAATTGTACAGGAGTCTTATTTGATATACATTTAGAGAAATTGATTTTATTAATTCAAAACAGAGATATGAAGCATCTTTTGTCTCTTTTCATCTCCTGAATAGATACTCAATAAAACAATATTTTTTTCCTATGTGAGCCCAACATATTTGTCAACTCTGCTCCTTCTTTTCTTTTTCCACTCTTAGAAATTAATGTTGAACAACAGACTCCCTTATCCAAGGTGCTTTTTAAAGATCCAGCTGGTGGTGTGAGCCTCGTGAGCCAATCCAGGTTCAACAACTGCAGCTGTCTTACAATCAAGCTTTTCCAGTTTATTGTGTTTATTGCAAGGACAGGCAGTTTTGTAAGAGGGTCCTCTGTTTATTTGTTTCTGTTTCTGTGAAGTAAAACTGTTTATATTCTGATCTTTTCCATGAAACAAATAGGTTATATTCCTTGACAAATGGTTGAATCTTCTACAGTTTGTGTGATGTGCTTTCCAAATCTCATTTCAAAAGAGGTTCTGGTCGTTTTGGGTTTTTACAAGAAGAAATGCAATTACTGAGCTTTTCAGAGCAATAACAACAGAAGTGCTGCTGCTCCCTGGCATTTCCAGGATGTTTTCTTTTGTGCATAGGGTATTTTGTTAGTCTTCAGCTGTGGTATTGGATGAAGAACTTGTAATCAATCCATTAGCTAACTGTTGTGGGCTGAATGTAGCAATACACTGAATGCATTAAATCAGATCAGTTTATAACTTTTTTCCTCAAAATTACATGCTTGGATATTCAATTTTGTTCGTGACCCTTCTGTTGATTTGCAAATATGTGTTCTATTTTGGGTTCAAAGCCTCTTCAATTATCTCTTAGTTGTTGTCTCGTCAGTTACATTTCAAGTTGAGGAAGACAAATTCAGGAAGCTGGAATGTTCTGGTATCTTTACTGTTTTCTTGTGAATGTGCATTTCCCTTGATTTCATTTCTTGCCTTCTCCCTTGTGCTTTCTCTGACTTAATGAAAGCTTTAATTGCATGGTGCCAGGTCATTGCAGGACTTTTGATGTCAAGAGTTAGTTTGTTTTATAATTTAATGTGCTATATAGAAGGCACTACTTAATGGGTAACACTGCTTTTTTTTTTCCACCCCTTTTGGAATTTCCTTGATAATGTAAGAACGGCCATGCAGGTGGACCTTTGATCTGATGTAAATCTGGTATCTTTTCTCCAGTAGCATCTGTAGCCTGGTGCCTAGGGAGATATACCCTATATGCTTGAAGCCTTCTTATTTTTTGCTAAGGCAACTGTAATCTCAATTTATTCTCTACTTGGAACTTTTGAGTCAAGTGCAGTTTCTGTTAGGGATTATTCCTTCCACTTGGTGTGCATTTCTTCAGCTGTTTATTTAAAAGGCAATTCAATAAAAATGGCCTCTTGTATTTTCTGACCTTTACTTCTAATACATGTTCAGCTGTATGCTAGCTTAACAATTAAAATATTTATTTCCTTTATAGTTTTGCTATTACTAAAAAAAAGCTACTCCGCTTTTGTGTATGTAATGAAGAGTACACTTCTGCTCATCCATATCATAGAATCAACCAGGTTGGAAGAGACCTCCAAGATCATCCAGTCCAACCTATCACACAGCCCTATCCAGTCGACCAGACCATGGCACTAAGTGCCTCATCCTGTTTTTTCTTGAACACCTCCAGGGATGGCAACTCCACCACCTCCCTGGGCAGCCCATTCCAATGGCAAATCACTCTCTCTGCCAACAACTTCCTCCTAACATCCAGCATAGACTTCCCCTGGCACAACTTGAGACTGTGTCCCCTTGTTCTGTTGCTGGTTGCCTGGGAGAAGAGACCAACCCCCACCTGCCTACAACCTCCCCTTTCTTTAAATGATTGTGTTTTCTTTTTAGTGTACTTAGTCTCAAAAGCATGTAAATCATGCAATAGAAGAGTGAATCCCTTCCTCTAAGATCTGCTTTTTGAGGCGATTCACAAGTCAAAAACACATCTCAAATTTTAGCTTTAAATTAATTGTGAAAATGACCATTACAAGTCTTTTGTGAACTGTAGGCAAAAAATACTCAGAAGGCCACAGAGAAACCACTGAGAATCCTGAACTTCTTTCTGTATCGATTTTGGATAAACAAAAGTTTTGAAAATGTTCACAAGTGGTTGATTTAAGACTTCTAGAAACACTGCAGTGTATTTATGTTACAGATAGTATTGCTCTCTATGGTAATTTTGGTTTACTATTACAGTATTTGCAGATAGGCATAAAAAAGTCTTGTTCAAATACCTTTTTTTGTTTCCTAAATACTTTTCAATCATCACATTGATAGTTCATTAAACATCACACTATTTTATTGGAACACATTGGATATAATTGGATAGTGCTCTTACTTGGAAGTTACTTGGAAGTAGTAACTTGGAAGAGATTTGTGTTAGTAACAGAGCTACAAACAAAATTATGGCTTCAGTTCCTGATGTCTGAATCATGTTTTGTTACCTGCACACGGAAGAAATGTTTTGAGGTTTTTCTTCATCATGCCTTGAGCTCAATTTACCTAGCATACACAATAACCCTTAACTGCATAGCCCCACTCCCTTTGTCTTGGCTAGATCGCTTATTGGAACCATTTCAGTTGTTTGTGGGAGTGGAGAAGAGTGCAAGAATGAGTCTTCCACTTGTTGAACACGGTGAAACAGCTCAGCTGCACAGACTCAGAAGTCCTGCAGCCAAGGCAAAGGGAGTAGTCAGGACTTTGTGCCTGGGGCAGGGCAAGGGGGTTGGGATCCTGACAGCAGTGGCTTTGGCTGACATAGAATTGCAGCTTCAGTTTAGCATTTAAATAATAAAGGTTAGGTTAAAACTGCTCAGTTGCTTTTCAGTTGAGCCTTTCAATGCTAAAGGTTGAAACAAGCACCTTATGGCAGGGTAATCTATGTATTAGCTTTGCATGTATTAACTTTTCGTAATAACTCCAACTGTGTGGCACTTGCAGAGAACAGAAGGCAGTTTACACAAAGTAGGCTACTTGAGATTTGCTGCAGTGGCAGTGTGTATGCAGGAGTTGCTGGTAAGGAAGAAGTACCACACTATGAATTCACATCACGTATTGCCATTCCTATCTTTAAATGTAATTAAGCAGCTAACTTCTGGGTTTCAGCCGGTAAAACTTTGGTGGGAGGCTGCTCCAGTCTCATTATAGATTCTGAATACAGTGTATACACTGGAATTTCTTGCAGGATCTGAAAAGAAAATGTGTTTTCTTTCACTTTCAACCCAACTTGCAAAAACATTTAAAAAGCACTTTGAACTTGCAGGAAAGTGAGAATAAAGGGCAGTCTTTGGAGCTACATTCATCATAGCCTATTTCTTCCTCCTCAGAGTTAAAATACAAATAATAAAGGATAATTGTTTTGTCATTACTAATCAGTATTCTAAATTTCAACAGCTTTCCTGTCTGCAGAAGATTGCGGATTGGTAGTTCCTGGTGTATTGCAGAACAGCTGTTGCTAGCTATATAATTTGACGTTAACTGTGGATGTATTAGCTAACTTGGCTGGACCTTTGTCATTGAACCATCTTTTTTTTTCTGCTGAGGTGCTTGTTTGTTTATACTTGCAATACTGTGAGAAGGCACTCAATCCATTTTGGTTTCAAGCTTGTGATGGTGTTAAATAATTTGTAGAGTGCCCACATAGCACAGTATGATTATGACATGGAACTAATGAGCTTTTATTATGCTTCTGTATGCACACACACTCTTCCTGTCTTCAGAAACTGAAGATTGCCTAGAGCAAAGGTCACTTAAAATTTGAAGGCAAAACTTTTAACAAAGGAACCAAAAGGCTCAATAAGTACATTCAACTTCTTTGGGCCTGTGTTGCTCGTCTTGGAACAAACAAGTCAGTGCACTTCCAAGAAAAACACATCTGTAAACTTGACTATTGAGAATAATTGTAAAACACTCCAAAGGATTCCATGAGGGAGAGACTAGAATATGTTCAATATTTTGTATGGAGCCTACTTTGGAAGAGAACTGTTTTTCACATTGCAGTGGAGATGCAGCAAATAACAATTTGCTATCTTTTCAAGGTTATGTATGCCCTACTATGAATGTATGTGGAGACCAGTAATGCTGATCTTCATGACTGTCTTTTATCACTTCTACTTTCACATTCTGTGTACTTAAGCATTGCATAAAGAAGTAATGTAGAATTTCCAACTGAAAGACAGATCTTAAAATTGCTTAAAAAGAGTGCACTTGCTTTCATACCACTAAGTAAATAATTCACTGTATTAGGAAAAAAGCTTGCATTGCCTTGAATCCAATTTAATTTTACTAAGTGTCTTGGGACGTGGAATAAATTCCATGTATTTCACAATTTTGGGGAACCTCCACCCTTGGGAGGTTAAGAG
Source organism: Pogoniulus pusillus (assembly GCF_015220805.1). Taxonomy (NCBI): domain Eukaryota; kingdom Metazoa; phylum Chordata; class Aves; order Piciformes; family Lybiidae; genus Pogoniulus; species Pogoniulus pusillus. The sequence continues at coordinate 19,437,832 of NC_087281.1, read as the reverse complement.
GTCCAGTTTTATTTGCAATGTGGTGTTTCTCTTTTCAGTAGTGCTCAGGGCTGTGATTGGTACTTGGCCAATGCAAATAAAACCTTATCATACATGAACTACAAAATAACTTGGAATGTGTGATGATGGAGACAGCAAGAATAGGAAGTGGAGGAGGAGGAGTGGACTGCTTCTCTAAGATTGTGTTCTGCCTGAATGCAATGTTGGATTTGCATTTATTTATTTATTTTCTTGTTTGCTTATTTTGGCAGTAGTATAGTGTGATATGGAGTGGGGGGAGAAGGAAGTGTTTGTGTAGCTTTCATTAAAGGAAGAGTCTTGGGCCATCGTTTCTAAAGGCTACTTACCAGATGGTCTATTTTATTATGGCCAGGAGAGCCAGTGGCATCCTGTCCTGCATCAGGAACAGTGTGGCCAGTAGGGCAAGGGAGCTTATTCTTCCCCTGTACTCAGCACTGGTCAGGCCACACCTTGAGTACTGTGTCCAGTTCTGGGCCCCTCAATTGAAGAGAGATGTTGAGATACTGGAGCATGTCCAGAGAAGGGCAATGAAGCTGGTGAGGCCTGGAACACAAACCCTATGAGGAGAGGCTGAGGGAGCTGGGGTTGTTTAGCCTGCAGAAGAGGAGGCTCAGGGGGAACCTCATTGCTGTCTACAACTACCTGAAGGGAGGCTGTAGCCAGGTGGGGGTTGGTCTCTTCTCCCAGACAACCAGCAACAGAACAAGGGGACACAGTCTCAAGTTGTGCCGGGGGAGGTATAGGCTGGATGTTAGGAGGAAGTTGTTACCAGAGAGAGTGACTGGCATTGGAATGGGCTGCCCAGGGAGGTGGTGGAGTCACCATCCCTGGAGGTGTTCAAGAAAAGCCTGGCTGAGGCACTTAGTGCCATGGTCTAGTTGACTGGCTAGGGCTGGGTGCTAGGTTGGCCTGGATGATCTTGGAGGTCTCTTCCAACCTGGTTGATTCTATGATTCTATTTGTTTGCAGTATTTGTATATTAATGTTGACATAATAACAAAAGAAAAGATCATGTGTTTTATTTTAGTACTTATTATATCTAAGATGAAGTAGTGTATGGTCTTTTAAGTCATTGTCTCTCAAAACCAAAAGCTCAAGTATCTTTCAGTATGTGCAACTGAACGTCCAAGTGAAGGATTGTAAAGAACAGGTCCAGGTAATCTGCAGAGTAAGCTTCAAGGAAGTTTACATACTCTTCACCTTTTTTGCTCTTCCATGTCTACTAAAAAAACAACAAACAAAGAAACCCAGAATGAAACAAACAAACCAGGAAAAAGGCAGAGGGGCAGAAATTGGAGAACAGCTTCTCAGGGTAGCAGTTAAGAGTTTCTTTGCACTCAAGTGGTTCCCTTGTTCTGCAGAATTCAGTGCTGACTACATCCTTGACATGGAAAATTGCACACTTTATGCTTGGTGAATTTCCTGAATGTAATTTACCTTAGTAATGCTTCAGGCTTTTGTTTTTTTTTTTTTTTTCAAGCTGTTAAGGGTTTATTTTAATTAATCTTCATGGATATGGTTATGACACTAACCCATGTGAAAAGTATTGTCACTTGACAACTTGATGTAACTTAACCAAAGCATTACTTAGAACAGTGAAAAGGCATTAGCCATATTTTTACAGAAGTGATACTTAACAAGTAGTGGCCACCAGTGAAGTCTTTTTTACTTCCCCACTGTGAATTCAGAAGTTCCATCAATTCTTCAAGAAATACTGCTGCTGATCAGTAGCCTGAACAGCTTTAGTTTAGATGGATATTTATTAATTTAAGGACTTGAGGAGCAAGAATGCACACTACCGTGGTATGAAGAATGGCTGATGTAGATTGAATTTCAGTTTTCAATGAGAGGTTCTTCAGCCATGCAACTTTGTTCCTTTTTTTTCTATTTTTAACGAATTTCTGAATAAGATACTTGCTCTATGAAGAAATCTGATTGATGGACTAGCCTTAGGAATTGGTAAGACTAGCTTCAGCTGGGAGGCTGTTATCTGTAAAGCCTCACCTCCCTTTCTGGGATGACAGCAATGTGAGTAGTGAAAGAAGCAGGGGATCATGAAAGCCCACAGGGGAAGTCTGACAACTAAAACATACAGAAGCTGCCCTAGAGTATAAATGATTTTCTTGTATTGATAGTCTCTGTGATGGCAGATGAACCATCTACCCATACTTAGGAAAAGTGGCCTTAATTTGCTAGACACCTTGTGGCTTTAACCTTACTTCAGAAAGGGTTGTAAAAAAGTGTTGTAACAGAAATAAATGAACACATGTCATGTTGTTTCATGATGAAATACTGATGGGTTTGGAACTGAAATACTCAAGATATTTCAATGTCCAAAAGTCCTCCCTGCAGTTTTCCATTTATAATACACAGTTTATGAAGATACTTGTGGAGACTTTCCTGTAAACAAAAATGAATTTTTCATGCTGTGGTGCTGAGCATGGCAGATAGTCAGTAGGAAATTAATTCATAGAAGGTTCTTAGTAGTGTGCAATAAATACAGCTCAGGCTAATCAGTTGATGAGGAGAGAAGAAAAATACTGATGAACTGTCTGCAAAGCATTTTATTTTAATCTAAGGCAGAGCCCTGGATAAAATGTTATGTGGTGATGTAGTTAAAGGTTGTTTTCTAATGTATGTGTGTAAGTATGTTAATTATGATGACATATAGAATACTGACTAACCTGATAGTATTCTGTGATGCCATAACTGAATAGGTAGATTCAGAGAGACCAGTGGATGTAGTCTACCTCGACCTTTGGCACTGTCTGCCATGATATTCTAGTTAGCAAGCTCAGGAAGTGCAGGATGGAAGAGCAGACAGTGAGGTGGGTTAGGAACTGGTTACAAGAGAGACTTCAAAGAGTGGTGATCAGTGGTGCTAGATCCAGCTGGAGAGCTGTGACTAGTGGTGTCCCCCAGGGATCAGTGCTGGGACCAGTCCTGTTCAACATTTTCATCAATGACACTGATGAGGGGACAGTGTTTGCTCAGCAAGTTTGCTGATGACACCAAACTGGGAGGCTCGGCTGATACAGCTGAAGGCTGTGCAGCCATCCAGTGAGACCTGGACAGACTGAGAGCTGGGCACAGAGGAACCAGATGGGGTTCAACAAGGACAAGTGCAGAGTCATGCACCTGGGAAGGAATAATAAACTGCACCAGTACAGGCTGGGAGGTGACTGCTGGAGAGCAGCCCTGTGGAGAGTGACCTAGGAGTGCTGGTGGATAACAAGTTAACCATGGCACAGCAATGTGCCCTTGTGGCCAAAAAGGCTAATGGGGTCCTGGGGTATATTAAGAAGAGTGTGTCCAGCAGATCAAGGGGAGGTCTTCTTCCTCTCTACTCTGCCTTGGTGAGATCTCTTGAATACTGCCTTCAGTTTTGGGCTCCCCAGTTTAAGAGGGGCAGAGATCTGCTGGAGAGGCTCCAGCAGAGAGCTACAAGGATGAGTAGAAGAGTAGAGCACTGCCTTGTGAGAAGAGGCTGAGGGACCTAAGACTTCTTAGTCTGGAGAAGACTTAGAAGGGATTTAATAAATGTTTATAAACATCTGAGGGCTGGTCGGGAGGTGGAGGACAGGCTCTGCTCACTGCTCCCTGTGGTAGGACAAGGAGCAATGGGTGTAAGTTGCAGCACAAGAGGTTCCACCTCAATGCAAGAGGGAACTTCTTTACTGTAACGGTCACAGAGAAAAGGCTCCCCAGGAGGTGGTGGAGTCTCCTCTGGAGACTTTCAAGGCCTGTCTGGATGTGTGCCTCTGTGATCTGTGTTAGATAGTATTGTCCTGCTCTGACAGAGGGGTTGGACTGGATGATCTCCTTAGGTCCCTTCCAACTCCTAACATCCTGTGGTCCTACTGCTTGTGACACAGCTCAGAGTGTTTTACAGAGTAGAGAGTATTATTGTGGTTTCCACTTATAGCTTCGTAGATTTATATCAACTATCTTTGTAGATTGCTTTTTAATCTCAACTACATTTATGGAGTAATCTTCTGAGGATTATAACTACCTTCACTTTGATCTTTTCTTTCTCTAGCGTAGCTTTGCTCATTTGAGTCAGAAATACAACTGCTAGCACTGGGACCCTTAATGACACTGGATAGCCAATGAAGCAGTCAGAGTAGGCATTTTTCCAGTGAGTAGTGTTTGCTCACAGCTGCCTAGCTCCAGCTCAAGCATCTTGTTCCCTTGTGGTAGTGTTCACTCCTTCTGGTTCTTCTATCCTCGTGTTCATTCTATGCCGGCAACGTGGATGAATAGAGTCCTGGGGAAAAGACACCCTGTTTGTGGTTCTTAGAGTCACCATAACATTAACAGTGGGTAGTTACAGCTAATTGTCAAGTGTGCTTTCTGCACAACAGCATTTATCTGCATACTCGTAGGACACGGAATGTTTCCAAAAGCCTATGACTTGTCTTTATTCAGATAGATGTGCACAAGAACAGCACTAAAAAGGTGCAAAGTGATGCTAAGGCCTCCTGTTAACATTCTGATTACCAGTTTGCATGTATGAGGTACTGCTTCTTTTTAAAGGCAGTAACAGAATATTTTCTTGTTTTGGAAGTGTTTGAATAATTTCTTTCAACAGTTTCTCAAATATTCTAAGCAATTGTATGAAAAGATAAATCTGATTTTAGCAACTAGAATCAGGAATTTGAGAGGGCAATTAATGGACAGCACAGGGCCTCCAGCTTTGTCAGTACGGTCTCAGCTTGATGCAGGTTGGTTGTTTTTTTAAATGCTATTGTAAAATACTTTAAAATAATATTTGTTGTACTGTAATAGGATAATTGTTTACTATTAAAACTGTGCTGTTTTCAGTCTTAATATGGAGGACTGTGATGCCCAAAATTTGGAATTTCAGAAATACTGTAGGGTTAAATTTTAAACATGGACCAAAGATTGCTGAAATGTAAGTTTATTAAGGATTTTTTTATTGCAATAACATTACTGTATCAAAACTATAATCTTGGCTGTACTTCTCCAGACATTTTTTAAATTGGTTACACCCATCTTTTGGCTACATAAGGGAGGGCTTAAATTCCTAGGACTGAATTATATTTACAGGGATGATGCAGCCAATCTCTCTGTTGCTGCATCATCTGTTGCAAATGACTTATTACTCATGTGTTTATTCTTGCTTACTAGTTACTGCCTTTTGAAATTAGTAGTCCTTCAAAACACAGTGCTGCATCTGCAGGCAAGGCAGTAGTTTGCAGTTAAAATACATATCAACAGCTGACTTCCAGGTAGCTATGATGAAGTATTGTTTTGATCAAGTCTTAGTGACTAAATGTTTACTAGTTTGTTTACAATTTGCAACATAATACTGCTATATTCAGAAAGACCAATGCAATGTCTCAACAAAGTTTTTTTTTTCATATTAAATATAGTTTTTTAAATAAACACTTCATTCAAAAGGTGTAGTCTGGTGTGAGACAGTTTCCTCTGGGCCAGTACCCTGTTCTGCATAAAGGAACCTACATAAGAAAGAGAGGTTGAATAGCAGGTGAAACCCCTTGAGCATGTTCTCATCTCATAGTCTTAAAATGTGCAGTTCCTGAGCTGTAAGTGCAGTCATTACTTTTTTTTGTTTGTTTGTTTCTTCATTCGATTTTTGGTTTTAGTCCAAGCTTACTGCTTTTGGAACCCAGTGTAACCTTCTAGTATGCATAATATTTCACTTCAAGAATTATCATGGCCTAAATTTACACTGGGTAAAGAGCTGCTTCTGATGATTTTGCAGCTGTCATACAGCCATTCAACTTGGTGCCCTCATGTATTTTTCAGAGTACTACAGTCAGAGTACTTAACACAGCAGTATATTGAAAAATGCTCATGAAGTTTTTTGGGGTGCAGTGTTGTTGTCTGTGTACTGCCTATATAACTGTGTGCAGTTTCACATCAAATTTTTAATGCATGTTTTTCTTCTTACAGTAAGTAACTTGCTACTATATGGTGTTTTCAGCCAGGTTTGATGTGCAGAATGTTAGCATGGCTTTGATCAAAAGCATTGGCTTATTCTGAAAAAATAGTTTAAAATATGCATCTGGGTTGATGATTCGTCACAGTTAAGGCACTGCTGTTTGAAGTGAGCTACATTATTGAGTTCAATAGAGATGGTGATGGACTCTTAACTACAAATGTGCTGCTAAGCTATGGCAATGATTACTGTGTATAATACATTTTCCAGAAATCATTTCACATAGCTTAATTTAATCTGTTTGTTGTCAGGCTTCACCATTTTGGGGAGGTTTGGGATTTTGTTGCTTTGGTGTGTTTTCTTTTCTTCTAGTTTTGGTTGTTGACCTACTTGCCTGCGTTACAGCAACCCCATGCAATACAGGGTTTGGGGAAGAGTGGTTGGAAAGGAGCCCAAATAAAAAAAGGGGTGTTGGTCCACAGCCAGCTAAATATGAGCCAACAGTGTGCTTATGTGGCCAGTAAGGCAAACAGCATACTGGCCTGTATCGGGCAGTGGGGCCAGGTGATGGTCTGCCAGTAGTCAACATTGTTGAGGACTCATGTCACTACAAAAAACCCATTGATTTGCTGGAGCATCTCCCAGAGAAAGGAAATCAAGCTGCTGAGGAATCTAGTGAACAGCGGAGGGAACTGGGTTTGTTTAGTTTGGAGAAAAGGAGGCTGAAGAGAGACCTCACTGTCTGTAACTACCTGAAAGGTTGTAGCTAGGTGAGTGGTGGTCTGTCCTCCCTAGTAACAAGGAATAGGAGAAGAGGTAGAGGCCTCCAGTAGTGCCAGAGGAGGTTTAGATTGGACACGAGGAAAAAATTCTTCACCCAAAGGGCTCTGAGACACCGGAACAAGCTGCCCAGGGAGGTTGAGTCAACATTCCTGGAGGTATTTCAAAGACATGTAAGTGGAGGTGCTGAGGGGCATGGTTTAATAGTGAAGTTAGCAGTGCTAGGTTAACAACTGGACTCTACCTTAAAGTTCTTTTCCAATCTAAACAATTCTATGATTTTATAAATCAAAATAGTATTTCTGCTATGAAACTAAAACATGCCACATGACTAAGAACTATTTTTCAGTAGTTTATATCCTCTTGGATTTCTTAATATTCATTTCCACTTAAAGCAGGAAGGCCAACTGTTGAAAATGTGTTTATGGTAAGTAGAAGGGAGATTTAAAAGGCAGTAAAATATCAATGGAGTGAGGAGCTTTCTTATTGAACAGCATTCATGCTGTGAAACATTCATTTAAATTACTTATCAGAAGCTGTAACCTAGCTGACCATTTTTTGTGTTTCAGTTTTTTTAAAAGGAATGGAAAAATGTCATTTGACCTAGTTTTATCTTCTATTTTTAAGCTGTTTTAAATTTTAAATACAAATGTTAATTTCTTTCTAGGGTGCTAAATAAACTTTTAATTATTAAAACATTGATTTGTTGATTAGAAAGCTTTAGATTTTATATCAGGAAGTTGTTATTGGAGTTGTAAATTGTGATTGTCATATTTTCTGTGATTATAATAGAGGTGCTGTATCACTTCTTCCTTTGAGGTGGAGAACATTAAGTGAACCTAAGTTTTATTTGAAGAACATGTTCCCATAGAGCTGTGGAAAAATACTGTACCTATTGTAGGTATTTCTATGCAAGAGAATGCTTTGTGGCAACAGACATTTACTTTGTTATTGAGTAAATTTTTAGCACATTAAATATTTCTAAATTCTTCTAGTTGAATTGCCTTTTTTAACTGGGTTGACAGCTCTGGTTCATTTTAGCAGGTGCCATCATATGTTTATGACTTACTGTTTTGTCATTTTCAGATGCAGTTTTGACATAACTTAGTCTTTTTTAAGTTTTCATAATTTGTAGCATCTCTCCTTGGGTGTAGTTTGTCTAATGGGGCAATGCTGGCATTGTGATGCCATTACTCAGTGCTTATATGCTAGTCTTGGTTTTGAGAACCTCACTGCATCCTTCTTGTTGTGTGTATTACACTCAAGTCCACTAGAGACCTATGTCCCCTTAGAATATGCTTGCTCCAGTTGTGTAATTTCACTAAATGACACATAAAAGAGAAGGGAAATAACAAGTTACTTGCTATCGAGAGGAATGCAGACTGTTTGCCTTTTTGTTTTTCTTTGGCTTCTGTTTTAGTGACTACAGTGGTAATAAATGAATGAAATTGCTGCTTTGGCTTGCTTTTTCTTAAAGAGATGTTTGAAATACTTCTTTGAGGCTTTTCCAAATGTGAACCTTTGAATTACTCTGAGGACTGCTTCCAATGATCGTTTTGTCTCTTTTGAAGTAGGCTATATTATTTGAAGAAGTTTCTTGCGAAGGTTTTTGCCCAGTTTTCAGGGTTTGCTTTCTTTCATCATTTGTAACATTTTAAATAGTTATGTTGGTTTTGGGGTTCTGATTTTTTTGCTCTGTAAGTACATAGTATGTTATTTCACATATTGGAAACCTGAGGTAAAGTTCTGTAGTGCAGTAGGAGTAGTACTTTCACTTCTAAACAGTTCCTATTTCTCTGTTTACGATTCTAAATGTACACTGTTAAACTTCCAAGAAAAGTTTTATTGGTAAAATCTTAAGGTTAAATAAGAAGCAAAACTTCCTGTAATTTAAGCTTTCACTTGGTGAAAGCTGTGGACCTAAGCTTAGAACAAAATGAGGCAGGTTTTTCACAGGAAACTGTAATGACACACATACAAGTTACTTGCAGTGTTTTGTGGATGCTTGCCACGCCGTTTATTGGTTGTGATAGTGAAAGATTAATGTAGCCATTATTGTGATAATAAGCAGTCAGATGTCAGGCTGTCAGAAGGCTTTTAACATAGGACTTTGGCATTAACTCACTCAATTCATTTTGAAGAATCTTACCTCCAGTTAAATTTGCCTAGTTGAAGCAGAGCAGAGCTTCAGACTATGTAAATCTGGAGCTTGTAGCTTCCTGTGATTGCTGGATTCAGTTCATGCCATTGAGAATGCTGTATTTTCAGAGCCTTTTTGTATTCTGCTCACAGTGTTTGCTGAGCAGGAACTGTAGCTAAAAATAACTAAAATGAATTTCTCTGTCTCTCTTTATTTCGTCCTGCAGGATGACGTAGCTTTGCCAAGGATTTATCAGCTAAGCAGAAAATGAGCTTAACATCCTGGTTTTTGGTGAGCAGTGGAGGCACCCGCCACAGGCTGCCACGAGAAATGATCTTTGTTGGAAGAGATGACTGTGAGCTGATGTTACAGGTAATTGCATCAGCCTTCCATGTGCAGCTGCTGAAATTGTGAACTTACTGCACCAGTTTTATATTCCTTTTGAAAACTAAATTTCCAAGATGTTGAGGGTGTGGTTGTTTTGATTAATCTTTTGTGTTTGTAGAAAAATTAATTTAAATAAATTACCACCAATCATATGGTTGCAGTCAGAGTGCAGAGGATCACATTTTCTTCATATAAATCATGTATAGAATGCAAGAATAGAAGATCAAATAGGTTTAGCAATATTATCAGTGAAGCAGACCATGTCCTCCATTGACTACTATAATGCTCAGCGTACTGGATCCTTTTGAAAAGAGCTTTTCAAGTTGTAATCTAAGTCACATCTTAATCACGTGATATGATGCAACTCTGTCCCTGTGTTCTGATCTTGTACAAAGGCCAATGAAAACAGTTAAAAAAGACTATTTCTCTATCTCTAAGGAAGTTAAATGACATAATCTCCATGATGGTTTCAGCAGAACTATAAAAATAGAGATCTTAGTCAAAAGAATTCGATGCTTCAGTAGCTTCCTCAACTTTGGAGATCACTATGTAGAACACTTAGAGGTCTGTAACAGTGTTATTATGTAGCCACACGATATGAACTTTGTCCCATCAAAGCTGTAGTCCTCTAAGGAGCTTCCTTTTAGTATATATATTTTTTGAATGATAGTAATATTCTAAGAAGGTCTTCTTGACTACTTGTCTTGATTTACTGTAGAGCTCTTAATAGAGACAGAATTCTAATAGTTTTTCAATATTCTTTGTTCCCCAGAGTTGTGTATGCAACTATTAATGGCCAAATTAGACTCAGTTGCAAATGAAGTGCCTACAACCCTATTTTAACATGTACTACTCAAAATGTAGAATCTCTAGTAAGTTGCAGCTTGCTCTCGGTCTCAAAAGACATCCAAAAATTGTATTGGTGATAGAAATACTTTGTCCTATTAGAAAGTAGTTGAAAATACTGTTACTTTCTCTTTAAAGAACAGATAATACAATGTTTTGGTGATTTGTTTGAGATGTGTTAAAACCGAAACTAAACAACAGAGCAAATGCATAGGGAAAACTGTCCAACACTCAAAACAAACGAAAAGGCAACCAAGAACCCCTGCTTCCTGCTCAGAAGATTTTAATCAAGACACACTTTTATTTTGCCACTAGCTTGTGGTAATAGATTGTTATTTCTGAAAAAAGAATCCTCCTCTTCATTCTCTGTCCCCTGTGCCATCTGCTCTCTGTGATTCATTACTCCAGTGGAGTACTCAAGCATTTATTGTATTACAAAACTTCAGTCATCACCACCTTCAACAGTAATTTCCTTTTTGATTAGTATGGTGAATAGACTCCAGTTATTTACAAAAGTTATTAGTTGTCTATTGACTTTGGACCTAGTGAAAACAATCGAGGGGCCTGGTGATTTTTTGCCTGCTGTTATATCAGGTCTGCATGCCCAGCTTGACTAACACCACACACTGCTTTAGGAACCCACCAAAAGAGAAGCTAATAATGTCGTCTTGTTCTGTATGTATAGCTCTTTGTGTAGGATGTTCCTTTCCACTCTTGATAACTTGATTGTTCTCTTGCTGCAAAGCATGTAGACAATGCATGATAAAGAAAGCAGAATGTAATGCTTTTATTCATAATTTCTTGACAGAAAACATGTTATGAAACCATTAATAAGTCATTTCAATTCTGTTGCATGCCTGATGGAATTAGAATTTGAATTTGTACCTAACACTCTTCTCCAAGGCTTTATCCATGTCTAGGAATACATGTTTGCTTTTAAATGTGTGCTTTTGAAGATATGCTCAATCATACTGTGCAGTCTTTGTATTTAGCTAGATGCTGCAATGAATTGCCCTAATATGGAGAAATACAACATGTTCCCCGTCTTTACTGTGCTTAGGAAATGTCTGAATCATAGAATGGCTTAGGTTGGAAGGGACCTTAGAGATCACCTACTCCAACCTCCCCACTACAGGCAGGGATGCCTCACAACTAGACTCAGCTGTTCAAGGCCTCATCCAACCTGGCCTTGAATACCCCCAGGGAGGAGGCATCCACAACCTTCCTAAGCAGCCTATTCCAGCGTCTCACCACCCTTGTACTGAAGGACTTCTTTCTAACATCCAGTCTAAAACTACTCTCCCACAACTTAAAACAGTTCCCTCTTGTGCTGTGCCTAGACACCCTTATGAAGAGTTCCTCTTCAGCCTTCCTGTGGGATCCTTTTGGGTATTAGAAGGTACCCGTAAGATCTCTCCAGAGTTTTCTCTAGGCTGGACAACCCCAGCTTTCTCAGCCTGTTTTTATAGCAGAGGTTATTCTAGCTCTTGGATTATTCTCTGGGCTTGCTTCAGCAGCTCTGTGTCATTTTTGTGGTGGAGAAATCATCTCTGGCATAAAAAAATCCCTTGCATTATACAAAATACCCGAATTCTTTCTGAAGAAGAATAGTCTTATTTTCTGTACTCTGAACATTTTCTTAGTAGTCTAGGTTGAATTTTGAAGAGTCATCTAAAATAACACATTGACTTGAAGCAAAAATGGGGGTTTCTTCTCTTTCAGCTCTTAGCACAGGTATTCTGTGATGTTACTATGTTTGCAGTCTTTATGCTGGATCTGGCTGGGTTGGTGTTCTGTGTTTTGGATTGGGGACAAAAACACTTGGTAATAAACCAGTATTTTAGCTACTGCTGAACAGCGTGTGCAGAATTTTGAGGCATTCATTCTCTCTCACTTTGTTCCCTCTGGACACACATGACTGTGAGAGAGCACAAGAAATTGAGAGGAAGCACAACCAGGACAGCTTACACCAACTTAACAAAGGGATATCCTGTGCCATATGATGCCATACTTGGCAATAAAAACTGGGGGAAGGGGCTTCGAGGAAGGTAACACTGCTCAAAGACTGATTGGGCATTGATGTGCTTGTTACAGGTGGTGATTAATTTGATTAATTGCCTTTGCATCACTTCAGTTATTTTATTTCCTCTTTCTTCTTCTGCTTTCATTTGCTGCTTAAACTATCTTTAAGTTGACCTGTGAGCTTTCTTGCTTTGCTGTTCTGTTCCGTCCCCCACCACACTGGGTCAGGAGTGAGGGAGTGAGCAGCTTTGTGGTGTGTAGCAGCCAGCTGGAGCACCACCATTTCATGGAAGGTAATGTCAGTAGTACTTAAATTTCAGTGGAACTCTGCAGTAACAAATTGGAAGGAAAAATGGCATTTGAAAGATTTACAGTCATTGCAGCTGTAAAGATTGTCTGCAATGAAAAAAGTTAGTGTCCAGTTATGTGCAAGTAATATGAGGCAGAAGAGAACCATAATGTTATGCAGAATTTCAGGTATTTCTCTAAAAGCCACAGACTTGAGTAATAATTCATACCATTTCAGATGATGTGACAAAACATCATATTGTGAAGCTTCAGGGATGTTTTTGCATCCTTCCTATTTTAATAAAGCAGTTGGTTATTGATACAATATGTATTTGAATGACATAATTGAAAGAAGTGCAGAAACTTTCCCCATAGCCTAGGTAGAAGCTTGCATTTTGGTATCAGTTGAGTGTAGAAGAGTGTAATGTCTGCTTGAGATGTAAGCTCAGCAGAACACCCACATCAGTCAGTTTGATTTTACTGAGATAGCTTGGTTTTGCTTTGGAGAAGGGTTATGAGGTCAGTCAGAAAATTAACTATGCTGGTGTATCTTCATCTACCATCAAGAACACTTACTATACTAGTGCAGCTTTTATTAGCCACAAACCTTGTTCATTTGTCTGTCTATTCAGTAATTCTTCCCTTCCTTTTTATCTCCTGCCCCCCTTTCTGTGCCCCTCAAGGCTGCAGAGCAAGTTGGCTCAAAGGAAAAGTCTAAAAATAAAATAGTAGGTATAAGTTGAAGAGGACTGATTTCACTTCTCTGAGGAGAAAGTGAAGTGGTCAGAAGGTTGCGAGGAAAGGAAGAATATGGAAATCCATTCAAGTAAGGAAAATAAATGTCTCAAAAAATGGAAAAGGAATGATGAGAAAGACAGGATTCTAAGAAGAGAATGCATTTCCTTAGGTGTCATGATTGGATATTTTGGTGCCTTGAACTGGACAATGCGCTAATAACCTGAGACTTCTAGAACTGGCAGGCTGCAGTTGCTGGTACAGAAATAAGGACAGAAGTCTCAGATGAAATTTACTATTCTCAATGCTTTAAGCCCTGAGCAGTGACTTGAGTGGTCAGGATAGTAAAGGCAAACCTGAAACGAGAAAGAATGACACTGGAAGAAATTTGCTGCTGTGCAATCATGTCAGGACACTACTACACTAGCAGAACTACCAGCGAACAGACTGAGATCAAACAGAGTTGGGGAAGATGAGCTATGGGCACCATGCAGTTGGAAACTTCCAGATGTCAAGGTGCTGACCACATGCATGTGTAAAGGAAGCATCCATCCAGCCCCATCTTTTCATGGCTTGCAACCAGAGCCCCAGGTTTGCAAACACTTGGCCCTGGGCAGGTTCTAGAAGAGAGACCTGGCTATCAGGGAGGTGCTATTTGTGGAGAAAATGGTAACAAAGACTGTTCCCGGTCTGTGAGTTGACATTGGATGTGAAATAAACAACTCATTAAATTCTGAAGTGCTTAAAGAATGACTGATAGAGTCAGAAATGATTGGAGCAGTAATTCTGTATCCAGTCAGACTTTTAGTGAGGAGCCTGTAGTTAATTTGTTCAGGAAATTGAGAACAAGTAGGAACAGTTTGAATGCATATATGCTTTGGTAACTATCCCAAGCAACAAAATGGAAAATGCCTGGAAACTCCCATGTTTCAGAGAGACTGATACAACAGAATCATATTTGTACTTTGAAAAATGCATGTGGTTTTTGAGAGTGAAGTAAAGTTGACTGTGTTTAAACATCAGTGATACTGTAGTGAACTAAAAAAAAATCTTTGGCCAAGTTACAGCTGGATCTGACTTACAATCACATTTGAGGAAACATTAAGAAAATCATCATGGTCCTGCTCTGGCAGGGAGGTTGGACTCGATGATCTCTTTGGGTCCCTTCCAACCCCTGACATCCTGTCTGTGATCCTTCTTAATTAGTTTTAGGAATCTACTATGGGCACCTTTGGCCGAAGTCAAATATGGTTAAAGATTGAGGTTTTTTGTATGTGAGACTAACTTATGTACATAGTTTGAACAAATGTGCTATGTAGCAAGAAAATAATCACACTGAGAAATAGCCACTAATGCTACCTTGATCTGTTTTTTGAAGCACCTTCTTTTATGTACTTTTTTAAACACATTTTAGTCACGAAGTGTGGATAAGCAACATGCTGTGCTGAACTATGATGCCTCTACGGATGAACACTTGGTGAAGGATTTGGGCAGCTTGAATGGGGTAAGTTAACGTTGGAAGCACATAGCTCCCTGTAGTCTTTTGGATGTTTGTTAGGTTTTGAGCTGAGAGTATGACTGAAGAAGTGTACATTAATATCTTTTTGATGCAGGAGTGGAAATGGAACATTTTAAAAGGAAATGTAGTTTTTGCAATGATTTTCTACTGCATATTGTTTAAAGGGATGTAGTAAATTCAATTATTAAGAGGGCCTTGGCAATAGGAAAACAATCAAGTTTTAAACGTTTGCTACCCTTTTGTATTTGGGAAATGTAGGAAAGAAAATCTTTATTACATTGTGGGGCAAAAGAAGGAATTTCAATCTCTAAAATAGCTGTTTAAGAAATGTTTTTTTTAGTTTATGTGCTATTTCCTTCTTAATTTTTTCATGCAGAAAACTGTTAAACTGTATTTCATATGGGAAAACATACTTATTCAGTAAACATGTTGTATGTAAATTTATTGCAACCTGTATTTGCATTTAATTTTTTAGTGTACTTTTTGTCAAAATGTCCATGAGTAACCTGTCATGTTTGTGCTAGTTTGAAGCTAGCTAGAATGTTTTTGTGAGAAGGATTAGATCACAGGCTGTGAAAGAGGGTGATGTCTACTTCACTCATAGGCTTGCTGAGAGGTATAAGAGCAAGAATCCAAACATAGATAAGGGGGTCGCTCTTTGTCCGGGCTCTGGGCTGCATTTCTCTCTAACCTCACCCTCCATCTCTCTGATTAATCCACTTGTTTCCTAACCCCCCTGGCTGACCATCCATTCTTCCTTGGGGCACAAGGCAACATCTGGGGTAAGGTAGGGGAGTGGGTGAAGGTGGAAGGGTGGTTGGGAGCCCCTCCTGGGGACTCAGGTTTCTGGAAGGGCTGTTGTGTTTCTGTATTACTTTTTCCCTTGTATATCTCTGTCTATAACTGTATCTATTGTAAATATCTGCTTGTGTATTCTGCTAAGCTGTAAATAATAAGCTTCATCGGAATTTCCAGAGCCAGCTGAGTCTAGTCTGGGTGATTTCCAAAGTGTTGGGGGACAGGCAACACCCAAACCACCACACATGTTACAACATGTGTAATGCAGGAAAAATGCAGAGTTATGAGCAAAATAAAGTTTAATATGACACTTCACATTTCAAAACTTTTCTAGGAATTGCATGTATAATATTCTAGGTAAGCTTCACCTTTTGTAAATACTTCGAATATTATAATAGGTTATTAAAATCCCAGTAACTTTGTCATATTTGCAGCCCTTAGATAATTCTCTGAGCTCTATCTACACAGTAGTTATGGTTGTTATTTTGTCTAACTTTAACAGTGCACAGAATAATCATGAACTCACCTTGAGTCAATATTTAGAAAGCTACTGGTAGGAAGCAACTTTGTCAAATGTTTAAAAATGTAGCAGCTGAAGAAGAAATTTCAAGTTACTACCTGTTAGCATTGACTTAGTTTTTGGTACTTGATATTGAAGTTTATTTCAAAGTAAAATCTGTTAGCCTGTTACTAAATTTTCTGTATCTTAAGGTAGCTAACTCAGTGTTTCAAAGAGTCAGTCTCAACTCCATATGACACCAGTGTAACCTAAAGGATTATATCCTTTGAACAGTTCTAGATGTGTAAGAGCTTTGCTTAAATATTTAATACACTTCTGTATTTTGAAAGACAGTGCAGTGTTTCATGGCAGTGATCAAAAACTAATTCAGCCTACAGTGTTTTTGCTGAGCCATTTGATTTTATTCCTTAGTCTATATTATTGCTCAGGTAGTCAATAGGCATGCCTTGAGATTTTCATTGCCTTGTTGTGGAACTTAAATTTAATCACAATATATGTGAAAGGCCTTCATTTGATTCTTTCTTTGTCCCTGATAAAGGGTTTTCAGTTATTTGCTTTGCTAGATCTAATTAATTCTCAAGTTAGAGGTGTGAGATTCTATATAGCTCTTTTCTCAGAGATATGAAAGGAACTCTTTCTTCCCACAGTTCTGAAACAGGAAATATTAGGTCCTTGCTCTACTTCATAGTGCTTCCTTTAGTCTCTTTCCAACTGTTAATTTTCTTCTTACCTCTGCCTGGTTGGTTTCAGGTTCAAAAGAAGAAATTCTCTGTGTGGCAGAAGAAGATATGTAGTGCCCATGAAGCATACAATGACCTAATAACTAGGCAATAATCCTCTTATTCTAGCTGCTACTGCTGCCACTGAGAACAAATCTCTCTAACAACCAAGTTCCTTTATTGATGCTTCATCAGCTTCTATCTGTTCCTAATTTGCCTGCTTTATTAAGAACTAGCATTTATTTTGGGTCTCTTCAGTTAGACCCATTTTGTTGTAAAAGGTATTTACAGATTCTTAACTTGAATAATCAAGTTTGCTTTTGGGATGTGCTTTCCTTTTGTTGAAGTACTTAAAAATGGTGTGTTTCAGTTGCTTCATTCCTTAGAAACCTGTACATTATATTGTGGAATTCTTAAGGTAGAAATAAAGTGATCCCGTGGGATTGTCATATTTGAAGTTTCCCAGGCTGGCATAAACCAAAAGTAAATGTGTTTCAGAAAGGCACCCTAAATATTTAATCTCCTGTCTTTAGTATTAACATGTATTTGTTAGAAAAAGTAAGGTTATCAAAAAGCTGTAATTCTTTTTTAAGGTATGAAAAAATATACAACTGATAGATAATTGATGAAACAATGCAGCAGTTTCATACCAGCTAATCTATAAATATTCCATTTGCCTTGAAGTTACCCTTAATTAAGACTTCATTTTCTGTTTTAAAAGAAGGTGAAAGAAGGAAGACCAAGGAACAAGAGCCTTTTACCATATAGCTGATGATTCATGTTTCTTAAAAGGAAGATGCTACATTCTTTTAAGTCCATATGTTGCATTCTTTTCATGTAAAAGGAGAAGGAAGTATTTCAAGAAAGCCAAAGGAGAATGTACAGGGATTGAAACTTAAAATAGTATCTTAATGCCTGTTTGAATTGATCCTTAGGGAATAGTTTAAGGCAAGATGCTGTGCAGGTGTTTTTATCAGGTCACTCTGCAGAAGAATTTTCCAAGGATTTGTAACTCTGAAAGTATCTTAAATATATTGCGGTTAACATTTGCTGTCTTCTTCCTTTGTAGCCTGTCTAGTTTTTATAACCAAGAGCTTAATATTCCATTGTTCTAGACAAAACCATATCTTCACTCTTTAATGTTTCTCACTGAGTGAATTCAGAAAACACTGACACAGTATAGAGTTGTCTCTGAAGGTAGCAAATTTGGTTTAAGAAACCAATCACTTGCATAGATAGAGATTGACAGTATCACAGTATCACCAAGGTTGGAAGAGACCTCACAGATCATCAAGTCCAACCCTTTACCACAGAGCTCAATGCTAGACCGTGGCACCAAGTGCCATGTCCAGTCCTGCCTTGAACAGCTCCAGGGACGGCAAATGCACCACCTCCCCGGGCAGCCCATTCCAGTGTCCATTGACTCTCTCAGTGAAGAACTTTCTCCTCACCTCATGCCTAACCTTCCCCTGGCATAGCTTGAGGCTGTGAGTTGGCAGATTCTTGGAGAAATCTTAACCTAAAGCTTAGGCATCCCCTCCAATGGCAAGGAGTACATTGGGAGAGGAACACTCTTAAGATCCTTGTGTTTACAACTATCTTAACATGTTATTCTTGAGTTCTGGTATCTGAAGTGACCATATGCAACTTCCAAGTCTTATTTATGCTTAGAATCCTATGTAGAAGATATTCTAGAATTTTCTGTAAAGCAAAGTACATCTAACTTCAAGCCCTGTTTATGTTCATTTAATTTTCTTTCCCACGGAGGCAAAATTGTTTTCTAGCTCTTCCAGATTACATCTCTTGGATTGATTTGGGCTTGAATATGTATTATTCCTTACTGCCTCTGTAATTATTCATTGTATACATCACAGATGTTCTCTTCAAATTTATACCACATGTTTTTTGCAAAGTCCTTGCAGTTATTCACTGTTAGGTTTAGTCCAGACTTCAAAATCTAAATGATTGGTAATCCATTTTGTCTGTAACATCCAGTGAACATAGCTGGTGAAATTGGCCAAACTTTCAGGTACATAAATCTTCCAGATCACTGACAGTGTCTGATTTCTCTAGCTGAGTTTCCAATGGTCATTTTAAGGATGAGAGGATTATTTATTGTGCAGTTACTAATTTTCAAAAGGTATCATAAAGCCCGAGGAATTTGCTGCTAGCCAGTGCAATAATGTCATTTCTACTTAGGAAGTGTTGTATCAACTCTTTCAGGAGTCAAAATATATTGAATATCACTTATTTTGAGTTACACAGCTGCACTAGCTTAGTCCATTTCTTCTTTAAGTCCTTTGACAATGTTTAGTAATTATAACCTGCTGCAGAGCTCTCTTACCTAGTGTTAAATGCTGTGCAAATGTGATGATGAATCAATTTTAACAAGCAATTGGGACTGAAAAAGCCAAGTACAGGAAGAATGATGAATGGCAGTGCTAATTTGAGGGAACATTCATCAACAATTCAGTAAATAGTGCTAACATAATTAACTTTTAGGAATTTTTTTAAAGCCAGTATGTTTTTTACAGTGGCAATTTGAGCGTAGAGTTCTATTCCCCAGTGAATCACCAATAGAAAATTTGCAGTGGTAAAAACTTCGTTAGAAAACGAAGTGATTTGCCATTTTGTTGTTTTGAAATTTAATGATATCTCTTTTCATTTGTTTCCCTAGACGTTTGTGAATGATGTGAGGATTCCAGAGCAGACATACATCACTCTGAAGTTAGAAGATAAACTGAGATTCGGATATGATATCCTTGTCATAAAAATGCGCAGTGTTAGGACACACTTTTCTTGTCAAAAGTATGCTTGTGTTAAATGAAAGGCTCTCGTATTATTTGAGAGACAACTGGGAAATAGTTATTTTCCTGTTACTACAAAAATTACTATATTTGAGAAAATGGTGTGCTTTAGAATACAGAAAATTGGTCAGAACTACTGATAAAGCACATGTTGCTGTTTCTCACTGTAAGAAACCTCAGCTTCCAAGATTCTTTGTTGCTAAGAAACATTTCTTTGAGGCAAATTCACAGATATTTGTACCATACCAGAGTATATACAACTGGAGAAGATTACAAGTAATTACTTGGCAAATTACAAAGTGAAAACCCCAAACCAAGTTGTATTATCATGTTAAGGGATCTACCTGGTGTCCTCTTTACAATAGAAATTTATTGTATTTGTATTTGCTTTGAATAAGGTCATACATGCTGATGTAAGTAGTGACATGTTTGTAGAAGAATCACAATTCCAGTGGCAGAATAGACTGCAGAACCATTACTTTAAAATTTGCTCGTGAATTGGGAAGTCTTCCCAGTGTTTTCCTTATCATATCCTACATACTAATCTTTTTACTGTTGTCAGAGGAGAGATGAGAGTCCCTGAAGAAGCACTTAAGGTAACAATGTGAAGTTCATAGCTGTTCTTCTGTCATAGGGTTTTTCTTCCACTCTGAGAGTGTATTGTTTTTTTTCTTCCTCTATTTAATGCCACATAGCATGAAAAATTCACAAGCCAACTTCAGCTATCCCAAAAATCTTCAGAGGCAGAAGGATCGAAGCAAACCAGTTCCAAAAGCTCAGAGTCCAAGGTAACAGACTCCACAGCCGAAGTGCATCACAAAACTCCAGAAGCATTGAAATCTGAAGAGAAATCAATGGGTAAGATTGCTTTTTGTTCCAGAAGCACATAGGATTGTAAAAGATACTCATTTGCTGTGGTAGGGTGTGTGCAAAGTTCTGTAGGTAGTAAAAACTTTATGTATGTGAAATGTTAAATATAATTTAAGTGTAAATAGTAGCTTCCAAGACTGAATTTCTGCCTTCTTTTACTGTAGCATTCATTTTTAAAGAAAACTCCCAAAAAGGCAGTTAATCAGGATTTTTGCATTTGTCTTTCTCAAAATCACAAACTTTCAGCTTATGGCAGGAAAGAGCTGGTGTTTGCATTTTTAGCCAAAAAATATTTGTTCAGGAACATTTGGTAATTTTCACTAACACCATTGTCAAGTGCTTCCCCCCACTTTTTTTGCTCTGCCGTTTTAAACATGTGCCTTTTTTGTTTATTTTATAGAGATATTAGCATTCATTTTTAGATCTGTCAGAATAGAATCAAAGTGTTGGTCATGGATTGAATTGAACCTGCTGCTGTTATCCACACCATGCTGCAGTCATGCCAGCTTCAAGGATGAAAGTGCTAACTGGAGCAAAGTGTTATGGGGCTTGAAGTTCAGATTGCAGCATGAGAGGCTTCTTGTTCCAGTTGCTGCTTCTGGGTTCCAGGTTCTCGGGTGTGCTCTCTGCCCTGCAGGCATGGCAGCAAAAAGAGTGGGAGTCGGGTAGCTGCTGGGTTTGTCTTTTTGCTTTATGCAGGGTTTTTTTCCCTGTGTATTTCGCTGCACTTCTTTTGCAAATAGGCTAAGCTAAGGTAATCATGCATTGTATCAGATTAATTAGATTATTGGCTAAGGTAGTTACACATTGTTCTAATGATATCTTATGTTACATTAGACTCTTATCTCTTCATCTCAGCCCTGAGGTTTGCATGTTACTCTTGCCTTCACTTCTGTGTTGGGGGAGCAGGCAGGTTAGTCCTTGCGCTAAAGCGTTCCAGTGTTCTGCTGTGGTTTAAAAAGCTGTATGAAGTGCAGATTCTGTTGTGTTTCTACACTATCTTTTATGTTTGTTATGTGTCATGGTGCCTGTATTTGAGGGCATTTTAATTTTATTGTGAGGCTTGCTAAAATTTATTCTTGTATCTTATAGATATTTGCTTTGTTGCCTGTTACTACAGGGAATAACCAAAAGATTGAGAAAGGAATAAGGCATTATTGCCTCCTTAATACGGAGCTAACTAGATCTGGCTACTTAGGTTAGGATTGTACAGTTTGTTTCAATGTAATCTCTTCTCCTGGAAGACACACTTCAAAGAGTTCTCTTCCCCACACACAGCACTCTACAACACAACTAAATAACCTGTTTGTTTTGTTGGCTGTTTGGGAATTGTATTAAGGGTACATTACTAGGTGTTGCTGTTCAGTATGGCTTTTCCTTTTCAGCATTTTTGTCCTCTTATGTGAGGTAGCACAGTTGGGGGGATTATCCTTATCTTTCATTTTTGCTTTCAAAATTCCAACAGCAAAGTTAATGAGGACTTATGTTTGGATTCAACTCAGAAACTTCTTGGATATTGATTCTCCCACTACTGTATATATGCAGAGCTGTTTCCTGTTGCTAATGCTGTGCACAATCCTCATCTCTCAGGTTTTGTAAAAAACATCAGTAATGGCTAAACCATAATGCTGCTTAATAAAAGAAGTACTAAGTGTCTTTGTATCGTACTGGAACTTTGGGCACAGTGATGAAATTGTCTATCATATTTGGAACGTGAGTGAAAAAATAACCAAATAGAAGTGTTAAAATTTGTGATAGCAAGGTTAAGCTGGAGTTGAACAGATCATTTTTGTGTAGACTATGTAAAGCATCTTCAGAACATCTCTATGACAATGGAATAGCTAAATCTCAGAGTGAAGTATTCTTCCAAGAGAAAAGGTTAAAACTAATCCTGTCAATTCATCATCGAAGTCGGAATCTTGATTTTGTCATTATTTTTTAATTAACCTTTAAATTTAAAGGTTTTTAATCATGTGTATACATCCTATATGATCAATAATTTTCATTTTACTGTAACTTAACAAGTACCTTTTTCTTAAATAAAAATGTTCAAAGGTTTGCTCAGTAGTGCTTCACACAAGGTAACTTTCAGCACTCTCTACTAGCTGTCAGCAATTCAGAACTTTGACAACATTGCAGAATTTGATCAGTTTTTTGTGCAACAGTTCAGGTTTCATTGGAAGGTCAGCGTGGGTAAAAGCAAGAACCTTCTCACAGCAATAGCAGCAGACAGTTTTAAGGAATGTACTCTTATGCTGATGTTCTCAGACTGAAAGCAGAAAATAGTATTTACAGATGTATCAGGGTAACAAAAAAGCTGTTAGCTGACGTTGCATAAACATTTGTGCCAGAAGTTTTGATCAGGTCATTAGAACACTTTTATATTTAGAACCCGGATCAGTTTTCCAGTCGCCAAGTTTGTTGTGCGTTTAGGCAAACGCGTGCAACCAGTTCACTCAGCTTCCAGGAGGTATGATTGAAGGAATTTTACTCTATGTTATTTTAAACTTAATATCACAACTAAGCAGAAAAGTGATTTCCTCTGCCTTGGGCTGATTTTATAGATCTTTCTGCCATGCCTCGTGGGACACCTTTATATGGACAACCAGCCTGGTGGGGTGATGACGAAGCTGACGAAAAGAGTGGTTGCAAGCCAGATGGCAAGCATGAAGAGAAAATGCATGAGATGGGGGCTTCTGGTAAGTCTTGGTGTCTTCCTTTTGTGATTTTTTTTTTTCTTTTTTTAAAAAAAGTTTGTTTTTTTTCTCTGCAGTAAAGTCTGCTTGTTTCAGGGAGTTTGCATAGATGAAAGCCTATTAAAATTGTTGGTTTAAAAAGTGTATCCGGTAAGAAACAATACATTTCTAGAGAGCAGTTTCACTTAGCAGTTTTCTAGTATAGAATACAATTTATTATCAGTAAATACAGAAAATGTTACCTGAACCAGTGTCTTATTTATCAATTTAAGCAATTTTGCATGTTTAGTTAGAGATTGCATAGTCATCATAATTTCTCCAAAGAAGAACTGCCCTTGTCTTTTATTTGACTTGTAGCTATATCAGGTGGTCTAAGTTGGTATTCTCTTCTGGAATTCAATAATGCTATATTAATGGGAATTGCATTTCATAGTTTTGGCAGTAAATATTTGTTTAGTCTAACATTAAACTGGTAGTGTTTACTTCCCTGTAATACAGATATTATTTTTTTAAAGTTAGCTTGTCTATATGCAGTATGTATTGCCAAAATTCAGTGTCTATAATTAGGCTTCTAAGCCTTTCACCAGGCATGTGAATAAAGTGACTGCTCTTGAGATGAAGACAATAACTAAACTTACTCAAGCTAGGGCAGCATTTCAGCTGTTTTTATTAGCTGTTTAGACATGCATTTAAGGCCTCAAGGTTCTAAATTTGCATGTGGTACATGATGACTAGAGAAAACAGACTAATGCTTTCCGCATTGTTTGACTGATTTTGTTTGTGCTGCATATATACTCTATAAATAAAAATCA
Source organism: Pogoniulus pusillus (assembly GCF_015220805.1). Lineage (NCBI taxonomy): Eukaryota > Metazoa > Chordata > Aves > Piciformes > Lybiidae > Pogoniulus > Pogoniulus pusillus. The sequence goes on along the minus strand of NC_087281.1, from coordinate 19,413,946 downwards.
GTCCCAGGGCCTTCTTGCCAAATAGAGTATGTCTTTCTTTAATGTGCGTGTTAGAAGTCCATTTTGTTCATGCTGTTCCTTAATTGTGAGTTTATCTCCTATGAATAGTATTAATCTAAGAGAAATGTAGAAATATATTCTATTTCCTCAAACTGAAAGATTAATAAATCTGCAAGAATGGAATTCAGTTTCAATAAACATATACTAAATAAAAGCTTACATGAAATGGTAGGGGAAGATGCTGCTGGGGGGGAGGACCCCTGACATTTTTGCAAACAATTTAATTTGGCAGAATATGGAACTAAAATCTCTTGTATGAATAAGTGATTTATTTATCTTGATCACTTCATCTCTGAGTAGATGTTAGTCATATGTTTTACTAGTCTGGTTTTTGACTGGTTTAGGTGTTGTTCAGTAGTGTTGGCAGAGAGCCTGAGTAGAGGGCCTGGATAAGAGCTGACAGTTGCCTGGATAAGAGTTGACATTTGCCTCTATGAGCATGTTTCATCAATCTCAGAACACTAACTATGTCAGTGTATAAGTGATAAGTGTGCAAAAAATATCCTCAGTGTTTTCATACAACTATAAAATAAAGCTGTAAGCTTTGGGGGCCACTTTAGCTTCCAGTTACATTCCATCAAAACATTAAATTGTCAGCAAATTAATATGTATTTTACTCATATGCTTAGGTTTTATGACACAGGTGAATGTAATGATTTGGAATCAATATAAAGAAACACTTTAATGAAAGGTAAATTAGAAACTTCACAGAACTGCTATATTTAAAAAAAAATATTCGAGATTATTGGAAGAGACTTCCAAGATCATTCTACTCCTCTCTGGTAAGACCCCAGCTGGAGTACTGCATTCAGTTCTGGAGCCCCTATTACAAGAGGGATGTTGCTGTGCTGGAGCATGTCCAGGGAAGGGCCACGAGGATGATCAGAGGGCTGGAGCAGCTCTCCTGTGAGGACAGATGGAAACAGTTGGGGCTGTTTGGTCTGGAGAAGAGGAGGCTCCCAGGTGACCTTATTGTGGTCTTCCAGTGTCTGAAGAGGACCTACAAAAAGGCTGGGGAGGGCCTTTTTACGATATCGGATAGTGACAGGACTAGGGGGAATGGAGCAAAGCTGGAGATGGGAAGGTTCAGACTGGATGTGAGGAGGAAGTTCTTGAGCATGAGAGTAGTGAGTGCCTGGAATGGGTTGTGCAGGGAGGTGGTTGAGGCCCCATCCCTGGAGGTGTTTAATGCCAGCCTGATCTAGGGTTGGGTGTCCCTGCCCATGGCAGGGGTGTTGGAACTAGATGATCCTTGTGGTCCCTTCCAACTCTGATTCTGTTATTCTATGATCATTCAGTCCAACCTATCACCCATCCCTGTCAAATCAACTGGACCATGTCACTGAGTGCCTCATTCAGTCTTCTCTTGAACATCCTCAGGTACAGTGACTCCACCACCTCCCTGGGCAGCCCATTCCAATGGCAAATCACTCTTTCTGGCAAGATCTTCCTCCTAACATCCAGCCTAGGCTTCCCTTGCACAACTTGAGACTGTCCCCTTGTTCTATTGCTGGTTGCCAGTTATTTCATATTTACTGATCAATACTCTTTGTTTTGTGGCCAGGAGCTTGCTCTTGCCTGACCCAAAAGTGGAAGTACTTCTTAAAATATAGTTTATAATCCAGTTATCTTTTAAATACTGCATCTTGCTTAGTTATTGGGTAAAAAAATTGCATGAAATTGTGGTCTTGAAGCTGTGAGCAGAACCTCAGGTAAAAAAATAAAATACATCTATGTTGTCTCCCTGGTAGATTAGTCTCCTGTTCAGTGACAGTGTGGCATAATGTAAGGCTCCTGCCTTTACATTTGATCCTACTAGAGCTTGATCCATTCTAGCAAGTTAGCTAAGCAAAACAAACAGAATGATAGTAATTTACTTGTAGTCTAGTAGCTGCGAAGGATGACTTCTGTTTGTTCCTGTAGGTTTTTCTGTTGGACCTTAGAAGCTTTTTAATGACCTTTGTATCAGTCGAATACATTCATTATTTTTGTCTGCTGAAATAAATACTTTCAGGAAGAGAAGTAAAAAGGCATTTGATTCCCAGGGAGAGATTGCTCTTGCCTGAAAACTACCTCACAAGAGAGGAGGTAGCTGACAGTGCAGTGGAAAGTGCTAGGTTATTCTTGAAATGCTACAGCCCAATATAAAAGCTGGCTGAATTCTGAACCTCTTTGGTGTTTGTGACAGCTCCTTTTACATCAATTAAAGCTCCTTTGCTTTCATTAGAGTTGCTTTACCCTGTTGGTATCCAGACATGGTAATAATAATCAATGTGTGCTATTTTTGTTATCACCCCATAACATCATTCTTTTTTTTTGGTAGCTGTTCTAGCTAATAAGCTGTCCCTTACTTAGCTCTAGGTCTCTGTATTAAATTACCATCCTTGTAATTCTATTTTTTTAAACCTTTTCCTAAATCTTCACAAGAAGCATGTACTTGTGAAGAACAACTCAGACTCGTTATGCCATCCTGCATTCTTAGCCTCTTCAGTTCCTGAATCCAGTATAAATATTTCTATAGCTACCTTACTGAGTAATAGTTCCATAGACAAATGTTGACTGTCTTAGATGATATAGTGGGGCTATTGCTAGCGTCAGAAATATATCTGTTGCTTTTATATTCCTTTACTTGTCAACATAAAGTGTTTTCTTAAGCATCTTTATGTGGAACTCTTTTGCTGGAATGTAACTTGCTGTTGCCTGTAACATCTCAAGCATCTGTTGCTTATACCACGTGTCTATCATATTTTTTTGTCTAGCTTACTAGGCCCTAAAATGTGACCAGAATTTTTCTGTTCTTAAAAAGAGTCTAATTAGAGGTCTGTAACAAGTGGTGTTCCCCAGAGGTCAGCACTGGGTCTGGTCCTGTTCAGTGTATTCATCAAAGACCTGGCCAAAGGGGTAAAGTGTACACTTAGCAAGCCTTGCGGATGACACACAACTGGGAGGGGTGTCTGACAAACCAGAAGGCTATGCCTGCCATCCAGTGTGACTTGGACAGGCTGGAGAGTTGGGCAGAGAGTAGCCTTCCAAAGTTCAACAAGGGCAAGTGCAGAGCATGGCATCAGGAGAGAAGTAGCCTCATGTGTCAGTATGGGTTAGGGACTGGCCTGCTGGAAAACAACTCTGTGGAAAAACACCTGAGAGTCCTGGTGGACAGTGGGATGACCATGAGCCAACAATGTGTCCATGTAGCCAAGAAGGCCAGTAGCATCCTGGGGTGCATTGAGAAGTGTGGCCAACAGGTCAAGGGAGGTTCTCTTCCTCTTCTACTCCACCTTGGTAAGACCTCATCTGGAAAACTGTGTCCAGTTCCGAGCTCCTCAGTTCAAGGAGGACAGGGAGCCACTAAAAGCAGTACAGCAATGGGTTACAAAGGTGATTAGGGAACTAGAATATCTCTTCTCTGATGAAAGGCTGAGGGGGGATCAGTGCTTATACATACTTGAATGATGGGTGTCAGGAGGGTGGGGCCAGTCTTTTTCTAGAAGTGTCCTGTTGGACAAGAGGTAATGGGCACAAGCATGACTATACAAAGCTCAATCTAAACATGAGGAGAAACTTCTTTACTTTGAGGGTGGTGAAGCACTATAATGACCTTGTTAGAAAGGAGACAGAGTCTCCATTCTTGTCATCATTCAGAGCCCACCTGGACTCAGTCCTGTGCAGGCTACTATAGATGAGCCTGCAGTAGCATAGGAGATTTGACTACATGCTCTCCAGAAGTTCCTTCCAACCCCTACCATTTTGTGTAAAGGCACATTGGTAGCTTTATTGAAACCTCAGGAAGCTTTAACCTTTTTTGGGGCTTTATAGCGAGACCTGCAATTACTACCCTGTGCTTTGTTCTCATTCTGCTTTCCTTACCCAGTTAGTGCATGGTAACAGTCTGCATGCTTTCAGCTTTGATTGCTTTATTTATTCATCTTTGAATCATGGAAACAAGTAAAATAGATTTTACTTGAGCAGGATTCTTTGCTTTCACATTCCTAGAAACATAAAATATTTGAGGTCCAAAACACTTTGCAGTGCTTACCAGTGTTAAAACTTTAAGTCAGAATTAGTGTTTAGCTTGTATTAATATGTGAATTGTTCTTCCACAGAAATTTACCAAACAAAATGACACTAGCTGCCCATTGCAGGAGATGAAAGCCAGGTTGCTAGCACTTGTTTTGGAGGCATCTTCATTAGATTTTTTTCCTCTATTGATTTGGAATTGCAACAGTTATCATCTTAACTGTTTCTCTGATAGGATTTACCTGGTTTTCTGTGATTATCTGACCCTTATACCATCTAAAGATTTTTGGAATGCAAATTTCCTTTCCAAATTCCAAGTGAGATTCTTGCCATTTTACATTCTTCACAGCCAAAGCTTGTGCTGTCTTTCTGGCAATGGTTTTCCTAACTAATTCTGGAATGACTTTTCCAGAACTGCATTGCTCTGTCTTCTCCATAATCTTACTCTTCATTCCAGAAATTACTCAAGTGGATTTTGCAGGAGTTTGGAAGCTTCTTGAAGAACCTGAAGTTCCCAAGTATTGTGAAATCTATTCTTTATTTTTCTTAATAGGATGCGGCACAGATGCCAAGCAAGCTGAGGAGCAATCTGCGGCTGCAAGTGAAGAACTTTATCCTTTCTGTAGGGAGCCAAGTTATTTTGAGATTCCTACAAAAGAATTCCAGCAACCTTCACAGGTAGCAGAGAGCACCATTCATGAAATTCCAACAAAAGACACCCAAAGCTCCCATGCAGCAGGTGCAGGGCATGCTTCCTTTACCATTGAATTTGATGACAACACTCCAGGCAAAGTAACCATCAAAGATCACGTGACAAAATTCACATCAGAGCAGCGTCACAAGTCAAAAAAGCCTTCTTCCTCCAGTGGTCAAGACCTGCCTGGGCTTCAAACAGTGATGATGGCTGCAGAGAGCAAAGTAGCAGATTGGCTAGCACAGAACAATCCTCCTAGAATGATATGGGAACCAACAGAGGAGGATTCCAAAAGTATTAAGAGTGATGTTCCGGTGTACTTGAAGAGACTGAAAGGTAAAGTGAATAATTCCAGCTATGCTTATTTCTGAAAGAAACAATTCCTTACCAGTATCCAGTAAGTGGATGCCTGAGCTCTTGTGGTCTTCAGCTGAAATCACAGATACTTCACTGTGGATAAGGATCTGTGCTGGGAAATTTGATTGCAGTATTAAGTCTCAGAAAGAAGTTAGGAAAATAAGTTGTTAATCATCTTATAATAAGTATTCTAATTGGAGATATTCTAGCACAGCTGAAAACATCAGCTATTTAGAACATTGATCTTGGAAAAGGTTAAAAGCCAAACACTGGGTAAATTTTACATATTTCTTTTTCCCCCATGCGTGACTTCAAAAAAACAAAACCCAACAACTATATTGCCTTCTAGAAACAAAGCTCTGAAGTTCATTTTATGGTTCTAGCAACTCTTCCAATACATTATGTTCTGTGAATATTCATATGCTCTAAAAAATAATTCGTAGCAAAGACTACATCATAGAGATATTTGACTTAAATTGATCATTTGTGAGTCAGGAATCTAAAACAGGCAAAGAGCTTCAATTTTTTCACTAAGCTTGCAGAGTGTTGTGTCTACAGGAATACTGCTACTGAGTGGAGTTCCAGGTGATTATACACATTCATTTACTGCTGATAATGACACTTCAAATAACCAGGTTAAGCCTGATAAGTGAACTTTCATTTCGTAACCTACTTAGAAGAGTAGAGAAGAAAATGGTTGTGATGATCAGATGAAGATTTCAGTGCCATTCAGACTTTGCAAACTTCTGGAGAACTTTCTCAAGTTTCTCATTTTCTGTTTTTAATTTCAGCAAGCTAAGCCTGCAGTTCCCATTTTCCTTGATTCTGCAACTTTATCATGTCCAGCTCTTAAACCAGCTGGAACTGAGTACAACATGCTTTGTCTTACTGATGAGAAGTCAACTTTAAGGCTGACTCTTCTAAATTAAGCAAAAACCTAAAACTTTAAAAACTATTATTTCAGCGTGGTAACATGAAGATGATAGTAAAATATTTCTTGTAGGGTGCATGAAAGAGGATTCTTTGGTCTTCATGATACTGTGATCTATTCCTCAACTTCCTTTATAATATTAGCAGTATCACATTAATAAATAGGAAGAACTTTTTCTGGCAGAAACTCACTCTGACAATTTTTCATCTGAAAGAGGTGCAAGTAATTTTGTGTACATGGCCATAATAAATATCTGAGTATCTGACTGTTGTAGTCTTCTGTGATCTGTTTATATTCTTCATTGTTACTTGTACTTTTTCAAATCATAAAAATGGAGAATGCACATAGCTACTTTGAAATTTTAATTGAAAAAAAAATCATAATTTTGGGGTTTTCTCAGCTTTTTCTTATGTCACACTGCTAAAAATAAATTCTGTGCCTCTCATTGTGATGTTGGTATTTTTTATTATTTAGAAGTATATCAACCATCAAAACATTTTCTGAGGCATTGCACAAAGAAGTAGTAAACAGGAATGTAAGTCAGCATTTCAGCTGTGTATTCAGTACTATTAGACTGATAAGTAAGCTTTCCTAGTATGCACTTACTATTGACCTGGATAGTAACTGCATATCCTAACTATATAAGAGAGAAAACATACAGAAAGCTGTCATCTTGAGAATAAAAAAGTAAGTTGTACATTCTGTGCTTACGTGAGTAAGTCTTGATCCAGAAGAGTTCAAAGAAGATAAAACTCTTCTTTCCCAGGAGCTGAGATAAAAGCATAGACACTTTCATTGCATGTGAAATTGCTCTGTGTTAAATGTGAGTAGGGCTTAGAGCATGTCTTATGATGAGCAGTAGAGAAAACTGAGGTTGCTTAGCCTAGAGAAAACAAGGCTCAGGGGAGACATCTCTCTTCAACTAACTGAAAGAGGTTTAGGGAGGTGGGGATTGGTCTGTTAAACCAAGTAACAATGGATAGGACAAGGGGAAATGGCCTGCAGTTGTGCCCAGAGAAGTTTAGATTGTATATTAGGAAGAATTCCTTTACCAGAAGGGTTATCGGGCATTGGAACGACTTGCCTGTGGCAGCAGGGTAGTCCCTGGTGGTAGTTAAGAGTCATGTAGGTGTAGTGCTTAGAGATATAGTTTAGTCAAGGACTTGTCAGTGTTAGGTTAATGATTGGACTTGATCTTAAAGATATTTTCCAGTCTAGGCAGTTCTGTAATTCTGTGATATCCAGCCTTCCCATGCATTTTCAGTTGTGACAGAGCCTCTTTATAGGCATATATATGATTTATTAAATACATATTTTTTATTCATAGATCTCTAAGTAGTTTGTGGAATAAGTAATAACAACCATTTTACATGCATACATCAAATACTAAGAGGAGTGAGTGATGGAAAAAAATGTACTTCTTGGAAAGAGTAATAAAGAATTAATTTCAGTTCTCAGTAGAGATTTTTCATTATAAGCTCTTGTAAATGTGAGGAGTCCAACAATATGAACTGTGGTTCTCAGTGGGTATTTTCAGTTACCAGAAGGACTACTTAGGGTTTTCTTTTTCCCTCTCTAACCTGCCTAGAATGTTTCAGTAATCATTTGTAATTGGCTAGCTGTGTTACAGGACTCATGTAAATCAGAAACATACTCTAGTACTGCTGGTAAAATACTGGCTGATTGAAGTTTCTGATAGGAATTCACAGATAAGGATATTGGTGAAAAGGGTAATTCAAATCCACTGCTGTTACTGATCAACTTACACAATGTTTTATTGACTCACAGAAAATTGATTTGTGTTACCAGGAGCTGTATGAAATTTGCAGAGCCCAGGTACTGAAAGCTGTTGGGATCTAAACAGAAAACCAACTTGAAGTTATTTCTTTCTAAATTTGTCTATTTCTTTTGTATGTGTTTGAGTTGAGTTTTTCAGTGTTGTTTCATGGTGCTCTATGTGTTTCTTTGCTTACAGGAAATAAGCATGATGATGGTACGCAGAGTGATTCAGAAAACGCTGGTGCACACCGGCATTACGCTAAGCGGGCAGCACTTGAAGAGCACTTGAGACATCATCATACAGAGCTGAAAAAGTCACACCAGAAAGTCCATTTGACAGAAAAGCAACAAGAGCAGGCTGGTTTGAGTCAGACTGCCTTCATGATTGAATTTTTTGACGAAGACCATCCTCGAAAGAGACGTTCTTACTCTTTCTCTCAGAACGTAGCAGCTCTGTGCGCAGAATCTCCAGCTCCAGCACCTCACGTGCGAGCCGAAAGAGCTAAACCTGCATCAGGAGAGAAAGCAGCCCCTTCATCTGTGCCGGCCAGCTCATCCCATCACAGAGCAGTACATGGTGTCAATGCAAAGCTTCTAAAGCAAAAGTCAGAAGAACCCTCTGCTGCTTTACCTGTCTTACAAGCTGCATTGTTAAGGAGTTCAGGAAGCCTTGGCCATAGGCCTAGTCAAAACCAGGAGATGGACAAAAAGTTGAAAAGCCAACATATTTCTTCTACTACTGAAAAGGACAATGAAGATGACCAGAGTGACAAAGGTACTTACACTATTGAGTTGGAAAATCCCAATTCTGAAGAAATGGAAGCCCGTAAAATGATTGACAAGGTAAGAAACTTAGAATGCCTACTGATGAATAGTAGTATGTGATGTGGGCAAACAGTTTACTGCTTACACATGTTACTGATGAAACTGCCACAGTAACCCAGTCTATAACAGTGGGAATATCATAAAAGCAGCAGCAGACATTTGGCTAAAACTTGTTCCTATTTGATACAACTGTTCTTTTAGTTCAGTAGTTTCAGTGTGTTTTCACAAGAGGCAAGTACTGCAAGAATACTAGGTAATTACACTGGGTAATTCACTTAACTAGTATTTTTGTGAGAATTGTTAGATTTAACTCCAAATGTGCCTGTGGAAATATTCACCTGTTCTTTAAAATCCTGTTGTCTATATATTTTTTCAGTATATAAGTTGGTTCCATCTGAATTTTCATATAGAAACAGATTATAAATGTTCTCTATACTTACAAAAAAAATATATTCAGTAACAGTAATTTCAATATCAGTGTCTATTAAAAACAGTAGATAGAAGAATCCTTTAATATTCCAAGAATGCTTATGTGAGAGCAATGTTATTTTCCCAGTGTGAACATAGGTATATGTTTCACTAGGTCTAAGAATCTTACCCTGACCAAGTAATTTGCTTCTTGGCAACAATATAACAACAGAAATCATATTTGCAGTTAAAGAACTACAGATAATTCTTGGTGTTCAACAGGAGGCTGAGGGTGGGGGAAGCAGTTGGCTTAACTGAATCTTCAAGACTTTTATTTCCTGTTCTGCTTTTCTAAACAAGACATTGTTATAGAATGCTAATATCCAGTTCTAGGGAGTTCTGTGACCAATTTGACAGGAAATCCATCACTTTGTTATACAAAATCAATCCTTAAATAACTCTGTATCTAAAACTTTTTCAGAATTTAGAATTAATTTTGGCTAAGTGTTGAAAAATAGTTTTTAGAAAGACAGTCTAGCTTCATTTTATAGAAAAATGGTGATACAGTAGGGAAATAGGAAATCTTTATTACAGCTGGTTTTATGTTTAAGAAAGTGATTATGGAGCATCAATGCAGGGAGGATTAGAATGAAGAGAACTGTCTTCATTATAAGCATCATAATGATTTAGCATTCTATGGATTCTGGAAAAGACTTGGCTTTGAGTCACTATTCAAAAAAATCTGAGTACTAAAAGCATTCATAGAATCAACCAGGTTGGAAGAGACCTCCAAGATCATTCAGTCCAACCTAGCACCCAGCCCTAGCCAGTCAACCAGACCATGGCACTAAGTGTCTCATCCAGTCTTTGCTTGAACACCTCCAGGGACAGTGCCTCCACCACCTCCCTGGGCAGCCCATTCCAATGCCAATCACTCTCCCTGCCAACAGCTTCCTCCTAACATCCAGCCTAGACTTTCCTGGCACAACTTGAGACTGTGTCCCCTTGTTCTGTTGCTGGTTGCCTGGGAGAAGTGACCAACCCCCACCTGGCTAGTATTCCAAATGAAGCAAGTGACTATTGAAGAACACCATTGCTTTGACACGACTACAGGCATCTACTTTGAATTCTTAAGTTACAAATTTTTAATTAAGCAGCATCAGAACATGTATTAGTCCTGTTGTTATTGAAGTATAATTATACATCAGGCTTTCTTTGGGAACCAGGAAAAAAAAACACTTGAAAATAGAAAATTTGTTACTTCTTAAGACTCTTAATACTGTCTAATATTTAACAAGATTCATGAATAAGAATAATGGTTTCTTCTATGCTGTTATTTGAGTTTTATTCATAAATGTTAAAGATACAGGAAGAGGAAGTTAGTATAGGGCTAGGTGATAGATTGGACTGGTTGATCTTGGAGGTCTCTTCCAACCTGGTTGATTCTATGATCTGCTTTGTGGGCAGCTTTGAACAGGTCACTTATGTTTAGAATTGGTGTATTTTGTCTTTTAGAATCAAACAGAAGTCTGCAAGAGTAACTAAAAAAATAGATGTTAACAATTAAACAAAAACAATAAAAATCCAAACAAGCAGCAATTTTGTGTAGATTGTGGGCCATCTGAGGCAGTGTTACTAGACAGAGAGGCAATCATTGTAAGATTTCCTAGTTATTTCTCTTTTTAACTGCACTATATATAGATCTATGTGTCCAGGACAAATATCAAACCAGTAAACTTCAATTGTGTGGGAATAGGTATGGCTTAGCAGATTTTTTGTTTGTTTTTAGTTAAGGAGACTTTGCTTCATGATATTTTTGAATGGAAAGAGTTTTCAGAGTTGCAATTGTAGAGATACTGGGGGCAACAGTTGCTGTCTTCAGCTCTTGCCCACTGTAGGTGCCTTTGCTTCTCAGTCACCTGGTGAGAATGCTGTCGCCACAATATCCATGTGTTTAAGTAGGATCCAGGGGTGCTTTTCACAAGTAACACAAACATGTGCGTACAAACTCTGTCTTGTATTATTGACATTTCCTCCAAAACAAACCTTCTAAGACTTTGTACTCATTTTTATAGTAACTTGACATTGCTTCTTTTCAGATCCTGTTGATTTTTTTTTTATATGCAGAGACTGAATGAATACTTCTAGTATTGTTGTTATGAATATATGTTGTATACTTGCCTGTGATGGTTTGGGTGTTCCCCACCCCCCCCACACACTTTGGAAATCACCCAGACTAGACTCAGCCTGCTCTAGAAATGGAATGAAGCTTATTATTTGCAGATTATTTACAATATATACAGTTATATACGGAAATATACAAGATAAAAGGTAATACAGAAACACAACAGCCCTCCCAGAAACCTGAGTCCCCAGGAGGGGCTCTCAACCACCCCTTCACCTTCCCCCTACCCCTCTCAACCTTACCCCAGTCCCAAGGAAGAATGGAGGTTTGGCCAGGGGGCTAGGAAGCAAAGTGGATTAATTAAAGAAGTGGAGGTTGAGGTTAGAAGAGAGATGCAGCCACAAGCTTGCCAGCAGCAGAAGTGCCTATCTATGTTTTGGTTCTTATTTTTATCCATTTCAGCAAGCCTGTAAGTGAAGTAGACATCACCATTGTTTTCCTTCCACAGCCTGTTCTGTAGTTCTTCTCTCTAGCTAGCTTCAAACTAGCACACTTCTATCACTAGTTCAATTGCATTTTTATTCTAATGTTAGTTTCCATATTGTCCTCTGTCATCATTATTTTACTAAGTATATAGTCATATCAGGGTTGGTGCTGCTTCTCACAAACTTCTGTGGCTTTTAAAGTTTTTCTCTACATTATAAATGTATAGCTGTGTCATAATGATCTTTATAAATAGAGAGCACTTCAAAAGGAGCGATAAACCTCACTTCCTAAAAGCCCTCTCTCTACCTGATGATATTTCTGCATCTAGGTTTTCACATGTCACTTAAATGCATAGAAAAGTTTGAATTTAGTAGGCAAACAGATTTAGAAAATAAAAATATTAATAATATATAAGAAAGAGTGAAAGAAAATAATAGATGCTATTACTACTTGTAGAGGTCGTATTAAAATTAGCACTGAGAGCAATCTCAGCCATGTGTGAAGAAGAAAGGCAGTAGGATTTTTTCATCACATCCAGCTGTCCCACCCTAACATGTAGCTCTCTAATTTTCTGTTTCTAGCCATCCTACCCTAACATTTTCTCTCTAATTTTCTATTTCTAGCTGTCCCACCCTAACATGTAGCTCTCTACCTTTCTATTTTACATTCCTTAAGTAAAGCAAATCTCCTATATTAGAAGGAAATTGGTTTTAGTAGTCATATCAGGTTAAAAAATATATTCCTAGGTAAGTCTATCAGTGGGTGAAAGAATTCAAAATGATGTTTCTATAGTTTGTCTTTCTTTTTCTTGATATAAAAAGACTGGAAATTATCAGGCTAATGAAGTTCCCTTTTTTCAATAAAGCAAGCTACTACCAGTAATATATTTTAATAAATTAGTGTGCAAATAATTTTGGATGTGTTTGGAATATGAAACATTTTGAAGCTACTGCATTTTTTAAAAAGGCCTCTCAGTTGTTTGCATGCTCCTCAGTTTTCTTGGAGAGAATCCTGTGTTTCATGCAGGGGTTTTTAGTTGTTATTCTTCAGCCAGTTTTATTTCAGCATATTACTGGATGGAAATACTTTCTAGAACTTACTATATACTTAATAACTGTCAACCTCACTGCTCCCCTCTCCCAAATTGATGGACAGCCAGGTGAGGACAAGGTGGGTCAATTCCCTCCCACTAAGGCTTGGGGCCACCTGGGGAACCTGAATATAAATAAATCTGGTGCCCAATGAGATGCATTGCAGAGTCCTGAAGGAATTAGCTGATGTAGTTGCAAAGCTGCTGTCTGTGATACTTGAAAAGTCCTGGCAGTCAAGTGAGGTACCTGGTGACCAGAAGAAACGTGACACCCATTTTTAATAAGGGTATAGAAGAGGACCCTGGAGATTGCCAAAGTGTCAGTCTCACTGCTGTGCCCAGGAACAGTTCCTCCTTGAAGCTATGGCAAGGCACATGGAGGGCAGGAGGTGATTTGAGAGAGCCAGCAGTCCTTCACCAGGTGCCAGTCCTGCCTCACTAACCTAGTGACTTTCTACAGTGGTGTGACTACATCAGTGGACAAGAGAAAACCAACATGTCATCTATCTGGACCTTTGTAAAGCCTTTAACACAGTCCTCCACAACATCCTTCTCTGTAAACTGGAGAGAAATGGATTTGATGTGTGGACTGTTCAGTAGATAGGGAATTGGCTGGAATGTTACATACAAAGTGTAGTGGTCAACTGCTTGATGTCCAGATGGAGACAGGTGACAGGTGGTGACCCTCAGAGGTCTGTATTGGGACCAGTGCTGATCAGTATCCTCATCAGTGATACAGACAGCACGACTGACTGCACCCTCAGCAGGTATGCTGGTGATGCCAAGGTGACTGGTTCTGTTGACATGACTGAGGGACAGGATGCCATCCAGAGGGACCTAGACAGACTGGAGAGGTGGGCTCAGGAGAACCTCATGAAATTCAATAAAGCTAAGTGCATGGTCCTGGGGCAGGGCAATCCTCAGTACCAATACAGGCTGGGGGATGATGAGTTTAAGAGCAGCCCTGCAGAAAAGGAGTTGAGTTGCTGGTGGATGAGAAGCTGGACATGAGCCAGCAGTGTGCACTTGCAGCCCAGAAGGCAAACTATCCTGAGCTACATCAGAAGAAGCGTGGCCAGCAGGCTGAGAAAGGTGATTGTGCCACTCTACTCTGCTCAGACCTCATCTGGAGTACTGTCACCTTCTGGATTCCTCAAAACAGAAAGGACAAGGACATGGCCAGAGGAAGGCCATGAAGATCATCAGAGCGCCTCTACTATGAACACAAGCTGAGAAGGTTTGGTTTGTGTGTCCTGGAAAATAGAAGGCTTCAGGGAGACCACATAGCAGCATTTCAGTATCTGAAGGGGACCTACAAGAAAGCTGGAGAGGAACTGTTAGAAAGGGCATCTAACAGTAGGATGAGGAGGCAGTGATTTTCAACTAGTGAAGAGTGGATTTAGGTTAGACATAAGGAAGAAATTCATTACAATGGGGGTGCTAAAACAGGTTGCCCAGAGATGTGGTGGAGACCTCATCCCTGGAGACATTCAAGGTCAAACTTGATGTGGCCCTGAGCAACTTGAGCTAAAGATGTCCTTGCTTGCAGCTGGGGGGTTGAACAAGGTGGCCTTTGAGGGTCCCTTCAAACCCAATCTGTTCTGTGATTCTACAGCAGAGTTAAATGTCGCTATGTATGTGTGAGAACAGAAGAAACAGAGCAAAGGCTCTGTTTCACTTCTCATCAGCAGAGCTAAGCCAGGGAAGGGTGCAGCAGCTCATATACATATGGAAATGCTGGGCTTAAAGTTTTCTTTATTCACAAGCTGAAGTTTGTAGTTCAGATCTTTTGTCTTAAATTGGTAAAGGATGCTGTTTTCAAGTCTCTGTTTATATTGGTAGATATGCCACAGCAGTAGTGATTTGTTATTAATGTGGATGTTATTGCCTTTAATTTTATTTGATTATCTGCTATCAAAAAAGTGTACATAAATTATTCTGTTGACATGATCTTGAGAGAGATTCTCTTCTCCTTCTTGGAAATTTGGAGTTAACAGTTTTGGAGGGAAAGCTGTGCTGGCGTTAGTACAGACAGCAAATTTTCCATTTCCATTTTCTGCATATTTCTGCCCACAATACTGAAATTTCAGTTTGCTTTGACTTTCTCCTCTTTTTTTTTTATAATATATATATGAATGGGAATCTAATCTGAAAGGCAGTAACAAAGTGAAATCTTTCTGCTCTTTTTACTCTCTTCATAAAAGGGACCTGGGGGTACTGGTAGATAGTAGGCTGAAGATGAGGCAGCAGTGTGCCCAGGTGGCCAAGAGAGCCAATGGCATCCTGGCCTGTATCAGGAACAGTGTGGCCAGTAGGACAAGGGAGGTTATTCTTGCCCCTGTACTCAGCACTGCTCAGGCCACACCTTGAGTGCTGTGTCCAGTTCTGGGCTTCTCAATTCAAGAGAGATGTTGAGGTGCTGGAATGTGTCCAGAGAAGGGCAACAAAGCTGGTGAGGGGCCTGGAACACAAACCCTATGAGGAGAGTCTGAGGGAGCTGGGGGTGTGCAGCCTGGAGAAGAGGAGGCTTAGGGGTGACCTCATTGCTGTCTACAACTACCTGAAGGGAGGTTGTAGCCAGGTGGGGGTTGGTCTCTTCTCCCAGGCAACCAGCAACAGAACAAGGGGACACAGTCTCAAGTTGTGCCAGGGGAAGTCTAGGCTTGGATGTTAGGAAGAAGTTCTTGCCAGAGAGAGTGATTGGCATTGGAATGGGCTGCCCAGGGAGGTGGTGGAGTCGCCATCCCTGGAGGTGTTGAAGAAAAGCCTGGATGAGGCACTTAGTGCCATGGTCTAGTTGACTGGCTAGGGCTGGGTGCTAGGTTGAACTGGATGACCTTGGAGGTCTCTTCCAAACTGGTTGATTCTATGGTTCTATATTGTGTTATTGGCTAGCATGTTCTTCAAGGACTGTGTACTTCTGAATGATTTTTTCATTGTGACTGCATGAAGTGTTCATAAAGCTTGTTTACTAGATCTCATCTTCCCTCTTGAAAACCTTAGAGTTTTATCAGTCGTCTTACAGATAGCATGAAACATTGTACTAAGCATAAAAGAACTGTTAAAGTAAGAATTATTAACTGCCAACTTTAAGATCAGTGTTATGCTAAATATTTTGTAAGTAAGAGTCATAAAATCCTAAGTAGGTATTTTGTTTCACTATTAAAATTGAATATAGGTTTAGTTCTATGAGAAGTACAAACCAGTTCAGGTGTTTTCTATCATTTGTAAATAGTGTGCAGTGCACCACAGGGGTTGGTTTTTGAAACATGGAGCTATATGCCAAATCCAAAAGTTTTTTTCAGGTCCTTAAACTTTATTAGACTCTTTCACTAAAACTATATTCATCCCAAAACTTAACATTTATAGTGCAAATGGAGTAGGGAGAGGAAATGTTTTTTTCACTACAACACGTAGTTGTAGTGTGTAACTCCTCTTGTTAACTTACACGTTACAGAACTCCTTTGTGGCACGTTTTTGCAGTGTTATAAATGCCAAACTAGCTGAAAAGTGTCACTGGGGAGGAAGTAAGTTAAGGGGAGGGGTGGGAGGAGGAAATCTCAGCGTATTTCACTGACTAAGAAACCAAGACAGAAAAATCTACTTTCTGAAAACTTCTTCCAGGTTTTCTATCTTTTCATACCCTCTAAATTCAGTTGCTTTTACCATTACTTCAACAGTTTTTGTTAGAAGGAATGCCTTTTAGCCCCTCAGAGTGTCTTTGTTGCAAAATGAGTGTGTTTTATGAATGCAGTGCTGAAAAAACAATAGAACAGTTGAAGCCTATCTAATTTTCTGAGCCTATAACTTCTGTCAAGAGTTCAGAAGCTTTTTCTAGTCTTTTTTTTCTTTTGTGAAGAGGATGCTTACAATTTCTAAACATACCATTTCTTTCTGAATTTGGAATTTTACAGAAAATGAATTATTTGCTGTAGAAAACAGGTACAAAATATTTAAGTATGTAAATATGTAGCTGTCATCTGGTAAGATGAAGTTATTAGACTGACCTGTTGATGCTTTTCATTTGCTTATGTAGCTTTTTTTATACAAGAGAGTCTTGCATCTGATTCCTTATCTTCAATATATAGTATATATCCGTGAAAATCCATAGCTACTCATGAGATACACCCTGCAGAGATCACAGTCTGTTTGCCTGGGGTGGCTAGGATAACTGCCAAGAATAAGAACCAAGTGTTAAAAGCAGCACAGTTAAGCACAGTTTATGCATTGGTTAAACACAAAGTGAACTTAGGCCTTGTGTTCTGACTTACCACGCTTACTCAAAAGTGGGAAGAAAATGTTTGCCTTTTGTCTTTTCTTTCTGATGAGTAACAACCAATTTACTGTGTGCTGTGATAGAGTATTTTTTATATTACTGATTTTTGTAGATAAAGTTATTCTGATTTACAATACTGGAAAAACACTTACTGAGATAAAGTGATGGAGTTTATCAGTATCCACATCAAAGTGCCATTTTTTTGCCATCAGTTTTTTTGTACTTCACGTCTGTACCTCTCAAGCTGAGCTTGCACTCCAATAAGTAATAGCAACATGCTTTGGGACTTGATACATTTTTAGCCTGTTGTTTTGTCCCTTTGTTTTACTGATGGAATCACAGAGTATAAATGGCTTACCACAGGGGTATCTTTGGAGAGCTTACCATTTATTGCTTTGAAAGTGGAAAGAGTGTGTGAGGAGCTCCCTTTTTCCTTGCTGATTCTGGAGACTTCATTGTATGTCAGCCATAGTGTTAGCAGTTCTGCAATGGAGAAATTGTGGCTTTTCCATTGGCTTTTCTCAAGATTGACTCTTTAAGCTAGCAGATGCAAAGTTGTGATCCTTATTAACAATGATCATAGATAATAAGATCACATAAGCTAGAGAGAACCTTAGGAGGTCTTTTGTCCAACTTCCACTTCAAACTAGGGTCAGCTTTGAGGTCAGAGAAGTTGCCCTGAACTTTATCAGTTTGGGTCTTAACACCCTACAGTGACAGAGACTAGAGAACCATGGTAGGCTGTCCCTAGACTGAAAAAGCTTTATATCCTGTCTACACATTTATTGTCCCCTGGCCATGCACCACTGTGTAGAGCCTGGCTGTTGTCTTGATATATTCCTATAGGTACTGGAGGGCTGCTGTTAAACACCCCCAAAGATGATCAAATACAGCTTCCTGAAACTCCTCCCTACAGGAAATATGCTTCAACCCTGACTATCTTGGTGGCCCCCACACAGCTCCCTCCAATTAGACAGTGTCTGACAATTAATGTATTGGAGAGACCAAAACTGTGTGCAGTCTGATTATCACCTCTTAATCCATTTGCTTAAAAAGTCACCTGGTTGGATTAAACTTAAATTGACTACATTTCATACACGGAGCTTGACTTTCTACAGCTTTGTTGTTGTTCCCTTGCCATTCAGAATGTGCTGATTTGTAACAGAAATTGTTTTATGCTTCATAACAGTAATTATTTTTAAACATCATCACCACAGTTTAGACAATGTTTCTGCCAGCTCAACCGTTATAGTTACCTAGAATTTTGTCTGTCAGATTTCATGGATTCTATGAAATTTAATATCTAGGGGGAGGTGTGTGTTTTGGGTTTTAATTTTATGAAATGTAAAGCATTCAGGATGTTATGATCTATTATTTCTGCTAAAATGTCATTTCATAAAGAATAAACAAAAGGACAGAGGAGGAAACTTTTTAAGGTTTCCAGAATTGTTGCTTATGGGAAGCTGTTAGCTTGGAAATATCTTTCTCTGTTAGATGTAAATAAAAAATGAAACTATTAAAAAACTATTAATACCTGCTTTTCTGGCCCATGAGATCCCCACTGTATGAAGAGAAGAAGCATTAAGAGTAGCACTAGGAGGTTATTTGGATCTTATATTACCTTTCACAGAAAGAAATAGGAAATACTCACATTTGGTTTTACAGTAATTTCAGTCATAAAAGAAGAATAACAAAATTTGCTTAAATAAGACTTCAGTATTAGAAAAGATAAGACTTGAAGGAAGAAGACTTAGGTGCTACTGTTTGTGATAAAAGGGATTTGACACAGTAAAGGAATGTGCTACCAGATAAGGTGGCAGTAGATAGTGTGACCAGCAGGTCAAGGGAGGCGATTCTCCCGCTCTACACCACTCTCATGGAGTACCTGGAGTACTGTGTCCAGTTCTGGAACCTCTATTATAAGAAAGATATGGACTTGGTGGAATGTGTTCAGAGAAGGGCTACAAGGATGATCAGAGGGCTGGAGCACCTATCTTATGAGGACAGGCTGAGAGAGTTGGGGTTGTTCAGTTTGGAGGAGAAAAGGCTCTGAGGAGACCTTATTGTACCCAGTGTCTGAAGGGCACCTACAAGAAAGCTGTGAGGGACTTTTTGGATGTCAGATAGTAATAGGACTAGGGGGAATGGAGCAAGCCAGAGGAGGGTTGATTTGGACTACATGTGAGGATGAAGTTCTTCACCATGAGAGTGCTGAGGCACCATAACAGATTGCTGAGGGAGGTGGTAAAAGCCCCATCCCTGAATGGTTTTAAGACCAGGCTAGATGGGACTGTGGGCACCCTGATCTAGCGTGAGGAGTCTCTGCCAGTGGCAGTGGAGTTTGAACTAGATGATTCTTGAGGTCACTTCCAACCCTAACAATTCTGTGATAACACAGAGTAATTTTACAGGCGTCAATTTAATCTTGTAGTCCTGAGGAAATGAAATTCCTACTTTTCTTCAAATGCTTTCACATTAAAATCAGAATTTCATTTGGAAAAAGATGTGCAAAGTGGAAGGAACAAAGTGCAGTATAGCAGTATATTCAGAGAGGAGACTGTGTGTGATGGCTGGTTTGTATCTTCAGAAATAGCTAGAACACAAATCAAAACTATGATTAAAGTGGAAATTTAAGTTATGTCATGTTTCTTTTAAATAAAAGAAATATTGATGAATGCACTTAAGCAACTTGTGCATGAGTGTAGCTGGACAAGATTGATGTATTCATTGAAAAGTGGGGAGCATTGTCTGAATTTTAGAACTGTGAGAAGCAGACTTTTCACACAAGAGAAAAACACCCATCCAATGCATTTGAAAAAGCTGCCTCAGTTAAAAATGTATAAATGCTGTAGCAACATCTTTGGGAGCATTTAAAATTGCACAGTGCCTGATTGTTTGGGTGTTTGGGTTTTTTTCCCCTCTTCAGCTGCGGCTCAGATGCTAAAAACCTGTGATTTGTGGCCACCTAGTGGCGAATCCATTTCAGATACACTAAGCTTGCTCAGAACTTGAGTAAACCAAGCCTCTAGGTTTGCAGTGCAAAACTGAATTAGAAAACAGGGGGGGAAATAATTCTGTATTTCTTTCTCTATTTTTTGCACTACTAGTATTTTTTACAGGAGGATAACATCGGTGAAGGTAATGCCTTTGTTCTCTTTGTTTTCCTCTAAGACAAAACTTAATATGTCTGTGGTTTTTCCAGCGTTAATGTGTATGAGGGTTTTTTATGTGCAGATGCTTAGCACAGCAGTAAATAAAAATTTATTTCTTAGACACAAATCTATAAATTTTATAAATTAGATTTCTAAAATGTATCTTTGAAGTATACATAAATTGTGGCATAAATTCATATTCCTTACTTGTTTAGCCTGGAGAAGAGGAGGCTCAGGGGTGACCTCATTGCTGTCTACAGCTACCTGAAGGGAGGCTGTAGCCAGGTGGGGATTGATCTCTTCTGCCAGGCAACCAGCAACAGAACAAGGGGACACAGTCTCAAATTGTGCCAGGGGAGGTCTAGGCTGGATGTTAGGAGGAAGTTCTTCCCAGAGAGAGTGATTGGCATTGGAATGGGCTGCCCAAGGAGGTGGTGGAGGCACCATCCCTGGAGGTGTTCAAGCAAAGCCTGGATGAGGCACTTAGTGCCATGGTCTAGATGACAGGATAGGGTTGTGTGCTAGGTTGGCCTGGATGATCTTGGAGGTCTCTTCCAACCTGGTTGATTCTATGATTCTGTGTATGCCTCATGAGAATTTTGACAGACAATACCCTGCCTCTCCTGCTTAAGTCTTTATTATAATTAAATTCCTCAATAATAACATTTTTCTAGTATTTTTCTCTGAAAGTGTGATTGTTTTTTCAAATGTCATGGGAAAATTATTCTATCACAAGCAGAACAGATTAATAGAAACATCAGTAGGAAACAGTACTAGAACAGCTATGGCAAGTCACATTTTGAATGAGATGAGCCTATGTTACGTGGCTTTTGAGACCTGGTGGGCTTCTAACATGTGATAAGTCCCTGTCAAATTAAAACCTGAGATTTTGTTTTAGGGAAATAGTTCCATAGCAGTAGCAGATACAAGTATTTATTTCTTGTTTCCACTAGATAATTGCAAAAACCTGACAATTTGGTGGTTCTAGGTGGTTTTTTTCCTTACTTGGGAAATTGGGCTGTGAAATGCTTTTTGTAATGATTTTGCCTTCACCATTTGTTTCTTTCATCAAAGTGTCATTTTTTCTTCATATTTGACCATTCCAACTAGCAGTTTTTGATTTTTTTTTTTCAGTGTTGCTGTAGATGTCTGCTCTTTTTTTAAATTGCTGTAGATATTTGTAGATTTCATCAAGATGATAGATAAGCATAATGCAACAAAACTATATGCTCTCACTCTTCAGCATGCCACCATCTATCCATTAACATCAAACATCATGTCAGGATGGTATTGGGTTAATGTATGTAATGGTTTGTTTCATTTTCAGGTATTTGGAGTGGATGACAGCCAGGATTATAATAGGCCTGTTATCAACGAGAACCAGAAAGATTTAGTAAAAGATTGGGCTATAAATTCTACTACAATAGTGCTGGAAGAAAAAAGACCACTGAGTACAACTGGATTTCTTGACACAGAGGTAGAATTTAATTTTTGATGGTCATCTTTTTTCTTCCAATAAGAGAGAGCACTAATAAGTAACCAGTAAGTGTAAAACAACAAACACAACCTTGCCTAGAAAAAAAATCTTAGATCTATGAATATTCTATTTTTCTTAGGACTTTACTGCATTATCAAAACTTCTGTCAAAGACAGGCATGTTACATTGTGAAGATGTTTCAAGCTTTGCTACATTTCTGTGTGCACTAATACTAATGTATTGGAAATGTAGTAGGAGCTTTCTTGTAACTTGGTACTTGCAACATAACATTTGCACAGTATACACTTCTTGAAGTTATGCAGCATAACTGAGGAAAAACTGATTATGTTTTATAGCCCAAAGCAAGTAGCTATATTAAAATTCAGCATTTAATGTGTAGTACAAAGTCAGCAGAAAAAAAGAAATGGTGGCCATTAAATTTCCTTTTTTTTCCTGAAGCCAGAGGACTCTGGGGTTTTATGTTCACAGTTTGAGTTCAATGTGACATACTACTCATGAGAAGTCACACTTTGGTAGTTGACTCAGAAGCAGTATTATTGAATCGGTGCAAGATGAGGCAAAGGAAAATGCTGCTTCTTTGTATGTGGCTCAGAATAAGCACACAAGGTAGATGTCAGTCGTATTGCATACTGAAGTCTTGTGAGGCATTCAGAAATTGTTGTGCTGGATTCACTAATTTGAAGTGTGTTCGGAACAGAATGGGCTCACACTGTAGTAGAATGAATCTGGTAACAATAACAAAGCATGACACGTTAATTCTGCTTGCCCTGGCAAGCTGTTTCTGCAGTATAATCTTCTAAATTAGCAAACTTTATAAGGAAGCCAATTTTCTGGAATATATCAAGAGCTTAAATTATGACTGTGTGCCTGCCATGCAAATACAATGGATTTGGTATCTAGGATTCTTGTTTCTCCTAGAGAAGATGTGCTTTATTGTGGTTTCATATTAGCTACTGTGCAGTCTCAATATATTAAGTATGATAGTGTATTTAGATTAATCTCTTTGACTAGTTTCTCTAAGGTTGCTACTTCCAAGTAAATTATTGCCATAAAACATGAGCATGTGGTGGAAGAATTTAACCAACTTTGTCACCTTGCTTCTGTGCATGGATTTATAACCACAATCTTTTCTCCTTTTTCATGCCTTTGGCAGGGGGGGTTGGACTCGACGGCTGGAGGTCCCTTTCAACCTCTAATGTTTTATGATTCAGCCTCCTGTGCTGTATCAATTTTTTCTATTATATTATTGAAAGTATTATTTTTTTTATTTCTATAATATCATAAGAAGAAGAAGACTATATGATTAATTTTGTGAACATAGCTGACCTTTCCAGGTGTTGTATTTTTCAAATAACAGGATTACTTCAGAGGGAAATCATCTACACTCACAGGGCAGGTTTAAAAATCCTGGCAACAGCATACTAAAACTCACTCCGATTTAGGTTGACGTTAAAAGAATGATGCACTTTTGTTTCCGTCGATGCTTTGCTGAATAGGTCTTTGTGTATTAGGAAAGGAATGAGTTGGTTGGCATAGTCTCAGTTTACAAAATAAGTGCAAGGTAATTTACAAGGTATTAGGGGGTAAAAAAGGAGGAAAAGTGATGTAAACAAGGTAAATTTAGCAAGCATTAGGATAAGAAGACTTGAGGACAGATGAAGTTGGAAACAAGTTTAGCAAAGAAAGTTAACAGCAAAAATTGGATAATACATGTAGAATAAGAAAGTAAACAATTAGAAGTATGTTTTGTAGCAGCATAAGAAAACAATCATGAGGATAATTATTGAAAGAAGGTTTTAATATTTCAAGTCTTATTACCAAAACTTAAACTTGTTTTGTTTTGTCATTAGGAAAGGGAGAGGCAAATGTGTTTAATTTGTAAAGTTTGTAGTTATCTCCTATTACATCCAAACTTGTCTGCTTGTGGTTTTTGCATTACTGAGCTGCAGATCATAATCTAAAGAACCTTCTTGAAGATCTTGGCTCAACAGTCAGGTAATTTCAGGGTCACTCAGTGTTCCAGGCTTGAATCCACTCAGATTGTGGGTGGATGTTCCCAGCTGCTCATCAGAGTTGTACCTATAGATGATTTAACAGAATGAAACAAATTCAGAACATGAGTGACATAGAAAAAGACAGAGAATAAACATTTAAGTTACTTCAATTCAGAAAGATGGAAAAGATGGCTTTGGAAATAAGATTTTGGGGGTTGAAAAATTATTTAGGACTTAAATTTCTGAACTTTACAGGGCTTGTGATGTGTTGTTAATTATGTGCTTGAGAAGGACCTAAAAACCTGCTTTTCTTGTAAGGAAGTTCTTGGTTATTCCTTTGATGTGACAAGCTTTGGTACTTTGGAGTTCTATATATGTCATAAGAGTAACTAAAATGCAGAGTGAATGTGTGGCACAGTTTGAGTGAGCCTGCATGCACTGACTCTTGCCTTTTCAATCCTTACAACTAGCAGTAAAACTTACTAATTCACCCATTTTAAAACATGTAAATGTTTTTATTTTCTGTATTATAAGCTGCCACTTGCCAACCAAGGTAAGTGATTTAAGAAAAGGAATTACATAAGGGAGGAAACAAAGACACTAATGATGATGGTGTTATTGTTACATATCCGTACTCTGTGAACTTGGTTAGTAGAGATACGGCAGACATTTGGGCTATTAGTTTGTCCATTCAACTTCCATTGAATTTTCAGTGGCCAGTTATCTGTGTTAACCACAGTTCTTAAGTTATGTACATGGTTTATCAGCATTGTCTTTGTGCCCCTTAAGGACACACCTGGCTTTGGTTTGTGGTGGTTTGAATTTTTTTAAGGCTGCAGCACAGTTAGAAACACAGATCTACATTCGCAGGGTCATCAGTGACACTGACTACAGTGTTCTTTTTCCTGTCTTTCCCACTGGAGATAAATAATACTGCTGACATTCTGGATACTGAATAACTGCATTCATCTGACTGTTTGCTGCGTTCCTGCTGAGAAGTGGAGAGCTGCTGTGTGTATTTCCAGGCTGTACTTCCTTTTCCATGTCTTCTCTAATTACATCAATTTCCTGTCCTGATGAGCAAACCATTAAATCTGAAGTTTGATACCTATTTGTTTGAACTTAGATGCTATACTGAGTCCTATGATGGTTGTGTCACTGATGTCATATGGTTGTGAAAGGATAAATAGCATTCTTGGATATCCTGGGAAATGTATTGTAGAAAAGGGCAGTGTTGTCTGCAACAACACTGGTAGAGAGTGCTAGCATTAGAGTTGTTACTGTTCTTGGTTAAGGGTGATTACAAGAGTAAAGGAGATACAAAGCAGTCTGCTCAGATTCTTCAGGAAATGGAGATTTACCTTACACAAATGAATCGATACAACTAATTCTCACCTAGCAAAGTAGTAGTGGAGATGAGCACAGTTGCTGGGCATTGCAGTGTAAGAGCAGTGAAATGGGACGGGACATAAACTATTTGAGGCAGATGTCAGTCTTGTGCCAGGAACAACTGTGAAAACGTGGGCTGCCAATGGATTGAGTATGCAAATAAGGAAAAAAGCTCATCAACCCTGGAGGAATATAGTTCTCAGGCAGGTAGAGTGAGGAGGGACCAAAAGAGCTGTTTTGAGATGGCGCTTGAGTGAGTGAAAGGATGCCATAGCGCAGTTTTTAGGAGTTGACTGGAAAGACTACTTGCCTTTTTTTTAATGCAGTATGTTGACTTCCAAAAAAATTGCATTCTTTTCTGAAGATCTGTTACTCCAACATAGTCTGCATATGTAATAAGCAAAATGTAAAGCATGCTTAACACAAAGTTACAGGGATGGTATCTGTTATGTAAATTCAGCTTTTCTGAAAGGCTAGGAAGATTTGGTGTTCAAGAGTTGGAGGGTTGTTTACTTGGAAGCCTGTAAGATGCAAATTGATGTGGGTTATAGAAAGAAGATTAGGATAACTGAATGAAATTTTAACTGTGTGTTCAATAAGCCTTTCACCTTTGGGATGTGCCTAAACTACTGTCAGAAGTAACTACACTTCAGAGTTGGGCACTGTGGTAAAGGGTTGGACTTGATGATCTGTGAGGTCTCTTCCAACCTTGGTGATACTGTGATACTATATATTTACATCCACTGCTTCATAGAAGACATTTTTTGGCAGTGATTAAATCTTGCTTTACTACAGTTAATCCACAAATTCAATATAATTATCTGTTGTGAAGTGAAATTCAGGTTCTTAATATAGATTGTATCTGTTTGTCTAGAATTGATTGTGATACACAAGGAATAAGTTTGAGTGTTGTGTAGCAAAGATAATTGGGACACTGATCGTATTTGGTCATGGCTGTAATTAGTTTTTCTAAAGGTGGAGGTTCACTAGTATGGACAAGAAACAGAGAAAACAAAGTTCAGACATACAAAAGAAAAAGGAGGCTTCAGCAGTAGTGGTGAAGAAAATAGAGAAAACAAAGTTTAGACATACAAAAGAAAAAGGAGGCTTCAGCAGTAGTTTTTAATGCATAAATGCTGCACATTTTGCATAGTTTTTTTTAAACACTCCTGGCACACCTTCCCTTGGATTGTTTCCAGAAATGCCCATAACTAACAGAAACATTAAATTGCTTTCCTTCTCTGTTACTAGACTCGAATTTTAGAACTTTTTCATCCTAAGAAATTAGTTCACAATGTCAAAATGTGCATAATATTCAAAGAAGTGATTTGTTACATCTTCATAGTGTTCTGATAGGGATTCATGGCATTGCACTTGTTTGCAATAATTAGGTTCATTCATTTAATCAGGAGAAATTAAAGATTTGAGAAGACTTGAATTTATGGTCCTTAAGTAAATTTACTTTTAAAGTAATCATCATACACTAGCTCACATTGTGCACCTTCCTATTTCTACTAGATATGTTTTATTAAATGGATAGAGTTGGATCCTGGTCAGCAACTAGAATCCCAAGGCATAATGCAAAAATCAGTGTTTCAAATAGAAGTGCTAAGAGCATGCACGCAACAGAGATTTGAAATAGCTCCTTCAATAGTTACTAGTATCTTCTGATCTTGAATTGTGCTTCCTCATTTGACATGCCTGTGATGATCAAACTTCTTTGGAGCTGTAGTCAATGACTTTTTGAGTCCAATAAAATATCAAAAGTATTACAGAAGTTTCCATAGTTAAATATACAGCCCATGTGTCTGCCTGCATATGCACATACATCTGCCTTGACAGTTGCCTGTGTTTTTTGCAGATACAAGCAAGAAAGGCTGCAATATATCTGATAAAACCATAACATCATATTAGATTTAGAAAAGTTTTTTTTGGGGGGCAATAAAAACAACCTAGATACTGTAATAACACACCATAAGAAGATGGATTACTTTTCCTTTCTGGGACAGGTGCAACAAAAAAAAATCATCCACTATTAATTACATTGACTTTGTTGTTACCCACTAGAGTGGTTTAAAACTAACCTTTGCTGCTTTTTTTTTTGTTGTTTTATCTTCCTTTCCTTTTCTTTCCATCATGTTATCTTACTCTTTCAGTCTTTTTGTGATGAAGTAAATATTATATTTTGTCTGCAGAGAGGGTCCTCCAAAGTGTCTTTCTGGAGCCCACATACCCTATTTTTCTTCTTGTTCTTCTGGTTTGTTTCTTTGTCGTTCTAGAGCTGGTAACTCAAAAATCTACTGATGTAAACTCTTTTTTCAGTTTCTTCCAGGAAAATAGTATCTGAGATAACTATTCAGGAAATACCTGGAAAGAAGACATGCTTTTTGTCAAATAGTTGTAATTTTTGTTCTGCTTCTATTTTTTTCTTCCTTAGGAAGCTTCTGCTGTCACTGGAAGTAAACGCTGGGTATCACAGTGGGCCAGTTTGGCTGCTAATCACACACGTCATGACCAAGATGATATCAGACTGGAGTCGTCTGTGCCTGCTCCTTTAGAAAATGGTATTAAGAGGTGTTTGTTCAATCACAACCAAAATTGTTTACATTTAGGAAGAAAAGCTTGTTTGTAACATAGCAAAAGGATAGGATGACCTCATTGCTGTCTACAACTACGTAAAGGGAGGTTTTAGCCAGGTGGGGGTTGGCCTCTTCCCCCAGGCAACCAGCAACAGAACAAGAGGACACAGTCTCAAGTTGTGCCAGGGGAAGTCTAGGCTGGATGTTAGGAGGAAGTTGTTGGCAGAGAGAGTGATTGGCATTGGAATGGGCTGCCCAGGGAGGTGGTGGAGTCACCATCCCTGGAGGTGTTCAAGAAAAGCTTGGATGAGACACTTAGTGCCATGGTCTAGTTGACTGGCTAGGGCTGAGTGCTAGGTTGGCCTGGATGATCTTGGAGGTCTCTACCAAACTGGTTGATTCTATGGTTCTATAGGCTGTTGTTCTGTCTTTGCGTTCTTACCCTAATTCAGAAATTACCCCTTCCTTTTTCTGCAATAAGAAATATACTTTTGAAAGATGGGTCTTCCTATCCTGATCACATCTCTATAATCAACCTGAAGTGGTTCATTGCAGTAATTCCATTGCAGCCTTTTTTAGATATATATAATCTCTTTAATCAGGAGATACTCATTTATAAAGTATATTATTGTGTTCAGCTTTTATTACGAAATGTTTCGCAACAGTGAAATGAAACAACGTAGTTAGTTTCCACTCTATGATAAGAGGAACATTTCCCCTCTTTGCTGAAAAGGCTAAATTGTGCCTAATGAGACTAGGGCAAGCAGTAATGGGCTAAATTGGAGAAAGTCCACCCTATGTTAAAGGATTAGAAAGTTATTTTAAGAGCTGTGTCTTATAGGAACAGTCATTCTCCATCAACTGAGATTCTTTTAAGAACTTCTTAAATGTTTTTAAACATATATTTGTGTAAATGTAACTGGTGCTGCCATAAAACAGAGGGATGACCCAAGGACTTTTTTTAGTTCCATTTTACGTTGTTTTATTAGTCTTAAAAATGTAATGTTTTTATTTACCATGCTCTATGAATGATTTCTGAGGTTGTTTGTCTTTTTTCACTTTTAGACACAGACATGAGTGAGTCTGCTGTTTCTGTTAGAAGCACAGGTTCAGCTGCTTCTATGACTAGCCAAGGTGAGCGAAAAAGGAGAACACTTCCGCAGCTTCCTAAAGAGGAGAGAGGGAATGAAAGCTCAAAAGCAAAAACTGCATCTCATCAGAGATCAGAAATAGGTGAAAAGCAAGACACTGAACTTCAGGAGAAAGAAACTCCAGCTTGTGCCTCAGATGCTGACAGCAGATATATAGCTAAGTCAAGCAGAGCAATGAATGGTCTTTCACCCAAACCAATTGGAGACAAAGTTTTTTCTTTCCCAAGCTCTTCCAGTAAAGAGAGAGTTGAAACTGGCAAAGAAACTTCTGTAGTGAAACAAGCCTTAGCAAAAATTCAGCAACAAGAGAGAAAGGAGCAAGGACAGTGGACACCCACAAAATTATCCTCTGCAAAACTTGCTGCAAACCACATTGAGAAAGGTAGGGAGGAAATTGCTGGTTTACCCAAAACTTTGGAAAATCAAAACAAAGCTCCTGGACATGTTACAGATAAAGGAGAAGTGAAGTTGGTGCAGAGTGAGGGAAAAAGAAGAAAAAACGAGGAAACTGTTAAAGTACAAGTCCCTAAGTCATCTGGAGGAGAAAGAAAGGAATCTTCAAAAACATTAGTGAGGCAAGGTAGCTTTACTATAGATAAGCCTAGCACAAATATACCTATAGAACTTATTCCTCATATTAATAAGCAAAGTGGGTCTGCTGTCCCTTTAGCATCTGCAAACAGGTTACGTGACAGAAGTGATTCAATGGACACTGATTCTAGTCTGGACACAACACTCATTTTAAAAGACACAGAAGCTGTAATGGCATTCCTTGAAGCTAAATTGCGTGAGGAAAATAAGACTGATGAAGGTCCTGAGACTCCTAGCTATAACAGAGATAACTCCATATCACCAGAATCAGATGTAGATACAGCCAGCACAATCAGTCTTGTTACAGGTGACAGTGAAAGGAAATCCACACAGAAGCGGAAGAGCTTTACGACATTATATAAAGATAGATGTTCCTCTGGTTCCCCTTCAAAGGATGTTTTAAAATCTTCTGCAACAAGTGCCAGAGAAAAGGTAGAAAAGAAAACTAAAAGTCGATCTTCAGAGAGTGGGTCTAGAGCCGACGCTCGCAAAGCTGTGCAATCTGGTGGAAGAATGAGACAACCATCAGTAGATTTGACAGATGATGACCAAACATCTAGCGTACCTCATTCTGCCATTTCTGATATCTTATCATCTGACCAGGAAACCTACTCTGGCAAATCACATGGAAGAGTTCCTTTTGCCTCAGCAGATGAGCTTTTACATTCCAAGATGGAAGGAAAATCAGCTAAATCAAAAACCTCTCCTGTTGCACTTGGGCAGTCCAGTAAATCTACCACTCTTCCAAGACCTCGTCCTACAAGGACTTCTCTCTTGCGTAGGGCACGGCTTGGTGAAGCCTCTGATAGCGAGCTTGCTGATGCTGATAAGGCTTCAGTGGCTTCTGAAGTGTCCACCACAAGTTCTACATCAAAACCTCCGTCAGGGAGGAGAAGTATTTCCAGAATAGACTTACTTGCTCAACCTCGCAGGACTCGACTCGGCTCTTTATCAGCACGTAGTGATTCTGAAGCAACAATAACTAGGAGCACTGCCTCATCTCGTACCCCTGAAGCTATTATCAGAAGTGGTGCAAGGTTAACATCAACTGGAGATAGTAGTAAAGTTTCTGCCAGAACTCGAGCCAATAGCATTTCTCGGCTTTCAGATTCAAAATCCAGGTCTTTGGCATCAGCTCATAATTCTCCCTCAGGTACGTGAGGTTATTTGAACTAGTCTCATACCACAGTAGAGCTTTTTTCTGTGTAGTCACTTTTAAGCTTTCTAATTTCCTTGAAACGGTTCTTATGGAACAGTTGTGGAGGTTTAGTTGGTACAGTCTTTCTCTTTGGAGTAAGAGGCTTCCTTGGCAAGGCTTGTGGAAGTTTGTGATGGTTTGGGTGTTCCCTGCCCCCCTACACTTTAAAAAATCACCCAGACTAGACTCAGCTGGCTCTGGAAATGTGAATGCAGCTTATATTTACAGCTAGCACAATATACAAGCAGATATTTACAGTAGATACAGTTATAGACAGAAATATACAAGATTAAATGTAATACAGAAACACAACAGCCCTCCCAGAAACCTGAGTCCCCAGGAGGGGCTCCCAACCACCCCTTCACCTTCCCCCTACCCCTCTCAGCCTTACCCCAGTCCCAAGGAAGCATAGAGGTTTGGCCAGGGGGGTTAGGAAGCAAAGCGGATTAGTCCAAAATGGAGGGTGAGGTTAGAGAGATGCAGCTCAGCCAGCAGCCCCAGTGAGTGTGATGCCGAGTGTCTTATCTATGTTCTGACTTACGTTTTTATACATCTCAGCAAGCTTATGAGGGAAGTAGACATGACCACTGTTTTCCTTTTACAGCCTATAATCTAGTCCTTCTCACCAAAACATTCTAGCCTGCTTCAAACTAGCACAAAGTTTGTCACTTAAAATCATATAGACAAGAAATTGTAATTCTAACTCTTGGGATGTGTTGTTTTTTTTTAACTTGAAACCAGCAACAAAGAGTTGCCTTGAGGCATTCAGACGTGGCAGCATTGATCTGCATTAGTATGAAAACAGATCAGAGATCCCTTTACTCAGATCATAGTAGGAGGAGTTCAGAAGATCTGCAATGCTTTTTACTGCATAGAAGATACAGTATTTAAATGTAATGTAGGCTTCTAAATATGCTGAACACAAAGTATTCCCTGAGGTAAAACCTGAGCATCTGTTGATATTTGTTTATAATTTAAGATCAGCTTCCAGAACTACAAAAGTGACAATCAATTGAGTAGAATAACAACAATGAAGTAATAAATGAAAGAATTAAACACAAATGCTACCTAAGTATCATAAAGTTAAGCAGTTCTTACTAAACTATTTGCCTTGCCTTGTAGTAGTTTCTGTTCTCTATTCCAAGTCATGACGATTTATTATCTCATCGTGATTTCCAAACAAGCTTGAGTTGGTGATAGTTCCTTTATGATATTTTTCTTCCACACATAAGATAATAATTTTCTTAAAATAGGTTGATTAATTTGAACCTACAGTTCTGTTAAAAGGAAATCTAACATAAGTGTACACAATGTGAAAGGCTGCTTTTTTTTTTGTCCAAAAGCAATATGAAATTAACCAAAAACTAAATGTGGTAATTCTGAATAAGTAAATTTCCATGTGAAATGAATATCTCAAATTCACATCCTCTTGCATTTTGAATTATCATAGTACCAGTTTGATTTTGTTTGAAGCTGATCTACAGTCCAAATAAGAAATAAGTAGAATAACTTCAGCGTTATGTGCTGCTGATGAGAAAATGTATTTGCCTTTACTTCTTCCCATTCAGAGCTGTAAAGATATGTAATACTTAAGCTTCCTGCATTCTTATTGCTCTTTTGTTGCTTGCAGTATCACAGTGTCATCAAGGTTGGAAGAAACCTCATAGATCATCAAGTCCATATCATAAATGGACTTTATTAGCATTCTTAGCAGTGACTGTTCCCCAGACAGATATCTTCCAGCTGTGTAATTTATTAGCTGAAAAGACATTTCTGTAGAGATACAAACGAGGTGTTCACTGAGCTGTAAAGTTGCATCTGTTCAATATTATGACAGGTGCATACAAAGATATACATATATATTTTTTTAAAGGTGAAACTTAGGAAAAAATCATCCTTGTAATACATTACTTGAGAAGTAACATTTTGGTTTTAGTCAAAAGTTTGAAATGGTTGTGTGCAACCTGAAAAGTGGCAGCATTAGCTCAAGGAATATGTTTGCTTTGATAATTAATATTAATTCTCTGTTACTTTACTACTTGTGTTTTTCACAAAACCTTATATGGACTTTGTGTCCATATGAACTGTTCCATGCTTTGGCTTCCTAGATTTTGCCCAAGTTGCTGCACTGAAGTGGTTTCCTGCTTCTATTCAGGGGAGTGGGTGCATCTTTCTCTTTTCAGTCTTGTAGTCTATCACAGTCATCTTGGCTTAATGTTCATTTCCTTTATCTGCTTTATGCAGTCAAATCTTATTGTGGCTTGTACAAAATACTCTGTTTATGAGATACAAGAAGGCATCTTCTCATGAACTATCCCAACATAATAAGCTAGATATTTTAAAATAAGCCTGTTAGAAAAATGTACAGTAGAAATAGCTTCTGTCATAAAAGGCTTTGTCAGTTTGTATATCAAAATCAGGGAGAAAGCTGTGTCAAAGTGAAAATTAGAAGCAATTAGTAAGGTAATCAAATACTTTGCAAAGAAAGTCATGACTTTATTGAATTATTAAGTCATGTTACCGTGTAACTAAGGAACACCATTATTCCTGTTCAGCATTTTGAGTTCCAGATTTCATCTGTATCAGTAGGAATGTTTTACTGGTATGCAATGTATGAACCGCAAGTTACAGTAGAAGCTTTTTGATCCAACCTTGCAGGACTCGATCTGGCTCCTTATCAGCATGTAGTGATTCTGAAGCAACAGTAACTAGGAGCACTGCCTCATCTCGTACCCCTGAAGCTATTGTCAGAGGTGGTGCAAGGTTAACATCAACTGGAGATAGTAGTAAAGTTTCTGCTAGAACTCAAGCCAGTAGCAGTTCTCGACTTTCACATTCAAAATCCCAGCCTTTAGCATCAGCTCATAGCTGTCTTTTGATCCAAAGCATCTCTTTCTTGAATTTAATTCTATTTCTAGAAAAGCCAGCAGTTACTTAATTTTAGGAAATTACTAATGAAGTGCTTAATTATTAAGTGCCTCAGTTGTTTAAATGTATTTTCTTTTAGGCACATTGAATCACAGCATACCAGTGATGTATTTTCTTCTCTTCTAGACCTTGAAAGACTGGAAAATGAATGATCATTACAAACACAGTGTTAGGTGTTTCTGTTTCTTTTACCAGGAACACTGGATGCTACTGAAGTGTTTAAAATGTCCCCTATCAGAGTTCAGTTAATGTTACCATGTTGCTGGTCTCCAAACATTGGCAGCAGAATCTTGCTTCTTAAATCCAGTCAATGAAAGAGAAATTTACATCTTCACTTTACAGATCTTTTTGAGTATTCAGGCATAAATATCTGTAAAAA
Source organism: Pogoniulus pusillus (assembly GCF_015220805.1). Taxonomy (NCBI): domain Eukaryota; kingdom Metazoa; phylum Chordata; class Aves; order Piciformes; family Lybiidae; genus Pogoniulus; species Pogoniulus pusillus. The sequence goes on along the minus strand of NC_087281.1, from coordinate 19,380,039 downwards.
GGCAGCAAAAGAAAAGATGTATTACCTTGATTCTTTTATTGTCCTTGACTTCATGTGGATGGATTGCAACAAAATAGCATTAAGGACGTTCATAATTTCAAGAGTCTTTTTCAGTCCTAGTTAGACTTTAATTTAAAAGTAAAGAGTACTTAAGGACAGGCAGATAAATAGAATGTCTTAGAGGAGAATTGCTAGCATGAAAGTAATTACCAGGCTATTTCTGTGGTAGGAGGCTTGTTAACTAACAATACATCAAAGACACGTGAAGCAGCATTAGTGATTTTATAGCACAAGCAATGAAAGATTTTAGTCAAGGCACTGAATCATCAAACAGTAAGTTGTGATCAGTAAAACCAGGGAAGACCAAGGACCTTTTTTTCACAGTTGCAGAGGAAAATTGAAGGTCATGTTACAGGAGCTCTGTATTGGGAAAAGAACAAGAGAATCAGACCTATTGCTAAGCTGCAACTGTAAATTTCAGTGTTGAGTCAGAGGGGAGACCTTGAGCAGGTTTTTGTGGTCAGCAGCTCTGTTGGCTTGGTAACCTAGCTGTCATTGTGAATAATGAACAGATGGATTGATTGAAAGCTATTGAGGTATCTAAAAAAGGTAACTTCCAGAAAAACCTGGGTTTGGGAATATTCACTGTATGGTGATAGATATTAGAGAACTATTTCCATGATAGCTTTCAGAAACCTGCATAAAGTACAATGACGTTTTGGGGCCACATAATGCTTAGGTGGTATTAAAAGCATTTATGTTCATGTGTGTACCTAGCTTCGTGGTAAATGTGCTTGGCTATTGCTTGTGTTGTTGCATGACATTGCTTGTCATGAATCATACAGCCCTGAGGTTTTTACTTCTAAGCCTATGGTAACTTTTCCCAGTTTATACACTGGCCTTTGCTAATGTATAAAAAAATAACCTTTTAAGGCCTTAAAATGTAATGGTCTTAAAAATTGTAGAAGGGTTTTGTGGTACTGTGTAGACAGTTGTTAGTGATATAATTTTGGTTAGTATCTCTGAAATGTTTAAGCTTTTACAAAATTTAGCATTTTTGAGTGAATGTTTAATTAAAGAATCAGTCCCTAAAAACGGGGGTGGAAAATAGGACCTAAGACTGATATCATAAATATATTTTATTTGAACAAGTGATTCTGATCTGAATGTTCTAATACAAATTAACATGATAAAACACTATTTTGTACACAGAGAAATTCAAGCTTCTCCCAGACCCAGATCCTGATGTTGAAACTTTCAGTGGTAGAGTACTAGAAATCAAATCTGTTTCTGATATTTTACTTCTCCTTCCATTTTTTGTTTTTAAATATGATTGCACATGCTCATTGTACAGTGTTGAGTTGCTGGACTGCCCCACTTGAGAGGTTTTAAGATAAATTTTCTCTTTGTTTCAATGCATATAATTTGAACTGGTAGCAAGAACTTAAACAAAAATTGATAATAAAATGTGGTCCCAACTCTTAAAGCATTTTGTGCTTCAGTCATGCATTGCTTGCATGCTGTCGGTGGGGACGTGTGCTTTTCCTGCTTATGTTCTGCTTATGCTCTGCTTCCCTGTGACAAAAACATCTTTAAAGCCTCTTAAGAGCAGTAAAGGACTGGAGAGACCTTTTTATTTTCTTCTGAAAAGTTGGAATATTAAAACAAAAATGTCAAACAGTAGAAACATAAAACATGGTTTGAAGCCCACATTTAAACCTCAAAAAAATTACACAAACATATTTTTGTTTTCAGTTACTGAAAATGACTATTTTATGATGGAAGCTTATAGACCAATGCTATTTTCTGCATACTCTAGTCTTTGAGAGCATTAGACAAATTATTTTTCCTTGACTAAAAATGACTTTATTTGTTTCTTGAAGTATACATTAATATCTGTTTACCTGTAGTGGTTTTTACATGCTTCATGAGAAATTATTGTTACTTCTTGCATTTTTCTTACGCTAAAGATAATGTGTATTGCTTAGAATCATAGAGTCAACCAGGTTGGAAGAAACCTCCAAGATCATCCAGTCCAACTATCCCCCAGCCCTAGCCAGTCAACTAGACCATGGCACTAAGTGCCTCATCCAGGCTTTTCAAGACTCTATTTTTTTTTGTAATTACCAATAGGCCATCACATACATTGTAAAATTTCTGTGGGAGTTGAATAGGGTAAGCATTCCTTTACACTTGGTGATATCTGTTCCTGCTGTGAATGTTTTAAGGACAGTATATCTGAAGTGCAATTTATAGACTTCAGTCATTTGTATGGGATCAAAAGCCTCCTACTTGGTTTCGGTTCTCTTACACTTCAGGCCATCTTCAGCACCATGAGGTGGCTGTATATGCTTTATGTGCTGCATGTCAGAATACGTGCTTCTTGCTCTGAGGCTGCTGGTTTTGAAGATGTGCTGCTGAGTTTTATAACACAGTATTAATTGCAGTGAGTTTTTTCTTTACTTGAATACATTAGCCATCAGCTAGGATTCTTAAGCTTTCCTTATGTAAGCCTGCATTCTGGGTGTGGTACTAGCTCCATCCTTCCTTTGTCTCTTCAGGGTTTTTTGGGTATCACATCAATTTTGAATGAGATGTGAGAGAAACTGTAGAAAAAGCACAGGCAGGCTATATACTTAAATGTTAATGAATTGAGCTGTTGGTTTGCAATACAGTTTGCTTGAGCTCACAGAGAAGTTAGAGGCTTTCAGACCTTATTGCACTCATCACTGTACAAAGAGCATCTGTTTCATGGTTTTGTTAATCACTATTTATTATTCAATGCAAATTTTTTGGAGTCTTCTTTTAAGATACAGTAAGTAAACCTTTTATTGAGGTAGCTGGGGATCGCTAATGAACAGTTGTGCATTTTTGTGATGTTACTGAAATAACACTGCTTTTTCCTTATTAAAGATGCAATAATAACTCTCTTTTAATAATCAAACTAATTCAGTAAGCGCAAGATGGAGGCGCTTTCCTACAGATTATGCTTCCACCTCAGAAGATGAATTTGGATCAAACCGTAATTCCCCTAAACATACCCGTCTGCGTACCTCTCCAGCCCTGAAAACCACACGACTGCAGAGCACTGGGACAGCAATAAGTAGCAATACATTCAAGCACAGAATAAAAGAACAGGAAGACTACATTTGTGACTGGACTGCTCACCGAGAAGAAATAGCAAGGTTAGTTTGAAAGGAGTGCCTCTAAAACACCCAACCAGTTATACAGGTATGGATACAGAAGAAAGAGAGGGAACAGGTTTTCCGGATCAATCCTGCTTACCATTTTCATTCAATAACTGAAAGGGTAATTTAAAGTTTTTCTTAGGAAGAATTCTGGCAGGCAGAATACTCATGTTACCAGCACTTCTGTTTCTAATGGAAAATGCTGGTCATACATGATTTTGTGATAGCCAGATCCCAGAGTGTGAACTTCTGGTTGCATTAATGGAACTTGCACATTTCTACTTTGTGTAGAACTTAGTGCTAATGGTATACTTCCTGAGGGTGAAGTATATATGATTTCATACTACTTAGACATTCACATTGAGGTAGAATTTCAGATTAATGCACAGAGTCATAGAATCAACCAGGTTGGAAGAGACCTCCAAGATCATCCAGTCCAACCCAGCCCTAGCCAGTCAACTAGACCATGGCACTAAGTGCCTCATCCAGGCTTTTCTTCAACACCTCCAGGGATGGTGACTCCACCACCTCCCTGGGCAGCCTATTCCAGTGCCAATCACTCTCTCTGGGAAGAACTTCCTCCTAACATCCATCCTAGACTTCCCCCGACACAACTTGAGACTCTGTCCCCTTGTTCTATTGCTGCTTGCCTGGTTGCCTGCCTCACCAGGGCAGAGTAGAGGGGGAGGAGAACCTCCCTTGTTCTGCTGGACACACTCTTCCTAATACACCCCAGGAACCCATTGGCCTTCTTGGCCACAAGGGCACATTGCTGTGCCATGGTTAACTTGTCATCCACCAGGACCCCCAGGTCCCTTTCCACAGGGCTGCTCTCCAGCAGATCACCTCCCAGCCTGTACTGGCGCGGTTTATTATTCCTTCCCAGGTGCAGGACTCTGCACTTGTCCTTGTTGAACTTCATCTGATTGCTCTGTGCCCAGCTCTCAGTCTGTCCAGGTCTCTCTGGGTGGCCGCACAGCCTTCAGCTGTATGTGTTGTCAGCAAACTTGCTGAGCACTCTTCTGACCTCATCAGTGTCATTGATGAAGATGTGGAACAGGACTGGCCCCAACACTGATCCCTGGGGTACACTAGTCACATCTCTCCAGCTGGAGAGCTCTGAATAAATAAAACTATGTCAGTATATCCATGTTATTTGAAACTTTGATGGCAGTGTTCAGTATCTGAACCTTTCCATGTTACTTCATTTGGAAGCCTAAACAAGGAAAGTTTTTCTTTTAAAACTGATTGTAACAATGCAGACATAACAATTCACAGACAAGAAGCACTGCATTTTGCTTAGTGTGATTACTGCAGGGGCTTTTGTTACCTTTTCTTGGTAATATTTGTCAGCATCTGTTTGTCTAGCGTGTCTAGGGGGAGTCCAACAGCATCTTGATAAATCATGAAATAAATATTTTCAAACATATCTTCCTCTTTCTTTCCAAGAACCAAAAATTAGAGATTGGTATATGGGAAAATATGTCTGTGTGGGGACAAGAATTTTGGGTTAGCTGTAGCATATTACTTTCTCCTTATAAAAAGTGCTGCTGAACCTGTGCTTCATTCATATTCCTTGGTACATTTGGTAATCTGGGAGAACTGGCTGTAGTTTACTGTCACACTGAAACTAGTTCCAGATTTTGTTCACTGGACTAGAGTTTGGTTGCCTTGGCAACTTGCTTGTCACCTCTGTTAGAGCAGACATCTGGCATTTGGTGTGGTTTTTGATTGCTTGGTAAGAACTCAAGGTGTCTGTGGCACATTGAAGCATTGCTGACTTCTGTGGAGAGTTAATTCTTAGCTGATTGGTGTTACTGTTGATTGTGGTATTTAATGACATTTGTTTTGCGGAGGACTTAGTGATAATTGACATTTTCTGTTTGGTTGGGTTTTTTTTTATTGTTGTCACAGCTGTTCATTTAATAATACCAACATTTGTCCTAGAAATTCAAACATGATCATTAGCAACTTCTCTGTTTTGGAAAAAAAGTGATATGGTTGTGTGGGAAAAAAGGAAGTGATATCTCTACTACTTAGAGTATTAGCCTAAGCCTTGGAGTTTTAATGATACATATGTATAAGAAGAAAAAAAAACCAACCCAAACCATGGAGCCATAAGGTTAAATTAATTAATGTAGCCATAGGCACTTACCATGTTTTAATTTATTAAACCAAGCATTTGACTTGGTGTCTGCTTTAGTTTTCCAGTCTTTGATTCTAGTTTCATTTCAGAAATGCTGTCTTGAGTAATTTCCAAACATTCTTACAGCCTTATCCCCATTATGTGTATTGTGATGGTTTGGGTGTTCCCCATCCCCCCCCCACACTTTGGAAATCACCCGGACTAGACTCAGCCAGCTCTGGAAATTGAATGAAGCTTATATTTACAGCTTAACACAATATACAAGCAGATATTTACAGTATATACAGCTATAGACAGAAATGTACAAGGTAAAAGGTAATACAGAAACACAACAGCCCTCCCAGAAACCTGAGTCCTCAGAAGGGGCTCCCAACTGCCCTTCCACCTTCTCTCCCCACCCCCTTAACCTTACCCCAGTCCCAAGGAAGAATGGAGGTTCAGCCTGGGAGTTAGGAAGCCAAGTGGATTAATCAGAGAGGCTAGAGAGAGAAAGTGCATCTTTGAGCTCCCCAGCAGAAGTGAGTTATCTATGTTTGGATTCTTGTTCTTGTATCTCTCAGCAAGCCTTTGAGGGAAGTAGACATCATTCTGTTTTCACAGCCTGTAATTAGTTCTTCTCACCAAAACATTCTAGCTAGCTTCAAACTAGCACAGTATCTATGCTGCACAAGGCACCATTTTCTTGCAGGTTGCTGAGGGTTAACTACAAAATCCAGTGTTGGAATTTGATTAGAAATTTCTCTGTGTTTGCCTTTCTAGTCTGAATTCTGCTCACTGAAAGTTAAACTGCCTCTTGGCCTGTGTTGTTTATTCTTTTTGACTTGAAGACAAACAAGCAGAGAGAAGCTCCCTTTAACAAGCACTGGCCAGCAAAATGTGCATCACTGTCATATGGCTCTGCAACTCCTTCCTATTCAGTGGCCAGTTCACAGAGTACTCGGTGCACCGTCAAATTCTGTGACCTCTGTCCTTCCAAACAGAAGTATGAAAGGGAGTTTCTTGGTGGGCCACTCTGAATTCTGTGTCTTCTGACCTACTTGATCCATGAGATTCAACGTGCCATATTTAGTAGGAGGCATTTAGCTCTTGCTCTCTGTTGCACTTCCTTTTTTTGAGAGTGTTGTAGAGAAGAGTAGCACAGGCAAAGCTAGGTAAGTCTTCTCCTTGTCCTGAGCAGAACACAGAACAGAGGGTTTGGGGTTTTTTTTGATGTGGTAGATCAGAAGAAAGGAAAAGCAATCTTCAGCTGACAATCTAGATGTATTCATGTAGTGCTATGATATCCACATGTTTAGAGACATGCCTCTTTTTTTCCAACTAGAAAGTTTGTCTTGATTAAATTTGAGGATTTAGGTTATTGGTCTGGAATTTCAGACTGGCAGCTTGATCTGAGTGAGCTTGCAGGGCTGATACATAATCAGAGGTTGTGAAGAAGTTCTTTGTAAGTAGGTAAGCTAGATAAAAGTTAAATGCCTTTTGGATGTTTCAGATTTACTGCATGTACCTGGGTCATCTATGCAGTATTTTCAGTATATTTCCTGTCCGCCTCACTGGATTTACTGCATGTTGCACACATCTCTGCCTGGGATTCTAGAAAGAAAATGAGATTCCTATCTTTTGAGATTGCCTTCTACCTTCTTCCCCTAGAAAGGCACGTTAGTAAAAGCTTGGGTTAAAATTTTGCTTTTACGCTTCTATAAATAAACTTTCCGTTTAGAAGGGCATACACATTTTTCAGAGCACAGTTGTCAGGAAATAGAATTTAGAAGCTCAAAAGTTGCAGATTGTGCTCTACTGGCTCAGAAGTATTTGTGAGGGAGAATGTAACGCTCTCTTTATTACTTAGGATCAGTCAAGATCTGGCTCTCATCGCACGGGAAATCAACGATGTAGCAGGAGAGATAGATTCAGTGACTTCTTCAGGCACTGCCCCCAGTACCACAGTAAGCACTGCTGCCACCACCCCTGGCTCTGCCATAGACACTAGAGAAGAGGTAGGAGATCTTCATGGAGAAATGCATAAGGTTCTTCCTTTTCTTTATTTCTTTTGCTTTCAGCATTTTGCATAGCCTTTTTTTAGTTAATTCTACTCAACCCGTATGCATGACCTCTACATTCATTTTTTGATTTGAAGTTCCTTTACATTTCAACAAACATCCCACAAACTGTTCTGTGAACCCAGCTTGCTAACAGAATGCATATTATCTGTCTGTCTCTTTTTTTCCACAAAACATAGGACAAGGTAGTTAACTTGTTTCTTGCTTATCTGTAGCCTTAGATGCTGTTGGATAGTATCTAAGTGCATTTAAAGGTATTGATGTATATGCAGAAATAGATGTAAATGTATACATTTAATACTCCATATAGCTATTAAAAACAAACAAGTCCCTCTTTTCACAGATGAGATGAAAGTTCCATTTTCTGTACACTGAAATACGTAGGTACTATCAGTTAACAACACCTGTAGCTTTTCTTCTTTAATGATATTGTTCTAATGATACCATCAAAAAACTGCCTTGAAATGTGTTTGCTTTGTGCTTTTAATAATTCTTACTTTGACTACCTCTGTTGTGCTCTTCTTTGACTTTATTGACTAACTTGTTCTAGTAACCATCATAGGTCTAACGCTGGTAAACATTGTAAGCCGAATTTAAATCATCGCCTACCATATTGCAATTCATCCTAATATGTTGTAAACGTGTACTGGGTTTTTGCTTCATAGTGTTCCTTTCAAAATGTGTTCATTGAGTTTTGTGTGCTTAAAGTTTGGTTAATACATTAGTTTACTGTGTTTAGTATAATGCTGTCTTTTCTGTGGAAAAAAAGACATGAACAGTGAAATCTGAGAGTTGAGTGATCAGAAAAATTGTAAGTGCACTCATAAATCCTTGTCTTTAATTTTTATGGATTTACAGCTAAAGCTGAAGGAAGCACAGTGCTCCTTATCTCAGAGACCTTTAGATCACTCATTTTTATATTACTAAATAATGATTTTTGTTCTTTAAATAATACTGAGATATGGTATAGCTTGTACATACTGCAGGTGGCAGTATCTCCTTTAAGGAGTTTTTGGTAGCACTGTGATTAATTTGGGGGGGGGGCGGGGAACAAAAAGTCTAAATTGGATAGTAATGTACTTTATTGCACAGATATATTTCATCAATAAAAATAATAGATTGTTCAGTACCAGTTTATAGATACTATTATGCTACCTACCCATAATCAAAATTTCTGTGGGGTACTCTAATTTTGCCTTCAGTCTCTGATATTTAAAAGTACCGCGTTCATTTTTCCAAGGTATGGTTACATAAGAGGTGCATCATTTTATGCTATACAACAGAACAATTTTTATGTGGTAGGCTTCCTGTGAACTGTTTCAGAAGGAAAAAAGTAGAGATCTGATTTTTAGGGTTTTTTTTTGCACGTATCCAGTGGGTTTCATAAACCATTTTTCTTTTACCCTCCAGTTGGTTGACCGAGTATTTGATGAAAGTCTCAATTTTAGAAAAATCCCTCCACTAGTGCATGCCAAACCACCAGAGGGGAATGGTCGGCCTAATGGTGCTAGACCTCAGCTTACAGATGCCCTGGATCCCCCAACAATTACCCGGAGAAGGACTTGGAGCAGAGATGAGGTGTGAACACAACAGGATTCTCTGTAGTAATGTCTATTTTAAGCTTCTACAATTTTCTGCCCACTGAATATTCTAGACGCTGCCCTTTCTTTCATACCTATAGCAGGTGGCATTGATACTGAAATTTAATTTGCTTTAATTTGCAAACTATAAAAATAGTATTACACTAACTAGAACACAATTACCTTTTTTTTTAAGTTTAAAACATCCCAATATATATGGAACTGTTGGCATTTAATTCCCATTAAACTAATAACATTGGTTTTTATTGAAAACTTAACTGCAGGTGATGGGGGACAGTTTGCTGTTGTCCTCAGTCTTCCAGTTTTCTCGCAAGATAAGACAATCCATAGACAAAACAGCTGGCAAAATCAGGTAGGTTTTTCTTTCAATTGCTGTTATTTCTGAAAATGGCTGCTCTTAGCAACATTCTTACTAGTAGGTCTGTAGAATAACCATACAGCAAATGTATTTAGTAGCAACTGGTGTTTCAAAAGAGCAATGTTACCTGTGGCTTTTTCAGCATAAAGTCTGCAACCTGTTTAAGTCTGATCAGCCTCTGAGTGCATGCCTTTATTTAACAGCTGAGCTCAAAAAAGGAGCAAATAAATACATGCAGAGGAGTACTCAAGTGGGACTGGTTTTTGGAAGTCATTCTGAAAGGCACCTGACATTTGGAAGTAGAAGTGAAATGCTACATTTTGGTTTACCACAATTCTCTGCAAAAATACAGGGACATCTGTAAGGAACTCTGCTTACCAATGTGTGTTTCTCTTATGTATTGTCTTTCTTACTGACTTACTTGTGATAGACATCCAGGATGATCTATAAAAATACATTGAAAAAAGTTTTATTAATCATTATTTACCATATTCCTCAGAACTGAGATCCAAACTTCCTTTTCCTGGTGCTAAGAATGAGTTTGAATAATGTGATGATATTCCTAATATCATGAGTATTTTGAATCAGAACAACAAAAGTAGTTTCTTGCTCATTTTTTTTAGAGAGCATAGAAGGTAGCATTGTTTTGATGTACATAAGCATACCAGTTAGTTTGACTTCCCTTCCTTAAACAGCAGTTAAGCCAGTTACAGTTTCTGCCCAGAACAAATACAATGAGAATGTCAGGAGCTGTCCAGCTAGCAGTTGTGGTTTTTTGACAGAGTTATGTATGTTCTGTATGTTACAATGAGTTTGAGAGGAATTTTTGGAGATTATGGAAGGAAGAGGTAAGTAGGTTTTGCAGTGAGATTTCCATGCTTTTATCAGTGCAGTGTTACTGCTTGCTTTGTAGCAGACAGGTACCTCTTCAGTTATGCAGAGTGCTCTGGTATTACTAGATGGTTTCTGCAGTTTACTGCACATCCTAAAAGCACAGTGAGAGGAAAATTGGGACTGAACACAAACAAATAACAAAGTTCAGGTATATTAGTGGCAGAAAGTAAGGAAATAGAAGAGCAGAAGGCAGCAGAAATGTATAAATAAGTTCTTTTAATTTAAAGAGTATGGTTTGAAGGAGGAGGAGCAAAGGAGACAAAGATGAAGACCCCCGGGAAGTTAGTGTACGAAATGAAGAATGTAAAAAGGAAGTATACTTCATAAAGTAGTATCAAACCCAAATTGGCCTGTCCATTTTATTGCAGAAATAATATGTTTTAAATTTCTGATTGCCTTTTTTCACGGGTTTTATTTTGTTAATTACCTACGAAATGGCAAACTGTCAGATTTTAAGAAAAAAGAACATTATGCCTAAAAGGAGACTGAAAACACCACTTAGACAAGAAAAGGCATTAATCACATACATAAAGACATAAGTAATTTAATAGAACGTGATCAAGAAGAAAAAAACATGCAGTGTCACAATAACTTTTGGTTTTTTTCTGCTAGTGCTGTTGTTTGCTAATTACAGCTTTATTTTCCATGATCCTGCTTGTTGCCAGCGTTATGCAAATGTCATTAAAGTACTGAAAGTATAGCTTCATGAGATAATCAGTTTACTGAATCAAAATATTTTTAGGAGTTGCCTGGTTTTTTTTAGTGTATGATACTATAAAGGATTTTATTTGGCCTACTTTGTCTTTATTTGTTTATTTTATCCAATCAGTGTCAGACAGGTCCTAAATTTCCTGTTGTAATTGCACTTTCTAGTATCCAGGTCTGCCAGTGTATGACTTTGCAAGCTTTTTCTATTCACTTCCAGAACATAAAAGCAGTTTTGTCAGACCTGATGATCAGCTTTATCACAGGATGCTAAAACACTCCTTGAGGACGTGGTGTTTCATGTTTTCTTTACTGTAGTTGTGGTTACTTCTCATTTACTCTTTTCCTTCCACAACAAGATGTATTAATGTTTGCTCTTTGTACGCTTTGTACGTTCATACGCTAAAGGCACTTGGCAGAAGTGATTCTTTGCCTCAACGTCATGACACTGTGTGATGAGAGCACCACTTGCTCTAAGTGAAACGTCTGACAAAAACATGTTCTGAAGCAGCAGAGAGGAAAGACCTCAAGCGAGTTAGAGCAGTTTCTGAATGGGCTGTCTGAGGGCATCTGTGTGGTGATACGACAGGGTAGATGCTTCAAAAAGCTGGACTTGTTTATGATAGGACAATGAAAACAAAAACTACCACAGGAAGGAAGAAAGCATAAAAAAGGGGAATCCCACAGTATGTTATTTCACAAATAACAGAAGTTACTTCTTAGAACATGTAGTACAAGTGACTCCTAGTACTAAATCATGTTTATACAAGTTGCATGTTGAGACTTTCTGATGAAATGCATTTTTGTTTTAATTTCCTGGTGTGTTCATTAAATGAAATGGGCAAATAAATGCAGCTGTTTTACATCTCTGTACTGGAGAAATATCATTAGCTGAGTGTTTTCAACACCACAAGCAAGTGTTTAGCTACAGAACTGCCATTTTAATGTAACAAAAAAATTAGGTTGCTGAACTCTCTGCTTCCCTGAAAAACTGAAGCTTTTGGATGGAATGGTTGGATTCTGTCAGTTTCCAGTATTTCCCATTTGAGTTTTCATTCAGTGCTCCCTATGCTGCTTTCTTGTATGTGTTATGTAATCATTCAGATTTGTTTATTTTAAACACTCTTCTTGAATTTCTTTCTTCTAGAATATTGTTTAAGGACAAAGACAGAAATTGGGAGGAAATTGAAAACAAGTTGCGAGCTGAAAGTGAAGTTCCTATTGTGAAAACATCCAGCATGGTATGAATAGTTAACTTTACCAAGACTGATTGAGCCTCTTACTTCATTTTTAAATATTCAGCAGAGTAATGTGTTATTTTCAACATGAACTTCAAAAGGTTTTATTTAGACAGTTGGTATATTTCAAGATTAAACCAGATCTTTAATAATGATGAAGACCTGCTATCACAGAATCATAGACCTGCTGTTTTAAAAATAAACAAGAATTAGAGGAAGTTGTAATTGACACATTGCAATAAAAGCACTCCTCAGTGAAAAATAATCAGTGGATTTTGTGTGGAAGTGAAAACTTTATGGCAACAGCTACTTCTAGTTGATTCATGTAGTCTTCTACCTCTGCCTCATTAGGGCCATTTCATGATGAGACTACATGACAGTGTGAGGGAACGGATGCTGTTTTGTGGTAACTGCTTCTGTTTCTAAACAGAAGAGTTCAGGGTATGGAAAATATCTCTGCATGTGAGAGCAAGTGGAGAGTTTAGATACATTTTCCCTTCTGGAGTGTCCTGCTGTTAAGGCTGTCAGCTTACTGAGGCAGATTTTGTTTCTGAGGGGAAAGATCAGAAAGGAAGCTCCTTCTGACCTACTTTGCACTGGACTGCTCAGAAACAAAAGGTGAACACATTTCTTCTGGCATTGAACTGGCTGGCACTTCTCTGTTAGCTACTAAACTCATCCAGACTGGTTTGTTGTTGTTTTTTTTTCTTCCTGGACTTATTGAGAACTCAGCCCATAATTTCTAAAGATAGGTATATTTTTTAAGAGCAATCAGTAGCAGCTCAGTATTAGAATTTAGTAGATACACTGATAGTCTCAGGGTGGAGAACTTAAGCTTAATTAAGGAAGTTATTAATGGAAGTTTCTAATTGTAGAAATATGGCAGTATAATCTTACCCATTTCCAGAATAAGATTGTAGCTTTGTGTTTTGTATTTGAAATGCCTCAAATGTGGAGTTTTAAGGCATTCATTGGAAAAGAAGATTAGTTGTGTGTTTGTTTCTAAGATCAATATTTTACAAAGTTTTTTTTTCCCCAATGTTGTTTATGTTATCCTTGGGATATTTATGTCCAGCACAAATGTGGCATCTGCTTAAAGATACTGACTTTGTGAAATCCAAGGTAATCAATCTTCCTGCCGCCCACAGAAATCACATTACTTAGCACAGAATGGGTTTGTTAAATGGGTTTCTGAAAGCAGTAAATTGAAGGTTCTCAGCTTTCAAAGACCACTGATAGTGCTCCTCCACAGTCGATTAACAGTACACTAATCTTTAGTGTAGGATACTTCAGTTGTAGGATTTACATATTTATCATTTCAGAAGTGATACATTTAATGATTGTTGTGTTCCTGAGTGCATTGCTGTGGCTGCTTAGGAGGTAGTGCGGAGGAGAGAAACTCCTAAGGTAAAGGAGCTCTGAGGATCACCACTGATGTGCTGTATAGGGTCTCATGGGCACAGAGCCCAATGGATCCAGACAAAATCCCCATGTAGTCATCATACTACTCCGACTCACTTTTGAGTAAGGTTATAAATCAGCCTATTCCATTAACACTAGGTTTAACACCTTTCCTCTGAACATTTGCTGTTACTTTGTCCCATGTCTACACAAGTGTGGTGTCTGTAAATCTCTGCTTGAGAGGTAGCATATACAGCTGAGCAAGGGAAAGAGGGAGGTTTTGTTGACCCTACCAATTGGCCAGTCCAGAGGAGCTCTTAATTCCAGAGTGGGCCACATTTGTCCAGCCTCAACTACTGCCATTGAGGACCTGTGGGGATATGGATGGTGTGCTTGATGCTAGGGGAACAACCCAAAGCATCTTGCAAAGGTTGAGAAGAAAGATTGCTCACTACTGAAAGGTAGTAAACATGTTTGTCTCTTTCCTAGGAAATATCATCGATCTTACAGGAACTGAAACGAGTAGAGAAACAGCTGCAAGGTATAAACTCTTTTTCACTTTTGTAGTTGCTTGCTTTAATTTTTTTATTAAATACATATAATGAAACAGAAGTTATAACATCCTATTAAAGTATGTTCACAGTATCAGTGAAATGCTGGCACTTTTGGTAAAGAGACATCACCTATTCCTTTTTTTTCCTTTTAATGATGAGAAAAGGTTCAACTTAACAGACAATCTCAGAGGAAATATTTATGTAACATTCTTAATAGAAATATATTTGGGAGTAAATACTGAAAAGTAAGGGACAGAGAATCCTCAGATTAGCCTTTATAAAATAGTCTTTTACATCAGTAATACCCTTGTGTGTAGCACAGTTCAGGAGAAGAATGCACACTGGGACCATTATCTATAGGAAATATATTTTTAAAATATGATACAATTAAGTGAATAAATTGATACAATAAAGTGAAAATATAGTATTAGCTCTTGACATCTTCCCTTAAGACTACTGAGTCCACCCTGTTGCAGTACAGTAAAATTAGACTGGAGTAGATGCTTCAGTTTGCTTTCAGTATGTGGGCAGAATGTCCATCTTTACACATCAAGAAGGATGAAAGACTGCTCTTTCATATACATTTCATTCAGCCTCAGATATTTGGAGGTGTGGGGTGGAACAAAACAATCTAAAGGTAAGATTAGAGAAAAAGGCCTTTAAACACTACTAAAATTCCCATGTTTAGTCTCTGTATGCTAAATGTAGACAATTTGTTACTTCTTTTTCGTGTCCACACATCAGGCAGTGTTTAGTTCATGCAGTTTCATTTCATCTGAAGTTTTGATTTATGTATACTTCAGTGTTGTCTAAATATGTATAACTGCAAATATGTAGTGGGCACCACTTGTAAAAGCTCATGCCTATCATCATAAAAACAAAAGTGTGAGAACAAGATTTTCATGGGTTTTATGGTAACAGAAAAATCACTTCTTTGTTTTTAATGGTTTGTTCCTTGACCTGTTTATCTTTTCTTGATTGCTTAGCAATTAATGCTATGATCGACCCTGATGGTACCCTGGATGCACTGAGCAACCTGGGATTTGGCAGCCCCATCTTGCCAGCTCAGCCAAAGCCGAAGTCCAGTCCTGTTTCCCAAAGCAGGGGAAGTGCTCAAGTGCAGTCAAACTGCCAGCCCGAAGCTCGTGCTCTTCGACCTACTGCTGGCCCTGATGCAGCTGAATTTGAGAATGCTGAATCTGAGTCAGATTTCAGCATACATTTCAATAGGTTTAACCCAGACGGGGAAGAGGAGGATTCTGCCCTGCGTGAGTGACATCTCAGTGTTGATACAAAAAGTTTTTATGTGGAATGTTTAGGAATAAAGTAAAAATTATAATTTTGGGTTTATAATTAGAAAAAAAAAAAGGCTTGGTCAAACAGCGGTTGATTTGTTAAACCAGTTTTCTTTAACTGTGATACTTTGATTGTTACACAAATCCTTTTTGAATCATAAAGATATGCATAGGATACCAGTGTAGAAAAGCAGATTGTGGCAGGTTTGCCCTTTGTGGTTGTGTGCTTTGCAAAATAATTATTATATCAGCAGTTTTCCCTTAATAGTTTTCTTTCTTTATAAAAGCCTTGCAAGCAGTCTAACATTTAATGTTACTGAAACCCCAAATCTCTTTGCCAAGCTGCTTTGGTGAATGGACTTCCTCCATTAAAGTATGTACAGAACTGTTGAACAGTTACACCTGATCCTGAATTAGACAATTTATATAGGAAACATTACCTTTGACTACAATGACACATTACTGCGAAAGGTAAGACAGATTTCAGAAAGCATTCGTTCTTGCGGCCTGAAAATCTCAAACGGTTCTGTGACTTCTTGTTACTGTCTAAATTGTGTTGGGGTTTACAAAGTTCACATATTATGTTTGCACTAAGATTTGCTGGGAGTGATGGGCGAACATATCGAGATCATGAAACAGCAAGCAGTGTTTTGGTGTACATAAAGGACTGCTAATACTGTCCTTGTATTATCACTGCAGTGTTTTAATCCACTTCCGAAAGGACTATTTGGCACTTTTTGGTCTTACTGAAATGTTTTTTTTTTTTGATCTTAACAGAAGTAGAAGTATTTCATATCATATTTCTGTCCGCATGTTCGTTGCAAAGAATAAACAAATTTCAACCTGGCAACGTGAGGCATTCTTAAGGATATTGAGGCAAACAGGCTCTCACCAATTCAAATGCAATGTAAGCTTACAGAAGAAATAACTGTTCATTGGAATGATGACCAGATGTAAATTTTTTTTCCTTGGGGAACCTGGAAATAAGAGTTGTCATAATTTGCTTGATCGATAGATGCACTCCCAAGCAAATGATTTTATTTGCTTCCGTATATTTTCCTGTAGTCTTGCTAGTAAAGGTGTCTCTGTCTTACATATTTAAAAGGATTCTGGAAGATGACTGCTAACAGACATTTTGCTTATACCACTGAAAAGCAAGTCTACTTAGAGTTTCCTATATAAGCCTATTTTCCTTATAAGTTGTCCCAGTAACTTAACATTTGGAAACAATAATCAAACTAAAGGTAAATGACTGTATTTCCAGAACACTGTAATATGGAGGAATGTTGTTTCTTTTCGTTGTAACTAATAGACTGGAATTTTCCTATGTTTGCATCAGTCTCTCTATATATTAAGGTTAATGATACATTTTTTTTCAGCTTTTATGAAATGGTCTTTAATATTTCAGCAATAATCCTGTATGACGTTTGTTTAAAAAAAAAAAAAAAAGGAAAATAAATTACTTTCTGTACACTTTTAAACTGTACAGGTTTCAGAAGTCAGTAAAAGTTGGACCACTTAATAAAAAAATGCAAAAACCTTTTTTTGTAGAGTTGTAAAAACAAAACCACTAATCTGTTATATAAGGAATTTCTTATTTTCTTTAAAAAAAATGAAAAGCAAACAGCCTTCATGTGTGACTTGATATGCTCTACTCCAGCTAACTCTGGAAGCCTGAACTGTCCACTAGTTTACAGAGGCTACGAGAAAGGTTTTAGAAGGTGCAGAAGGGCAACAACAAATCAAAACTAGAGCTAGGTCTTGAAATCAGAGTGTACCAAATCATCGCCATAATTCCTTCTTACGTTTAATGCTTGGGAACATACTTTTTCTGCGGACTCCAGTGGAAAGTAGGAAATGGCTAGGAAGGATTAAAGGTGCAGGCTCTTCATGCAAAATTATGTTTGTGTTCTTTCAGACGTCTCTACCTTTGTGTTCTGTAACAAGCATTTTGCATACTATGTTCTTATTTTGTACGAACATGTTCTCCTTATTTATTTTTGTTACATTTATTATGTACGTTATTTTGTTATATGCATTTACAACTCCATTTTTAAATAAAGTGTTTCTGGAACTTTACAACGTGTGAGTATGTTATTGAGAGCTAGGAAGTTGACACAATCTTCCTGCAGTCTAACCTACCTCCAGTAAAACAGGAAATTAGGTTTTTTCGTAAGCATCTTTTCTCTGGAGAAAGTTGCATTATTGCTGCTTCTGCATCACTGGGTCTGTGCCTGTGGTATCCTCTCACTTTCTCGTACTCAGTACTCAAGTTCATTTCTGCACTTGAATTGATTTTTGTGTGCGTGCATAGCTGGAGGCAAAAAAAACATTCCAGTGTGCCAGCCACCAAACAGTGACTGCTTCCCTGTGTATAATGAAAGGAAATGAGTCTCACTACACTTGCTAGGCCAAACAATAGATCATTTTCAGGCTGCTTTCTTTCTACGTGATCTGTCAGAAGACTTCACTGAACATTCTGAATTGGCTTCAGACTGGTGCCTTTTTTACTTCTGTCCCAGCTTCAACTCTACATATGTTTTTCTTGCGAGAGACTACATTTTCTCTTAGCTAGTTTCTTGCAAGTACAAAACGGAGTTGAGTATAAAGCTCCAATGGTTCCTTCCCACCTTATTGTTAAGGAGGGGGTTGGGGGAGGTGGTGGAGTCGTCGTCCCTGGGGCAGTTCAAGGCAAGGTTGGATGTGGCACTTGGTGCCATGGTCTAGCCTTGGGCACTGTGGTAAAGGGTTGGACTTGATGATCTGTGAGGTCTCTTCCAACCTTGGTGATACTGTGATACTGTGAATCTGGGTTAGGAGTGAACTGTAATGAGGCTGATGTAAAAATTATTGAATAGCTTATTAATAATACAAAGGAAATATTAACACAGATTCTGTGATGTGGTTGGTAAAGCTGTTTTGCAGAATGTACCCATACAGTCAAATTAAACGATTTAGGAGAAGTCTTTAGCAAACGTTTATCACTAGAGAGCCTTGCAGCACGCACTGCCGCTGTAAGGTTAAGCATAAACTTTCACCAACTCGAGTAAAGAGAGTTAGGGTACTGACTGGTGAAGAGCCTCGATATTGGCGCTCCAAGGGCATCGAGGGAAAATGCATGCAGCGAGCGCCGGTGCGGGGCTGCGCATGGCGATGGTGCGGCGGGGCCCTGCTGCTTGTTCAGTCCAGAGGGAGCACGGCGCCTGAGAAGGCCCACGGGCACGGAAAGCGGTCTGCCGTGGCTCTCAGTAAGTCATCGGGTGGTCAGCAACCACCTGGGCGAAGCGGGGTGCAGGTTTGTGGGCTGGGGCAGGCCGATTGAGTGCCGGTTGAGTGCTGTGTACAGCAAGGGGTCGGCCCCCGGGCTGGCGCGGCAGGCCGGCAAGTCCCGACGTAGAAACTGGTTGCTAGGCCGTTGCTAGGTCGTTACCTATCTTCGGGCTCGGTCAGGCAGGGTGAGGGCTGCCAGTCGTAGACAAGTCCCCAGCTACACGGGATGCAGAGTGTGGTGACACCCAGGGGCACGTAAGGCACACAGGTGACGGGATGCAGAGTGTGGTGACACCCAGGGGCACGTAAGGCACACAGGTGACGGGATGCAGAGTGTGGTGGCACACAGGGGCACGTAAGGCACACAGGTGACGGGATGCAGAGTGTGGTGGCACACAGGGGCACGTAAGGCACACAGGTGACGGGATGCAGAGTGTGGTGGCACACAGGGGCACGTAAGGCACACAGGTGACGGGATGCAGAGTGTGGTGGCACACAGGGGCACGTAAGGCACACAGGTAACGGGATGCAGCGTGTGGTGGCACACAGATGCATGTAAGGCACACAGGTGACGGGATGCAGAGTGTGGTGGCACCCAGGGGCACGTAAGGCACACAGGTAACGGGATGCAGAGTGTGGTGGCACACGGGCACGTAAGGCACACAGGTAGCGAACAAACAAAAGCAGCAGCAGCAGCACACAAGCAGATTGCTAGGCTTTTTAGCCTTTTGACGAGCGCCTGTAATGAATAGCAACAGATAAAAGCAGCCCTAGAACCAATCCTGAATTATTTCTCCAACAAAGGCAGACAGATGCCGGGGCCCAGGGTTGTGACCTGTGTTTACCACAAAACAAAGCAAGCTGCCAAACAAGGCCAAATACGGCGTCGTCTGTGATAGACTGAGAGGCGCCAGAGCTTTTGTCTGCTTTCCCTCTTCCACCTGGGAACAAGCGGGAAGGGGGAGCCAAGGTGAGTATTCGGGCAGGTGTTTAGGGCATGTGATGGGTATGTGTTCTAGGCATAATTTGGGCTCTCCACCAGACTTCTGCATTTCGGTGTTGATCAGCTTTGCTCTGACTTGGCAGCAGCCTGCTCTGATCTTTTGTGCACGTATTTCTTTTTTGTTTCCCAGATCTGGTGGCATCAGGGCAGAGGTCCTCACACTGCGGCCTACAGGCCAGACACGGCCCCCCTGGGGCCTCAGTGCGGCCCGACAGTATTTACTGAGGCCCCCCCCCACACACCCCCCGCTCGCCGGGGGCTGGGCGGGAAACCAAGCAGCCGCTCCCTGCCGCTGAATCCCCTCGCAAGGCCTCCGCAGCCCCCACGCACTCGCCGAGGCTGGGCTGGAACCAAACTATAGTCCACCCCCCCGCAGTGTCTGAGGGACAGTGAACCGGCTCCCTGTTTAAAAAGTCTGAGGACTCCTGCATTAAGGCCACATTAACGGCACACAGTAATGCTCTCAGTAACACCCAGCTCTAGAAAGACAAGGGGTTTTTATTGATGTTCAGAGATGCCAGTGTGGTATAGTCAAAGATGTGAAGAGGTTAGAATAGCTTCCCAGGTGCTCAGGACTTGTTCATACTCTCCAACTTCACTGGCTGCTGTTCTTTCCACAGCTATTGCCAGTATGCTGTAGAAGGGAAATGCATTTCTCAGTTAATACTTCCATGCACAGAGCCCCAGTTGTATAAATATACCACTATGACAACCGATTCATAAATGAACTGGGAAAAATGCCTTGTTCTCAACAGACATTATTGGATTAGGAGACTCAAGTGAAAAAATCTAAGCAGACTTTTGTTAACAACTCTAGAAAGAAACCAAATGACATGAACAGCAGTCAGTGGGAAAGGAAAAGGCAGGATCATCTCTCAGACCAGGGAAGTAAGTACTGAGAGGTGCAGTTAATTTGAGGCAGCTTTAGCGTGGAGGAGAGCTCTGAGATAAAGGTGGCACGTAAGAGCTTGGCCATAAGAGCAGTGCTTTCAGAGCTGGTCAGAAACTGTGCAGAAATTTCACAATTCCTATTCCAAGATGTGCCTCAGGTGCGAGAGACTGCAGCCTCCTTGGTCCTTGGCAGAGGATGGCAGCTGGAAGTGCTGAAGAGTGATTCTGTGTATTAGTAATCACAGCAGTTTTCAGTCTGCAGCACAGCTGGAGTCCTGACTGACTTCAATGGCTTCTCTTAATTTGTATTTAGATTTCTCCAGACGAGGAAGCATGGTGGAACTTATCTTACTGTTTAAAATGCAGTGAGCCAAAAAAAAGAGGGAAAGTAGAGGAGAGTAGAAAAAAAAATCTCTATAAAACAAAGGTATGATTAAAAAGCGTAGCTGGAGGAAATTTCTAATTAAGGATTTTCTCTGGGGAGATATAGTGAAAAGCTTCAAGCCAAAAGAGTTTTGGAGAATCATGCACATCAGTGAACCACTCTTGCCACTTTCTGGAGTTCCCCAGACAGCAGCACAGGAGACTAGTCCAGATAATGTTACAAATAGCAATTTTGCTTGTAGGCTGGCACTGCAGCGTTGAAGTAAAAAAAACCAAACAAACAGGTGCAAGATTTTATCCTCCCGTGCTGCTTTCCTTCTGAAATCTTTTGAGGACTTCAAAACACATCCATTGTGTTATGAAGTTTCCATAGGGAAAAACACAAAACAAAACTATAAACCAGCTTCGACCTGGTCTTACAGATGGGAAAAATAAAAAAAATCTTAATATATTATCTCTCTCTAGAAAGTGCTGAGGGAAGGCTTTGCCATGAGAAAAATCTCAGTGACAATTGTGCTAGTTTGAAGCTAGCCAGAATGTTTTGATGAGAAGGATTAGATCACAAGCTATGAAAGAGAAACAATGGTGATGTCTACTTCACTCATAGGCTTGCTGAGATGTGTAGGAACAAGAGTATAAACATAGATAAGGCAGTTCAAGCACTGCCTGGACTTTGAGCTGCATTTCTCTCTAACCTCACCTTCCATCTCTCTGATTAATCCACTTCCTTCCTAACTCCCCCTGGCCGACTCCCCATTCTTCTTTGGGGCACAAGGCAACGTCTGGGGTAAGGTTGAGGGGTGAGAGAAGGTGGAAGGGCAGTTGGGAGCCCCTCCTGGGGACTCAGGTTTCTGGGAGGGCTGTTGTGTTTCTGTATTACCTTTTACCTTGTATATAGCAGTATATACTGTGAATATCTGCTTCTATATTGAGCTAATTTGTAAATAATAAGCTTCATTCAATTTCCAGAGCTGGCTGAGTCTAGTCTGGGTGATTTCCAAAGTGTTGGGGGGCGGAGAACACCCAAACCACCACAGACAACATACAGACAGATGGTAGTAACAATGCCCATTTTGCGATACCAAAGTTATCCCTGACTTCTGAGAGGTTATGACAGAGGCAACAGCCTGTGTCTTTCTAGACAGACAAATTTTGCTCACTTCTCCCTTCCTTTCCCGTCTGAATTTCTAACAGCACTCCTTGCTGGCATATTTGGAGCTGCTGAGAAGTAGGAATCTATTGCAACACGCTGCATTAGCTAGCTGGTCTTGGTAGCCCTGCCAGAGGTTGCTTGGAATGGGAGGCTAACAGTATTTGATGTGCATGCTGCACTTTTCTATCTCATTCATTTGCTAGCTCAGGAACAGGGCAAACTGTGGGAGCTAGCAGTTGGCAGAGCAATTTCTGCAGTTCATCTGACCTCGGGCATGGGGATAGAGGAGGCAGTCAGAGCAGCTACAGGCTCTGGTCACTCATACAATGGGAACAGCCCTTCCAGCCGTTCTTGCAGACAGGAGAGAGAAATGCCAGCAAAGACTCTGTAAAGCACGTCTTCCACTACATCTAATTTGCAGGATGAAAAGAAGATGCTGATCTTGTCATTACATTTTGAATGCTTTTGAATGCTTGATTAAATGCTTACATCTGTTTCCTAGAATGAGTGAAATTTCTGGAAATGCAAAAACAAGAGCAGATGTTCAGTTGAATGATAGATCTGTGAAACAGTGGTTCTTACATGGGGTTGCTTGAAGTAGCTAAGGAGAATGCCTCAGGGGCGTTATGAAATCCTTGGAACTGATTCAAAAGCCGTGAAAGAAAGGAGGAAGGGGCCATCGGTACACTGAGATACCAGAACTAGTCAGGTGTTGTTGCTAAATCTGGAGTGCTGAAAAATAAAAGGCATTTGACAAGTGAATAGGAGCCACAGAATCAAGAAGAGCAGGGGATTGGCTCAGGCACAAGCCCAGATGTACAAACAATGCTGACAAATGGAGAAGCCAAGCTGCAATTGCTTGGGGTCAAACAGCGAAAATGACTGGCAAGTCAAGGTTAAAAACTAGAAAGCTGGATGCCAAACTTTGGACAAGAAATCTTAGTAACTGAGCTGGTAAAATGCTGGTTGGGATTTAATTATGGGAAGTAATTGGAGAAAAAAAATGGGAAGATGTCTTGAGTATTCCCTGGATGGCAATTCCTCTTTATATGTTCCAGGCATTTTTTTTTTATTCCTCAAATTTAAAATCCTTCTTCATTTCAAAATTCCTCAATTTGGATCACTATGGCTAAACACAGATTCATTATCTTATCATTCTATATCTATTTTTCACTTACTGGGAAACTGAATAATAGGAATATTTTTGTTCTTTCCATGTCAGCAAATAACCCACACGTGCGAAACAAAAAAGAGAGAATAACTTGGGCCATTACTTACTTTTTGCAAGTACTCCTTTGGGGGGGTTGGTTTGTTTCTTGCTGAACGATACTGAAGAGGAAAATCAGTGGTGTATGAAAGAACAATTTGCTACTTTTACCACTTGGAAAGGCCCCTCCCTGTACAAGCAGTTAGAAATTCAGGTGTGAGACTGCTTGATCTGTTGATGCCTTTACCTACATGCCCCACCACTCTGAAGGACTAAATCTCTATGAAGCATCCTTCTCATTCTCCACCTGAGTTTATGAGGGTAAACATCAACATACAGGGAGAGTTTTAAAGAGACACAGCACTGAGGCTGTAGCAGATTAAGAGAATCATAGAATCATAGAATCAAGCAGGTTGGAAGAGACCTCCAAGATCACGCATCCCAGCAGGCCCGTGCTGTCTGGGCCTGATCCCTTGGCCATTCTGTAGGTGCTTGTCCTGGAGTCCTGTACCCCTAAATTCCTCTCCTGCCCGGACTTCGGGGGGAAAGGGGAAAAGCCGCCTGGTTTCCCCCCCCCTCGCCTGCCCTGCAGCCGAGAAGGGGGCGGGGACTGCCCCGTGAGTTCCCGCGCTGGAGCCAGGCTGGGATTGGCCGTGCGCTTTCGCGCCTAAAGTGTGGTAACTCTGCCCTTTGTCTAGCGAAGGGTATAAATATTGGGGGTCTTCCCGCTTTTGGGTTCCCGCTTTGGATTTTGCCTGTGCCTGGACGAGTTCGCTCACTCTCCTGTGCCTGGACTGAAGAGAGACCAAAGGACTTGCCTTGGTGTTAGGCACACCTTTGTCTGCCTAACGACCCTTAACGACTCTTAACGACTCCTGTAGCCGCTGGAGGAGGAAGACCGACTGCACGAGCCAGCCTGAGTGAGTTATTTGGCTTAGCTTAATTTAGTAAGAAAACCGCTATTAATTAATAGCTAAAGCCTTTTCCAAAAACTGACTTCCAAATATATATAGTCAGATTATTAATGGTATCCTCGTAGAATTCTCATGCAACTTAACCTGTTTATCAAACGAAATTAATCTTTGTATATATAGTTGTGGGGGCGGGTTTTGTAAAAATAAAAAATATCTATTTTTGATAAATTTTCTTCTCGGCCACGTATTTCTGCCCTCCGCAACATTATGGCGCAGTGTATGCTGGGTAGTTCAATCATAGAATTTCTACAAGAAAAGGGATGCCTAATCACAGGTCTTGATTTAATTTGGGCTCAGAAAAATTGTAAAAATCCGGAGAAAATCCTGGAGAAATTAGCTGAGCGCTCAGACCCTGTGATTTCTGAGTCTCCAACGGAGCATTTCTCTGTTGTTCTGGGGTCAGTCGTGACCCAGACTCTGGCCGAATTTGAAAATTATGAAAAAAGAATTCAGGCCTTGGAAAAGGACTTATTAGCCGAAAAAGCTAAATGCCAAAGTATCTGGGAAAGCATGCTGGCGCAGACAAAGAGCCTGACCGCGGCACTGACTGCCCGGATGAAAGAAAGGCTTGTAACGCCTGCAGACACCACCTCTTCGGTCTCCGTGTCTGAATTTGAATGGAGTGATTCGCGGGAATCGGGGAGAAAGGCAGAGAATGCCCCAAGGGGCTCTTCAGGGGAGAGGAGTTCCCCGAAACCAGGCACAAAAGACTCTGCCAGAGACTCAGAGAATTCCCCTGCACATGCCTCTGCGCGGCAGAAAGCCTCAAAGCCACGCAGAAAGCGCCGGTCCCGACCGGATTCCCTCGTAGCTAGCGGAGAAGAGAGCTCCGGTGAGGAGGGCGCCGCGGTGCAGAGGCACGTGTTGCCTGTGATTAGGAGTGAGTCCGTGAAGGGCAGGAAAGGAGCTGCAGGGACCACCGTGATCAAAAAACAGTTCACAGATGCACAGCTCAGTGACTTACAAGTCAAATATGCGAGAGATCCTGAGGACTCAGTCGCTGACTATGTGTATCGAGTGTCCCGAGCCGGTGGGGACCGGGTCCTTCTAGACTCGCAGGAAGCTGCTGGAGACTGGGGGGACGATGTGTTCCTGACACGTGAACCCGAGGGGACACACAGCCTCACCGCCCGGATAGCTTACTGGGCAAGCAGCGTCCGTCCAGCCTACCGGGGGGAGCCGACGGAACTAAAGGTCACCAGCTCCTCTGAGCTCATCACTGCTCTCCGCAGACTTGCCTGTGTCCAGGCTATCTATGATAAGGGACATTATGATTGCCCATTTTATGCCCCTGTGGACCCGGAGAGACTGCACCCTATTATGAAGGGTTTGCCAGCAACTCTGCAAATCCAACTAATGAAGAATGTTGAGAAAATTCAACGTGTGCTTGGAGAAAATGCAGAGAACGATGGTGCTAAAGAGCACGTAATGACTTGGGCTGAACTGTTAACTGACTTGAATGCCCACGGGCTGCAGTTTGGGTTTGGGTCTCCTGAAGGAAAAGGGGCTGGGGAGAGACAGTCTCGTGCTTCTCCCCCAGAAAATCCCAGGACTCTGCGCAGGCAGGTCCGGCCAGTGCAGGACTGCCCCCCCAGGGGGACCGGTCCTTCAGGCTTCTCCCCGAGGGGAAGGGGCAGAGACCCACAGAGTGACTGGAGACCCAGAGAAAAGAACAGTTGGTATAGACAAGCCCTGACTTTAGGGGTACCAAAAACTGTTTTAAGGCAGCTGGCAGACTGGCAGCTGAAGGATCTGGTGCGGTGCCTTCAGAAATCGGCTGCAAAATCCAGAGGCAGCCGCCAGAAGCCTAGGGCCAGCAGCAGCGGCACACCCAGCGGTGGCTCCGGGAGCGGCTCGCCCAGACGCGGCAGCCCCCCCGCTGGGAACTGCAGCTCGTCCCCAGACAGAAAGGTTAACCCTTTCTCGTCTCCCATACGGGAGGCAAAACACTGAATTAGTGTAATAGTGGCTCGGCAGCTTTTAATGGTCAGCAGTCACGGGGAGAGCTACAGAAGCCCCCAGAATAAAGACCTGCTGCCTAGGTGAGCCACGTGGTCACTGACCACCTGCCCCAGTACAAAAGGCCACCGGATTAGTGCACGGTGGATCGTCCCCAGTTATTAATTGTCAAGCCTGGCCTTTATAGGCCGAGGCAGATTTTGTCTCCTTACAGGTTAAGGCCGAGGCAGAGGACCAGTTCCTGACTACCTGACCAGCACCTGGGAAAGAGAGAACCAGCTACACGAGAGACGGAGTCATATCACCGGGGTGGCCAGTGGATGATGGCATCCGGACCCACGGACTGTGACCTCCAGCCATGGACTCAGAGCATCTAAGGCTCTGCCATGAACTTGGTTGCTCTACCAGGAACAGAGCAATCTTCAAATGGACTGTGTAGCTTTGTTAATACTGTTTGGGCTATTGTTAAGCCTTGTTAAGTATTGTTAAATATTGTTGGGGCGATTAATGTATTGTTAATGTTGGAAAAGGCTAAGCCATATATATATATTAATAGGTTCCTAAATTGAAGGGGGATCACCTCTCACTCAAGTTCTAGACAAAGATGCTCATTACCACCGGGGTGGGATGTCCTGGAGTCCTGTACCCCTAAATTCCTCTCCTGCCCGGACTTCGGGGGGAAAGGGGAAAAGCCGCCTGGTTTCCCCCCCCCTCGCCTGCCCTGCAGCCGAGAAGGGGGCGGGGACTGCCCCGTGAGTTCCCGCGCTGGAGCCAGGCTGGGATTGGCCGTGCGCTTTCGCGCCTAAAGTGTGGTAACTCTGCCCTTTGTCTAGCGAAGGGTATAAATATTGGGGGTCTTCCCGCTTTTGGGTTCCCGCTTTGGATTTTGCCTGTGCCTGGACGAGTTCGCTCACTCTCCTGTGCCTGGACTGAAGAGAGACCAAAGGACTTGCCTTGGTGTTAGGCACACCTTTGTCTGCCTAACGACCCTTAACGACTCTTAACGACTCCTGTAGCCGCTGGAGGAGGAAGACCGACTGCACGAGCCAGCCTGAGTGAGTTATTTGGCTTAGCTTAATTTAGTAAGAAAACCGCTATTAATTAATAGCTAAAGCCTTTTCCAAAAACTGACTTCCAAATATATATAGTCAGATTATTAATGGTATCCTCGTAGAATTCTCATGCAACTTAACCTGTTTATCAAACGAAATTAATCTTTGTATATATAGTTGTGGGGGCGGGTTTTGTAAAAATAAAAAATATCTATTTTTGATAAATTCTCGACTCGGCCACGAATTAATCCTGCCCTCCGCAACAGTGCTTTGCAATGGCACTCAAGATGACCTGTTCCATCACCTTGCCTGGCACTGAGGTCAGGGCTGACAGGTCTGTAGTTTTCCTGTTCCACCTTCCGGCCCTTCTTGTGGATGAGGATCGCATTGGCCAGCTTCCAGTCTTTGGGGACCTCTCCAGTGAGACAGGACTGTTGATAAATGATGGAGACTGTCTTGGCCAGCTTACCTGCCAGCTCTCTCAGCACCCTAGGATGGATCCCATCTGGTCCCATGGACTTGTGCGGATCCAAGTGGCTCATCAGGTCCCTTACTGCTTCCTCCTGGGTTACAGGGGGACTATACCGGTCCCTGATTCCATCTGTCAGCTCAGGAGACCAGTTGTCCTGGAGACAACCTGTCCCCTATCATAGAATCATGGAACCATAGAGGAACTTTCTGGACATTTGAATGTAGACTGAGTTAGAAGGGTATTGTTTGTAAAAAGAATAATAATTATGAAGTCTGTATCACTCAGTGGTTTGCTATGAGGGATAAAACGGCAATGTGTAAACAGTTTTGCTCCCCTGGCTTTTGGGCTCTGGGCTCTGTAACTGTTTTTTTTGCATATGACTCCTCCATATACTAACCTTTCCCTTATAATGCATGAGATCTTGATGGGTTTCTACCTGGGGGGGAGAGAAGGTGGCAATGGCCCCTTCTGGGCTTTCTTTGTCCATGGTGGGAGGATTGGATTTCTGCATTATTTCTAAATTGTATATAATCGTAAATACCTGTAAATATATTTGGTATATATGCGTGTAAATTTAGCTTGCTGTAAAATATAGCTTTAGCTTACTTCCAAACCATCTCAGCTGGCCTGGTAAATTTTAGTGGGGGGAATATTTCTCAAACCCATCACAGAGGCAGTGCAGTAAAAGCCAGTGGGACCAGCTCA
This sequence comes from Pogoniulus pusillus, assembly GCF_015220805.1. NCBI lineage: Eukaryota > Metazoa > Chordata > Aves > Piciformes > Lybiidae > Pogoniulus > Pogoniulus pusillus. Next base: position 19,351,532 of record NC_087281.1, on the reverse strand, counting down.
ATATCCATAAGGTTCTAGAAGTGCTTGTGTGACTGATGGTTGCTTGTCACCTCCTTATGTTTGGCTGTCCTTGTCCTGGACAGCAAAGTTTAACACAGCAGAAATCAGCAGCCTGCCTTTTTTTTTCCCCCACCAGAAAAAGGGACTATAAGGATTTATTACTGTTAAATTCTGGTGAGCAAGGGAGAAAGTATTTTTATTTTACAGTTTCCCTTCCTCTCTGGGATACGCTCATTCTGATTTTCAATTTGTTTCACCTATCTTTAACAAAGGATATTCTGCTTGGTGAATAGACTTTGCAGGGAATTCAAGTCACAATAAAGCTGATAATCTGGTTATCAAATCCCTAATATGAAACTACAATTGAGCAAGTAAAAAGTTTTCTATGGCCTACACAAATCTGGATTAGACTAATTTCTCCAGTCCTTATCTATCATAGGATTAATTACAAAAGCACTGCTTGTGCCCAGTTAACCAGGACATCCCAGTTCTGCAGTGCTGAGTGACAATAAAGCACTGCTTTGCATGGCACATCAGCAAAAGGTCCCGTATCTGTTACAGTGAAGTAAAAGGACTTTGAGCAGTTTTTCACTGTGAATCTATTTCTTTCTTAACACTTTATATTTTTACCTAGGCTTATAGTAATTAATAATCCTTGTGTTTTCTAATGGGTGACACTTATGACTCCTTGTGTTTTTTAATGGGTGACACTTATGACTAAAAGCAAAACCTGTCTTAAAAGACTCAAGAGAACATTCCTCAGCTGATTTTCTTTGTGTCATTTTAAACCGTAGTTTAAGCATAACACAGATTAGTCATTGATTTTTCTTTTATTATCAAGCAATTAGTCTGAAGAGCAAAACAAGATCATGTCTTTTCCATTTGGGTTCTTAAGGGCCCCTTTTTTAAAAGCAGAATGCAAAATAAATCAATTCTTCTCAAGAGGATATAGATGAATGTAGCTTGAGTTTGCAGTCCTCAAATTCTGGATGTGTGTGCCACCTGTGTGATATCCCTGATGCCTTTCTATGGAGTCAGAGAAGTGACTTCTCTCATCAAGAATATTTAACATTTAGGAATTGTTTAACAAGCCAAGAATTTCTGTGTCCTGTACAGTGAATCCTGTAAGTTCAATGCATCTCAACTCTGAGTCAAATGCTGACAGCTGAGAATGTATTTGCCAGATTGCCCTTTACCCTTATAAGTGAAATTGAATTAATTACTTTGGTTGGTTGGTTTTTTTTTTTTATCCTATACTAAATAAATTACAAAAACATCTCAAGAAACTGAAAAACCTACTGGTCTTGTTATCATTCATGCACAAACAGAACAGAAGCTGTGACAGAGTCTGCAGTTCGAAGTTTTGTTGTATTGTAATGAGTCTGAGATCAATCACATGTATCCAGGGCTTTCCTGACTGCCATCTGGTGTGTGAAGCAGATTTTCTTTATGGAGTTGACCAGAATGGTAATAGAAGTGGGATGTTTGGACAGATGTGAGAAACAACAAACCTCTTTTATTCTACATATTTCATCTGTTTGCAGGTTGTTTCTATGTGGAACATTTGCTCCTGCTCTGTGTTTTCTTGTAATTTACCATCCTTATTTCTTGTTGCTTCTCTGGTTGCTGGCACATTCTCTAGTCATAGAATCATGGAATCATAGAATCAGCCAGGTTTGAAGAGACCTCTAAGATCATCCAGTCCAATCTATCACCCAACCCTATCCAGTCAACTGGACCATGGCACTAAGTGCCTCATCCAATCTTGAACCAGTCACTTCTAATAAAGCCCACAACAGAGGTCCTCAGGCTAACCGCTTCTCCCACAAATTCAAACCATTTCCTCTGTCACTGCATCCATTACACATGGATCATCATTAAACTTTACTATCCATTACAGTCAGAAAGACTCCATCCCACTGACACCACAGAAGAAGCAAACCCAATGTTTCAGCCTGATATTTTTGAGACTTTACTTACTCCCTAGTTCTCTTTGTTTTCCAGGTGAACATCAATAAGAATATCTGTCAGCTGTGCTGACCAATGTAATTAAATGCTCACATTGAGAAATTAAACTTCTGCTGCAAAATGCCATTTGGTACTTATCTTAGTTTCCAGATTTGTCATGCTTTTGGTAAAATATATTATTGTTTACAACAAAAATTAAACCAATGACCTATAACTGAGCTTTCAAAAATTATGCAAATGGTAAGAGTAAGCTAACACATTTGATTGTTTCCAGGAGTGTGAGTTACCTGAGCAGTGATGAAAAATAGCTATTAGATGAGAAATGCCCAAGCAGAATTGATTTAAATTAGCTCAAGTAGCTTTAATAAACTGCTATAAATAAGTAACTTGTGCTATGTAATTTCAGCAGCGGAATGCATGAGGAGATTGTGCATTAAGTACTTCAATTGTGTCATTATTACTGCTGCAGCCAGATGTACTGCTTACAGGGGCTGAACAAGAGCTCTTCTTGATTTCAGCACAGTTTTGGAGGGCCAGCTCTTGTAAACAACCAGTTAGTAAGGACTGAAACAAGTCAGGCTTTGCTGTGGCCAGAGGGAAGGCTGTCCACCACCAGCCATGTCACATAACAAAACTTGCAGCTGCAGGTTGTCATGCATTTCTATGGGTTTTTCAGACATTGAGGAGGAAGGAATTTGAACTGGAAAGTTTTGAAAGAGGTCTACTGCAGGCAGGCAGAATAATTGCCATCTGTAGAACCACAAGGTTATACATGTAAAACAAATGCCTCCAACCTTGAGAATGAAAGAAGCACCAGCCTTTAGTGCTGTTTTTCTTGCTCTGTCTCCATTTCCTTTTTCAGACTCAGTTGGACCTCAAGTCCTGGTATTTCTTTCACACCTCAGCACACTTAGAATGGTCTTAGATGCATTGTGGCTTGTTCAGCAGAATGGTCTGGCCTTCACGGTCTGACAATGAGCGACATTGTTTTTTATGAGAAGAGAATACTGGGTCAGTCTCCCAGTTTGGCTTTCTTCCACTTAGAAGGAGCTCCTGTGCTGTCAGAAAAATGAAACCAAGGCAGTTACATCTATATCCTATTTGATACTAAATGCTATAATATTGATATCAGTGGACTTTGATTCCTGCTGTTTGTATTTACAATTCAGAACAATGTGGCACAAGGAAGTTCACTATCTGATTTGAGGGGTTTTGCTCTGATCATCCGCAGAGTACTTATTCTTTGTCTGTTTGAGCTTGGAGAAAATAATCTGATAAAGTGGTTTCTAAGGAAGCTGTGGAGTTTTCTGGTTATAACTCCTTGGACATTTTCCATCACACATCAGAAGGATTATAGCTGCCTTTGTAACCTTTACATTTCCCACGTGCATTTGAAAAACAGCAGACAAAGAGGATAATATGACAGTTGATCATTAGGGAATTATGCCTGAGGCCATGAGAAGCAGCTCTTAAGATTTCAGCATTAGTCATGAAGTACAGATAATGATATCAAATTAAAGTTCAAACTACAACATGGCTTTTCTCAAATGGCATTAAAACCGTTTCCTGCTTCGCAGTGCAGTATGAAGTAGCTTCTGTAAAATTTCAACTCTCCTGTCTCAACTACAGAACTAAATATAGCAATTCAGACAAAGATAATTTAATGGGAAGGCTATGCAAATGGCTGACATGAAAAATAACTGGTGTCAGTGGTTGTCAGTTTTGGCTACGATATTTCTTGGGACACACAACATAAACTGACAAAACCACCAATTCACATTGCTCTTTATTCAGTCCGGTTTCTCATATAATATGTGATCCCAGCAGTTTCTTGAGGAATGGGGAACCTCTCTCATAATTTCTGGTTTGTGTTGTTTATAGCTATTTGCCTTACTTTTATGATTTTTTAAAAATCATTGATTTCATTATTAGGAGAAACTTGTAGCATAACACTTTAAACAACTAGATAACATTTTGTGAGCAACTGCCTGTGACTTTGCCTATATATATATATATATCTGCTGCTAAGGAAGGAACCAAGACTTCTGCTGGCTGTGAAAAGAAATCAAAGGTATCAAAATCATTCCTCATGTGACTGGCATCTGGAGATGAAATGAGATCACCACAGTTCTGAATTAGTGATTTAAGTGTCCTGGTTTTATTCTATGTACATTCATGGTGTGGTGCATATTGTTAAAAGAAAACGTGTGGAAGCATGTCTAAAATAATGATTTTGCATATGATATGAAATCATCATTGGATGATTGGGATGCACTGCCCTGGGAGGTGGCAGAGTTGCTGCCCCTGGAGGTGTTCAAGAAAAGACTGGATGAGGCACTGAGTGCCATGGTCTAGTTGGTTGGACAGGGCTGAGTGCTAGGTTGGACTGGATGATCTTGGAGGTCTCTCCCAACCTGGTTGATTCTATGATTTTATCATAATTTTAGATTTTTCAGATCCAAAGAACTTGCAATTTTTCTATTTAGTTTTTGTTTCCCTTTAACACCTGCTTATCTCTGGAGACTATACTGAAACACAACAGAGAAGCACAAAGTGATTAGAAAGATTTGTATTATATTGATTTACCTTCTAGTACTTAAACCAAGGCTTCACACTGCCCTGTTTCAGCTGTTTACCCTTCACTGACACTCACTCCATTACAAGGCATACGGATAATTAGAACTGCTGAATACCAGGTCGATTATTCTAGACTGAGTGCCTGCATTACACTGTCAACTCAAAATGTTCTCCATGTCAGCCCACATTTATACTGAGCTGTTTCTAAATATTTGTAAAGTTATCTTGGCTGTTTATCATGTAATGAATTTGGGACAATTGCTTTTGTGATTTCTGGTACAGTTTCTTGGCTGTCTCTTGGTACTCAATCATTCCCAGACCAGCAAGAGGAGAAGCCTTGGAAAAGAAGAGCATATGCTCAGCTTTCCTGATTTCTTTGCCCTTTGGGTTGCTGCCTCTCAGAGTAAGAGCACAAAATACCCTTCAGGGATACTCCAGTCCTGTGTGATTTAATGGAGCTAGGGACTTGCACTTTAAGACTCTCTCCTTCATCCTTACTACATCCTTGTCCTGGCTCAGTCTGTAATCATTCTTATCATCCTTATCTGTGCTATAAGTGAGCTATCCAAAACGCATCGGAAATGCAAATGACTGCAAACTCCTCCATTAGAACCCAGCAGGAGTTGTTCTTTTCCCCCGTACAGAATTGGTACTTTCACACTGTTGGATAAGAGAAATCACAAAGAGCAACCTGGGTGGGATCTGACCAACCTCTTGGAGTCTGATCCAGGATGTCCTTGCTGTCTCAGGTTGCTTCCTGTAGTGCATTACTTCAGCTTGCTGAACGTTGTAAGCTATAGAACTACAAACCAAGCAACATCTTCACAGGGAATGCGGATTTTGCGAGTATATTACATGAAAGAGTGTTGTCATTACTGGGATATATGATACTGAAAAAAACTAAAACTAGTTTAAGAAATATTTTATTTAAAACAAAGCCCCATGCAAGCCATTCTGGGCCCCCCAGTTTAGGAAGGACACTGAGGTGCTTGAGCGTGTCCAGAGATGGGCGACGAGGCTGGTGAGAGCCTTGAGCACAGCCCTACGAGGAGAGGCTGAGGGAGCTGGGATTGTTTAGCCTGGAGAAGAGGAGGCTCAGGGGTGACCTTATTGCTGTCTACAACTACCTGAGGGGAGGTTGTGGCCAGGAGGAGGTTGCTCTCTTCTCTCAGGTGGCCAGCACCAGAACAAAAGGACACAGCCTCAGGCTGCGCCAGGGGAAATTTAGGCTGGAGGTGAGGAGAAAGTTCTTCACTGAGAGAGTCATTGGACACTGGAATGGGCTGCCCGGGGAGGTGGTGGAGTCGCCGTCCCTGGGGCTGTTCAAGGCAGGATTGGACGTGGCACTTGGTGCCATGGTCTAGCCTTGAGCTCTGTGGTAAAGGGTTGGACTTGATGATCTGTGAGGTCTCTTCCAACCCTGATGATACTGTGATACTGTGATGTCTTCTATCAGCTTCCTGGTATCTTTTCACTGTCCAGGTATGGTTTTAATGCAGGTTATGATATTGCTCTGCTGAATAATCACCTCTTGCAAATATTTAAATAAAGGACATTCTCAGAATAAAATATTAAATTCTCTTCCCTCATCTACTTTTTCTGTGTCAATTTCCTGGCAATTGGACATTTTCAAATATAAATGAACCTCATTACAAAGTCATCAAGCTGTTCTAACTGCAGATAGGAAAAAAGAGAAAAAGAGGAAAGGACTGTTAATGTTCAGTATAGCATCTTAAATACCTGGGACAGTCTTGAGCCACCAATAAAGGAGGACTTTATAAGAATGTGTGTAGTAAACATAACCTGAGATGCTGGAAAAAGCAGCACAAAGGTGTCCATTGTAGGCTTAGTGTTGTTTTAAAGATGGGAACTAATTACTACAGAGCACAGCACAAAGTAATCACCTGAAAAAAACCTGAAGTGGGCTCATGTAGCAACAGTTAGTGATTTCTACTTCAGGTAAAATGGTAGAAAGAATCTGAGTGTGGTTTACAGCATCATCTTGATTGTCACTAGATGGCACATTAGTCTAAAGATTCAGAACCATCACTGTGGTGTCGCACCCAGTTGTAACAACTGCAGGGAGAAACAGAAAGTTACAGATGGGAAAGAGTAACTATGTATGTAATCACTCTGTATGTGCGTGTGTGCGCACGTATCAATGTGCATGAGTCACGGTACGGTGAATAGGAACACAGGGAGAGAAAAAACCCAAGATGTCTATCCTACTACCACCTGTACCTACTGTACAAAGTTTTGTACTTTGAGCAGGTGAAGGTCAGATCAGATTGTACACATCAGTGCCTCCTTGAAGCTACTTTTGTTATCTAGAACATTGCATTTAAAGGAACATAGGGAAAAAAGGACCTTAGGAACTAAAGGTGTAAACTACTAAAACAAGTGGCCCGTGCAGGACAGATAGCAGGGTTTTTATATCCGTTTGCAGACAGAAGTGTAGACTCCCTCCAGTATCTCAGTGAAGTGCTTTCAGATGTTATTTGAGATACTTGGTTTTGACATTTGAAAAGGGGAAATTAATAGAGCCCTACACACTGTGTTGTCTGTGTTGTTTTTATTTTAAGCCACAAATTTTCTCATATACTGAGAAAATGCTTGCATTTGGAATTTGAAACTGCTGGGAGCTTTCACTACTGAAGTAATTTCAAGTTCTACATCTCAAAAGAAGGCAGAGGGCTAATAAATAGTAGAAACACAGGACTGAGGTCTAACTGTTGAGGAGAAGATGTGTTTCTCTTATTACTTCCATATGCAGTCAATTTACCCAAACTCTTCTCAACCCACTAGAAAAAGCAGTCAGGTTTGGAAGCTCACTAAAGTATAGTAATAATTTTCTTGGAAAGGCTGTTCTGAAATGAAGCAGGAAATCCAGGTGATTTAGCACATTAGGTTCATTTTGAAGTCTACTCTGCAGTAAAACTGATACTGAGCTTAGATTAATTAAGTGGGTTTCTATTTCACACTCCCACACATCCCTCCATTATATTTTCCTTTACATATAATGCATTGTTGTGAATCAAGTATTTTTGTACTGAGATGTGGAACTGGCCATTTACAATAGCATATATTAAATGGAAATTCAGATTCAGTTAAAACCCGGGGAAGGGATTATTAACAACTGGGGGTTGTCCTTTGTATTACAGAAACTGATTTTGGTAAAAGACTTTTTTCTTTCTTTTTATTTTTTCCAACCAGGGGAGACTTTGCCTTTTGTCCTGTGCAACAGCAACTGAAGATGTGTCTTGCCTGTCATTTGTACGTGAACACGGTAAGGGTTTAAGATTTCTTGGTTTGTGTTTTACAGGCTGCTTCTAGATGAGATGAAGAATTTTATGTCTTGGATAAGTGAGACTTCTTGTTCTGTTCAGTAGAATAAAACTAGCAGCCAAAAAGAAGAGGAAAATTGTTCATGAATAAAACACTAGGAACTCTGACAACACGGAGATAATCTGTCTTTTTAGAGCTGTTCATCCATTTTTCCATATAGTTCTCAAGCTCTTACTGAAGTCAGTGGAAGATTTGGGCAAGGAATCCAGGATCTGGCCCCAGATCTCTAATAAGAGACGTTCTGATCCCTTTTTGGGAATCTCAGAAATGGTACACTCATGGGTTTGCTGTGATTATTTGTAGATAATAGATACTTTTACTGTGGCCTGCACACAATAAAAATCTACACCTTCACCAGCAAAAATCAGAAAAAATAAAGACAACATTCAGACACAGGAGAAGCACAGTACCAGTACACAAATTAGTCAGGTTGAATATGCTCTAACAGTTTGAATATGCTCTAACAGTTAAGGAGTTTGTTTCGGTTTTAACTTCTATAGAGAACTTAAAATACTGGAAACTCAAACCTTTCTCATAGAAGATAAATAATGTCAGCACAAGCCCTTCCCAAAACTATTATTTGGGAATCATCTATTGAATGTGTCAATAGTTTCACTCCAGTACTTTTCATTACTGCAAAGTTAATGGAAAAAACATTGATTGGTAGTTCAAGCCATAAAAATTAACTTTGCACAATGGTATCTCCTTTGTGGCAGTGTTGGAACTGCTCAGCCATTGAGAAGCCTCTAGATCTTCCCAGGGTGCTGGGAAAGAGGCAGAACGATCTCTGACCTGGTCCTGGTTCCTCTTGGCATGGAGGTTTGCAGAGGCGTAGGCAGGATCTCTTGCAGATGTGCAGAGTGCACAATGTTGGTGGTACTTCTTGTCATGTTGTGAGGCACTTAGGTGTCTTCTCCTGGCAAACTTGAGGCACATAAGTCTCCAAGTAGTTCAAGCTGGCTAAGCTGGTCTGAAGCACCAGGCAGAGTAGAACATGTTGTCCAAGGGCAGCAAGGCAGAAGCAGCCAGGCAGAAGCAACTCAATTTATATTACTTATCCAAGTAGAATGGCTTCTTTGGCCGCAGAGACTCACTAATAAAGATGGCATTTGCAAAACTGACCATATTAGGTGAAACCAGGGCTTGCCCACTCTTATTTGGGCAAGACACCAACAATACTGAAACAGCTGTGGGTACCTGTTTATCACTTCGGATGGGACATAATGGCCCAAGCCTTTGTTCTCCCTCTGCTCTTGCTTCCCCCATCAGCAGAAGGGTGAGATAAGCCAAGACAACTAATAGGCCTATTAGCCTTCCAGGACAGGTGCTCCCAGTATGTCTAATTAACATACTCCAGATGTTAGCACTATTAAAATCTGTTACTCATCTGCATAACTGGTAATTTTTTTAACTAACCAAAATGTCTTGCTTTCAATTAGAAAGTTAAAAAAAACCCCAATCCAAACCGGCTACATTTTCATCCCAGAGCATGAGCGAACACCAGAAGAATCATACTGTCAATAGGATTCCTTCCACCTGGGGAGGCTAGTCTTATCCCATCTATTTATGTCAAGAAATATTTGACTTGTGTTTCAGCACTATTGAGCTTGGCATTAACTCTTCCCTTGCTACTCCAAGTCTTCCAAACACTCATTTATTAACAAACATCACCACCCATACAGTATTCATGCTTCACAGCAGAAATAATCCATTGCTTTTCACCAAATAAATGCAGTTAAGCCATCAGCTGAAAGATTTCTTTCTTACTGTAAGTGATTAGCTTACTGTAAGCTTTATTAAGGTATCTTGGTATATATGTAGTAAGACCATTGCTGTGTTTCAAGCTCCTAACAAGGCAATTCACATCAGGAGAGTCAGGTGGAGGAATTATCCTGCTGCCACAGGCAGAACTTTTGTATACACTGTCACAGTGCAGCCCATGTGTGCTTTCTGCATGCTCTGGGACATGACAGTGCTCCATTTTCTTTCTACTGACAGTACTACAACTTCCAGAGCTTCTGGAAGAATCAATCTGATTATCTCTCAGCTCTGAGAATATTAAGATATGATGAAAAGCAGCTTTAAGATCTGTTTTCGTGACACAGATTTGAAAAACAAAATTAAATTAGCACAGTATGTCAAAACTTGTCACACACTCACTGAGGGCTAAACAAGGAACTTCAAAGATAAGCAAGCAGAACGTCTTTAAACAGCTGAAAGATGGATGAAGCTGCTGATTAAAGACCTAATAAGGGTCTAGAATTAGTTGTCCCCTTTCTGTCTGTGGGATGTTAAAACAGTTGCAATACCGTGTTCAGTATGAAGGTAGTGCAAATAAAGATCAGCTCTGAGGTCCTCTAATCAGTATGAGACAAAGTAACACTTCTACGGATTCTGCTCTTGCTCAGTGGCGCAGCTCATGAAGTTTTACCTTGCTTTATCTCTGAACCATCAAATTATTCTCACAAGTACAAATCAGAGGCTCTTTGGGTATACAGTTGACTACTGACCGCAAACTGGGATGTAGGTAGTGAAATGCTCTTATCTTAAAAACAAGTGAACTCAATTCAATTGTACTTCATGGAACTGCAGACAAAATATCATTCAGCAAATCAGAGGGAAATTCAGTTTACCACAAACAGGACAAATAAGTATTTACAGTAACCATGTGGGTTACTGTTCTTCTATTCAGAATACGTTTCCTCACAGCATGCATCTCTTCACCTCAAGCCAAGATAGCTAAATTCTCTGTAGAATGTAAATGTAAGGTGTTACAAGATAATTTTCCTCCTGTTCTCACAGAAACAACCTGGATTCCACTTAAGGTATGCCAATGACGTAATGGTGATGTTTTAAGCTCTGCTCTGAGGCTTTTTCATGAAGCCTCCAACACATGCCAGTCAGTTGCTTCTTTTTTTACTCTGTCTCTATAGCAGGGGTCCTCAAACTTTTCAAACAGGGGGCCAGTCACTGTCCTTTGGACACTGTCGGGCGCTGGACTATAGTTTGGTTCCAGCCCAGTAGTGTCAGGGGCCAGACTACAGTTTGGCTCCAGCCCAGTCCCGGCAGCTGCTTGGGGGCTGTGGAGGCCTGCGAGCAGATGAAGTGGCAGGAGGCGGCTGGTTGGTTTCCTGCCCAGCCCCTGGCAGGGTATGTGTGTGTGTGTGGTCTGTAAATACCATCGGGCTGGATTGAGGACCCTGGGGGGCCATATCTGCCCTGCGGGCCATAGTTTGAGGACCCCTGCTCTGTATGTTCATCTTGCAATGAGATTGTTATGAAGGTGGCAGTGACAGACTGGAGCACAGATGACCCCTCTCCCAGCCTGTGTTGACCATACAGGTACTTGATTCTGTGCCTTCTGATCACTCTGTCCATCTACTTACTCAAAGATACATAGCATTTTAGAAACCCTTATTCAGCAGTAATGCCCTCATCTTGCCTACAGAGTGCTAGCAAAGGCTTGCTGATTTCTGATGACCAGCTAACGCCTGTTGTAGGAAGCTAAAGCTGTGTTCCCATGCAGACAATTGCAGAGAGAGAGATGCTTATATTTTGATGAACAGATCAAGAGAATAGGCCAAGCACCATAATTTTGGCTTCATTAACAGAACAATTAATCTTCATGATGCAATCTCACTAAGCTGGGCATTCATATGTTTGTGTAGCAGTGCCAAAAGAACAATCATAAAAGACTTGACTGCCCTCTCCTTCCCTCTCCTCTTCACTCTTCCCCTCCCCTCTTCCCCGCTCTCCTCTTCACTCTTCCTCTCCCCACACCACTGGGAGAATCCTAACCCCATTCAGAGAATACCCACATACACAAAATGGAAGCAGGTGAGAGTGTCTTGGGTACGTTAGACAAAACAGTGAGGATGAAAGAAGAGCAGTTTGCCTCCTCAGAGTTTGTACTGAGTCAACAACCTCTGCGGAGTCTTACTGAGCATCTGAGCTGCATTAATGCTGGTGAATGGAATTTTTATAAGATATCCTGTGGCTGTTTTCCAGGTTGGACAGGCATTAGGCTTTAAAAAATTGCCCATTCTTCAGTGAAGGACAGCCAGAGCTATCCTGCACTTACCAGTATTGGCTTGTGGAATTGAAAATGATAAATTGATCAAGCTTGTTTCCATTCATTCTTAACCATACCTAATGGTGCTTTTAATCAAGCAGACTTGTTATAAAAACTATGTAAATTCAAGATGGAAAAAATAAATCTTTAATAGTAGTAAAAATGTTTATTAAAGACAATTCTGGGCATAATGCCAAAAGCTATTAAACTAATCAATATCATTTTGGGGGAAGTAGCTGGGGATATAATTTTATTACCCATACAAATTTTGGGAAGACTGCCATTTTGATAGCAGTAGAAAACATGAAATTATGTAAGTACTAGAGTTCTTTAGGTCTCCAGTCTGAAGTCAATGAAGTTACTCTGACTTGCACTTCCAAAATTATATTATCATTTGACCCAATTTTATTTGAAGCATATTATGCAGAGAAAATATTTAACTCTTTCAGAAATAGAAGAGAGTGATTTGCCATTGGAATGGGTTGTCCAGGGAGGTGGTGGAGTCACCATCCCTGGAGGTGTTCAAGAAAAGACTGGATGAGGCATTTAGTGCCATGGTCTAGATGACTGGACAGGGTTGGGTGCTAGGTTGGACTGGATGATCTTGGAGGTCTCTTCCAACCTGATTGATTCTATAATTCTATGATTCTACCAAATACTTCAGAGTGTAGTGTTAAATCATTTCATTGTACAGCCAACCAAGATTTTAAAAAGGGCTTTTAGTTCTACGTGGGAAACATTAAATATCACCAAAACATAACAAGATTTCAAAATGCAAAACATTCAACTTCCTTCTAGTTGTCACTTGGGGTTTGGATTTGTTTGTTTGTTTGTTTTCTGAATCTATATAGCTTGTAGAGAGACTGAAATAAATCATTTTAGAGTAGTGACTTAATATGGGGTAGAATAATTCAGCATTTCATCCCCATGTTTCCAGGTAAGAGTGATTAATACTTAGTTTCCAAGCTACTGACTTTTCTAATGCCAGTAATATTTCCCAGTGGCTGGATATGCTGTAAATGAGTATTTTCCTCTACATGGCTGTGTACAAACAGCTAAGAACATGAATAAAAAGTGAGAATAACAACATGTAATTGTGTACTGGTCCCCACAAAGCACCATGAATATATTAAGCCAAATTAAACAAACCCAGATTTCAATTCAGCTTTCATTTTCACCACAGATCAGATTCACAGGGAAGGCTTTGAAGGAAGGTAGATAGTTTTGCCTATTCTCTGGGCAGAGCGTGGGCCATCTGCCCCCTGACATCTCATGAAACCAGGAGTCTCAAGGGCTTCCTGGGCTGGCAGGGTATCACCAGCCAGGGCCCTGGCTGCCCCAGATGGAGAGTAGTGCAGGCTAAGGGACAGGTAGGGGCAGTCACAGCCCTAGGCTATAGGCACCTGTCTGGGGTTAGACTGAAGCCAGAATGGGCCATCAGCCCATTAGTGGGGACTAGAATGAGGTCTGGTGAACCAGGTTCAGACATAGCCCCAGGCCAGGCCACCAGATCCAGAGTCCTTATCAATAGGATTCATGGCAAGGAGGAGTAGTAAGTAGGCCAGGTAATATACTGGTAGAGCCTCAGCGTCATATCCCTGTGATAGGACAAGGAGCAATGGGTGTAAGTTGCAGCAAAAGAGGTTCCACTTCAACACAAGGGGGAACTTCTTTACTGTAAGGGTCACAGAGCACTGGAACAGGCTCCCCAGGGAGGTCGTGGAGTATCCTCCTCTGGAGACTTTCAAGGCCTGTCTGGATGTGTGCCTCTGTGATCTGTGTTAGATAGTATTGTCCTGCTCTGGCAGGGGGGTTGGACTTGATGATTTCCTTGGGTCCCTTCCAACCTCTAACATCCTGTGATCCTGTGATTCTCATCTATATCTATGGCAGACAAATTTTAGCAGTGTTATTCAATCAGAATGTTATTATCTTTTTTGCTTTGTGTTGGAGTAGATAAGTACAACTGATCTAAGATCACAGAATCAACGAGGTTGGAAAAGACCACTAGAATCATTGAGCCCAAGCATAAACCTAATACTGCCAAATCCTCCACTAAACCATATCCCTAAGTGCCACATCTATACATCTTCTAAATACCTCTAGGGATGGTGACTCAACCACTTCTCTGATGATGAATTAAGTTTGCATATTTATTACAAACGTATCAGTCAGAACCTGTGTCCTGATTTCACTGCCCAGTCATAGGCTGCAGGCCATGAGCAGCTTTGAATCAGCCAGGGCAGCTGACCCAAGTTGGCTCACAGGTGTATCCCACACACCATAAATGCCTTGTTCCTTATAAAGGATGAAGTTTCCTGGGAGGGCATTTCCTGCTGGCTCCTCGCTGTTCCTGCTGCTCTTCTTGCTTTTGAGGACTGCTTTCCTATTTACTGTGAGTGCTGTCCACCCACTGTGCTTCAGTACAATTTTATATACTTTATGCTGGCATTTGAATTAGTTTGACTGTCTTATTGAATTTGTTTTAACTTCAGCCCACGAATCTCTCTTTTCCCCTATTCTCTTCCTTTGCAACTGCTATTGTTTACCCCCAGATGCATGCTAAACACAGACAACCTGCTATGTATTATTGATGCTGAAGGAAGCAAGTGTTCTGGCAGAATAGCAAAACACTGGACAAACTCTTATGAGTGTCTGGGTTCTGTTAAAAAAAAGTTAGTCAAGGGAGGCTACAGTTTGGAATGAAGGGTTTTTTTAATGACCATGAATTCAAACACATTTTATCTTCAGTGAGGTTATATTTTCAGGACACCTTGACTAAATCATTGCTTTTAAAAGGTCTTTCTTGGTTTCATTATATGATGGTATGTTTACATTGATTTTTTTTGAGATAACTGTGGTGACCTTTTAACTTTCTGGCTTCACTCAGACATACAGTCAAACGCTGTATCAGGTATCTGATTCTTACTGAGGCTTTTGTTATTAGGTGGATTTAGCTGCACAGCTTTAAATCAAAGAGGTAGTTGCTTTATTTGTCTTTTGTTGTGTACAGACTCTGGCTAATCATTTAATCTCAGTGGTTTTATTCTTATGTTAACTTCAAAGGTATACTGTTGGATTACAACGGTATTGTTAGTGGGGATGTTCCCTGCTTCCTGCAAAAAAAACACCAACAATTTGGTACTGTCTGGTTATGTTATTTATTATTTATTTGTTTATGCAGCTTCAAGAAATCCTGCAAAAGACATAAATTGGAATGATTCTGCCACGATAGCACTCCTTATTGTTTGTCTATTCCACTTTTTTTTAATGCTCAAGAAATGTATTGTCTGTGTGATCGTCTTATTAGCATTCAGCAAATCCTCAGGGATGTTTCCTGCCTGAAGTCACAGCCTGAGCATTGCTACAAGAAATGAAAAAGAAACACAGACAAATAGAGATAAGCAGCACCTTGAGACAAATTCCTGAGAGATTGTTGCAGTTCAACATTTTGAACAGTTTAGGAAGAATGAATGTCAGGACTTCTTCTGTATAACTAGTAATATTTTCACTATGCAGGCAGGAAGTTACAATTCAAAGCATTTAGTTTTAAACATGTGCATTGAATTAGTAACAGGAGCTAAAGGATCTTTCTGAGGTTAGAGAAAATCTATCTGCTTATGTTTCTGCTGCACAAAGTTCTCTTACTGTATGAGTCATCAGCCACTGGGAGGTCTTAACAAGATCTCTAACAGGTTTTCTCTGGAGACAGTGGGCTGCAGAATTAGAGAAACGTAAAATCTAATTAAATGTAGTTGATGCTACACTTAAGCATGTTCAAACATTCAGCTAGACTTTACTGGATTGAAGGTACTGCTTCCTCAGAGATAAGGTGTTTTCATCACTGTGTAATGCAGAGATTTATGCCCAGTTTTAAAAGAAATTCATCTGCTTCTTGGAAGCAGTTGAAAGCCCTCTGTTGCAAGAAATGTTTTCCACATCTTGCTTATCCTCATGATGCTTTTTTGGTCTGCAAATTCTTTAGTGATTTCTTACTCTTTTTTAAGGCTTAGCCATTGGAACTGGACATGTAACTCTAGTGACATTAGCATGGATACAAAAAGTACTAATGTCTTATCCTATGTGGTCTTGAGGTGGCTCCAAGGGGTACAGGGATCATTTCCTTGCTGTTAGTGGTCACAGCATCACAATGAGCATGTCCATATTTATCTGACTGTACAGTGCAGGATACGGTCTTTTTAAGCTATAGCATGATTTTCTATCCTATGAGTAAGACACTGTATATTCTCTTTGAGTACAAGCTGCTTGTTTCTTTGCTTATTTTTCCCCCCATGTAAGGACAATTCATCTAGGAAACCTGGTTTGATCCCTGCCCCCCAGCAATCTAGCCTTTTCATTACTTTTTACCTCCACAATCACACCTGTGATTATTCTTACTGATTTTATGTCTTGGTTTAGGTTCAGTGTTTGTATCTCAGAGTGAGGAATGAAAAATCTAAATTAATTAATTACAAATGCTGTATCTTGTGTTACACATGAAGATTCTATACTTTAGATTCTGTTAAAGTTTGGGGATTTTACTAAATCAATGCTTTCTTCCCTTTTTTTTTTTTTATGGCATAGGGAGGAGGTTTGTTTTCACCTCAAACTGTAATGTCATTAAACAATCAAGTTAATGAAAATATGTATTGTTTGTGCCTATGCTTCTTGGCTGTAATTACACTGTCATATTTCATTCTTCAGTAACAGAGTCCTTTCCAGACATTTTAGTCTCTTGGCCAAGACTGATGTCAGACCAGTAGCCTCCACTAGGTGCTTTTAATATTGTCATAGCATAAATTTTCTTCCATTATCTAGAATGTTGCCAGTCTTCTGTGAATTGCCAGACATCAGCATTGTTTGGAGCACTCATAGAGCTGCAAAATCACAGAACAGTTGAGGTTGGAAGTAATCTCTTGAGGTCATCTTGTCCAAACCTTATGTTCAACTGCAACCATCTAGAGAAGTCTTTGTAGGACCATGTCCAGATGAATATCCTCAAGGATATAGACTCCACCAAATCTCTGGGCAACCTGTGCCAGTGTTTAGTCATCCTTACTGGAAAAGGCATTTCCTGGTGTTCAGCTTCCTCTGTTTCAGTTTGGGCCTGCCACTAGACACTATTTTCTTTATACCTTCCCTTCACATGCCTTGAGATCCCCTTGAGCCTTCTCTTCTCCACAGTTGCAGCTCTCTTGGCCCTTCCTCATAAGAGAGATGCTTCAGCCCCTGTGTCATCACTCTCTCCAGCAGTTACATAGCTCTCTTGTGCTGGGGAGTCCTGAACTGAACAAATACTGCAAGTGTTGGCCTTGCCAGTGCAGAGTACTGAGGAAGGGTCATCTTCCTCATGCTGCTAGCAATGCTCCTTCTAATGAACCTGGCTTAAAGTTAAAGCTTACACTTGCACTGTGTGAGGACTCATCTCCCTACTGGCTTTAAAAAGATATTGTAACAAACCAGGAAGGTCTAAGAGAGGGAGTGCCATATCTCACATGACCTCAGTTTTCAGCTCTTGCTCATGTAGCTCTTACCAGCTTTGCTGGGAACTTTCACTTGTGTGAAAGGACAATTAAGTGCATTAAAATTCAAATATCTTTCAAACCCTGCAACATAATTATCCAAGGGAAAATTGTGACTCTCCATTTAAAAGTAATTGCCACAACAGATTCAATTACGTTTTGCAAGGCAGAATTTGCCTTACAAGAATCTTAAGCTTGTCCTCTAGTTTAATTTTAATGTCAATAGCAAAAGCAAAACTAAGCTATCTAACTCTTGCTAAGTGTAAAATTTAGCATCTGGACAGCGTGAAATCTAAACAGCCCACTTTATTATACTGTCAAGTACAATGTCATTTGCATTTTATCTTCTGCTGAACACACCCATATTTATTTATCATACCTAGAAACTTTAAACCCTGACATTGTTATGCTGTGCAAACATATGATAAAAGCCTTTGTGTCATAGGGGACTGCTAACTACAGTCAGGCAAAATATTCATAGGGGAATGAAGGATGTGATGCAAGTTGTCCAAGGTCATTCAGAAGATTTGCATGACAGTTTGGAATGGCATTGAGCTTTGTAATGTTCCTGTTTTGTTCTCTATCTTCTGGATCCATATGGCTCTCAACATTGTCCTGGAAGGCTAGTAGGCCTATTAGATGTCCTAGCTTGCCTCACCCTTCTGCTGGGGGAAGCAAGGGCAGGAGGAAAACAAAGGCTTGGGCTGTTATGTCTCCTCCCAAAGTGTTAAACAGGTATCCACAGCTGTTTAAGTACTTGTTGGTGTCTTGCCCAAATAAGGGTAAGCAAACCCTGGTTTCACCTAATATAGTCAGTTTTGCAAATGCCATTTTGATTGGTGAATCTCTGTGGCCAAAGAAACCATTATACTCAGGCAAATAATATAAATTGAGCTAAGTTGCAAGCAGTTGAGATGCCTCTGCCTCACTGCTATACATCAGCTATACAGTATGTGCTGCTCTGAAAATGTGCTCTTCCTCACTGCTCTTGGCTTGGACAACATATTTTGTTCTGCCTTGAGCTTCAGACCAGCTTAGCCCTGGTGTTTTGAGCTTGAACTACCTGGAAACTTAAGTGCCTTAAGTTTACCAGAAGAAGGCATTAAGTACCTCACGACATAGTGAGAAGTGCCACTGACATCATGCTCTCTGCATGTCCGTGAGAGATCCTGCCTGCAACTCTGCAAACCTCCCTGCTGAGAGGAGCCAGGATCAGGTCAGAGGTCATCTGCCTCTTTCCCAGCATCCTGCTAGAGCCTGGAAAGATTAGCTATCAAGATACCGAGCAGTTTCAACACTGCCACAAAGGAGCCAGTGACTATCTTGAAATTGCTACTCCACCACTGAGTAGCACAGATGTTGCCTAGGGTTCCAGGCTGCCTTTTATTTGGAAGTAGGGCAAAGCCATTTTGTGGCTAAACTTTTCCAATTTTCTGATTCTCCTAAGTGAATGAATTGCCCATAAGCATCCTTGTGATGATTTTCCCAACAGAATTAGAACCCAAATTTAACTAGCTTGTATATAGTTTGTGTGTGGCTTTTTTTTTGGAAATAACTACATATTTTATAATTCCTGCCTCATTAATTGCCACAACTAAATCAAACACATAGGTCAAAAACTGGGGAAATGTTGTGGTTTTCATTATGACCTCAGTGTATGTTGCTTCATATCAAAGGCATGAGTTTTACAGAATAGCATTTGCCTAAAAGAGAATATCCTTTATTTTTCCCTTTCAACTTAAGAGAGAAAATGGACTAGAAATCTCCAGTAGGAATCAGGATCTCTCTTAAATCTCATTAAAGTGAACCAGCAGAATCCTAGTTGCTTAGGGCTTCCTGGTTTATGTTATCCTGTAAACTGTATTTCCTAATATGGTTAGTTATGACACCTTCATCACCTTGATGGAACAAGTATTGACTGAACACAGTTTTTAAAGGCAATCTTCTAGATTCATAAGCAGTGTGACTTATATCAACCTCTCCCTGTATGCACACCTGAATTTTTTGTCAAATGCAGTAGTCCAAAAGCTGGAGAGACTGACTCTCTATCCCTTCAGTTCTGAAAAAAACCAAAACAACCAATTTTAAGTCACTTATCATGCTGATAGAGGAATAGTATAAACAGACCTAATAAGTTGCTTGTTCCTTTGTAAGAATATGATATAATTAATAGTTTTTACTGTCTTTTGCTGAGAAGCCATCTTATATTCATTGCTTGCATAACATCAATTAATTGATAGGAAACCCATGATCTCTTTATTTTGTAATGTTTGTTCCTTTTGCTATGTACCTACTTAAAATATATCTTCACATTCCTTTGAGCTAAAGCTCTTTATAGTCATCATATCAAGTCTTCTACCAAACAAGGCAAAGTTCCAAGCAAATATTGCATTTCATTTCAGTAGATTTACTTCAACTGCTTATTCTCATGAATGATAAAAAGTTGCAGTAGAATTGAAGTCTCAGTTATTAAACTTCCAGAAAACCATTATTGAGAGAAATGGACTTGTGTTTACTCAAACCTTGTGCTAGTTACTTTTAACCTGACATCAGGAGCACAATTATATCTTTCTTTTGAATCCTTGCATTATCAACATGGAACTTGCCATAATTAGTTCAGCTAATTCATTGCTAAGAATGAAAAGCCTATTTTCCCAGGTTAAATTCTAATCTGCCATACATATTTTTCTTTCATTTTTTTTGAAGGTGGTGAAATAAGTATGAAAATACATGGGTTTTGGTGTTGCAGCAATTATTACACATTGGTCCCTTGAGTATTTACATCAATGATAAACTAGAGCCAATGGAGCTCTACCTGGGGACGTGCAATGTTAAAAACAGAGCTCATGGGTATAGGTTAAAGGGAAGGCAGGAGAAGGTGATATCACAGTAGGGAGTCTGATACAGACCTCCTGACCAGGAAGGTGATATGGATGAGGCCCTTTACAAACAAATAGGAGAAGCTTGATGCTCACAGGGCCTGGCCCTCATGGAGGATTTTAACCACCCTGACATCTGTTGGAATGTGCTAGTTTGGAGGTAGCTAGAAAGTTTTGGTGATAATATCTCTGAAATTATAATGGATAATATCTCTGAAAGGTGAAAAAACATAATTTTTTGTTATAATATTAATTATTACCATGTAACTTTCTTTTTATTATGCAAAGTTTTTAGATATGCAGGAAAACTACATAATAAATAACAACTTCTTAAGAATGTAGTAGCAGATAGCTGCCCAGGGAGGTGGTGCAGTCATTCTCCCTGGAGATGTTCAAGAAAAGACTGGATGAGGCACTCAGTGCCATGGTCTAGTTGACTGGATAGGGCTGGGTGCTAGGTTGGCCTGGATGATCTTGGAGGTCTCTTCCAACCTGGTTGATTCTATGATTTAGTCATGCAGTCAAAAAGAAGTATTTCCTTTATTCTGTATACCCAAATACTGACTTTTTTTGGAGTCAAAATTCAATGTTGATAGAACTGGAAAAAACATTTGACTTGAAGCTGCATAATTCTAAAAGATTAGCTCTCTCATCTACCACAACAGATTCTGATAAAAAGGGAAGCTGCTGCTGCAAAATAGGTTGTCAAGGTTGAAACTCAAGAGAACAAGGAATGTGACAACTGAGAAGGCTATAATGAAAAAGGTGCAATAAAGTAGATAGGTCTGGGCCAAATATTTATTGCAGAGGAAGAAGGAATAAAAGCTACAATGTGAAAACACAAAGTGTTTGATTCATGCAAACTTGCATGAATCCTCATCAGACCTACTTATCCCCTTATTAACTGATTAAATATTGAAAAAAACCAACAATTTAAAGTCTTGATTGATACCATAGAAAATTGATCCAAGCTATTTATTAATCAGAAGAAATCTAATCAACAAAATGCAGATTACAGATAGCTGACAATTCACATTTCTTTAACAATTAGTAATTTGTTTTATTGATCATCTCATCAACAGTGTATTTCCAAATAAAAAATTGTTGCACATTAACTCATGTTTCTCATTCATGCTCCAGCTTGACAAGCTTGGGAAAGCTAGGCTAGATGAGTTTTATTTGCATTTTAATTAAATGAAAGTCTGTAAATGTTTTGGGTTTGTTTTTTATATTCTATTGACAGTAGATTTCTGTAGCTATAAAAGAATTTCAGACTCACAAGTATAAGTTCAATATTTGCTTTTGGATTAATTAAAATACATATATGATGCACTTTCCTGTAACTACAAATAAAATGGCTTAATTAGGAAACCACTATCAGTGAGGACACCATGTATCCCTTTTGTGTCAGGAAGAATAGTTAGCCTGAAAAAAGGCAACTCTGTGATGAGATGTTACTGCATTTGGAATGTAAAGCCTTAATCAACACTTCTGAAGAAAGAGCATATGGCACCAGCCTTTTCACAGCTATTGCTGCAAATTGTTTTTATATTAAGTATTTAGGTTTCAGAACCATGGTTTGCTTGATTTTCTTGCAGTTGCAAGAAGTCAGTAGAGACATAAGAGAAAAATAAATGGAAATAAACACAAATTGATTCAAAAGTTTCAAATTTTACATATAAAGTGGTGAGCTCAGTCAAGTTTGGCTTTCAGGAGCAAGATCTAGGGTTTATGATAGAGGATTCTAAGGCAATGTCTGCTCAGTGCTCTTAGCAATCAAAAGAGCAAATGAAACACTAAAATTTTTTAGTAATGTTACTCTAACACTGTGTACATCCATTGTATGCTTCCATTTCTAGTCCTGTAAGATACTGTGCTGGTTTGAGGCTAATTTGAATATTTTAATGAGAGAAATTAGATTATAGGCTGTGAAAGGAAAACAGTGATGATGTCTAATTCACTCACAGCTTTGAGACATATAAAAACAAGGACACAAATATAGATAAGGAGATCTGTGCTTCTCCCTGGCTTCTGCTGTATTAACTTCTAGCTGGATCTGTGTAACCCAACTAACCAAATCATTCTGTCCCCCACCTTGCCAATCCTTCCAACTCACTTTGCATGTAAGGCATGTTCTGGGATAAGGGGCTGGGTGTGTGTGTGTGTGTGGATAGAAGGTGGAAGGGTGATTGGAAGCCACTCCTGGGCAATCTGACTTCTGGGAGGGGTATTATGTTTCTGTTTTACTTTTAGCTTGTGTATTTCTGTAAATATCTGTAATATATTGTAAATTCAGGCTTGTATATTGTGCTAAGTTGTGAGTGTAAAGCTTCATTCCTTAACCTCCATCTGGCTGAGTCTAGGCTGGGTGAATTCACTCTTGGGGGGTGGGGGTCTAACTCCTAGAACCACTACAAGTATCCCACTCTTTCATCCATCTGAGAAAAGATGCAACAGCAGAGGTCTGCAGAGGGACAACTCGAGTTACTTATTGAAAACTAAACAATAGAACTGTAAAGTCATGAGCAGTTTAGAGACATTATGTAAGTACACATCACTTGTGTACAAAAACTAAGAACTTAAAAAGAAGTGTATAGGAATCTGTTTCCAAACACAAAAGATGACTTTTTGTGCAGTGGGTATTTGAGCTGTTGCGTTAGAGGTCATTTTGGTGCTAAAAGTATATGTGGAATTATAGGATGATTGGTCAAGTTCCTAGGTGAGCATTCATTTAACAGTTACTACGAACATATATAGTGCCTGAGCTGAAAGTGTCTGGAAGAGGGGAAAGCACTGTTCAGAAGTAGCATATTGGCTTGTCTTCTTTTGCTGCTGCTCCTGAAACACCTTGGTCTCCACTGGACTTACTTCTGGCATTGGTCTGACTTTATGCAGTTATGCTATTCACACTAAATAACAACTCAGAAAACACCTACCAGTAGCAGTACTTGTGTAAGAAATTTTTGTTAGCAAGTCTGTGGAGCTTTTAAATTAATTTTTTTGAATGCAATCACAAAACCCCAGTGGTTAACTGGACCAAATACAGGCTCGTTCCCCAGGACTGTATTAATGCAATGTTAATTGCCTGCAACCTCTCTGAGGAAAGTTCATGGAAACAGTGGAGCTAGTCTATAGAAATGTGCCTCAACCACTGAAAATAATTTGAAGGTATCATAAGTTTGTGGCAGATGGTGAGTTAGGGAGATGTTCTTGTTTATTTTTGTTCACTGGTAGGCTTTTGTGTAGCTCTATCATTTTAGTAACAGTGTGACTCATCTAAAAATTAATGAACATAACCTGTCAACAACTTTAAGGGAAGTGAGTACTATCATGTGATATCTGCAGACTTCTGAGGTATAGCTTTACCCTCCTTTGCCTCCAGCTCAGGCATAGACGGGTTTCCTAGAAGCATGGATTCACTTTCAAGTTCACAGAGAAAAGGACACAGGGCATAAAGGGTTTTTTGGTGGACCTTGTAGTCAAGGTTGGTTTCCCTCAGCTGCACAAACCTGAAACTGCAAGACAATGATTGCAGCTTTGGCATGTTCTATACTGTGGAGCCATTCAATTACTGTACCTGCAGGCTTATGACCCAACACAGAAACTCACAAGGCAGAGGGCTAAGGTCAGAGAATTGGTATTTTTTTAAGTATTTCTGTTTTATGGCACTGTCCTGTTGCTGACTTCTGTTCAGTCTTCTCCTGCGGGTGCTTTACCATGGGAAGCTGATCATTTAACCCTGTTTACACATTCAGCATTAAACCTAGGGGCCCACAGCTAGATGGTAGTGGCAAGAAGTGCCACTGACGTTGTGCTCTCTGCACCTCTGCAAGAGATCCTGCCTGCACCTCTGCAAACCTCTGTGCTAAGAGGAGCCAGGGTCAGAACAGAGATTCTGTCTCTTTCCCAGTGTGTCCAGGAGCTTCTTGCTCATCCAGGCAGGTCTCCTAGCTTTCTTGACTTCATCTTGTCAGTATACCTTCCTCCTGGATGTGAAGAAGGTGATCCTTGAATACTGACCAGCTGTCCTCGACCCTTCTTCCCTCTAGGGCTTTGGCCAGCAGATTTATAGATTGAGCTATTACCAGAACTTTCCTGAATGTACCTGGAGATTTGTATTAAAAAATTAGTTTACTGTGGGACTTAGATATGCTGTGTGCACTATTTTTGTAGTGACTGTTTGGGTTAGCTTAAGTATCCAGCATTGCTTCTGTATGTTCTTGAAACAGACTTCTACAGTGAGTCCAGATGTTTCTTAAAACATCTTACGCTTCCTCCCACTCAGGCTGGTTATAAATCTGCAACTGCAATCCATTGTTTCCTATGTCATGGAGTGATGACACAGATTAAATGGCAAAGGGAATAAGAAGAGACAGCTCCCAGAACAGAGAAGTTGAATACTAAAGACCTCAGAAATAATTGAAAGTTATGCAGTTCAATTCTTCTTATGAAATTAAATTCACATGTCATGACTCCTCTCAATCAAAGTCTCAAATAGCTCTCCATTAAATGCTTTCTTGGTATTTCCACGAATACCATCTGAATATCACAAAGCAAAATACCACAAAGCAAAATTTTCCTCAAGACAAAGTGAAAACCACTTCACAGGCAAAAAAAGCTTTGCTGAAGTATATTGTTGCTGAATTCATGTCTGTCTTACTGCAGGAGCCAAGCTGATTCAGAAAACAAATTCAAAAGGATTTTTTTTATGAAATGGAACTGAATTCAGTCAAGTTGAATATGATAAATAATGAAGAATCAAAGCAGTGGTAGCAACCATGAAGAAACAGGAGCATGGAAACTGTACGATAGTTCTCTTTGCTGTGGAGAGAACACCATGACACCAGTCCAGGTTGAAGTTAGTCAAATATACTCAAATTGCAGTAAATTCTAGCAAAAAAGGGACAAGCTTAAAATATCTTTGAAAAATCTGCTCTAAATTTAAAAGTATTTTCACACAACTGTGCTACCTTCTGCGTAGTAATGAGACTGGCAACACTAAATACAACTTCTACTACGTGTAACAAATAAACCGCAAGTGAGCAAAACCAGTATCACCTCACCAAAGCAGCTGCAAGCCAATCACACTTCTTTAGCTTCTGTGTTATTGATCTCACTAAAGATATTTTCAACAGTTTTTTGTTGTCTGGTAAAAAACAAGTAAAGTGCGTTGAAATGTGTATGTTTGATTTCCATCACAACCTCTCTTTCTTCCCTTTTAAAACACCTTGGACTTTGTGGCAGTTTTTTGCCTGTTCAGGCTGACTGAAATCTGTGCCTCTAAATTGTTTCATCTGTGCATGAAAAATAATATGAAAAGATCTGTGTGCAAGAATGTCACCTTCAAGCTTGGATCTCATAGCTGGCAAAGTTTGGTAGATTTTGTTGATATTGCTTTTAACTAGACAGCTTCTTCTTTAATACAAACTTGTCTCAATTTGTACTTAAGTGATGAAATAATCTTGATTGAGTATAGCAATTTAGTCTAGAAATTGCTGGATAAGCTTCCTACTAAGACCAGGTAAAATTCCAAAGAGAGTTATTTTTTTGGCAGTAGCATTCATTTAAATTTTATGTCTTCCACTTTTCTGTGTTTAATTTCCTGTAACAGATGTATGGTAGACTTCCACTCTTACAGTCCAGTTTTGACTGTTTATTGATGTCTTTAGTCCCTAGCTGACCTCATTTCTGAGTTTAAATTTGTGGGAAAATGGGTATTTTGAACATGCATGAATATATAGATGCATTGATTACAGTGCAACAGTTAACAGAATAGTACTTATGGGATGTGTGAGTAAAGAGAGTTGCATTTGTTCTTCGAATGTTTAAATCTAAGCCAGAGAATATTCACATTTAGCTATGAAGAGTTTCTTTTCTCATATAGTGAATAAAACAAACCCTATCAAAGCCTCTTCTAGAGGTTAAATTTGAAGAACTTATTACTGGCTTGTGAAAAAACTTATTACTTGATGGTACTATCATGTGCTTATTGTGTAGTGCCTTTTATTAGAACATAACGAAGTACTATTATATAGTTTTAATATAAATTGACTGATTTTTAGGAAATTGTGATGGTTTGGGTGTTCCCTGCCCCCCACCCACACTTTGGAAATCATCCAGACTAGAGTCAGCCTGCTCTGGAAATTGAATGAAGCTTATTATTTACAGCTTAGCACACTATACAAGCAGATATTTACAGTAGATACAGAAATATACAAGGGAAAAGGTAATACAGAAACACAACAGCCCTCCCAGAAACCTGAGTCCCCAGGAGGGGCTCCCAACTGCCCCTCTCAACCTTACCCCAATCCCAAGGAAGAATGGAGGTTCAGCCAGGGGGTTAGGAAACAAAGTGGATTCATTAAAGAAACGGCAGAGAGGCTAGAGAGAGAGAATGCAGCTCAGTGCTTCCCAGCAGCAGAAGTGCCTTTGTTTTGATTCTTGTATCTCTCAGCAAGCCTATGAGTGAAGTAGACATCACCCTTGTTTCCCTTTCACAGCCTGTGATCTAGTTCTTCTCACCAAAACATTCTAGCTAGCTTCAAACTAGCACAGAAATAGCCTGTAAAGATAATTTAAGAATATTTTATATGCAATAGGGCATCTGTGTTTGGAGGGTAGAAGATGGGTGGTGTACTTGTTGTGAATTTTCAATCTCTGTTGTTATACAACCCAGCATGTTATATGATTTTAAAAAAAGGTTCTATTCCTCCTGTAACTAAAGGCATAGCTCTAGTTATTAAAAAGTTAAATAACAATCAAGTCTGAATAGACAGCAACCTTGTATGTGACACCTACCACCACATTTCATCAGTGATTTTGTGTTCTGTCTGACCACAACATCCAACTTATCTGTGTGGCTTGCATAGAAATAGTTGCTTTGCTAATATTTCATTGCCCTCTTTAGATGGTTAAGTGGTTCAATAAGTATGTGCATCTTTAAAGAAGCGGTTTCCTGTCAGCCCCAGGGAGGTTTTGTATATCAGAAGAATAAGGTTATCTGAGCAGAATTAGATGCTTTAGAGGTCGCATTGTAGTTAGGACCAACAGAAGATTTTTGCAAAAAATTCTATCGAATGGTATTATTGAGAAGCTTGACATAGCAATAACCTTAGATTTATCCCTGGAATGGACTTGACTCTTTACTCCTTACTACTAAAAATCAGTTCTCCAGACACTGATTGAGCTCAGGAAGTGCAAATTATTTGAAAGGGGACAAATGGATGTTAAGTGGCAGCAGTCAGCAGATACTCAGGTTCTTTAGAACAAAGGAGTCAATAAAAAGATGTGTATCACAAGCCATAACCAGTATCATCCCATACCTATAGGCAGTTCTCAGACCAACCATGACATTTTCGCCTAAATACTGAAACAAAATTTCACATTTTCTAGAAATTACTGGGGTTTGTTTCTGTTGTTTGTTTGTTTGTTTGTTTGTTTTAGAGTACAGAAGTGTATGTGGTCTCAGATATGTACTTTTTCATAGAATCAGCCAGGTTGGAAGAGACCTCCAAGATCATCCAGTCCAACCTAGCACCAAGCCCTATCCAATCAACTAGACCACGGCACTAAGTGCCTCATCCAGCCTTTAATTGAACACCTCCAGGGCTGGCAACTCCACCACCTCCCTGGGCAGCCCATTCCAATGGCAAATCACTCTCTGGGAAGAACTTTCTCCTAACATCCAGCCTATATTTCCCCTGGCAAAACTTGAGCCTGTGTCCCCTTGTTCTGTTGTTGGTTGCCTGGGAGAAAAGACCAACCAAGAGCTCATTAAAATGGAAGATAAATATCTTCTAATCAAAAACAATGTACTAATGTCTAGAAGCATTGGCAAGCATTAGTGCAGGCAGGAATGGATTGCACACTTTCAGCTTTTAATAAACAGTGGCTGGCACTGAATTTGTTCACAGCAGAATATAAACAATTACTTTGACAAATATCGTCCCCTTTCTGGATAGACTGTTTACCTCGTTACTGCTAAGACACAGTAAAGAACCTATTTTCTGGTTGCACCATTCAGATATGTGTATCAGTGAGCAGACTGCTCATCTGCTGAAAGAATTATACTGCTTTCTTATGAATAACTGAACACTTGAATAACAAAAATTGAAAAGAAAAAAATACAGCAAAATATCAAATATTTGATTTGAATTAATGTCTGGGAAGAGGCTGTCTGCTTAGTGCATAATCACATGTGTAAGTCTACATTTTGATTTGTACAAATTACCAACCAACTTTATAGTTACTACTTGTACAGAGTTAAGGCCGATGCTTATCTTTTTGAAAACCAAATTCTGCATTCTTAAAAGGTGAATGACAAGATTAGTACTCATGGATACTGTAAAGGAGAAGAGTGAAGGCAAGTGTATTGCAAGCTTTCTTGAAAGTTGTGCTAACAACTTTTAGTACCCTGCATCTTTAGTGACTTGTAAAAGGTAGCTTTGTGCCTTTGTCTTTCGAAAACTCATGTCTCTTGTGATGGTTTGGGTGTTCCCTGCCCCCCCACTTTTGAAATACCCAGACTAGACTCAGCTGGCTCTGGGAATATAAACAAAGCTATTTATTTATAGCTAGCACAATATACAAGTAGATATTTACAATATATACAGTTATGTAGAGAAATATACAAGGTAAAAGGTAATACAGAAACACAACAGCCCTCCCAGAAACCTGAGTCCCCAGGAGGGTCTCTCAACCACCCCTCACCTTCCCCCTACCCCTCTCTTAACCTTACCCCAGTCCTAAAGAAGAATAGAGGTTCAGCCAAAAGCTTATGAAGCAAGGGTGGGTTAGGCCAAATGGAAGGTGAGGTTAGAGAGTAAGATGTTGCTCAGTCAGCAGCCCAGGGCAGAGTGAGCTAAAATGATGAGTGTGTTATCTAATGTTTTCATTTCTCCTTCCCAAACTCCTTTGTGAGACTCTGAGGGAAATGGACATCACCATTGTTTTCCTTTCACAGCCTGTAATCTAGTAGTTCTCACCAAAACATTCTAGCTAGCTTCAAACTAGCACATCTCTGAAACCTGCAAGTAAGGAAACAAATGTAAAAGAATGGTAGTGTTGGGTTTTGGTGTTTGTTATTGGGGGTTTTTGGTAGTTCGGTGCGTTTTTTTTTTAGTTTGGCTGTGGCTTTTTGGTTGGAGTTTTTTTTGATTGGTTGGTTTGTGGATTCTTTTGGTGTTTGGGTTTTGGTGGGGTTTTGTTTGTTCGTTTTTCAGTGAGAATTCTTGCCCATTGGAGTATAAACTGAGAAAAACTTATCTTCTGTAGGTCACAGAACAGGCAGAACCCAGTGACCACTTGGTAAAAACTTCAATATCTCATGACTAATCCTCTTAGCTGTTCTGCCTGAGTTTATCTCCTATTAGCAACCTGAAGAGAAAACAGCTAGAAATAAGAATAGGGGAGGGTGCTCAAGCACCATGTGGCCCTGGCTCTTGGGGACGTAGTTTGGTGCTGACCCTTCAGTGCTGGGTTGAAGATTGGACTGGATTGAAGGTCAGACTGGGTGATCTTTGAGGTCTCTTCCAACCAGACACGTTCTGTGACTCGTAGTAATAGCTACAAAAGCATAGGTGTTCTTGCTACAGGTCAGAAAAACTACTATGGAAGTAGGTCTGATTAGATTTTTCTGTAAATATCTGCAATTAAAATTAAATGATGGTTATGATGGGCTTAATGCAAAACACATCAGAAAGAACAGAATACTGTATCTAGAAGTACTTAAGATGGCATGGGTATCTAAGATTCAGAACACAGTCAAATAGTGAAGTGAAATTATGCATGTTCTTTGAGTTACTTTGATAATTCTGTTCAAGTGTGTTAGCTAAAAGGAGTAAGCGAATAGTAGTCTTCCATGGCAAGCTGCCACCCATATCTGCCTTTTCTGTGTTGCATAATTAAATGAAATCTTACAATAAATGTTTTCATTCTGGGTAGCTGCCCATGAATTGGAAACAGTTTTGTAAATGGAGCACTTTAATTGATTAACCTTCTGTAAGTGAATCTGCTGTCTTATGACTCTTGAAAAATATGAGTAATAGAGTCCCTAAAATAATTATTCTAATGGTTGTTTCTTTCAACTAATGTACTAAATATGTGGCAATTAAGGGAAATTTTTACATAGAGAATTACATTAAAATTAGTCTGAAGTTGTTAGTAATATTTCACTACATGAGCATAAGGGCACAAATTTTTTGTTTAATTTGATGATAGTAGAATTCACTGTAAGTTTTTCCAAGGTATTTTAGGTTGATTTGGGCCTGTGCTTATCTCAGTAACTAAAGGTGAATGACATGGGATATAAATGTTCATGCCACACAAAAGTACAGCTACCATAGCAGTGGAAATCTACCTGGTTTTCAGAGGAATAAAGTAAACACAGCCCTAAATATCTCCATTTAATTGAAATAGTGCTGTTCTCTCAAGTGGGCTTGAGTAAGACTAGAAAAGGAGCCCACAGTGACTCTTGATGCTGAAATAGAATAATAATTTTCCCTATGTTGTGGAGTCATTTTATGAACCTTTAGCCTCTCTGAGTAGAGAAATAAAGCACAATGCTAATCCATTAATCCAAGATGAAATTTCACACTATAGAATTTGATGTCATGTCAAAATCCACTAATGCCTTCTTAAAACTCTGGTGGAATTTGTTTTCACAAGGATAAATAGGGTAAATAAAGGTAATGAAATGAAATATCAGAGAAGAATAATGTAAGGTTGCAGTTAAATTGGGGATGTTACACAATCACAGTGTGCTACCTGGGAAGAGCCTCTACAGCTTCCTCGTGTTGATCCACTGATTCCATTTCAGGAGCTTTCATTGTGCACAGTATTCAGTGTGCATTTCTCCATAGTGTTCAGGTGAGTCTGAGTAGTCTAGCTCCAGAGCTTAAAGCTGCTGTATGCCAGTGTTTCAGGCAGAGTTACTTCATTAGCCTTTGCGATAACATGCAAGCTATGTAACTGGTCCAATGGAAGACTGGTGTGCAGGGAACCCACATATGAACATCTTTATTAAATAATCATTAAGAAAATGGAGCAAGATTTAGTGCCATGGTCTAGATGACTGGATAGGGCTGGATGATAGGTTGGACTGGATGATCTTGGAGGTCTCTCCTAACCTGGTTGATTCTCTGATTCTAAGAAATTATTTTAAATGAGTGCTTGAAACACACACTAAGGATAATAACATCTATTTTGTATTTCTCATTTACTTTTTGAGAAACTCTACCATCCACTTACAGAAAAGAACCAGAAATAGAGATTGAAGGATTCAACTAGTGTGTGCAACTGCTTCTGTGCTAAAAGCCCACCTGGAAACGGTTTGAGTCTTAGTGAAGACAGAAGCCATAGGGCAGCTACTGAGTAAGAGCTGCTGTATCTGCAGCTCTGTTGTGAAAGCTACTGGTGTTACCACAATAAAATCCTACTGTATCTCCATGGTACCTTAGCATCTAGAAACATCCATGCCAAAGGACTGTGCTTAATGTAGAGAATCCTAGCATGACAGGTCTGATTTTATTTTCTATTAATCATTTTTTTCTGCATTTTCCACTCTCTTTTCTGCTGTTTTTCACTGTAAAAGGTGGTGCTTTTTAGATCTGTAAGTAATACCTTTACTCAGTGAAAACATTATTGCTGTATTTGCAGGATGTATTCTGCAAGAAGATATAAATGTTACTGTAGCATTCGCTACCCTAAGAGAGTAGCAAAAATAGAGTAGTGTACAGAGTAAATTATTTTGAAAGACCATTAAAAAAAATTTAGTATTCCATCTAAAAGACTCATGAAGTGAAACTGCTTCTTCCTTTGGGAGACTTACACTGTAAGAGATCTGAACATTAGAAAGCTGTCCTGCTACCTGCAGGGACATTGTGGAGAGGCTGGTGCTGGTCTCTTTTCACAGGTAACTGGAGACAGAACAAGGGGGAATGGCCTCAAGCTGAGACTGGGGAGGTTTAGATTAGACATTAGGAAAAAAGTTTTTCATGGAGAGAGTGGTCAGACACTGGAATGGGCTGCCCAGGGAGGTGGTGGAGTCACTGGCTCTGGATGTGTTTAAGGGTCATTTGGATGTGCTGCTTAAGGATATAGTTTAGGGTGGATCTTGTAGAGTAGGGTTATAAGTCGGACTTGGTGATCCTGAGGATCTTTTTCAATGTGGATGTTTCTGTGATTGTTTCTGTGATTCTGTGAAGGAGGACTAGGAGAAAAAAGCAAAATCTCATGGGTTGAGATAAGGGGGTTATAACAGAATAACACAAGGAGAGAAGAAGCAACAATAATAACAATAATAGTAAAGAAATAATATATAAAGCAAGTGACATACAACAGAAAGCTCATCACCTGCGTAGCAGATGTGGCATCAGTATGGTATATATCCCAACTGGCTGATTTATTTGCTCTCTTAGTTGTGGCCTCTCACATATTCTTGTGAAAATTACCTTATCCTAGCTGAAATGAGGAAGAAATATAGGTTATATGTTGTTTACCAAATAAAAAAGACATGTGGCAGAGTATTTCCATTTTCCTGGAGAAATTTTTAATCTAAGAATTCTTTCCTAGCTCTTAATTTTTTTTTTAAATGAAGATGTAAAACTGGCACTTTTGTGGGAAACAGAGTGTGAGACCAATTTCAGTTGTCAGATTAGAGGTTCTAGAAAGGTCTTGTTTCTTACTGTTATTTTGTCAGTCTCAAACCATAGAGAGGGCATACTTAGTTCCTTATCAGTCAAGGTATGAGCTGAATGCCATAAAAGTCCTGATTCTATTCTATAAATATGACTGGTTTGGGTTTTTTTTTATAGGTTTAGTGTATTTTCTGCTTCCAGCTGTTTTCCTGTTTCACAGTTGATGAAACAGCCTTTGCAATTTTTCTTGCATGTGATATTTGGTGTCTAGTTAGAAAATATATTTTGAGTGAGTGTAACTGAAATGTAATGGATGCTACTGAGATACAATGGCAGTAATTTGAGATCTGGCTTTCATGTATGTGAATGTGATAGGGAGAAAGGTCTTTGACCAAGTGTTTGTGAATGTTTTGTTTTTAATTAAGTTAATCCTGATTTTACTTTACCATGTAAAATAAATCAGGGTCAATTTACTTTCAGCTCAGCATTCAAATTCTGTAATTTAAAAATTGTCAGCAAGAGATGTGCAACACTATTTAGTATTCTAAGTACACTATGTATAACTACTCTACAAATAACTACTATCACTGTTTAAATGCATCTAGTCTTTGAACTATATAAAACTGAGCTGTAGTTGATTTGCAGTAAATAACGATCACAGATGTCAGGGGTTGGAAGGGACCCAAAGAGATCATCAAGTCCAACCCCCCAGCCAGAGCAGACCATACAATCTAGTTCAGGTCACAGAGGAATGCATCCAGAGAGGCCTTGAAAGTCTCCAGAGAGTGAGACTCCACAACCTCTCTGGGGAGCCTGTTCCAGTGCGCTCTGACCCTTACAGTAAAGAAGTTTCCCCTTGTGTAGAGGTGGATCAATCTCAGACTTCTTACTGTTTGACTGAAACATATGCTTCAAGTATATCTTGTTTATAAATATGCTGTGATAATGTGCCATCTACTTGCAAATGAGTATTACTGCTTACACTGGGAGTGATGATAGTCACTGCGGTCTGAAGAGAATATTGCTTGACATACTGTTGCAAAAGCAATTTTTGATATTTGTGGGCAGGAGGAAAGAGACCTGGATAGAATTGCAAAAGGTTTACTTCATGATCATGAGATGCCCCTTGACACCACTGTAAGGGATGGAAAGTATCCGTGAGGATTTTCTGGAAGTTTATATGCAGTTTGAGATAAAATATTAGACATAATTATTTGGTAATACAACGACACGTTTTTGTTCTCTCCAATTGCATTTGGTTGCCTTGAAATATTCTTAGGTATCCACTGTTATGCTGCTTGTGCAGCCCTGTTGTTAACACATGACCTTCTGAGGTCTTTGGTCCTTTGCCAAACATGAGTAATTGATTATTCTCCTTGTCCTTAGGGCACCCTACTTATGTCCCCTCTCAGGTTTATTACCTGTCAGTCTAGATTCAGGAGTCAACCCTTTTGTCTCATACATTACCTGAAAACATCCACAGGGTTTCATAGAAGTAGTTTTTGGATAGACTTTTCG
This sequence comes from Pogoniulus pusillus, assembly GCF_015220805.1. Taxonomy (NCBI): domain Eukaryota; kingdom Metazoa; phylum Chordata; class Aves; order Piciformes; family Lybiidae; genus Pogoniulus; species Pogoniulus pusillus. The sequence continues at coordinate 19,317,016 of NC_087281.1, read as the reverse complement.
AGGTCTGCAAACTAATTCCAAGGGGTCACAAGAATTACTTAACCTAAACCTGTATGCACCATATGGTACTGTACAGCACATTTCTAAAGAATATTTCACACTTTTTTTTGTACAGATAAAAATATGCACAACAAAAAAAAAAGGAGGGAAATTGACTTCTTGAAGGCATTACTCACTAGAAAAATGAAGTGACTTGCACAAAGACCTCACAGAGCACATTATTCTGCTGTCAGAAGGCACTTAATAGTACTTTGGCCCAGTCGTGTGACATAGTGTCTAAACGTCTTACGTACCCAGAGATGTCACTCAGCATTGGTCAGTCAATCTCAGATACTCAGATCAGCTTTATCTCAGTGAGAATTTAACAAACTAGTTTGAATCTCAAGTAAGCTTCATTATTACGAAACCAAACTAATGGCATTGCCATGGCATTAGAAGATAAAGAAGGAGATTTTTAGATTGCAATTTGAATTTTTCATCCCATCTCAATATTTTATATTACTTGAAAGTTTCCTTTGCTCCTCTAATAGAACTTATTGAAACAGATGTGGATATGCAGACCTATTGACATTGTTTCAAGCTGTGAAATACTAAGTTAATCCCCCAATAGTGCTTTATATGAAAACTATGCAATAAGTATGCTAGCATGTAAAGGGTTAACCCTCATGGGGAAGTGGTCTTGACCTTGACCCTGACCCCAGGCCCTCCTCACTCCTCCCCAGGGATGGGTCTGAACCTTACTCCAGGTGTAGTGGTTAGCCCACTCTGACTTGCTGTCTAGCCCCCTATAAAAACAGAGGAACATTCCATTTTGTTCTCTCTTGCCCTGTCTCCCTGCCTGCCAGCATCACCTTCGTGTTCCTGCTGCTCTTTGTTTTACCACATGGCCATTGGTCCATGAGGTGGGCAAACCTCTTGCCATCAGTCTGATCGTATGTGTATAATCTTGGTTTTCCCTTCCCTATACCTTTTTGTAACTCACTTACCTCAAATATCTTTTATTTATTGTTTTTTTTTTTTCTCTTTTAACTTCCAAATCGAAGTGAGGCCATTTATTTGGATGTCTTTTACCTTTTTCTCTCTACATCTAATTCCTTTTCCTTGAAAAAAAAGGCAGGGAGAGGGAAAGGCATCCTATAAATTGTTATTGGTTCTATTAGCTATATTTGAGTCTCTGGGAAATTTAAACTAGAACTGAGACATAGAATTTTATCAGGATAGGTGGCTGGATAATGGAAGTCAGTAGGTGCATTCAAGGTAGGAAGAACCACAGTGTGAGTATTTAACCTGGGCTTTATTACAAAGACACTACACAGGAAGAGAATTTTTTTTAATTCCCTGCTACAAGAAAACTCAGCTGGACCTCACACCTTCCTAAGCAGCAGAGAGTTCAACTGTGACAGACAAATATATCACAACACTGCATTTCTAGATTCAGGTGCTCAGGTAATTACTTCCCCTTAAATATAACCACACCTTTTTTTATACTCTCCTTCTTCTCATGATGTTTAGATTGGATAAAGTACTGTGAAATGGGAAGCACCTTCCCTATTTCTAAGACAACAAGTGAGAAAGTTAAATATTCAGAATGGGTTTGGCCACCATTTACACTGCAGTCATAAAAAATGTGTGAGATGTGTAGTTTTAACAAGAATTGGTCATAATATAGCAAGGGACTTTCACAGAAGTCAAGGTTTCATGGGAAAATGGAATGCAAACCAGTAATATTTGGAGGCAGATGAAGATTTTTCCTAATAAACCAGTGAGTTTGTGTGTTGCCCATCAATACAGAACATGATAGTTTTATTTTACTACACTTTTCTCTTTCTGAAGCTTTTGGCACACTGAAACCTTATTTGCTTAGAATCATATTCATAGACATGCTAGTCCCTTCTCATGACCTTGAGCATTATTAATTTTTTCACTACAGATGTCTGCACAACATTTATATTTGTTATTTAGCATTCCCAGCTGTAAATACTAGGTCTGGAAGACCATGAAACAATGGCAGAGAGAATTGTGGAGCAATGTACATGATGGATAGACTTAGCCACAGTAATTTCTGTTTTCCAGACTTGTTTCTCTTTAGAATTTGGTACCTATTTCATTAACTGTTATTTCTTCTCTTCCCTGCCTTTGATCCCTGACTAATTCTTCCCTTGCCACATTTTAATCAGCTCTCTCTGTGCTACTTTCAGAGTTCTTCTGAAAGTTTTATTCTTAGAGAACATATTTGTGACAGGTAGAGTCCCTGCATAATAGCTTGCTTTCCTTCTCAGTAAATAGACAAGGAGAGTGGAGATTTCAACCCACTTTCTGACTGGCAGCAGCTAATACTATGGTACTAACAAATCTAACAGCTGCAGTTGGCAGTATAGTTAGTGATCTGCTGGACATGGAAATACATGTGCAGCATGATGCAATGATTTGTGTTATGACCTGTAAGAGAATCTCTCTGAACTCAAGGATGAGTTGCACTAAACATATTTTCCAGCCATAAGAGCTGGAAGGATCACTGTGTGGAAAGGCATGTGAATATTTCTGTGTAATGAGATGAAGCTGGTGTTTTTCCACTCTGGTCAGTTTGACTATAGTCCTTGGATATGGGAAGGACTTAAGATAAAGATGCCCTACTCTGCCAGAAGAAACAGAGGCTGTTCGTGGAATTTTCCTTTTCTGAGCACAGCAAGGTTCTGTGTTAATGATGCAAGTTCTAGATTTCATATTTGTGGGTCATACCATACAGTCTGTGAACTTGGTGATTTAGTGGAGATCTGTCAGACTGAGACTCCAGCCAGCTGCACAGAGGTTGTGGCAGATCACTGCTTTGCCCTGTGGCCTCCTGCAGCAAGAGTAACACAATGCTGGCAGCTGGGTACTAGCTTGTAGATAGCCCTACTTAGACTCTTGTTCTAACCTTTCCCTTTATTCTTTGCTGAGTGCCTCTGTTAATCTTGGTGTCTTCGGAATATATATGCTGCCAAGTGACACATTGTGAAGTTGTTATTGTTCCTTTAACAGCATCTAAACAACAAACTTCTTTGTCTTAGACTGACCTCTTAATCTACTCTTGCTCTTACTTGTGTTGTTTATCAATTCTGATGTGAATAGATCCTAAATTTGTAGTAAGATCTGAAGGATGGATCTGTTCCAGGTTTCATGAACAGATATCTGTAATAAACTTCGTCTGTTGCTTTGCTAAGAGCCTTAATATCTTCTAAGTAGCCATGCTGATGGGGCCAATATTCCAGCATCCACTGCCTACCATTATTTCTTTTGTTGTGATTCACTCTGCGCATTTGCAGCTTGCTTGCTCGCTCTCAGGTGAAGCCACTGTTGTTGATGGTGGTTGTCTGGTTTAAAGAAATCTGTTTCAATTAGCATATACATCTGTCAGGAACATTTCTTTCATGATTGAGAAAATACTTCATCCTCTGAAAGGACAAAAAGGTTCATTAGAAGCGCTGTGCTTTGAAGTAATAACACTCAAAGATACATTCTATAACAAACTGTAACTTTAAAGAAGGCATAGTTGAGGACGCATTTTTCATGTGAAAACTTACAGCTCCCAAACACTACCTATGCATTTCTTGACTTGATTTTTGGGTGACCTTGGCATGTATGATCAGAACTTCTCTTCGGCAACACATCTTGCAATCGAAGAGCACAATCAGTGAAAGAGGCTGACTATATAATATGATTACTTTTTTCTAATGGGGAAATAAGAGAGAATTAAGACTGGTAAGGAAGGTGTCCAAGCAGCAGTTGTCTGTCTCTGCTGCTCAGCTAGTCAGCCTTCAGTCTGAACAAGACAAGAAATCAATTTGTAGATGGCTGTTATGCAAGTTCAGTTATAACCCTTTGCTGGTCAGCTTGTGATTTGCAGCAATATTTGGGGTGTTAAATGAGATTCTGCAATTTCTTACTTATGGGTTATTCTCTTCCAACACCTTCCTAATTTTTGACCAATCATTGACAAATTTTAGTTTGTAATTCTATATCAACAGAAATTGAAGGTGCTTAGCATCATTTACCATGCTGCTGTTGAGAGAGAGAGTTAACTGAGCAAACATTTAGTACTATGTTTTCATCTGTTTGGTTTCAGCTGTTGCCAAATACAGAACCATGACTTGCAGTGAGTTGTTAAAGGTGGCTTCTTATTCCTGTGGATAATCTTCCTAACATTGTCAGATGGCATCAGGTGAAAACTCAGTTCAGGCATCTGAAATACCTGTAGCATCTGAACAGCAAATCACAACTCAGGAATTTATTTGTATAAACAATTGTTTGCATGAGAAAGAAGAGATAATGGCAACAAAAACAGTCCTGTCTAACCTATTATGCCTGTTTAATAGTTTTCTATAATGTCTGCTAAGCAAAGGAAATAGTCTGCGAACTCTGAATCCCATTTCCATTGAGATGCTGACCACATTTATCCCCCTTGGACAGGAACAAAAGGGAGAGCTAGATTGCTTCACCTTGAGAAAAGGTCATGTGCTTCTGGTGTGAGTATTTTAAGAATGGAGTCAAAAGCACAAGTACTCTCCCCAGAAGAAAGAGAAACAGGGAAGAATGTGTCCAAAATATACAGCTTCTATATTTATTTGACAGAGAACCTACCTGTGCCTCTGAAAGCATCTTATTAAACTGTGAGCTTTCTTCCATGGGAATGTCAGAGTAAAAAGAGTCATGATAATGGAACAGTAGTTCTTCTCCCAAGTGTGCTAGTTTGAAGCTATCTAGAATGTTTTGGTGAGAAGGACTAGATTACAGGCTGTAGAAGGAAAGCAATGGCGATGTCTACTTCACTCATAGGCTTGCTGAGAGGTATAAGAACCACAATCCAAACATAGATAACTTGCTTCTGCTGGGGAGTTCCAAGATGTATTTCTCTCTCTCTAGCCTCTCTGCCATTTCTCTGATTAATCCACTTTGCTACCTAACCCCCTGCCCGAACCTCCATTCTTCCTTGGAACTGGGGTAAGGGCTGGGGTGGAGAAGGTGGAAGGGTGGTTAGGAGCCCCTCCTGGGGACTCAGGTTTCTGGGAGGGCTGTTGTGTTTGTGTCACCTTTTGCCTTGTATATTTCTGTCTATACTGTAATTATCTGCTTGTATATTGAGCTAGGCTGTAAATAATAAGCTTCATTCAATTTCCAGAGCTGTCTGAGTCTAGTCTGGGTGATTTCCAAAGTGTGGGGGGCAGGGAACACCCAAACAATCACACCAAGTTATGCTTGATTTCAGTTTCTGTTCCTAACAGTAGATAGTACCACATTGTTTTTCATAGAACTAGTAGTGGTTTCCTAACACCAAAAAAAGGTGGATAGAGTGATGTCCAAAGGTAGTCCTTTTCCTGTTCATTTCTGTCATAGAAACTCCCTCCTGCTCATGCTATATTCATGGTTGGTATGGGATTCACAGTCTTCCTCATTTATTCTCTTTTCACCTTTATAGCAAGTAGTCTTTTGATAAATAGTGCAAGGATGCATAGTACATGCCTTTCTCCTGTCTGTCACTCCATAGTAAAATTTTCCAGGAAAAAGCTGCTCTTACTAATTCCAGTGAGTGTGAGGAAATGCCTTTTATCAGTGATTTTCATGGCAACACAATAGTTTGCCACTGCTGTTCCTCTGGTTATATTATTTTGTCCTAAATATTCCACACTGTCTCTAGACATCATTAGAAGACCATATAAGAATGGTATGTAATTTTCAATATCTTTATTGATGATCTGGACAAGGGGATTGTGTCCATCATCAGTAAGTTTGCAGATGACACCAAGCTAGGAGCAGGTGTTGATCTGTTGGAGGGATCTTGACAGGCTGGATGGGTGGGCAGAGGCCAGTGGGATGACATTGAACAAGGCCAAGTGCAGGGTCCTACACTTTGGCCACAACAACCCCAAAGCAGGTCTACAGGCTGGGGACAGAGTGGCTGGAGAGCAGCCAGGAAGAAAGGGGCCTGGGGGTACTGGTAGATAGTAGGCTGAACATGAGCCATCAGTGTTCCCAGGTGGCCAGGAGAGCCAAGGGCAGTAGAACAAGGGAGGTTATTCTTCCCCTGTACTCAGCACTAGTCAGGCCACACCTTGAGTGCTGTGTCCAGTTCTGGGCTCCTCAATGCAAAAGAAATGTTGAGATACTGGAACGTGTCCAGAGAAGGGTGACAAAGTTGGTGAGAGACCTGGAACACAAACCCTCTGAGGAGAGGCTGAGGAAGCTGGGGCTATTGAGCCTGAAGAGGAGGCTCAGGGGTGACCTCATTGCTGTCTACCAACTACCTGAAGGGAGGCTGTAGCCAGGTGGGGGTTGCTCTCTTCTCCCAGGCAACCAGCAACAGAACAAGGGGACATAGGCTCAAGTTGTGCTGGGGGAGGTCTAGACTGGATGTTAGGAGGGAGTTCTTTCCAGAGAGAGTGATTTGCCATTGGAATGGGCTGCCCAGGGAGGTGGTGGAGTTGCCATCCCTGGAGGTGTTCAATAAAAGGCTGGCTGAGGCACTTAGTGCCAAGGCCTAGTTGACTGGATAGGGCTGGGTTCTAAGTTGGACTGGATGATCTTGGAGGTCTCTTCCAACCTGGCTGATTCTATGATAAGGGAAGAATATGAATAAGCCAAGGGCTAATCCTTGCCAGTGGTGTGTGTAACTGACAGTGTGTACTTATTCTGTTTAAGCTCCAATTGTTCTTGCTGGAATTGGTAATTTCTGAATCCTGTTCTAAACAATGGGGGTTTGCATTTCACATAATATACTGTGATAATAAGAGGAATTTATTTCTATTGTAGTACTTTCAGTATCATTTTTGTTAGAAAATAGTATGTTTGATTTTACTACTCTGAAGTGATACTCTGTTATTTAACTCCCAAAATACAACAAAGAAAAATAAATGACATCATGCTTATTGCTGAATGTGGCTGTGGGGAAAAAATAGGTCATGATGGAAAATTAATGTTAGTGATTGACAATCCAAAGGGTACAGGAATCAGCAGGCTCTGAGTCTTGTCAGTTTTCCCTTCCTTATGATTCACTGAATCATAGGATGCTTTGTGTTGGAAGGGACCTTTAAAGGTCGTCTAGTCCAACCCCCCTGCAGTGAGCAGGTACATCTTTAGATCAGGTTGCTCAGAGCCCTGTCCAACCTGACCTTGAATGTTTCCAGGGATGGGGCATCAACAACTTCACTAGGTGACCTGTTCCTGTGTTTCACTACTGTCGCTGCAAAGAATGTCATTCTTGTATTTAGTCTGAATCTAACCTCTTGTAGTTTAAAACCATTACCTCTTGTTCTTTCACAAGTCCCACTGAAAAGACTGTCCCCATCTTGCTTATAGGTTCCCCTTAGGTACTGAAATGCCACAACAAGGACTTCTCAGACCCTTGTCTTCCTAGTCTGAACAATCTCAATTCTGTCTGCCTTCCTTCATAATTTTTGTCACCTTCCCCTGGACCTAGTCAAAGGCACATCCATGTCTTGTGCTGAGAACTCCAGAATCGGTAAACATTACTTCAGTTAAGAATCTCAGCAGAGTGGAGTAAAGGGATATAATCTCCTCCTTTGGCCATACTTATTCCAATGCAGCCCAGTATAAATTGGCCTTCTGTGCTGTAAGTACATCATGTCTAGCTTTTCATCCACCTGTGCTCCCAAGTCTTTCTCTGCAAGGGCTATTCTCAATCCCTTCATTCTCCAGCCTATATTGATGGTGGAAGTTGCCCCATTCCAGGTGTGGGACTTTCCACTTGGCCTTGTTGAACCTCATGAAGTTTACATCAGCCCGCTTTTCAAGCTTGTCCAGGCTTGCTTCACCCTCAACTACCAGAACTCCCTGCTTCATTATTGTCCAGTTGTAGGATACTATGTATTTAGTTAAGAATAAGGCAATATGTCTTTGTCCCTGCTGTTTTAACAACTCCAGCTACAGAATCTTGAGTCCATCCCCACTGGCTCATTCATGTTTGATTTTGGGCTTACTGGCCTCCTTTGTTTCTTACTTCCTGTTGCTACTTGCATTGGAAAGCATTTCTGTTCTTGCAAACCCAGGAATCAGATCATTATACTACACAGAGGTGTCATCTCTAGTGGCATAATATAACATGATGAGTTGTTTGTTAGTCCTGCTGCTTCCTTGTAGTCAGTGGTAATAGTGTCACGTAACAAATCATCAGCATAACATATTGGAATTTTTCATCTGTTTCAGCATGGCTTGTCAGTCACAGGTGTTTCAAAAGTAGATGAACCCTTTACAGTTCAGTTATTTTCTCAGCTTTCTTATCAGCTGTGAATTGTTTTTTTGAAGTGATACTTTGTGTTTTTATCTATCTTGTTAGTAACACATGTAAAAAAGCATTCATGTCAATTTCTGGCCTTTTGTGCTACCTACAGGCACATATTTATGTTTTACTTCCTTTTTTTCACAAAGTATCTGTGGTATAAAATGTCAGGGTGCAGCTCAAAAGCCTCCAGCTCCTTTCAGTCTACTGGATAATTTCAAATATTTCCTCTGTGCTCTTCACAAGCAATGTCTACAGTTTCCTTTCTTATTGAAAGAAGTTTTACATTTATCAATATTTATTTTAGGGGGCAGGTTTTTTTTTCTTTTATTTCTTATTTTTCTTCTGTGTTTTCTCTTGAGCTTATGAATTCTGATTTGTGCTCTTCAATCATCATGAACCACAACAGTCTATCTATAAATGATGGAAATGAGTGCATGGTCTAAGATAGAATTATAGAATCAACATGGTCATACATTTTAATCAACATGGTCTTGCATTCTGCCCTCTTCTGTCCCAAGATAAAAGGAATGCTGTCTCATACTTTGCTGGATAATGTTTAGGGTGCAGCCTGACCTTTCCTGGGAGATAAGTACATTGAAATTACTTGTGGAGTTGGAACTCAAGCTGACTGCTCCACTACATCTATACGAACTACACATTTACTTGGCCACACATGAACAGCCATTCACTCTGGAAGATCTTTTTGTGTGTAATTTTGATCTACTGAAACCTTTGTGTCAGGCTGAACTTCTTTCTTTTACAGTTCAGCATGAACAGAGGGAAGAGTCTGAAATTCTGTAGCTCTACTTAGAAAGGGGTAACAAGTGAAACATTGTTAGAAACTGCCTTCCTTTCATCATGTATTTGCTGAAGACTGTGAATAACAAGAACTGCACATACAATTTCATAAACTCCAAGCATTCTGGGGTATATCCTAACTGATGGATCTGGTGATACAGGAGGTCACTGAAGGCAAATTCATTCAGTAATTCAAAGGAGACATTTCATTAACTGACTTTATAAACCATGCTGCTAGGAAGAAGTTTGTGATTATTTCTGTAGAAATAGGAGTATGACCAAATCATCCAGATACCTCATTTCATTAGAGGCAATGGAGACTGGGAATCTAGGCCTTCTGCTTAGAAATCTCAGTCATTGATTTGAAAAGTAAGCTAGAATCAACTTATGGATGGAAACATCAATAGATACACGGGCAGGTAGACATATGCAAACATCTTTTCCGTTCATTTTTATCAACTTCAGTTTTTCAAAACCAATAATTAATCAATAACCTAGGTTTTTAAAGCAAAGATACTAAGTGGTTTTGTTGATTGTTTTTTGTTTTCCTTTATAGATGTATTTTTGAAATTGTTACAAAGTAGAATCCTTAACTGAATGCTTTCAAGTAGGGAGCTGATGTATGTTCAGTTGTGGCAGTATTTACTGAGAGTGGAACAGTTTCAGACTATTCTTGGGCTTCCCCTGGTAAGGTTGTTCCTGAAATAAAACTGTCTCCACTATTTTATATCTGTAGGTAAAACCTGCCAGATAACATAATATTTGTCTTGTAGACCAGAACAGTGAATGTGTAGAAAATTTGTATTGCTTTAGGGACATATATATTTTAGAGGAGTGATAGACTTCTATCCCTGTAAGCTCCAAATGAATCTCCACATGCTCTGTTAAAATTGAAGAGAATGATTGAAAACCTGTAGAACACAGGACAAAATCGGACTCCAGAAATCTCTATTTCTGCATAGTTCTATTTGCAAAACATTTCTTTACAAGCATTTACATTTGGTCAAATTTTCTGTGGGCTTATGTAGAAAAAAATCACACAGTGGAATAACAGGGAATAGAATCATAGAATCAACTGGGTTGGAAGAGACCTCTGAGATCATCCAGTCCAAACTGGCACCCAACCCTATCCAGTCATCTAGACCATGGCACTAAGTGTCTCATCCAGGCTTTTCTTGAACACCTCCAGGGACGGTGCCTCCACCACCTCCCTGGGCAGCCCATTCCAATGCCAATCACTCTCTCTGGCAAGACCTTCCTCCTAACATCCAGCCTAGACTTCCCCTGGCACAACTTGAGACTGTGTCCCCTTGTTCTGTTGCTGGTTGCCTGGGAGAAGAGAATAACATTTTGAGTGAATGCTTTGAAGTGGAAAAAAACCCTAGTTTCCCCTCTTTTCTTACACTATTGAAGAACATGGTAAAATTGTTGTTCAAAGGAAATTTTAGTAGCAGATGGCTGATATTTCATGCTTAAACTTAAGATACTAAGCTACTAACAGGAGAAAACAATCATGCGTGTAAGACTGTGATTAATCTAACACATGGCATTCTAAATTTATTCCAGCTATTTATTTAGATAGAACAATGACAGAAAGAAAAACCCCCACAACACTTCAGTTATTAGTCTAGCACTGTAATGAGTTTTGTGCCTGGAGGAGTGCTAAGCATTGGAAAGTTTTAAGCTTGAAAGGAACTATATGGACATTAATGGAGAAATCTGCCTACAAACAATTATTTAACATTAAGAGAGCCAAACCCAGGCTGACAGGCTGAGTAAACAAATGCAAACAGAGTGCACATTATTTGATGTTTCATTCATTACACCAGACAGTTCAATTACAATCTGAAAGACTTGCACACCAGTTAACACACTTGTTGTCCTCTGACTTTGTGGATATATGCAAAATACCTTTTGTTAATTGTGGCTGTTTGAGCTAGATTTCTAGCTCTGACATAGGGCAGAAGTGAATGTTCCAGGGATAGGCAACAGAATGGCAACAATGGATAAGTTAATATAATTTCATTGCAGCCTCAAAATCTGGGTTGTGATGAGTTTATTCTATCAGGGGAGGGATCCACCCTAACCCAAGACATTAGTAAACCTCTGTGGCAGAATCTTGGCTGAGGCAAGAAGCATTTTCGGTCAGAGTAGTTTCATTAACTCTAAAAGGGTGACACCATGCATATGTCTGGCCTTTCATTTGGTTCTTTCAGTTACTGTTCTTTAAGATCTCTTAGATATAAAATTTCACTTCTTGAGAAAGATTAATGCTTTTATGCTGTGGAAATAGAGTTTTTAAGGACTGTGAAAATGGAGAATGTGTTCTTCAATTACAAACATTCTCCTATTCCATCCTTAGTCCTTGTTTACAAAATGCTTGTAATTTTCACCTAAATAAGCCTGTAGTTTGACTGGTGAAGAATAGCTATGTCAGTATAGGCTTGTGAATATGCACATGAAATGGCATGAAATTCACTGTGATACTTTGCATGCATTTCTGGTGTGGTGTTGTCAACCTCTCCCATTGGAAGGGCAGGCTTCTGTACCCATTCTCTGCGAACCTAGCTGCTTGATGCATCTTACTGGCTCAATTAGGTCTCACTCAAGTTGGAGTTTGTGTTTCTTGAGGAGAATTCCATATTCAAAGAAACAGTGTTAAACTTTTCCTATTTCATTTGTGAACTGTGACCCTATCCCAGTACTCAGCCTGCTCCCCAGAAATGCCCTAACTCCCTGATCAGAAATTAACTCTTTCTCCACCTGTGACCATGTTCCTTGGGCACTGAATAAAAAGTAATTCAGTGTTCTGTAGGTAATTCCAATCAATGAAATTCCTCTTTCACTAATAAGGGCAGATTGCATCTCAACTATCACTAAGTTCAGTTGCAAAATGTATTTTCTTTGGGCGTTGTGGAACAGCTCTGAATTTTGGCAGTTCATAAAACAAGTACTCAAACTTCATTTTCATTAAGTCCTCCAGCGTAAGTAGTAAATATATCTTATCAGTACAGTAATGACAAAATTCAGTAGCAAATATTTGTATTAGTGCTATAAATGTTTGTTTCATTGATATTGTTGTAACTATTTGTGGAAACCCAGGGATTGGCTAATGGGATGTCTATGTGAGAACCCCGGAGGTTGATAAGTTATGGGACATTTATGTTACACCTTGAATCATGTGAGAAGTATGGGAGTAAAAAATAATGAAGTGCTGCACCCTTGAAGCAGATGGGAAAGACAACTGGGGAGAAATGCACCTGTTCACATAAAGATAAAGCAGTGGGCTTCAGTGGGGTAGGCTGTGGGAACATGAATCATACCATGCACAAACTCCTCAGTAAATAGACATTGACTCTGCAGATCTTGGCCATTTGGCCCGCTCTGCTTCCCTCCTTGCATTCTGGTGAATCAATTTGCATTTTCAGCTCTTTGACAAAACTGGCTGGCTCAGGATCAGCATATTGCCCAAAATGCTTGGGAAAATCCACAACTATGTATTTGGAATAGAAGTAGGAAAGGATTGCATGTGTGTATTGATAAAAATAATACCTGTCATTTGACCAGCTCATGTTTTTAAAACCAATGGATAACCTTCAGGATAAATGAGCTTATTCTTAGCTTAGTGTTATTAATATCAGTGAAAAGTACTTAGCAATTTTTCTTGATTTGAACAGCAAATGGGAAGATACTGATGATAGATTAAAAAATGTCAAAAGCCAGTGACACCAACCTGTCATGGCGTTTCATTGCATTTGTATGATTGCTGTTGTGATTCAGTGACACTGAATAAGTCACTGAAGTCATGCATAAGATAGCCAAGCTTTGGTTCTAGTAATAGCACCTCTACCATCTATGTTTACTGTCTTAAGTGTTCTGTGAAATAGCTACATGTGAAGTTCATTTTTATTGCACTTGTCTTAGTCACGCTTGCAGCATTGTGGGTGTAGATAGATAGCAGCCTGGTAAGACAGGGTGCTGCTCTGTTTGAAGTAGTGCCATTTTTAATGATTCACAGGTTTTTAAAATAGAACAAAATAATGCATATAAGCCTTTCTGGCTCTAAAGCAACTACATTTTCATCCTGAACACCAGAGAATCTACCTAGAGTGGAAAATTGTGACTTATTCACTTCCAGCATTTCCATCATCAACAGTTGCTATGACACTTGCTATAAAGGCATTTGAGTGAGTTAATAAACTAAGAAATACTGATTTCATTTTCAAGGTTTCTCCCGACATCACTATTTCTTTTTCCTGGTTTCTATATGGGCAAAATAAAACAGACAAAGGAAAGTTTCTTGAAATTAGATGTTTAGTTGTTTGGTTTTTTTTTTTAAATGTAGACTGGTTTGCTCTCATGGTAGGGCAGCAATCCTATTATAGATAAGATACAAATTTCTGAGAAATCTAAAGGGACTGAAGCCTGAGTGATGCTTTTAAATACAGACAATTTAAGAACTGAGTCTTTTTACAATATCAGAGATTATTTTTTTTAATCCCTTACCAGATGTCTCTTAAAGAGAATTAATCTGAAAAATGATGAAAGAAATGGAACAGTCTTCTCATGTAACAATACTTTTTTTACAACAGTCTTAATTCCATATTCACCAGTAACCATTCCATAATCAAATCCTCACCTAACAAACATGAATGTGTTTAGCCTTTGGAATAAATCTTGGATGAATTTAACACTGAAGAGCTGTAATGTTAGTTACACTATATGTATTGAGCATCTTGTTGGAAGTGATCATTTTTCAGTCTATGAGATGGTTTTCATTTATCTATTTCTCTTAGGAAAGACCTTATAGTTACAAAGATGCACTGTTCACATGATGCTTGAATGCCTGAAAAAGAACAACTTGAAAAACATATTACAAACCTGTTTATGTCTGACTATGAAGACGCTTGGTGAATTGTAATGGTTTCATTTTCTTTTTATTTTTTTTATCAAGTTTTCATTGTTTTTCTAATGGTGCTTGTGAAGACAAGGTTAGTTTATTTAAATAAATGTTTGAATGTAATAGTTTAATTTTTGGCACTAGTTGAACTCCGCTTTCTAAAAGGGTTCTAGAACTTGGAGATCCCAACAGGCACCTCACAGATTCAACATGTAATAGCAGCTCAAGTCACCCACCTGCCATTCCACTGTTTCATGATTTTCTAAATCCATTACAGATCATTGAAAGCTTTATGCAGTCAGAAACCTTGTTTTCTTTGGGAAATTTTTGTTGGATGTTCAAGGACCACAAGTGGCTGGCTGAAATGCTCAGCAAAGTGCATGCATAATCATTTAATTATGTTTGGAATAATAGGTAGCTACTATGATTGATAGTTTGATATCAAAGAAAAATCTCCTCTCTTGAGGCAGATAGACAATTCCATTTTATCTCAGCAGGAGGATTCAACTTTTCTATCAAAGTGTTATGCTAATTCCAGTAGGTAAAAAAGGTATCTGCAAAGCAGCTCCTTAGAACATGGATTTGAGTTCTTGCCCTAGTGGACACTAGTTTCTAGAGAGAACCTCTTAAAAATGAGAGGCAATCTATTTAAAAAAATAATGCAGAATTCAGCACAAATCCTCCAGCTCTGTGTCTCTGTGTAGAAGGTAAGAAAACAAAACTAAGTTTTCCTTAACTAGTTTAATTTATGGTAGCTACTATCTGCTCATCTTACAAAATATGGCTTGTCTTAAACTGCTTTCATGACGGGCTCTTTGTTTCAGCAAAATGCGAGAGGTAGACATTAATGTAAGTCCCAGGCAGGGAGAAGTTTATACAAATTGAAATAGAAAAACCAAGTAACTCTTTCTGGCTTTGCTCTAGTTCAGAATGCTAATTCTGTCCTAATTTTGAATGAGGAATAACAAGTATGAGAATGTGTTCTGCTTTCCTAAGGTTGTTGCGGGCATGGAAATGTTAAGCATATAAAAGAGTTATCTGTGATTGCATGCAACAGTAATCATAGAATCAACCAGGTTGGAAGAGAAATCCAAGATCATCCAGTCCAACCTAACACCCAGCCCTAGCCAGTCAATGAGACCATGGCATTAAGTGCCTCATCCAGTCCTTTCTTGAACACCTCCAGTGATGGTGACTCCACCTTCCTGGGCACCCTGTTCCAGTGCCTGACCACCTGCTCAGTAAAGAACTTCCTCCCAACATCCAACCTAAACCTCCCCGATGCAACTTGAGGCCATTTCCTCGTGCCCTATCACTAGTAATTCAGGAGAAGAGTCCACCTCCAGCCTCACCACAACCTCCTTTTAGGTTGAAGAGCCAGAGAACTTCTAATCGATTAATTTATTGGTTGAACTTTTAGGCTATATAGTGGATGTATTGAATTTTGCATAGGCAGGCTGCAAAACTTAGAAAACAATATTGTGCCAGATGTCCATGGTTATGGCTAACACCGTTCAAGGTGAAGTGAATCTTAAGGTAGACTGAATCTTTTTTTCTTTTAATTACAGCAGTAATCAGAAATTAATTTGAGTCCCCATTAAACTGACAGAATTTCTTAGTGTCTAAATAAATCATGCAAACTAGAAGGGAGTCCATGGTATTATTTTATTCTAGAAGTGGGGAAACTTTAATGTGCAGATCTAGATTCATCTGCTTGTTCAGCTCCAGAAGTAGCTTTTTTGTCTTAGCTGAGGCATGAAGAAATCTTGCCATTGTACTGGCAATATTAGTGCATCACATTCTATGGCTTGAGCTTTTGCTGTTGTGTGTTTCATTAAAAAATGAAGAAAGTATTTTTCCTGGGACTCATGGCCCTTTGGAGAGCTAGAAGCAAATTCAATTTTCTTCTTGCCCCTGGAGCTATAAAGAGCTTCTGGTACAGTACTGCCTTTTGATTACATGGCTGACAGGTTGCTTACTACATGTTTTGTTCTAGTACAATGAGGTAGAAGACTTAAATTTACCTTGGGCTTAATCCAGGTATTACTGTGAAGACTTTCAGGATGATGATAACAGTGGAAAACAGAAAACTTCTTACTTTTGCTATATGTTTCCAAATAGAAATTTTATTTAATTTGACTTGTGTCTGGCATAATTCAGAGACTTGATTTAGCTGATGAACAGTGTGAACTACAGGGGTCATTGTTCTCTTTTTCCTCTGTTATATAAAAGCACTCTACATATTACATTTCTGATTTATCTGAGGGGCTATTCAACTAAGAATAACCCCCCATCATCCTTATGAAGACATATCACACCAATCTAGCCTTCTAATTGGGTTCTCTGCTGTTCTCAAGTAATTCTTACTCTTTGTTTCTGCTCCAGTTTATTAGCCTTAGGGGAGAACATTTAGTTTCTGTAGGAAACTATCCAAACTCAGACTACAACTCAGCAACAACAGGAGATTTTAGCTCCGCGCTGTGTAGCTGTCTTTATATCCTATCTTTAACTCTATATACACGCTAGGAGCAAATTATTTCCTTCAGTATAGAAGAAATTGTTGCAGATGCTTATATATAAAATAATTCCTGACAGAAAGCAAAAACCAAAGAATCTGAGTTCATTGAATTCTTTTTGTAAGACTTCTTTCTTTCTTTTTCTTTTTCTCCTTTTTTTTTCCTTTAATTTGTGGGGAAAACTGAATTGATTTGTTGAGCAATGTCAGTGTTAAATATGGCTTACAGTACAGAGAAATTATACTGTTTGATATATCAATCTTACATCTGGACATCTGAGGCATTATATCACAATCTGAGTAATGTTTGTGTCTTGTGGGCAATTGTTTTATTGCTGGAACAAGACATTACATATACACAGCAGTAGTATTTATTGTTCATTGAGCCTCAGAAGTTAGGAATGGAACATGACCTATTAGGTCTTCCAGGCTATTTCTCCACAAAATCAGAGCATTTTTGCAAGTACAACTTGATGACAGCTAGATATATAAGCATGGCAAGAGTGCTGTGCCCCTGTACTCAGACCTGGTGAGGCCACAGCTTGAGTTCAGTTTTGAGTGCCACAGTATGAGAAAGGCATCAAGGTCCTGGAGGGTGTCCAGAGAAAAGCAACAAGGCTGATGAGGGATTTGAAGGTCATCTCATATGAGGAGCAGCTGTGGAAATGGGAGTTATTTTAGTCTGGAGAAGAAAAGGCTAAGTGGAGAACTTACTGCTCTCTGCAACTACCCAAACAAAAGTTGTTGTGAGGCCACTGTTGATCTCTTCTCACAAGTAACTGGCAATAGGATGAGAGGAAATGGCCTTAAGTTGTGCCAGGAGAGGTTTAGATTGGGTGTTAGGCAAAATTTCTTTATTGAAACTGTGGTGAGGCATTGCAACAGACTTATTAGAAGTGGGGTA
The DNA here is from genome assembly GCF_015220805.1 of Pogoniulus pusillus. Classification (NCBI taxonomy): domain Eukaryota; kingdom Metazoa; phylum Chordata; class Aves; order Piciformes; family Lybiidae; genus Pogoniulus; species Pogoniulus pusillus. The sequence goes on along the minus strand of NC_087281.1, from coordinate 19,299,624 downwards.
GAGATCTCATTCCTGAAAGTGTTGAAGAAGAGTGTAAAGGTGGAGCTTCAAGATACAGTTTAGTGGTCATAGTAGTTGGATTGTGGTTGGACTTGATGATCTTAATGTCTCTTCCAACCTAGAATTTACTTCTCTGGGAAAGCATCAGAAGGAATAACCAATACTTTTTGTAGTGTTTGAACCAAAATCTGCCTGCTTTACCTTACTAATGAAGTTTGTTCTCAAAAATGAGGATTGTAAACAGTATTACACTATAGTTTTAGTGATAGAATCATAGAATCACAGAATTGTCAGGGCTGGAAGGGACCTCAAGGATCATCTAGTTCCAACCCCCCTGCCATGGGCGAGGACATCTTGCACTAGATCAAGTTGCTAAGAGTCCCATCCAGCCTGGCCTTACAGACCTCCAGGAATGGGACTTCAGTCATTAGTAAGATGAAAAGTCTGTCATGGCTCCCATTATTTATGTAATGTGTCAATTTATTTAGGAAATTACTCAAGAATTTCAGTCAGAATTAGTACTTTGATCTGTAAGGTGACCACTTCGTGTTGCTAGGACAGTATACAGAGCAAGTAATTTCTCAGTATATGTGAGCTGAACAGAATCAGGCCTGGAACACAAACCCTATGAGGAGAGGCTGAGTGAGCTGGGGGTGTTTAGCCTGGAGAAGAGGAGGCTTGGGGGGACCTCATTGCTGTCTACAACTACCTGAAGGGACATTGTAGCCAGGTGGGGGTTGGTCTCTTCTCCCAGGCAACCAGCAACAGAACAAGGGGACACAGTCTCAAGTTGTGCTGGGGGAGGTACAGGCTGGATGTTAGGAGGAAGTTTTTGCCAGAGAGAGTGATGGGCATTGGAATGGGCTGCCCAGGGAGGTGGAGGAGTCACCATCCCTGGAGGTGTTCAAGAAAAGCCTGGCTGAGGCACTTAGTGCCATGGTCTAGTTGACTGGCTAGGGCTGGGTGCTAGGTTGGGCTGGATGATCTTGGAGGTCTCTTCCAACCTGGTTGATTCTATGTAAATCATGGCCTTAGTAACCATAATGGGTAACTGTCGTAGCACTTCTTGTGCTGTTACTGTATTATCAGAGACTAACTAAAAGTAAGTAGCTACTAATTGCCCACTGTGATTTTAAAAACAAGGTTTTCAAAGGATTAACTTTTATAACAAGTAACTGTCTTCATTTTATTTTATCTTTATTTCTACCTGGCGTAAAAGAAAAGCTCACATAATGATCATTGATATCACAGATGAGGATGGAATTTCTCATTGATGCTGTAACAAAACATGTTAGAGGATGAAATTCCCACTGCTACCTTTTTACTTAAGTATCTTGTTTTCTGTCACAACTACTTTTAGGATGATTTGTTTTTTATTTTGAATGCTGCCACCTGTAGAGAAAGGCTATGTCTTCAATAACAGCTCTATATCCCTCACTTCTATACTTTACAATTGCAAATGGAAAGATGTTTGTGTAATTGCCCCATGGAAACAATAGCTTGGCAAAAAAAAAAAGGCATAATTTAGACCTTATGTGCCCAGCTGGCATGTGCGACTTCAGCACCTGCAAATGTAAGCTATAGTGCTAAGGATGTGTGTCTCATTCATTGTGAGCTTAGGAAAGCTATTGGCAATTCCAAGATACAGGATAAATAAAAGGATAAAACAGGAAAATGGCTCCCCAGCTTCAGAAATTTGACATGGCAGTCTTTAGGCTTGTCTCTCTTTTCTCCCCCTTTCTGCACCTGGCAGATTTTTCTGGTTTTAATTTTAAAATGAAATATGCAGCATATTAAAAGCTTCTATAATATGAAAGCAATCAATTCAAGCCTACGATTTCAGCTGTGTCTTATGCTTACTCATTTCTATGTTTCTTGAGTAGTGGTATATAAAGAAATCTAGCACAAGACCAAGTAAGAATATAATTAAGTTTTGTATGCATGGTTACTGGGAGCTCATACCTTAGCTTGAGTTTATTCTGATAAGCCTAATGAATGGAATTTGAATAGCAGTTTTAAGAGTCCCTCTGCTCCTCATCTACCCACTTACAAAATATTTGTCAACTCAGTCTGGGAGCTTGCGAGCTCTACAGCCATTGCTCTTGAGCAGTGGGCTTTGGTAAGGAAAAATGGGCAAATGACACAAAATACAAGCTCTGAGCTTAACTTGAAAAGTTTTTTAGCTACTGTTTCTGTTTCTCACATTCATCTATAGCTGGAACTTAAGAAGCAGTGTCAAATATTTGTAGTATTATGTAGGCAAAGGATTTAAAAGTTTGTAAAATTTGAACCACTGAGAATGAGGCACTTTGGATCCTGGTGACCTTTTAAAGCAGGACTCTGCTTTATTTTCTGCTCTACAGCATCACCAACAAATCCAGTTATGAAACTTTTAACACCTGTATGTCCTGGTAGGGCATAAATCCTGCCAGGCAGGTTTAACTCTTGCTCTCCTCATCCTGTCGAAGTGGGGTCTGTGAGCCAGTAGATGAGCAAAAATAAGGGTTTTGTCCCAGCAAAGCCTTGAGGGCTAGGGGAGTTAGCACCTCGTGTCGGGTGTCTTGTGCTGCCCTCACCGTGCCTGCATAGTCAAAGGAGGCAGGAAGCTTTGAATTCATTGGCCAGAACAATGCTGCTAGTGCCTATTGGCCAGTTTGATTTCAAAATGAAGTATGTAAAGGGAGATGATGTAGAAACTGTGCCTTTCTACTTTAGCATTTCTACAGGAGCCTTTGTCTGCATCAGCCTTCCTATCTCTCGTCACTCACAGCGGGTTAACAAACAGCCATGTGTATGCAGCTCCCACTAGTAGCTTAGCAGCATTTCTTCCCTCTGCCTGAAATATTTGTATTTTAGCCCGGGATCATTGTGCATTTGAAAGCATCTTTCATACAGGAGACCTACTCAGGGATCAAAGAGTCATGAGGATATATACTGGAGTGAATGCCAAGACTCCATAGGCATAGATGGAATTTTCCTGGTTTTGCATTGTTATTTTCCAAGTTCTGATTGTTTAAACTGTTTAATTCTGTGCAATTGCTTCCTGTCAACCAAAACAATCTAAAGAACCTCAGGGAATTTCCCCAAGTTTTGCATATTAATCATAGAATCAACCAAGTTGGAAGAGACATCCAAGATCATCCACTCCAACCTAGCACCCACCCTAGCCAGTCAACCAGACCATGGCACTAAGTGCCTCATCCAAGGTTTTTTTTGAACACCTCCAGGGATGGTGACTCCACCACCTTCCTGGGCAGCCCATTCCAATGCCAATCACTCTCTCTGCCAACAACTTCCTCCTAACATCCAGCCTATACCTCCCCCGGCACAACTTGAGACTGTGTCCCCTTGTTCTGTTGGTGGTTGCCTGGGAGAAGAGGCCAACCCCCACCTGGCTACAATGTCCCTTCAGGTAGTTGTAGACAGCAATGAGGTTCCCCCTGAGCCTCCTCTTCTGCAGGCTAAACACCCCCAGCTCCCTCAGCCTCTCCTCACAGGGTTTGTGTTCCAGGCCCCTCACCAGCTTTGTTGCCCTTCTCTGGACACGTTCCAGCACCTCAACATCTCTCTTGAATTGAGGGGCCCAGAACTGGACACAGTACTCAAGGTGTGACCTGACCAGTGCTGAGTACCGGGGAAGAATAACCTCCCTTGTCCTACTGGCCACACTGTTCCTGATGCAGGCCAGGATGCCATTGGCTTTCTTGGCCACCATAACCAATTATTAATTTCTGCTACAACTTGATACTTACTGTCAGGATGCTTTTTTTTTTTTCTTAGAAGGTTTTTCTGCAGTTCTGCTGGAGCTATATGTGGATGGTACAGTGTTTGGCAGAAAGCCAAATGTAATCTGGGAACCTGCTTAAAGATGAGAGGCACTAAGCCATGTGTGCAAAGTTTTGGTCATTATCTTTGCCGGTGCATAAATGTATGCATTTTTTGATTGCAGGTTAGAGAGTAAATCTGACTCCTAATTTTATTTGTGCTTCCATGTGTGTCCCATAGGGAGGGAAAGCACAGAAACAATTATAGTAGGGATATATTGAGGTTGCTTATTAGCACATCTGCCCTTGGTAGATAACCTGAAAAGGCATGCGTCCTTATGCTCATCTTTTTTCAAGCAACTGACAATCTGCTAATGGGGTGTGAGTGTAACCCCCTCCTGGAAGAGAGTATAGTCTGTGCTTTCAGCAGCCAGGCTGACAGCTGGGTGAAGGCTAACCACATGAAGTTCATTAAGGACAAGTGCAGGGTCCTGCATCTGGGGAGGAATAACAACAGATTGGAGGCTGCCCTACAGGAAAGCAGCTCCATAGAGAAAGCCCTTGGAGTCCTAGTGATCAGCAAGTTCACTGTGGAATAGCAATGTGACAATCCAACAAACATCTTTTTTTCCCACTGTGTCCCAGGTTGGTAACTATAGGGTTAAAAAAAGTCCTCTGGGGACTAGCAAATTGTTATTCAACCCCATAATTCTGCAATCTCCTTATAAACTTACAGCGAGGTCAGCTCGTGCTCCTTTCCTCCTCCTCCTGTCCTGCGTCTGGCAGGGGCCACTTCATTGGGAAGAACATGTAAGCAGTAGGCCTGTCTTGGGGCCTCCAGAGGCTTGTGTTTAGGCCTCTTGGATGGTGGAGGCATTGGGGGGGGGGTGTGGAATTGAAGCACTGGGGAGTATAGATTTAGTTTTTTGTTGGGGGAAAATTCAAGGGAGTTTGTGGGGGATGCAGTAATTGCTTTGTAATGTCTTCTCTGTACCTCTCTCCAAATAGAATTCTGTATTTTTTTTCTCCAATTTCATTTGAGAGCTTCATTTCTGTCAGCTATCTTTAAAAACCACAACACACTCTCAGTTCAAGAACCTGGCTTAAAGTGAACAGTCATCACAAGGCGTCAGGCCATACCTTGAGTACTGTGTCCAGTTCTGAGCCACTCAATTCAGGAGAGCTGTTGAGACACTGGAAGGTGTCCAGAGAAGGGTGACAAAGATGGTGAGAGGCCTGGAACACAAACCCTGTGAGGAGAGGCTGAGGGAGCTGGGGGTGTTTAGCCTGGAGAAGAGGAGACTCAGGGGGGACCTCATTGCTGTCTATAACTACCTGAAGGGAGGTTGTAGCCAGGTGGGGTTGGTCTCTTCTCCCAGACAACCAGCAACAGAAGGGGACACAGTCTCAAGTTGTGCCAGAGGAGATATAGGCTGGATGTTAGGAGGAAGTTCTTCACAGAGAGAGTGATTGGAATGGGCTGCCCAGGAAGGTGGTGGAGTCACCATCCCTGGAGGTGTTCAAGAAAAGCCTGGCTGAGGCACTTAGTGCCATGGTCTGGTTGACTGGCTAGGGCTGGGTGCTAGGTTGGGCTGGATGATCTTGGAGGTCTCTTCCAACTTGGCTGATTCTCTGATTCTGAGAGAAATCCTTAAGTGTTCTGATATGTTTGGTTCTAAAACCAATTGTGTCATAACAATAAAGCTTCCAAGTACAGGAAGAAAGCCTGTTGAAAACAGTAGGCTAATCTAGAAGCTGAGTAACATTCCACATTTATCTGGAATTAGTGGAAGAGAGAAAACCTAATTAAGGTGAGCTAGAACTGCTAACAGCAGGATTTTAATCCTTACATTGTAAGATGTGGTCAAGACAGACCCCGCTCTTTGGTAGGCAAGTTTTCCATTACAGCCCCTACTGAAAAATGTACCACATCTTCAGCTTAATAAAACATGGAAATTGAACTCTTAAAAAATGCATTGAAAATTGTGTGTAAAATCACCTCAGCATATATACTGAGCATTATGTAAATCCAGTTGCCTAATAGCACATTTTGTTATGTGACTGAAAACTTGCAGGAGGCCTAATTTAAATGTGCACATCAGTTTTTATTACCTTTATATGTGACAAAACCTGTGCAAAGCCATGGAAGGTGATAAATGCACTCCTGTATTGCGTTTCCCAGTAGGTATACACATGTATCATCCAGAGATAGGACCGTGGCACGTCCTTCATGATTTTACTTGTAGCCACTGTCATAAATATTCTTGCTGAGTGCTAAAAGCAGAGATGTGCATGATTCATTGCATCTTCTCAGTCATATAGGAGTTTTCAAATTGCAGCAGATCCAATTAGGATCTTAAAATCCCTGATGTATTTACTGCAGATACTGCAATCTCCGCATAGCTCGCAATGCCAGCTGTTAGCAGTGAATCCTGTTGCCTGAAGACTCCAAATGTGCAATAACATTTTGAGACATAGTAGAAGGTTGCAACTGCTTCCTGAAGGCATCTAATGGTCTGTAGGTCTAAGACTTGACTGGACAATAAGCAATATTCTGTTATTGTTCTAGTCATGGAGGAAAATTATTTGGCTTCTTTTCAGTGCTTTGTAAAAAGGAAACTTCTTGTAAAGTACTGTGTCTTTTTGAACAGAAAATGATAGAATGAAATCCTGAAAGTCTGAGCTCCTTGGGCAGTTACTGTCTAAAGGACCTACAAAAATAACCTGACTTTGGCATATAGGACTTCTACTGTTAGACAATTTAAAAGGAAATAGCTTTTATAAATCTCTATGAAGAATGTTGGCATAGCACATTAGAGAATATTTCTTCACTGAATAGGATGTCAAACATTGGAACAGTCTGCCCAGGAAAGTGGTTGAGTCACCATCTCTGGAGGTATTTATAAGACATGCAGATGTGTTGCTCAGGGATTGGTTAGGGCTGGGTGATAGGTTGGACTGGATGATCTTGGAGGTCTCTTCCAACCTGGTTGATTCTATGATTCTATGGTTTAGCACTGGACTTGACAGTTCTAGCTTAATGCTTGGACTCAATGATCTTAAAGGTCTTTCCCAACCCCAATAATTCTATGATTTTTTAACTTGAGACAAAGCTTCTGCTGAAAATATGAACCTCACATTAGCTTCATTGCTGCCCCAAGGCAACAAATTCCAAACCCAAGGATTGTACACTGAAATTATGTAGCCTCCAGTCACAAAACCTGCACACAAACAATCTTAAAAGGACTGTCCTACCTTATGGAAACAATTGCATTGAGACAGGAAATGTTTTCTAATGCTCCATACTAAAAAATACACAGCTAAAAATGTCTGCTAATTTATATGGAAAAATAAATGCTCTTCAAATTATAGGAGAATGCATCAAACCAGAAACAGAAGGCAAAACATGTTTCACCTGATATCTTTTCATCTGCAGCATTGATACATGCTGCATAATTAACCTGCCCCAGTTATCACCAAAGGAAAATCTACCAAATCATCCATAGTTCCTATGCAACAGGAACTGGAAGTTGCAGTAGTGTTTTGTTTTGTTTTGTTTTTTCATTCTGTGTTCTGCAGCTGAGTAAAACCTAACATGCACTATGTAACTGCAGATATTGGTCAATAAAATGACAGAGTAACTGATTGTGCTAGCTTGAAGCAGGGTAGAATGTTTTGGTGAGAAGAACTAGATCATAGGCTGTGAAAGGAAAACAGTGGTGATGTCTGCTTCCCTCAGAGTCTTGCTGAAGAAGAAATGAAAACATTAGATAACACTCTTGCCATTTTGTCTCGCTCTCTGGCTGAGCTTCTGACTGAGCTGCATCTCCCTAACCTCACCTTCTGCTCCTTAACCTCTTGGCTGAACCTCTGTTCTTCCTTGGGACCGGGGTAAGGTTGAGAGGGGCAGGTGCAGAGGTGGTTGAGAGCCCCTCCTGGGGACTCAGGTTTCTGGGAGGGCTGTTGTGTTTCTGTATTATCTTTTATTTTGTATATTTCTGTATATAAAACTGTATATCTACTGTAAATATCTGCTTGTATATTGTGCTAGCTGTAAATAAATAGCTTCATTTATATTCCCAGAGCTGGCTGAGTCTAGTCTGGGTGATTTCTAAAGTGTGGGGTGCAGGGAACACCCAAACCATCACACTCGTTCAGCTTGAGTGTTCAAGCCATGGCTGCTGCCTTAATAGGAATGACTTCATAGGAGCACAGGGGATAACTTTGGAATTGGACAGGTATCACATTTACCTGTTAGTTTTGGGGTTTTTTTTTAAGTTCTTGGAGATTTCTCTAATTCTGATATTGAGGAGAAAGAAATAATGACATTCAGACCTTTCTTGCTGTGTGAGAAATGAGTGTAATCTGTGATGATGAACAAAGCAGAGGATATGCATTTAATATTTTGTCAGTGGCCCAGAGGTATGACAGCTAAGAAATATCTAAACTTTTAGAGAAGTGACCAGACTGTCTCTGTACATCCACAAGTGGGAATTTATCAGTCAGCCTTTTTTTTCCTTAAATAAAGAAAAAAATCCATTAACTTCAAGACTGAAATTTTACTATTGTGTTTATAGAGTGCAAGAGAAGCTGAGTCCCAAGTGGTAATTTTACAATTATCTATCTAGTTGAAAATAGCATTAATTTGGAGAAACCATTAACACAATGTGAAGAATAACATGGGAAAAAATGTTAACATCTTTGCAGATTTGTGCTGAGGCTGTTATATAATATTTCTGCCTAAGAAACTGCAGCAGAATTGATTGAATAACCCCTAAGAAATAACATTTTTATTCATAGATTTTTTTACTGTCACTTGAAAAAGGATACAATACATTCATCACATCAGAAGTATGATATATTCTTCTAAGTAAAAAAAAATACATCTACTTTAATTGCTGTTTAATTGTGATGAACCTTACATCATGGGAATACTACACACAACAAAGCTGATTCTTTCATTGTGTCACTTTTCACCTGAATACCTGCATTAAAATCAATATCAGGAAGAATATGTGGCTTTAGAATCCCAACTAAGCCTTATTGTTACCATTCATTAAGTCAAGAAAAAATTCCATAAATGAAGTAACCTTGTCTGAACCTATGGAACTGTGAAAAAAAAATCTGTGTCTGATCCTTACAACTTTATCTTACTGTAGCCATTCAATAACTTTTACATAGTTATTTAAAAAAAACAAACCAACAAACAAAAAACCAAAAGCTTGAAAATTGTTTATTATTCCCTGCCAAAGTCCTGCTTGAAGTGTTTCTGCCTGCAAAGCACTTACATCTATACAATTGTTCTGTATTCTAGCTACAGAAGTAGACCAAATAATCCTGATATTCCTTAGATTACTAGGTCTGTTTTCTAGCATTTCTTTTCCATTAAAAACACTCTAGTTTTGATATATTATGTTTTAAAATATCTGTGTGGTTTAGAGAGAAGTCTTACTTCACATAGTTTCTATCTTCATTGAACAGTTCACTGTCATGACACTGCAAAAGCTTCAGTACTCACATTTTTCTAAGTGGCAGGTAAGGTTACTTGTCAAATTCAGAAGTGATATAAGGCCACTGAATTCAGTGCAATAATATCTAATATGCATATGGATCACTTGTTTCATCCAATAATAATATAGATGCCCTCTAAATATCTTATTCTATCACTTTCTTTCAGGTTACAGATCTGAGATGTCTAAATTTCTGTATGCAGAATCACAAAAGAATTTTCCCTAATTCTTCAGAGACGTTGAAATCCTTTAACTCCAGTGAGCTTTCACTCCATGAGAGTCTTAAGCTGAAGGTTCCATAACGGTAAGGTTGAATATCTTGCTACTATTTGTGAAAGTTTGAATCCTAACTTTCAGATTTTCAATCATGTTGCATATTTGTTGCAAGGGGATAGACACGTAGTGTAAGTGATATAAGGAAGGCAACTGGGAACAAGCAAGCTATGAAATAATAGAGGCTTTGCTCAGGGGAAGGAATAACTGCTTTCATGTTAAATGTGCTCTCACTCTGTGTCACAGACTAAACTGACACAGCATGCACCAGGGAAAAAGCTCTTTAGATTGCTGAGGAGATATTTATTTGCTTATAGCTGTAATTTCATCAGAATGCTAAAAGCTCCAACCGAAAGCAGTGAAGTTAATCTATTGTGGCAATTTGCTCTGAAAACAGGAAAAGTCCTTAAAACTAATAGTTTATGCTTACTTAGACTACAGTGTTCTACCTCTTGAGATAGCCTTTGCTTCAGCCTTTTAGTTAAAACAAATGAAAGAATGAAAATTACAATACATGAGTGAAACAGAGAAAAGCAATCAGTGGTTCCTTCACAGCTCTATCAGTTGGAGGATCCATTAACCTACAGCTCTTATTAGGTGACCTTAGAGGAACCCACAGAAGATAAACTCCAAGGGAGTTGTACTTCTCACTAGAAGCCTCCTGGTATCACCGAAGCAAGCAATTAAATGTCTTAGCTGTATTTTTTTTTCTCTTTTCATTTGGATATGAGAAGGTATGTTGTTTTCACTTCAGTGTTCATCAGAATTGTCCAGAAAATTCTGATGGTTGCTGGTTTCTTTCAGTGTCTAAACAAAATCAGTGTTTTACCCCTTTTTCCTCTCTACATCTAATTCCTTTCTTTCCAAAAGAGGGAGACAGGAAGGCATCCTATTATTGTATTGCTCTGTTAGGTGTTTTGGACTCTAGGAAGCTAAATCAGACCAATACAGATAGATAGAGCAAATGTCACAAGATATTTATTTATATGCTAATTGTGGATGATGTCTTTTTCATGTTCCTGAATGTAAGTAAGCAGGGAACCACATGAAGATTTAGTTAAATATATAGCTTGGGAAAAAAAATGATTATGAGAAAAATTGCTGCATACTCTGTTAAAGGAGTTTGACAGGTATCTCCTATTCCCCAAAGGTCCTCTCAAACCCATTAAACTCCTCTGCAAGAGAAAGTGATTTCACTGACTTTGGTGTAATATTTAGAAGAACAACAGAATAAACAAACTCAGGAGATTTCTTTTCTTTAAAAAAAAAAAAGTCTATCATAGAAATAAGAAACAAGTTATAAGAATTCTTTCTCATAAAGTTGCTGGGACTTCCCCTAGAAGAAACTTTGGACAGATAAGTTGTAGTTTGGATTTTTCTCTCCCCACCCTCTGTACACAAAGCCTGGAGAGAGGCTGTACACAACCAACCTGCTCACTTTCTCTCCCTTCCCCTCCAGCTACCTTGCAAAGTCAAAACAGAATGTGGTCTGTCTGCATGTGTTAATGAAGGGAAAAATAATTGATGCAAGATGGTATTTTTCCAAAATTAATATTGTTTATTAATTTTGGTATTCAGAACTCTCACCACCCTTGGCCACTAAATTTTAATAGTATTTGGTTCTTCTCATGGTCATGGAAACCAAAATTCCTATGGTCTCACTGAGTGGGAGAAGTTTTGATTTTCTGTATTACTTCTATATAATCATAAATATCTGTATGTATTGTAGATGTATGCTTGTAAATATGTGCCAGGCTGTAAATGTAATTAACTTCTAGCCATCTGAGTTAGCCTGGCGATTCCAAGAGGGAGGAGGCAAATTCCCAACCCACATCAGGTGTCCCTGCCCATGGCAGAGGGCTTGGAATTGGATGACATTTGAGGTCACTTCCAGCCCTGACAGTTCTGTGATTCTGTGCTGTTCTAATCTACTTACCAATGTTTTTAGTGTTTATATAAGTAGGCATCCAGTCAAGGGAAAGATGCAATTAAGTAGCTGGTAAGGACTTGATGATCTCCTTGGGTGGCTTCCAACCCCTAATATCCTGTGAAAGATATATCTGCCTGATAAGTCTTAAGCTCAGAGCAAGAAAGAGGAAGAAAAGCTTCTGTTTAACTGCATGTTGTGAGAAACATAGGGTCTGTCTTTGTCTTTGGCACACTTGAGCACACCTATTTTAATGTGGGCTGGCTTAGCCTTTACTCAAATGTGACCTGTATTGTAGAGCATGATGTTATAGTAACAGTTATGATGAGTCTGCACTATGGTAGTACTATCTTGGCTTAGATGGGCAGCAGACAGTGAGCCAGCATGGCTTTATGTTCCTATATACAGATGCTTCTGAAGTAATGTAATTTAGTCTTTAAAAGCCTACAGATCAGTGTGTTTTGCTAACCAAAATACCCAAGAATAGACAAATTATGATTCCAGCTCATATAGAACAATATTCTCTCTGCTCATACAACGTGTCTTGAGAGACAAGTGCCCTGCAAAGAAGAGTGGTAGTGTAGCTAATGTGAAAGGATTAAATTCTCATTTATGTGGGAGGTTAGACTAATATCCAGAGTTTTGCATTCACAGAAAAATCATTCTTGTGATAAGCTAACACTAACCTTGATGTTAAAAAATGGCCACTTTAAAATGTCTACCATAATATTAGAGGAAATAGGGACAATTTCTTCAGAGTGTGGTTCCAGGAAGAAAATGAGATTTTGAAATTACAAGTCACTTTTAGGTTGGAGGAATAACTGAGGCAACACATTGCCATGCTGGGCAGGAACTTTTTGCCATTGGTCCCTGTCAAAGAAGTAGGGGGAGGTGGGCAAGGCAGGAGTTTGCTTGCTGCCTTGACCATGGACTTGCCTCTGTTCCCTCTTTTCCTTATTGTTCCCCCACCAGAACAAAGGCAATGAACTAAGAGGGGTACTTGACTCTCAGTACTTTTTAGTGGGTGTTCCTGACTCTTCTTCAGAGCAAGCAGAGCCTGGATTCAGCAGTCAATCTCATCCTCAGCAATCCTGGTGCTTCTAAGGCTTTCAAGTCTGTCTTGTGGTCTTTCAACCTTGCCTTGTAGTTGTGCTGCTTGGCTGAACAGATCATCTGCTCATCTACCTGATCACACCATGCAGAACCCCCTGCTACCAGGGAGAGGCTGAGACATTCCCTGCAGCCTGCAACTTGCATCATCACATCCTTCTGTGGGAGTTCTGTTTTGGTTGGCATCAGGAGCATGATTGTCTTCTTTTTACATATCCTGAAGTACATTTTTCTACTGGCATATATGTTTACAGCCCCATGCTGGTATCAGAAGTGATATCAAATAGACAGTTGTAATGTTTTAAATTTGCATGTTCTGTAGTTAGAGTTTAGGGCAAGCTAGTTTAAACTGACCTTGTACTTTATTTGCATTTGATTTATATTGATGTTCAAAGATGTGATGGTTTGGTGCTGGCTGGGGGCCAAATGGCCACCAAAGCCTCTCTTACCACTCCCATTCTTAGATGGACAGGGGAGAGGGGAAACCATAACAGAATTCAGTGGTAAGATAGAAGTAATTTAATAATAATGATAAGCACAAGTGATAGAATGTGTGGAAGCAATAGCAGACAGAGATGTTAACCTCTATTCCCATCAGCAAGATGATGATAGGTCTTGGGGAAGCAGGGCTCTTTATGCATAATTGGTCCCCTAGAGCACAGATGCCATGGGCAAATTTCCCTATGCTTCCTTCTTTCACTTTGTTCTTATATCTGAGCTGACATCATATGGAATGGAATATTCCTTTGGCTGGTTTGGGTCAGCTGGCTTGGCTGTATCCTCTCAGATTCTTGGGGTGGAGAAATGTTGGAAAAGCTCAGCAGTAGTCACAACATCGGTGTGTCATCAGCACCCAGCTTACAGCACTGCAAAGCACAGCTCTAGAAAGATGCTTTGAGGAGAATGAACTCCAGCTCAGCCAAACCAAATACAGAGGAATAGGATTTTGCTGGCAGAAACATTCACATAAATGAATGTTAGTGCTACATGGAGGAATATCTGCAGAATATTTCAGCTTGAAAAAGAGGATTTTTTAGTTGCTTCAAACATTCATTCATCTGAGAAACCAGGAAACTGCTGACATACAATATTTATGCAATATATTACAGGTTTTGAGTATTTGTAACCAGTTCCCTATGGAAAGAGTATGCAAATACAGAGTAAACATAAAAGTGATTTGATCAGTCTGAGGAATTTGTAAGTAATAGAAAAAAAAAATCAGTCTTTCAACTCATGAAGTAAAAGAAATGTACCTCTTCTCCAAGGGCCATTTTAATTTGTAAACCTCTGTGGATCAGTTAACAAAAGGATGAAGTGGAATTTTCTGTAGAACAAAGACCAAGTACGAACTGTGAGGTGCTGCAGTACAGCAGAGCTCCTTGCTATTCTCCTCTTGTTCCAGTCTTCTATTGTGCTATTCTTTTCAACACTGCAGTGCAAAAATGTTTGGCAGTTTGACTGAAAATGAGAAAGAAATCACTTTACATAATCACTATTTTCACATAAACTACAACTTATCCCAAAGGTGAACTCTTCTAGAAAGATGATTTAAAAAAAAAATCAATATATGCTCAAGCTTCATAGTAAAGAATCTTCAGCATTGGTAATGTGAAGGTGCCAGGTAAGTACAGCTGCTGATAGTGACTGTTTAAAAAGATTATGCTTTCTGTTATATGATACAAAACTCTAGTAAGCCTTTTAGTTTATCAAGTACTCTGATCTGGCTTGTGACAAATGTAGTATTTCTTTAGCAGTTTATCCAAACTGGAATGACATTTATCTGGGGTATCTTGGGATGACTCAATTCTGTTCTTCTTTGTGTGTTCCAGAGTTGAAATAATGAAAGAATTTCTCCCTATCAAATAGTCTTCTTTTCATTTCCCACCCCCCCCCCAAAACTCCTCTTAATGCTGGTGAGATTTACAGTGGTGGGAAGCAATAAGAGTTTTAAGTTAGCATTTTAGTATCGAGTAGAGTGTGACTTATAGGTCCTCTTGCCTTCAGTTATACTAACTGAAGGAAGTGACACTTGCCTGCACAGATACGTGGATGAATTTGGTGAAAATTAAACAGATCCTTACTGAAATGCTTTCCAGAAATATAAATCTCATTGTTGCCTAAAAGTTGCTACCCTGTCACTGGAGCGCTTGATAAATGTGTCAATAAGCCATCTGTGCTCCTTTCTTAGTGTGAATGGCTCAGTGAGCCCAGTTTTGCCTTCTGAGTAAAACAGACTCATCTCCTGCTGTTGCCACAATTATCTATTTCACTGTTCCACCCTTTGCTACTGATGGAGTCCACAAATTCTTAACAGTATCCTCATCCTCTCCTGCAGGTAGGACTCATTATACTACTCAATCGATCTTTATGTTTCCCATTGAGACCTGGAGCTAAGCATAAACTAGCTTGTTTTCCCCCTACAAAGTTAAATGCCAGATAAGTCATCCATCAGACATCTATTCCGTGCTCCCTTTCATTTAGTTTCCAGATACCTTGAAAAGATATATAACACTCATCTAAAACAGGCTGGTGTGTGGAAAGGATGACATAGTTGCTACTGCCTTTTCATTTTCTGAAGCATCATAGTAGTAGATTTGTTGATATAAATCATACAGAGCTGTGTGCACTGTATGGTGGTTTTAATTTGATGCTCACAAGTAGATAAAACAGAAGGTTTGTTGTATAAACTCAGTTTATAATCTTACATGTGGTACTCTGTGGGAGTAACTGTTCACAGTTTGGAGTTTTAATTACCTGCAAGTTAATAGCTTGGAAACATTTATTCTGGAAGCTATTGATTTTGTCTGAATTACACAGTTTAGTTGTTAAAAGTAATTTCTCCAGCTGCACTGATGACATTTTTCATTCGCATGGCAAGGTCAGGTACTTCTTTGTGAAATTTTGTAATATACAAGCAGCAGAAGGAAACCTCTCTTTTTCTGCAGGCTTTAGGTTCTTAAAGTCTTTGTATGGAAAGCTACATCCTTCTTAGAGGCAAATAATTGTATTGCAAGTTGTATTGTATGAGAAGTCTCCTCCAAAGCTCATACTCTCACAATGTTGTTTACATATGGTATAAAATCATGACATTCTAGTGTCTTTAGATATGGCTAACAAACATATTGTTGACGTGTAGCAGATATTTTACTGGAAGATCTACTGCCTACTTTGCACAGTTTCGTCTACAGTTATTATCGTTGTGTAAATATGAAAGCCTACAAAAGAAAATCATGTGATCTAGGAAGGTTGTTTCTGCCGAGTTGATGCTCCCCCTGAGATACTCCAAGCAATAAGCTGCATGTGTTAGTGCTGGCTCTGTGCAGAGTTGGTGTCAGGGCCTCTGCACTGTTCTCTCTCTTCAGTGCAGAGGTACTGAAGTGACCCTGGACAAAATCCGGCACATCTCAACAGGCTCCTTATTCTGGCTTCAGCACCAGCATGACTATAAATGAGAGCAGAGAGAAGGAAGAGGCAGCATTCATGCTGTGGCAAGAGCAAGTCAAGGAAATACAGAACTCTCAAGACTAGGGTAGAATCAGAAAGTATTGGTAGATGTCAGAGGAGGGCTTCAGAACTAGGTAGGCATGGATTCATCTGAAAGTTTTTTCATCTGAGACACTGATACCAAAAGGATGAAATGCTCTGAACTGGAAGATCTAGGAATAAGGGGAAATAGACCATGTACAGTCTAACTTGCCCCTTTCAGTTTGTCCAGATATAAAATGATGACAGTAATTTTTGATTGACTTTCTAAGAACATTGAAAAGTGTACAGCAGATGTTGGCACGTCAGATTTTTCTTTAGATTAGGCTTCCCTAATTGAATCCTTTGCTTAATTTCCTCAGTGGCTTTCCTTACGTATATGGAAATAGAATTGAATACTGAAGTATGTACAGGTAGCTCAGACTGTGTACATCTCAGCTGCCTAATAGAGATGTTAATATACAATCAGAGATGCAACACCTCAACTTCTGAGAGTCCTCTTTCTCCTCCTGCATTGCTTAAGGTATTGACTGAAATTGCCTTTCAATTAGGCAGTGGCATGAGAACTGTGGAGCGCTGACAATTTTGAGGAAGATCATCTATAAAAAGATTGCTCTACAATGCATATTACAGATTATTTCTGTGCATCTATGTGTGCCAGAACATTCACCTGAGAAAACCAAAATTAATCCACATTTGCATTGGAGAAATTGCTTTCAGATTAAATTAGTCTGATTTATCAGGACTCACCATGGTAACCTCAGACTTCATAAGAGTTGCTCCCTTAGTCTTGCATTGCTCTTGCTAGGAGAGAGCTTGGAGAATGGATAGCCACAGAAACCACAAGAACAGAGTGAGGAGAGCTGTGGGAAGCAGCTGCCATCAGAGCTTCTAAAGAGTGCTTCTAGTGAGAAGCAATTATTCAGAGTCCAGTCCTCCCAGTGATGTTCCTCAGTCTAACATATGGGTGACCTGCACTCTTTAAAGCTTCTAGGTAACCTGCAATTTTCAAACACTCATTGTTATGAAATTAATGAACAGCATGCTCCAGAACACAGCAGACTGGCAGAAAACACAAATAATGCAATGCTAAAGATTCAGCAATTTCACTAGTAAATGGAAAATACTGTAGCAGTTCAAAATAGCCCACAGAGTATTTTTTAATTCACTTCTAATGACAGTATTGCAGAGTGAGGCTATAATGCTCAAGAGCGTGTGAAAGAAGAGGCAGCACCAGTGGCAAGCAGAGGGCATAGGTGTAATCAAAGAAATTTTAACAGAAACCTGGAGGCTTACTTAGACTCCGGAAGGATTGGTAGATAACAGAGAAGGGGACTAGGACTGGGCAGACCTGGACTTACTTAATCATAGGACACTGGTGGGGTTTTATTCAGCCTTTTATCTGAGCTAAAACAGCTATTCTAAAGCTTGGGGGGAAAAGGGAGTGGCTGGGTGGTGGTGTTAGTTGTTTCTTTTCCTGAATCACTTTTCTGCTAATTCCCACTCCTATTTTTAGCAAAGCTCTTAGCCAGGGAGCTAATCAACCCACAGAATGAATATGGAATTGCTTAAAGTAGAATCTAAGTAGTATGATTCTGATTACTCTTTTTATTTTTTTTCCTTTGTATACTAGCTGATATAATGTAATAAGAACATTAAAACATAAATGCAGAGCATATTGACAAACTTGGCAAACGGGATTGTCACACTACTTAATAAAGTGTGGCCACTCTGTATGGATTTAATATTCTCAGATGTTTCTAAACCAGATCACAGAATTAACCAGGTTGGAAAAGATCTTCATGATCATAGAGTCCAACGAATCAACTAGGTGCCTCATCCAGTCTCCTTTTAAACACCTCCGGGGGGGTGACTCCACGACCTCCCTGGGCAGCCCATTCCAATGGGCAATCACTCTTTCTGTGAAGAACTTCTTACGTCCAGCCTAAACCTGCCCGGGTGCAGCTTGCGACTGTGTCCCCTTGTTCTGTTGCCTGGGAGGAGGGACCAACCCCCACCTGGCTACAACCTCCTTCTCTTTTGTTCCTTAGCCATTGCAGTATTTTTCCCCTCAGCTGAAGAACTGCTTGAGATCTATGTGCATCAAATCAACTAAAGTGCTGAGAACTAAAAAAGTTTCACAGCCTAAGTCTCCCTTTGAGCTGTGATGTCGTTATGAGACATGATGCAAGAAATTGTTCTTGTGCTGTGCATTGGTAGATTGGCACAATTACTATGCACCTTGAATTTGATCTGCTTCATAAAAATCTATATTTATTTGTGGCAGTTCATGCAGAAGGGTCTAGAAGTGCCTTATACTGAGATATTTCCCTGGTTTTGCTGGAACAGAATCCCTTCGTGGGCTGCAGCCCATTAGAAGTTCTGAGTCAACCAGGACAGCTGATCTAAGTTGGCTATAGGTGTATCCCAGACCATAAGCACCAGACACAGCATGAAGGGGGAAGTCTGCAGAGGAGAGGGGAGCTTCCTGCTTGAGTGTCCTATTTGGGCTTCTCCTCGGGCTGCTTCTGTTCCTTCTGCTGTTGAAGATTGCCTTTTCATTTAGTGTGACTGCTGTACCTTTGCTGGGCTGGGTATAAGTATATATACTTTGTGCTGACATCAGTATCAGTTTGGCCGTTTCACTAGGTTCTTTTTCATTTCTGTCTGTGGGTCTTCCTTCATTCTCCTGATCTCTTCTCTCTGCTGGAGAGAGATCATCAGGTAATAAATTAACTGCTATAGTTAAGCCCAAATGCAGGCAAAATGTGGAGAGACATTTACTGCAGTATAACTATTTACACAGTAGGAATGAAAAAGACTGGTGTTACCGATACTAAAGGCAACAGAGCTAGGAGAAATATAGCAGCTATTTTGGGCAGCCATTAAATATCTGCAAGAAATCAAGGAAGTAACTATCGCAACAGAAACAACTGCAAGGTGGATTTGAGGAAGCAGATAGTAAAAGATCAAATCAAGGCAAGTTTTGAGTTCTTGCAAGACAAGTCCACACATGATCTGATCTTAAATTACGCTAGTCTGTCAGCATATAGTCCTGGAGTCACAAGACAGAATTAGGTTGTACTGGAAATGTGAGTGCATCTCTGATCATCCTGGTGTTGACCATGCAGAGTATAGGCAAGAAGTGCTGATGTAGAAGTCCAATGTAAAAACTGTATCAGAGTCCAATCCTATCATAAGGATGCAGCCCTGAACAGTTTCTCTCTACTGGTGGAAATTAGATACAGAAGGGGCACACATTAGTGAGGAGTTTCATCTATCTTTCAAATCTTTGTAATATTAGTTTGTCATACCAACTACTTGGTCAGATTATGTCTCTTGATCCTGTTGAAAAGCTTTGCAGAAGTTTGTAGATTAAATACTAAATATAGGACCTTTGATTTAAGTTGATTTCCATTTATGACTTCTTACTACTCAGAAAGCTTGTAGTGACCCTATTTGTTGTTTAGTAAAGATAAAGATCTGTTAACTTACAGCATTTTTTTTTTTTTGTTCTTATGAAAACTGTGTATAGGTACTTGTCTAGCTTTTAGTCTGTGTCTGGAGCTAAATTATAGCAGTTGCTCTATAACCAGAAGACCCCTGCCTAGCAGAGAAGGGAGATAGGAAGTGGAGAGAAGATCCACAGGATGGAATGAAAAGACGTAATGAAATATTACGAGCTCATACAAACTTGAATACAAAGTTATATTCAGTCCAACTAAGGTAATGGATTCACACTAAACAAGAAGGTAGTTCTCAAGAGCAGAAAGAAGAAGAGCAGGCTGAGGATAAGCCCAAACAAGAATGCACCTTGTCCTCATAAAAATTGTGCCATTATACTGTGTGCTGCTCATAATACGGGATACACCTGTAAACCAACTCAAGTTAGCTGTCCTGGCTGACTCAGAACTACTACTCACCTGCATTCTGTAGCTGGCTTACTATTCTGTTCCAGAAAAAAACAACAGGGCAATTTGGTGAAGTTAGATTGTAATAATAAGTAAATTAGTAATAAGTGTGTTGTAAGTTTGTTGAAAATTATTTGCAAATTAATTTTTAATGCATTAGTTGATATGTCTCAGAACTGCTGTAGTCTGCATGCAGATCAAACAAAACATAAGAGGTGTAAGTTAGTTTGCTTTCTCTGTGTAATATTTCTTATCAAAATACTTCCCCATGTTACAGAAATCTAGCAAAAGGGACAGGACTTAATTAGGCCTTACAAATAGACTCTTCCGAAGATGTTATTTATGAGATACTTTTTGCCTGGATCTTCTGACTGTAATTTACTCAGAGATAAAAATCTAACCAGTTTCTGTCTTCTCTAGCGTTGAGAAGAATACAATAGCAATTAAAACCTCCCCTTCATGTTTTTCTGGAATCAATAAATTCAGCCACCTTTCACAAAGTCATACGGTCCTTCTGACTAATTGCCTTAAAGGATCATTATTTTGAATGCTACATTTTGTGAGAGAACTGGATTGTCTGTCTTCTTTCCTTTTTTTAACTTTACCAAATATAATTTTCAAGAGTTTCCTGCCTTTTTTCAGAATCATTGAATCATAGAATCAACCAGGTTGCAAGAGACCAAGATCATCCAGTCCAACCTAGCACCCAGCCCTAGCCAGTCAACTAGACCATGGCACTAAGTGCCTCAGCCAGGCTTTACTTGAACACCACCAGGGACAGTGACTCCACCACCTCCCTGGGCAGCCCATTCCAATGCCAATCACTCTCTCTGGCAAGACCTTCCTCCTAACATCCAGCCTAGACTTCCCCCCGGCACAGCTTAAGACTGTGTCCCCTTGTTCTATTGCTGGTTGCCTGGGAGAAGAGACCAACCCCTACCAGATGCATAAGCAATCAAGAGAGTAAAGTTTTATGATCTTAGATGAATGTATTTCTAATTTCCACAAAATCATATTGTGATTGAGTTCTTCACTCAGAAGAATACAAATATCACATCTGAACCTTTGAAAATCCATGAAGTCTAGTACTGTGTTGGCAGCAGTAGGAAATATCTTATTCTTGGGTTTATGCATCTGGGTTTTTTCCGTTTCTTCCCTCCCATCCTCCCCAACCCTCTTTTTTATTTAATAGGAAATCAATAAAGCAAGAAAATAAAAGCTTTGGACAAAGTTTACTTAGACAAAGAAAGCATTAAGGGTGAGGTGAGGAACAGAGCAGGAAGTCTTAGAATACATCTCTTTTGAACCATGGAAGGGAAGTTTTGATTTGGACTTGCCTCACTCTCTGAAGTGATAGATCATCTAAAGCTCTTCATATATAAAGTGAAAGACTTGCCTGTTACGTGCAAGTAGAGAAATCTTTCTGAGTGTATCCTTGACAGAAGGTCATTTTCACAACAGTGTTTTTTTCCAGGTAGCTGTTCTTCGAGGTATGAAGAAATTTTCATTTGAGAGATTTATAGCCTCACAGCAATCTCAGGGTGATACAGGAACCTTACCAAAGGTTTCTATTTTTCTACTTAGAAAAGAATTACAGGAAAGAGATTGTTCTTGGAATCTGTTAGACCCAATTCATAAATGTTGATTATTTATTTGTTATGGGAAAAGATATAATGTAGCACTTGGCATTTTTCTGTGGCATTTGTGATGGCTATTACTGAAAATAAGAGGACAAAATAAAAATTAGATATGCATCATTCTCACCAACCTCATTATTTAGATCACTTTATGTCTGCAGGGTGTGTGTTTTTTTTTTTACATTTCCACTCTCATCTCAAATCATGAAGCAGATATGCACCTTCAGATTAAATTAAATTACAAAAGTCATCTTTGAAAAGCCAGATGAGCTTTTCTAAAATGATAATGACATTATAATGAGAAGTACCAGCATTTGCTAGAAAACACATTAATGCTCACATCCTTGATAGCTATTCACTAAGTTAAATTGCTGCAACTTGTTTGTTAGCTACAGATCTGATTGCATAAAAGGAAACACATTCTAAATTAAAAATACACAAATCCAGAAAGAAAATACCAGCACTACCTTTTATATCTTGATACCTCAAGGCAGCAATATTCATGTTTGGGAGCTGAAATACGTGATGCAAATGTCAGAATTGTCCCATATATAATAAAATATGAATGCATTTGATTCCCATCCTGAAAACTCACATCTAAAAATGTTGTCCAACATTTGTAGACAACTATTTAACCAGGTCTTCATCTGACACTGGATATGCTCCAGTGCTACAAATTAAACCATAAAGGTCAGCCAAAATATAGCTTGAGAAGTAGCTTCACAGTTTATATTGGTATTTGCTTAATTCAGTTCTGCCATACCCATTTAGACACTTTAGGAAATTTGCTTTGCTGATCAGTGTAAAAGAAACAGAAAAATAGATGTCTATTTTATCTTTAATATGTCTCTGATAACAGTTATTATACTACTTAATGTCTATGGGTATTTACAAACCACATGAATAGTCTTTTTGCACAGGCACACTATTTGGCTTATGGTGTCTATAGAGATTTATTGAGAGTAAATTATGGAAGTAGGGTGAATCTCTATCAGATCATGTGAAATCATATTGGGGAAATATATTTCTCTGACTAGATATTCCCATGAGGTCTTGTCAGCAGCAATTCTGTACAGATGTGCTCCTCTAAAAGACAAGATGTTTGCATGCTTCAGAAAAACGCATGTTAAACAATATAAGATACCTAGTTTCTCACTCAGGTGACTTCAGAGTGCTTGCTCTTTCAGTACTGCAAAGCAGAATGATATAAGGAATGAGTCAGATAAAAGAAGAGCTGTGACTGTTACCTCACAATCCTCAGAAAAAAGCTGACATGCACTTGTGTTTAATTACCCATCATGTTGCACTGTTCAGGGCTACCATTCCACTTGGTACATTACTCATTTTGTAGCTGTAGCTCCACCTGTGCTCAATTAGACCTAGCTGTCCTTGAAGATTCCTAGTACCAAAGCCTCTAGACTTTATAAATCAGCTCTTAAAAGCTTGGCTTCTCTGTGCTGAGTAATGCTTGGTGTGGTGGGTTGGGAACTTACACCTCTCCCCCAGCCCTCTTAAAGTTTGTCAGACTATCTCAGATGGCTCGGAAGTATGATAAAGCTATATATTACAGCAAAGCTCAATTTGCCAGCTGATATACTAAAGGTATTTACATGTATTTACAATTATGTGCAATTTAGGAATAATACAGAAATCAAATCTCCCCCTCCCGGACAGAGAAAAGCCCAGAAGGGGTCAATGCCTCTCTCTCTCCCTAGGTAGGAAACAACCAGCAAAGCTCATGTGTTATCTGGAAACTGTTGGTGGAGGAGTTATTGAGGCTAAGGATCAGCAAACAGATTCAGTGCCCAAAAGCCAAGAGAAGAAAATTATTTATACATTGGCTTTTTATACCTCTTAGCAAGCCAATGAATGATACAGACTTTATCATTGTTATTCTTTCACTACCAATGCCTTGCTCATTCAGATTCTGCACTGAACTTTCAGGAAAGTCAGATTTCTCTTACTGGAATTTTCCAGTATGACTTTGTCTTGGTAGGGTATAAATCCTGTCGGGCAGGTTTAACCCTGGTTCTCCTCATTCTGTCGTGCAGGGGTCTAGGAGTGAGTAGATGAGCAAATAATAATGGTTTGGCCCCAGCAAAGCCTTGAGGGCCAGGGGGCTTAGCACCTCATGTCAGGTGTCTTGTGCTGCCCTCACTGTGCCTGCTTAGTCAAAGGAGGCAGGAAGCTTTGAATTCATTGGCCAGAGCAATGGTACCAGTGCCTGTGGGCCAGTTTGATTTCAAAATCGAGTATATAAAGGGGACTATTTAGAAACTGTGCCTTTCTACATTAGCCTTTCTGTGATCTGCCTTTCCACGTTCTGCCTGTCTGCAGTTAGCCTTTCTGCATCGTGCCTTTGTCTGCAGCGAGCATCTCCTCAATTGCAGCTCCTTAACAGGCTCACACTAGTGGCTTAGCAGCATCTCCTTCCCCCTTTGCTTGAAATATTCGTATTTTACCCTGGAATCATTGGGAGTTTGAAAGCATCTTTCATACAGGAGACTTGCTCAGGGCCAAAGGCATCTTGAGTCTATGCTGGAGTGAATGCCAGACTGCATAGGCATTAGTTCTCACGTTATAGTTTTCCAAGTTCTGATTGTTTAAACTGCTTAATTCTATGCAATTGCTACTTGTTGACTGAAAATCTAAAGAACCTCAGGGATTTCCCCCTGATTTTTAAAATATTATTAATAAAAAATAATATTCATACAGAAATTAATGGTCACAATTCATAACCAATTATTAATTTCCAATACAGACTTAAACTATCACACTTGGTTAATAAAAACTCAAGCAGCCAGGGAGCTGAGGGATCATGGTAATAATTATCAGAAAGGCAGCATTTGCCAATAAATATATACACTGCAATTCAATATTAAAGTGATGTCTACCTTCTGTTCTTTGAAACAATAATCGATCAAAGTTAGTAATTTGTTCATGGATTCACAGTCCGGTTTAGGATAGAGGGGACTTCAAAGACCATCTAGTTCCACCTCCCCTGCCGTGATACAGTGAGGTGGGTTAGGAACTGATTGCAAGATAGAGTTCAGTGGGTGGTGATCAATGGTGCCAGGTACAGCTGGAGAGTTGTGACTAGTGGTGTCCCCAGGGATCAGTGCTGGGGCCAGTCCTGTTCAACATCTTCATCAATGCCGCTGATGAGGGCACAGAGTGTCTGCTCAGCAAGTTTGCTGACAATCCCAAGCTGGGAGGCTTGGCTGATACAGCTGAAGGCTGTGCGGCCATCCGGAGAGACCTGGACAGAGAGGGGAGTTGTGTGTGAAATGGCTATCTCAGGTTTTGAAAACCTGCAAGTTCTCAGGTAAAGTCAAGACAAAGTTAAGCAAGTCAAGAATTGAGACTCAAGGGTTTTTCAACATATTCATGTTTTCTGAACCACATTACATTCCACATCCTTTTTTTCAAGGAATGCTGTTTATGTGGTTTTCCTCCTTCAGAACTTGTGGAATAGCATTCAACTAAACAGCAAAGGAGGAAATTAGTGGATCTTATTACCTCAGTTGCACTATGTATTTTCGTATCTGCATTGATAATGTATTGCTTAATTACTTGGCTCAAGGTCAGGGCATTTGTGTCTTTGTACATATTCCGAGTATTGGCTTCTCACCTGTCCTTCTTTATCCTTTCTTCTAATGCTGGGTACTTATTTTAAGGAACTTTCTAGCACAGCGAGTCTGACCTTAATAAATCTTCTTGTTGGAATTCTACCTAAGGGCCTCCATCAGAACTCTTATAAAGAAGACTCTAAATGGATGGAAAAGTTATTAAGTTTGTTTTAATTGTTTTCCCTAGGCAAAGTTTCTAAATGAATAGATTAGCTACTGGCTGATACAGAAAATGAGGAGTCTTTGAGAGAAAGTAAATCACTATCTAGCTCAGGAAAGTGAATCACAATAATCACACAGTTTGTGTGATTCTGTATCAGGTAAAATAATAATCAATTACTCCATGTACAGATGAATGTGAAACCATGCACAAATTTAAAGTAACATTGTATTTTACATCACTGAAAGTGCTGATAGTCTTTAACCCACAACAATTTTGGAACAATGGGCAGCTTGTAATTGAACTTGTGCTATATGTTGGGGAGAAAGAAGTTGGAAAATATCACAGGGAATCTATTGATCTATTCAACTGAAGAATAATAGGCACGTATTTGAAATAAACTCACTATCAGTTAAAATGCAATCAGCTGAGGTAATTATTTCACCTTCTCTTTTCGTGCAATGTGATGTTCCCTACTCGGTTAAAAATAAATGCAATTCATTTGGAGTTTAAGAAGGAAAATTAATCACTTAGCATTCAGCAAAATAACACAGATAATAATATAAACAAAACCCATGCAAAAAATGGATGCAACCTCAAGCTTTCATGAGTCTGGAATACTAGACTACAGATTTCCCAGTCTTGTGCACAGAGATCCTGACTTCCAACTCTGTTCCAGAAATTCATGTTGTGACACTTTCACCTGTCTGACCTTGATAGTTGTCTGACTTTGTTAATAGTGATACAGCGGATATACTTTATATTCAGGCTTAAGGGGGAGTAGAAGATCTTTCTGCCTTCTGACTTGCTGATTTTCTTCTTTAGCATGGAACTTCATGAATCAGCTTATATGGCCTTAAATGGAGGCAGTAAGAATACTGATAATGTTGCATATCATTCACTCCTGCAGTGACAACACCTGTTTACTTTTCCATCCCTGCTGGGACTGTAGTTTCCACTTTTGGATGCTATTAAATCAGCACTCTGTACCAGATCATTTTGTGAGACTGAACTGGCTCCTCTGATGTATCTGGCAGATCTTCTGTGGTGTAAGGTTTAGAAAGACAGAACGTTTTTCCAAATGAGCAGACAGTGAGTTGAGAAGTCTTTTTCTTCCCCTACTTAGTACAATGCACATCTGTAAAAAACAAAGTGATGAGGTCCATGTAATTGAAGTGCACTTGGTGGAGATGATATTTTAGGCACATTGAGAAGATTTTAAGGAACTCAGAACTGGAATAGACTCCCTGGGAATGGATAAAGAAGTGCAGAATGAAAGAGAGTTGTCATCAAAACTAAATCTTCATTCAGATTCATATTGAAGATGTTAAAGAGTTGGTTTTGTTGTTTGTTTGGTTTGGTTTTTTTATTTATGGTCTTCCAAAGTTTGCAAATAATCTGAAACATGTTTTCAGTTAATCTTTTTCCTTGATTGCCCTTTCTTAAGGACATATTTATTTGTGCTCATGAGCCATATGTTAAATTGTTCATAATACTGTCTATATTGTATGAATGAGCTGCTATGCCTGCAATGTATGTGCAGTTTAGAAAGTGGTTTTGGCTCATTCAGGTGTCCAAGGGAAAACAGTTTGTCAGTATTTTTGGCTCCATGGCAAACACATCCAGCAGTGACCCTTTTCAAATGCACTTTATTAAAATTCTGTCTTCTATTAAAAACTTAGGAAATTTTATAAATAGATTTTGATTGGAATTAGACTACTATGCAATGAAAGGAATAAAAAAGTAACATGAAATTCAGTATCACTAACTACTGTATAAATATTAAATCTGGGGATGTAAAGGGCATACACTGTTTCAATGTTCATCTATTTTTACAAGACTGTGGGTCTCTCATGGACATCCTTTGGCTTATGTAACTATCCATTAATTCTTGTATTGGCTAATTTAACACCTTAATGATGTCTGTCCTAAACCATGCAAGGGAAACTTCTGAAGACTGATTTTTTTTTAATGATTTTTTTTGTTGTGTGGGTGTATATGTGTGCGTGCAATATTGTTTGTACTAACTGGTTGTTCTAAATGTGTGGACTGACTAAGATCATAGAATCAACCAGGTTAGAAGAGACCTCCAAGATCATCCAGTCCAACCTAGCACCCAGCCCTAGCCAGTCATCTAGACCATGGCACTAAGTGCCTCATCCAGGCTATTCTTCAACACCTCTAGGGGTGGCGACTCCACCACCTCCCTGGGCAGCCCATTCCAATGCCAATCACTCTCTGGCAACAACTTCCTCCTAACATCCAGCCTAGACCTCCCCTGGCATAACTTGAGACTGTGTTCTTCTGTTGCTGGTTGCCTGGGAGAACAACCCCCACCTGGCTACAGCCTCCCTTCAGGTAGTTGTAGGCAGCAATGAGGTCCCCCCTGAGCCTCCTCTTCTTTCAAACCTGCACTTACCAATGTCTTTTCACCATACCATCTGTCTAAATATTGTCAGAGACATTTTAACAAATAGTTGCTATGTTACCTTTTTCACTTTGTAAACTGTTCCAACTGTGAGAAATAGTAGCTGAAGACTACTGTGAGTTTTGACATTTTTTACAGCAGGACAATTGTAGTAAGCTCCACTCAGGAATACAGCTGACTGAAACAGTCTCTCCTTCCTCAGCCTTTATGTGATATTTCTTCTATAAATACCTACTTGAATGAGGTCCAAGTTGGTCCAGGAGGACCAACTTTATGGAACTAACTGATGTTGGAACCAGAGGGCCATTGTTTACAATCTGTTACTCTTAAAAAAAAAATCGAATTTGGTTTTGTGAATTATGACATAGAGAAACTCACAAGACTACATAACAATGGAAAAATGTGTTCATTGCATACAAGTAAAAAGCAAAAGACATTTTTTTCCCCCTACTTGTCAGGAATCTTTTTGGATGGCATGCTTGTTTCTGCTTTCCCCAGCTTCCCACTCTATGCTGACTATAGGTTTTGTTTGAGGGATTATGTGTTTTCAAGGGACAGCTCTCTTATTCCTCCAGTACAAAATGTTATTGATTTTGAATTCAGAATATATTTTAGATACTAAAATTTTGAAGCACTTTAAGGTTGAAAGCTGGCTCTGTGTCATTGAACAGCTTTAACCAGGATGACCTATGGTTTACTTTTAGCCTTACACTGTTGCAATTGTCATGTGTTCTTGTAACACAAAGCAAAAGCTGCTTACCAATAAGTTCCTACCAGCTTGCTGTTAATATTTTAATATTTCTCCTTGAAATACACTAATTTCTGAGGCTGCTGTGGTGTTTCTGTGAGCTGTCAATCAACATTACAAACAATGAAAGCTTCTCCAAGTATTTCTGTTGCTGTCTTTGCGGGATTATTTTCTGCCGTTGCAATTTATTGCTGGATTAGTAAGAGAGGACCTTAATCTACAGAAAGAATAAATCTTGGATAAAAGTAACCAATTTTTCATCCTGCTCAAACAATGTCTCTTTTCTTCTTGATCTCATATAAAGCAATATGTGGAAAAAAATGCATGGAAAAGAAGGGTTAGATAAAATGTTTAATGCAGCTGCTATGGAGAATTCAGTGACTGAAATGAATCCTCTTTCAGTGCTGCTGTACAGCAAAGTGTAAGTTGAAGCCATTTGGCTATTCTTTATTCAGCACTGCATTAAATCGAGGGATAAATAATTAATAGGTTTTCTGCATGAAACATGGTAACTACAAAGAGAAAAAGAAAAATATGTAGAAATATGATTTTGAGTGATAATGAATGTTGTAGAAAATATTTCTTAAGAATAGGACCTATGACACAGTAGATACAAAAAACTTAGCAGTAAAATGTAAGCTTCTAAGTGAAATGATCACAAAAGCAATACAGGCAAAAAAAAAAGCCAGCAGAGTATCATTGTGCAACACTGTGTTTCTATTTCTAGAGTTCCTAGAGAGAATGGTACAGATGATCCAGAGATAATAGACATACAAATCAGTTTTTAGAAACTAATAGGACCAGAATTTATTGTCATAATAGTCAGTGGCAATCTCAGTGTAACAGACTAACACAGAATTTCATTTAGTTGTAGAATAGGATATTAAAATATATCCTGTGTGACAAAAGCTGGTTATGTGATTATGCTTTTGTTACCTTAAATGATACTGCACTACAGTAGCTTTAAACATCTTCACACCATATCTATATCTATCTATATATATATATACACACACATATATATATATATATATGTGAGTGTGTGTGTATGTATATCATGATTGTCTGTAGTGTTTCCTCAGAGAGGCAAATCTGTAGTAAATGTTATGGTTTAGCATGAAAAAATTGAATGAAATTTAAGTCTATTGACACTGTTGCTCATACATGTTCATTTTTATTGCAGTCTTAGTTGGACAGATGTTGAACGTTCAGGGTCAAGTGACAACTTTTCATTATTGTTGTAATTTGAACTGCAGGCTGTCAGTGTAAACAGTGTTAAAACATTCTTATATTACTATGGTCTGATTTAAATACCTTTTAAATGAGAGTATTATCCCATGAAAAGGAGTGTTTTGAATGGTGTTTGTTCTCAGAGTATCTACAATTCTGATTTCCTCAGTAGAGTGGCACTGGTGCACTAATTGAATATTACATGGATTATGTTTTCCTTTTAAATCTATGGTGAATGTAAATCCATGAAAGTGTAACAGCAACCAACAACACTATTGGAAACATTTTTCATGGTTCTGATAAACAGTGATTGGACTGTAGCAAATAGAAAATTCTGAGCTTTAAGGTTTTTGCCTGTTTGCTGTCTCAATGGATGATCAAGTCTTCATCCTTCAGCGTTTTTAGACTTGCCCAATAGACTGCCTACATTTGGAACGGAGCATTTGAAGCTGAGCACTGCTAAAGTCATAGACCAAATAAATAATTTATCAGTTCAGTAAATGTTCATATATATGTAAGTACATGTCAGATAATGGCTTTGTTTTCTAGAACCTCAAGCTTTATTCATTGTGGTGTTTGCACGATATTCTCCCTGCCACCCCCAGCTATTTTTAGATAAACTAAGCTTCTGATTTTGATGTGGTAAAGAATAAACTAGGCCTTATGCATGAAACAATTTGTCTCTGACCCAGTTTCTAAAGTAAATTCAATTAATTTTTCATGCTGAAATGATAGAGAGATTGCCTGGCTTTGTGCATCTGTAGTATATTTTACCTTACTTTTCATTAATGCAGCCATTTCACCTACACTTATTATAACATTCAGTTACTCTTAAGTTATTCTAAATATTATTTAGAGACTTTCTTGGAAGGGACTTCTGGAGGGCATCCTAAACCACCTGCTCACAGCACAGCTAACTGCTCAGTCAGAGCAACTCTGAACCTTGTGCACAGGAATTTTGCATCCAGTGAAAGGGATTCCAGAAACTTTCTGTCTGTCTTCATTTAAATGGGCAGTGGGGGAAGACAGGCTCCAAAATGACTTTAAAAGTAATTAAAGAAAGACCCTTCCCACAGAATCGAATAGAAATACAGAATATAATGCAAGATTAAGTGAAAGAGGCTACTAACAACTACAATCTGAAATGCAAAGCAGCGCAAAAGCATACGAAATACACAACAATCCATAGTCTAGATTCTAACACAGACTCATAGAATCAACCAGGTTGGAAGAGACCTCCAAGATCATCCAGTCCAACCTAGCTCCCAGCCCTAGCCAGTCAACTAGACCATGGCACTAAGTGCCTCATCCAGTCTTTTCTTGAAGACCTCCAGGGCTGGCGACTCCACCACCTCCCTGGGCAGCCCATTCCAATGCCAATCACTCTCTCTGGCAACAACTTCCTCCTAACATCCAGCCTAGACCTCCCCCGGCACAGCTTGAGACTGTGTTCCCTTGTTCTGTTACTGGTTTCTGTCAAACCAAAACCTTCTCCAAACTTCCCTCCAACCAGACCAAACCCAAAACCTCAGTACTCCCTTTTCTTCTCCCACCTGGGGTTTACCATAAACCCTGGCGCTCTTTCTTCCCTCCCATCATTAGGCTAGCTCAGGCTAGCCAGGCCTGAACTGCACCCCCCTCCTCACCCCCCCCAGATTGCTCACTGGCCTTAGGCCTAGCCAGGCCAAGATTGTTCAGGAGCAAAAGAAATCAGTCAGGCCAAAGAGGCCTGTGATACTCCCCCATGTTACCAGATAAGAGAGCATGCCTCCCTGGGAGAGGAGGGGGAAGAAAGAGGAAGAGCTGGCCTTGCTGCCTGCTGGAATAGAATAAGATAACAGAATTATGGGAATGAAGTACCCAAATATTACAATTCCCTGTCTACTCTTGGATATTCTGGAGCTCTTGGAGGTCTGTGCTCCATGGTTGTTACAGACATAGATCTGAACCCCGGACACTGGGCAGCCAGCTCCTGTCTTTAAGTGCAATCCTCGTGGGATTATTTTTCCTTACATTCGCAATTTGCCTCTCTGTAACTTGTGAGTATTGCTTTTACTTCTTTCATTGTTCACTTTCAAAAGCATAGTGGCTTTTTCCATTGCCATCCACTTAGTAATGGAAGACTGCTATTAGGTGCACTCTTAGTCTCCTCTTCTGCAGAGAGAACAGATCCAGCTACTTTTACTTCTTCCAACATGTCATATTATCATGTGCCTAAGCCACTTAGCCACCATGGTACCAATCTACTGGATTCTTTCTAGTTTGGCAGTATCTCTCTGAGTTACTGAAAAGCCCAAAGCAGACACAGTGCATTCAAAAGGGTGTAATATCCACTTACTGAGTAATACACCTTCCAAAGGCACAGGCCTGGTGGACAAAATTAATCTTGTCTTATTGTTACCATCTAAAGCAATTTAAATTTCCTTAGTAGATTTCTGAAAGCAATGAAGGGAGAAAATCCCCCTGGAAGTGATGCATCAAGTCTATTTCAGTTACTTTAGAATGAGATAAATTACTTGCTGAAGCTGTTTCTCTCTATATATATTCGCTTTTCACGAAGCTTGAATAGTTAAACTATCCTGGACACATCGGAGACAGCTACATTTAAGACAGGGTGGATCCAAATACTATGCTGTTAAGAGCTACAGTGTCTACCAGTGTTTTATTTCCAAGCATAAGGTATTAGCAAACCACACCTTGGATTTTTAATAGGCAGTGTACATTCTCCTGTCATCCATCAAATGCTGGGATAAGCGTAGTATCTGTTATCTTCTGAACATAGAACTAATGATATTCTGTAGAGCTCTTCACTTGTAGGAGATAAGAAATAAAGAAACACAAGTATGCTAGTTTGAGCCTAGCTGGGATATTTTAGTGAGAGGAGTTATAGGCTGTGAAAAGGAAACAATGGTGATGTCTACTTCACTCATAGGCTTGCTGAGATGTACAAAAACAAGAACACAAACATAGGCAACGGATTTGCTCTCTGGCTCTGGCTGCATGCACTTCACTCCCTGACTTGCCCTCTGTGTAACTAATCTGTCTGCTTCCTAACCTCCCTGGCTGATTCTCCAAACTCACCTTGAATGTAAAGCAAAGTGTGGGATAAGGTAGAGAGGTGGAAAGGAGGTGCAAGAGTAGTTGGGAGCCCCTTCTGGGGACTCTGGTTTCTGGGAGGGCTGTTGTTTATTACCTTTTTAACTTGTATATTTCTGTATATAGCTGTATATATTGTAAATATATGCTTGTATACTGTGCCAAGTTATTGATATAAAGCTTCATTCTAATTTCTAGCTCAGCTGAGTCTAGTCTGGGTGATTTTCTTGAGTGTAGGGGGGGCAGGTAACACCCAAACCATCACAACAAGAAATACTGTTGAGTCTGAATTTTAGCAAGGCTCATTATCCCTTTTGCCAAAGATGTTTATGAATCTGATTCTGCACGACTTTGTGTTAGAGAAATACACAATGTCCTTACAAAATAACACAGCAGTTCTATAATCCATATCATTTCAGGTTCCACTTTAAAAAAAAAAACCCTTCAGAGATATTGTTCAAATCCAAATTTCAAAAATGCTAAGGTAAAACACAATGAAAGTTTGGGAAATTTGCCAAGGATAAGGTAGAAGAAATGAAACAAAATATGGCTGCTGCTATTTAGATTTGTAAAGACAGAGACCAAGATGCTGAGAAAAAGTTTCTCTTCAAAGATCCAAACATGTTTGTACAGAAAAGAGTACCACAATGGCAGAATACTCGAGAAGAAAATGTGTAAAGGAGGACAAACTCAGTTTGGTTAGGGCTAAATAGCAAAGAAAAGAAAAAAAGCAAATTAAACCAAAATCAGAGTGTTTAAAACAGCATAAAGAAAACTGAAAACATGAAATACATGCTGCCTTAGAAAACAGACATTCATTATTTGCATTTCATGCAAAAAATGTCTCATGAAGCCACACTCCAAAATACCACTCAAAATTGTCTATCTGTTGTGGTGAACTGGTAAAATTCCTCTTGTTAAAAATGTATCTATATGGTAATATATTCTGATTTCTGCAGCTATTTCCATTCATGTTTTCTTTCCAAACAGAACAGAGGAATATGAATTTCTGGTAGGAAAATTTAAGTTCACTGAGAAAAAGGCGGGATAATATTTCTAGGTCTTCTTTTATTCTACTTACACCAGAAATAAACTTTATCTCTGTGGGATTATGAATTATATTAATAAATTTTCATTGCTTTTGCATTTTTATTTCCTTTGTGATATAAAGATATAGTGTCTTTCCTTATTCTAGTTCATTAGCTATACTGAAAATCTCATGGAACCAAAGTTTCTTAACTAAGGCAATGTCAGACTGCACTCTGACAACAGTTAGTATTTCAAACACTGAGGTGCTGATAAGACAGTCTGAATTTGTACCTGACTGAATCAAGTGTTTTAGCCAATGAAGCTCTGGAGCTGGTGCAAAGTCTGCAATTGCTATACTAATTTCACTTTAAATTTGATTTTTATCCAATACTGAAATAAAGTTTTGTGTCTTTTAGTTTTTCCTATCATAAGCTGCTGTAGCAAAACTTCGCTTTGTAAAGGGACCTCATTTCACCTTGCCTCAAAACCCAGTGCTGCAATTAATAGCACTGAAATAAGTGTATAAGACATGGGCAGTGAAATAGGAAAGTGTATGTTCATCAGCAGATTGTCACAGGCCTTCCTTATTCAGGGTCCACCTTGTAAGCATGAGACAATATAAAGAATCAAAGAATAATAGAATCAACCAGGTGGGAAGAGACCTCCAAGATCATCCAGTCCAACCTAGCACCCAGCCCTCCTTCTTCTTTGTATCTGCTTTTAAATTTCTGAATGGTTCCGTAGAGCCAGAGTGAGGATTCCAGCTTTTGTGAGTAGCAAGAGGTCACTATTTTCACATATTTTTCTTTCCTTTTTCATTCCCCCCCTAGAGTCTGCAGACCTGTAGGTAGCAAGAGAGATTGATAGTCCAGTCTTTGATAGTTTCTCTCTCCAAACCCACAAATGAAGCCAGTGTGATTTTTTGCAGAGACCCTCTCTATTACTGTCAATAATTTCCCTATCCATTTGGAATTCCCACAGTCCACATATCTGAAGAGATTTCTCAGAAAAAAAGAATCACAGCTTTAGCTCTTATTGTGGCTGTTACACTGGAAGGCTGAAGGCAACACCAGAAGATGAATTCTTATTGGGGTGAATTCTGTTAGGTAAAGTGGAGCTTCAGGGATTTTCAGATGGCATTAAGTAATAGGCTGAGAGAATTTGAAGAAAGTTTCAAGTTAGTCTCAATTTCTATTTCATTGTTTCTATATGTGAAAGAAGT
This sequence comes from Pogoniulus pusillus, assembly GCF_015220805.1. Lineage (NCBI taxonomy): Eukaryota > Metazoa > Chordata > Aves > Piciformes > Lybiidae > Pogoniulus > Pogoniulus pusillus. Next base: position 19,264,467 of record NC_087281.1, on the reverse strand, counting down.
GGTATTAGGGATTTTTTGCACTTGCTTTGTGCTATTGCAAGGACATTCTTCTAGGAGAGGAGAATTTCTTTCCCTGGAGGTGTGGTGGGTAATGGCAATATTCAGCCAGCACAGTTGCCTAGTTTGCTATGGCAATATTGGACTGTATGGAACAATAGAATCATGGAATTATTTCAGCTGGAAAAGATCAAGTCCAGCAGTTATCTAACTCTATCAAGTCTTGTGCTAAGCCACATCAGACTGGATGTGAAGAGGAAGTTCTTCACCATGAGAGTGGCAAGACCCTAGAACGGGTTGCCCAGGGAGGTGGTTGAGGCCCCATCCCTAGAGATGTTTAAGGCCAGGCTGGATGAGGCTCTGGACAGCCTGATCTAGGGTAGGGTGTCCCTAAAATATTGAAGAGAACTGACCCTGCTACTGAGCCCTGAGGAAACACCACTTATGACCAGCTACCAACTAGATTTAACTTCATTCCCTACTACTATTTGGGCCCAGCCATCTACCATTTTTTAACCCTCTTATTTGTCCACCCATCCAAACCATAAGCAACAAGTTTCTCCAGGAATATGCTGTCAGAAACAATGTCAAATGTTTTACTAAAGTCCAGGTAAACAACATTCACAACCTTTCCTTTATCTACTAAGCAGATCACCTTGTCATAGGAGATCAGGTTTGTCAAGCAGGACCTGTGCTGACTGGGTCTGACTGCCTGATTGTCCTACATGTACTGTGTAATGGCACTCAAGATGATTTGTGTCATGACTTTTCCCAGAACTGAGGTGTTATGGGTTGGACTGGATCCCTCCCAGTAACATTTTATGGAAATCTGCCCCCCCCCCTCCAAGAACAATTTCACTACACTCAGAACATGGAAGCAAAAATGGAATTGTATTTGCAAAAAGAAATTAAATATAAGAATATAAAAGGCAATACAAATATACAAAGTATATTTACATATATATATGTACAACTTAACAACAGCACAGACCCCCCTGCACCCTAATTTGCCATTATCAGTTCTCTTGGGCGTACATCACTCAGACCCATAGACTTGTGTATGTCTAAGTGGTGCAGCAGATCACCAAACCATCTCTTCTGGACTATGGGGCTTCATTCTGCAACTTATCCCTATCTTTCAGCTCAGAAGAATGGGTATCCACTGAATAACTGGTGCTTGCCTGTCTTTTATTGTTTCTGGAGGATAGGTTGTTCTCTAACCTCTAGCATTAACTGCCAAACTTGTCAGCCTCAGCAAAGGACTAAATAATGCTTAGCTATGGAGCTTAAAATGCCATTTCATTCCTGCACTGAGCATGGGACTTACCAGAGAAATGTACGTGGCTGCTGTTTTTCCTCTCTTCCCTTCAGCTCAAACCTGGTAGTTTTTGAAAGAAGTGATTTCCTGAAAATAACATGATAAAAGGAACAGAATTTCAACAGTCAGCTCTTAGCTTCCTGCTGAGAAGTGAAAAGAGCCTTTTGGAAAAGTCAGTCATAGCATTAGGTCAGGAAGTCTCTAAAATCTTTACAGTGAAGAAAGAGAACAAAAGTAAGTAAACACAGAAAAGCATAAAGATAGCAGCAGCCTGCAGACCACATAAATTAAGGCTCACTGTAGCCTTTTTTGTATATTTAATTTTTTATTCATTTATACTTCCATAAACAAGTAGCAAGTGATTTTTTTCTTCAGATTATATATAGATGATGTTATTTAGACAGCCACTATTTCTTTTTTCTTGTTTTTAATAACCAAGAAGTCTGCTAAGTGTATTGGTTTAATGACTACATAGAATCATAGAATCAACCAGGTTGGAAGAGACCTCCAAGATCAGCCAGTCCAACCTAGCACCCAGCCCTAGCCAGTCAACTACACCATGGCACTAAGTGTCTCATCCAGTCTTTTCTTGGAACACTCCAGGGATGGTGACTCCACCACCTCCCTGGGCAGCCCATTCCAATGCCCATCACTCTCTCTGGCAACAACTTCCTCCTAACATCCAGCCTATATCTACCCTGGCACAACTTGAGACTGTGTCCCCTTGTTCTATTGCTGGTTGCCTGGGAGAAGAGTCCAACCCCCACCTGGTTTAATTTTTTGGGAGAAGAGATTGCTGTGCTCTTTTTCTTAGAATGTAGATGCCAAGACTCATATTTATAACCCCTGCTGAATCAAATTAAGCAGAAACAAAGAAAACCTGCTCTAATTCATCAAACCTCTTTATCGAGCTTTCTCTTCAAAACTTATCACTGTCATGTCCCCTGACAGCATACCTCACACTAGCAGCTTTTATCAGACTTCTTACTATCTTTTAAAGATGAGCTGAAATCACTTAAGGAATCATAGAGTCAGTCAGGGTTGGAAGGGACCATAAGGATTATCTAGTTCCAATCCCTGATCCAACCTAGGGATCAACCTGATCAACCTAGGGATCAAATTTAGAAATTTAGGGGGCACTGCCAATGTAAGGGCAGTGCCAATTTAGAAATCAACCTGTTTTCTCAGTTTGTAGAATTGTGCTTAGTTCCAAACAATGCCTAATATTGTTGAAAAGGAGACTACCAAAAGAAAGTGTCTATCATTCACAGGCAGTATGTCTGTCTTTGTATGTTCCAGGTTCTTTGTGTTTTCCACGTTACTGGGGACCACAGGGTAACATAGGAGTGATACACTCTGTCAAGGAAAGAGAGAGAAGCGTACTTCGGAGATGTAAGTAAAGGATGCATGCAAGTATTTCCATCTTGAACTGAGGAAACTAAAAACAAGAGAGTACAGGCTGGGGTACAAATGCTGAGGTAAAGAAATAAATGGACATGCTGGCAGTGAATGGGTAGGGATTGAGGAATTTATTCTTGGGGGAAAGGGTGAAAATTAGAGGAAGAGAAGGAGGAGTAATAAGGGTGAGGCCATAAAGTTCATCCCTCTCCTTTAAAACTGGCAACTGTGGGAGTAGAGCTTTGTCCTTGGGAGAGTATGTGATGGTTTGGGTGTTCCCTGCCCCCCAACACTTTGGAAATCACCCAGACTAGACTCAGCTGGCTCTGGAAATTTGAATGAAGCTTATTATTTACAGCTAGCACAATATACAAGCAGATATTTGCAGTATATAGTTATAGACAGAAATACACAAGGTAAAAGGTAATACAGAAACACAACAGCCCTCCCAGAAATCTGAGTCCCCAGGAGGGGCTCTCAACTGCCCCTTACCTTCCCCCTGCCCCTCTCAACCTTACCCCAGTCCTAAAGAAGAATAGAGGTTCAGCCAAGAGGTTAAGAAGCAAAGGGGAGTGGAGGGTGAGGTTAGGGAGATGAGCTCAGATGCAGCCCAGCCGGAGAGTGAAACAAAATAGCGAGAGTGTTATCTAATGTTTACCTTTCTTCTCCAGCAAGACTCTGAGGGGAGTAGCCATCACCATTGTTTTCCTTTCACAACCTATGAGCTAGTTTTTCTCACCAAAACGTTCTAGCCTGCTTCAAACTAGCACACCTGTTATGCAGTCTCATTTTACATTACAATTTCAGTGGTTCTGATTTTCTCAGATAAGACAAGTTGTTACCAGCTTTGAAGTGTCCAGAGTAATTAGATTAGTCTGGTCTAAAGATCAGAAAAGGTAGATAAATACTCAATATGATGAAAGATTAAATTCACTGCTGACAAATCCATAGCTCATTAGATGCTGTTTGTAGGCGTTGCTGAGTTTTAAATGATTATATAGTTTATTGTTTAATGGCAGGATTCCAAGTAGAAACATAGAAAAGACACTCAATTGGAATTTTCAAAGTTCAACCTGTGCTAAACATCAAAGAAGTTCCTCTCCAAAAGATTAAGATGTTTTATCTTTGCTTGAACACTAGTACCAACTTTCACACATTGCATTTATCTTTCAAATCCTGTCTATGGTGCCAATTTATGTTATTGTCAATTGACAGGGTTATCACAAGGGACATAGACACCAAGTTACAGAAGCAAACTTATCTTTTACTTATGTATAGAGCAGTAAAAGAATAAGCAAAATAATAATGATAATAACATAGCAAAGCTAAAATACAACAAGGCAATGCACCTGATCATTACTATATAAGGTTATCAATAGTGGCCAGGAGGAGGTTGCTCTCTTCTCTCAGGTGGCCAGCGCCAGAACAAGAGGACACAGCCTCAGGCTGCGCCAGGGGAGATTTAGGCTTGAGGTGAGGAGGAAGTTCTTCACTGAGAGAGTCATTGGACACTGGAGGTGGTGGAGTCGCCGTCCCTGGGGCAGTTCAAGGCAAGGTTGGACATGGCACTTGGTGCCATGGTCTAGCCTTGAGCTGTGTGGTAAAGGGTTGGACTCGATGATCTGTGAGGTCTCTTCCAACCCTGATGATACTGTGATACTGTGATACTGTGTAATAGTGATTAAGAAAGATACATCATCAATTGTCTCAACACTTTACTGTCAAACAGATCCTCAATCACTGGGGAGTCCTGGCCACAGCAAGGATTTTGGAACCTTTCCTTGCAATTGGGAAATCCTGCATAGTGCATCCACTTGCAGGTGAGGCTTCCAAAATCACTGTAAAAGGGTCCAGCTTTTATGTTGTTGAACAAACAAGTTTATGTAAGCAAATGCATAAATATCTGCCTTTGTTCTCCTGCTGAATTCCTCTCGTAGTTTGGTCAGGGCCCAGGGAGGAACTAAGGGAGTGTGCTTGTCTGGTTTTGACCACATCCTTTGACCAACAGGGCCAATGATCTGGCTGCATGGCTTTGCCAGTCTCTCAAATCCGGTCTTCGCTGGTGCACCAAGCAAGGCCATTCCCCTACAGGGCCTTGATGATGTACTAAATGAGGCTGAACATCTGTTTACATGGCTTTGATACTCTTCTAAACACGAAAAGTTAAATACATGCTCACGACATTTCACCCTCACTAACAAATATATTATGTTTAAGGTACATCTTTCAATAATGAGCTTGTGTATTTTGACTATATTCCACTAACGAGTGAACACTAATAATATCTAATGCTTGGTTAGGATCATCTAGTGGTGAGCTTTGGTTTGAGGCCTATTGCTCAGGTCACAACACTTCATATACTAAATACAGACACAGACAAAGGAAAGCCTCTAGTGATGAGGACCCACAAACCTTTGTAAAGAATACAGTGAGTGTCATATTCTTTTCATACGTATTTGAGAAAGAGCCAAAATAGTGGCATATGAACATGTGTACTTTTTCACACCTTTGGTTTGCACAGAAGCATTAAGAAAAGAATCCTTTTTTTTCAGCTGTTCTTCACAGGTACTCAAAGATTAATCCATAACAGTAAAATATCCATGAATTTTCTGCTCACTATTTCTGAGTAGTACTCAGAGAATAACATTTGTTTGAATGTGTTGTCATTTGCCAAGGAAAGATGAAAGTGAAGATTAATTATTATACTCATATTAAGTACCTGCCTCCTACTTCACCCTTTCCCATGGAGCAGCCTGCCTTATGCTTTCTGTCATTTTTCAATGTGTTATACTTCTCACTCTCAAAGAAGGCTTCACCCTCAATCTCTTTTGTTTTTACTATTTTCTACCTTTCCCTGTGTACCATGGATAACTTCACCTCAGTTGCACATCTACAGATCAAAGCAACTTCATATACAAATGAAACAAAAGCATCACTGTATTCACTCACTCCCATGGCAGTGGAAAAGCCACAAAAACCTCTTGTTCCTCTCTCTCCCCTTACCAGCACAGACCTTAGGACTGCATTTCATTGCAATAGATTGTGAGATTCAATTCACACTTAATATCACTTCATGGCATTTCAAGAGCATCACATGCAGCAACTCCCTGAACCTTACTGCCCTACCAAAGTAGTCTAGTTTGACTGTTCCTGATTTTTAGAGGAATAAAATGGACTTGCCATGCATTATATGCAAACTTAGACTGCAAACAAAGCCTCAGCTGAGACCATACTTCCCCAGATGAAGCACAAATCCTATGCTGCAGAACAAGTTCCCTCTCCTTCCACATATTCACCACACTTTGCAAACATCAACTAATTAGCTAATCTGAGGTCCCACTTAAAATCAAGATCCTTTTTTTAGAATCTGATTTAAAAGCTAATTAATTAAGGTGAGTTTCTGTCTTATTAAGCTCATCATAATAAGGACATTAGTCTCATTAGTGTAATGCTGCCTTCTTCCCTCCCCCATTTTTTTTTACTCTGAATTCAGTATCATGCCACATGAAGGGGTGAAAATTGCTTGTTGACAATTTCATGGGGAATAAGAACAGCAGGGATCAAGTTTCCACGCATCAAACCAGTACAGCAACTGGGTTTGCCCATATTCTGTGATACCCAGCATACTTTTTAATGAATGCTCACTTCTGCCCTCGTGTACATCCAACATTGTATTCAGTTCAAGTGGGTGCTCATAGCCCTCTGGAATATTCTAAGTAGCCAATATATGTTTCTGTATTTTGCTTCCAAAGCACAAAGTTTCCTTATAAACAATATTTGAGAGGCAAGCCACGGAAGCTTGTTGCAATGTGGAGAGAAAATGGAGACAAAGAACCCGCTCACCTTTATAAAAGGGGCACTGTGTTCTCAGAAAGCTTAAACTTTTTTTCCCTCTGAAATTCACTCCCCATCAGGTTATTGCATTCCTGTACTACTGATAAGGTACTCACTCTGTGACCTGCCTTAGAATGGAGGATTAATAAAGCAAGTGATGATCTACAAAACATGAGTAAGCAATATAGAGTCCTTAATGCAGGCTTCCGATGTAATCTTACAGACTTCTAAGGAAGGGAAAACATCTTTTTTGTGATACACTTCCTCTAGTCTGCATGGGCTGCATGCATACACTTTCAAATGGACAACTTTTCAGTACATTTTGACAAACTGTCCAGTCTCAATAAAATAATGAAGTAGCTTCTTTGTTTTTCTTGGTCTTACGTGACAATGGCGTTCATTTTCAAAGACAAGCTTCTTCACACTTCTCTGCTGCTTGTTGGAAGGTAGCAATTAATGACTGACAGTGAGAGATTTTTTCCCTGAAATGTAGCTCTTTGCTTTGCAAAATCCCAAGTTTAACATTACAGTATTGTACCAGTTTAACCCTCCAGGGGGAGTAATCTTGAACCTGACCCTAGGTGGTCTTGACCCCTCCCAGGGATGGGTCTGAACACTACCAGGTGATGGGTTTTAGCCCACTCCTCCTTCCTGTCTAAAGATCCATAAAAGCAGGGGGACTTCCTGTTCTCTCTCTGTGCTCCCTGCCTCCCTGCTTACCAGCATCACCATCCTGGTCCTGGTTCTCTTTGTTTTACCACGTGGCCGTCACCCACGAGGCAGACAAAGCCATCACCATCAAAATCAGGTTGTATTTACACATTTGGTATTTGTTTTCCCTTCCCTATACCTTTGTAACTTCCCTACCTCAGATACCTTTTTAATTTCTTGTTAAACTTTTCTTTTTAACTTCCAAATCGAGTGGAAGTGAGATTTCATTTATTTGGCTGTGCTCACCTTTCCTCTCTCTACATCTAATTCCTTCCTTTTGGGAAAGAAGGGGGAAGAAGGAAGGGCACTCTATAAATTGTTACTTGGTTCTATCAAATTTATTTGAGTCTCTGGGAATTTAAATTAGAACCAAGTATCTTTAACATCAGTCAAGGATCACATAGACTCCATGCAAAGCATATTAATACAACTGTTAAAGGAGCTCTGCTGCCAATGGCAAAGCATTCTCACAACAACTGTTACATCTTTGAACTCCAGGAAGACTTTCAAAATACCATTAAAAGGCAAGCCTAAGATTTGAAGTTCATAATTTTCAGGCATAAAAAGTCACACACTTAGATCAAAGTTTTATCATTTCCCTTGTGTCAAACACCACTCATACTTCATTGCGCCACAGGTGATAATGACTTCTTTTTCTGTATTCTCACAGGAGCTGTTGAACTTCTCTCCTCCTCTTATTGCTAACATATCACTTGCAACTAACAACTCCTACTAATTTTTTTCTAGGCTGATGAATGTAATTAAATTAATCTCTGAGAAATTTTTCACAAGTATTCCAAGTCTGTTGCTTTTTGTTTTTTGATCTGAAAGAAAGAAATCAGTGCAAAAATTCTTGTCTACTTTGTCCATCTGTATCAGTTGCTCTAAAAAATACAGTTCTTCTCCATTCAAACTATGACCATCATATATTCTCTCTCAATGGTGTTCTGGAGTACTCCAGATTCCTTCCTTCTCCCCCTCCCATGGGTTTGAATGGGGAGGCGAAGGTGTGAAATTTGCTTTCCCCCCGTGGGTTTGAAGGGGGAACAGCAAAAGGTGCCTTTTCCACAAATATACTGACCCATGTGCAAGCCTGTGCTGGGATTGGGCTGGTGGTTGGCTGGGTTTTTGAGCCCAGTATAAAATGCCAAATGGACACTTTGTCTAGAAAAGGCACAATGTTCCCACCTTGACAGAGCTCTCAACAGGACAGGCCACCATCTCGATAGAGCTCCTGCCATGACTGAGTTCCCGTTTTGGACAGTCCCCACTTTTGGTCAGCTACTACCTTTACACAGCTCTTGCTTCTTGCACCATCCTTGCTTTTGGGTGGTTCTTCCTTACTTGTGCACCATCCTGTGCAAATTCACAAGCTTAGCAAGTCCTGGGGTCCATTTGAGAGAGCTACCAGTGGCACCTGGACCCGGCTACTGTCAGACCATATCTCATCTGATTTCCTGGCTGCTGGTCTGAACTGGAGGGACCCTAGCAGTTTGGCTCTCTCCTGACACTGCTGAGGCAGGGTTGCTTCCACAAATCTCTGTCTTGCGGAATTTGTGTCTTGAGACACTTCTCAGTTCTTCAGCTTTTCCTCCCGCCTTGGACTTCTGCCATGTGGATCCAGACTACCAGATATTGCTTGCAGTGTCAGAAGGCAGCTAAGCCACAGAGAAATCCAGCAAGGGATCATTGCTGAATACCTATCTCACCTCTATGAGTAAAGCCTGCTGTTCTCTTAGATTCTCTGCTCAGCCTGATTTATAGTGGGGTAAAGCTGTGTTTATAGCTTAGCCATTCCCATTTCCTGACTTCCTAAATCTCTACATTTGTCCATAACATCCTTTGAAGAATTCCAGATTGAATTAGAACCTGCAAATAAACTAGTTTTGTATAAAGCTTGGGTGTGGGGTTTTCAGGACAATAAAATAATTCTATTTTTATAATTCCTGACTTGGCCATGTTAAGTCCCTGCCTCCATGACAAATGGAGAGATCCCCCAGTGATTTTGGCAAAAGGAAGATTATTTTTGGCCTTAATCTAGACAGGACAATTTAATCCAGGACTATTCAGCAGCAGGGTAGAAAGTCAATTCCATCTGTTCTCCCTTCTGCTAGTAGTACTTGCATATAATCTCCAAAGATTTATTTGCCTTCTGGCCAGTGAATAAACTATTAGAACACAATCTGACATCCAGTTTGCAACAAATTGGACAATCCTGAAATGTCCTCTGGATCTTACAGTTAGACCATGACCTAACAACCACACTAAGAAAGAGGAATCTTGTGGGCAGAGGGGTGAAGGGGAAGCATTCTGCCATCACTTTTTATAGCTGCAGAAGAGAACTTAACTGGAAATCAGGCAGCTGCAAAATGCAGCCCCCTCCTTCTTTCACTCACATGCAAGGCATATGTGTTTAAGTATGCCTACTTTAAAAGCAAAACTGTTGAACAAAAGAAGGAGATGTCTATTTTGAGTACTAGTTGTTGCTTTGTGGTGCCACAATTGTGACAACAGAGATGATACCATCATGGTGGATTAGATGATATTTATAAATCTCTGTGAAATATATGTGCCTAGCTCATTCCATAGGGGAATAAAAAACAACCACCCAAATAAAAAAGACAACCCAAACCCAAAAATCATCCAAGCGAACAAACTCCCACAAAAATCCAAACCAACAGATCTTTATAGTGAAATAAAGGCCAAATTATATGTATGGGCCTATGCCTACAGTGCTTCAGGATGGTTCATTTTAGAGCATGGCAACTACTTAGCACTTGGCTTACATGGTATTCTGTAGCCCTAAAACTCAATTACTTACATGCTCAAAGTGTTTGAAATAAGGTTGAGAGATTATCTACAGTCCACTAATGTGTGGGGTTTTTATCATCTAGTACAGATGTTGTTTTTATTATCTAGTACCAATGTTGTTAATAACGTGAGGTGTTCTGGTTGCTGAAGATGGCCCAGTAGAGAATTGTGTAGTATGCAAAGAACCTAGACTGATGCAGTCTTTACCAAGTGGGGATGCCCTGGGTAGAACTGGTTTGAAAAATCCAGGCAAAGCCTCAGGGAGAAAGAAGAGCTAAGTTCTTTCAGTCTCAGTCAGGAGTCAAGCACTTGGATTTGATTCTTTTCATTTTACCATTGCAGATATCCTTGACTTTTGTTGGCTAAGCAATCTTAGATACTAACTCTGCTATAGTAGCAGATTGCTGTTCTTCTTTTAGCACTTTCTTCATCTCGTCATTGGAAAGCAGGTCAATATTAGAAATGTGAAGTAGCCTAGGACAAGATTTAATTCCTGTGTTAGGGAGTTGAAGCGAAATAGATTGGGTGTTCATAGGGCCTAAAGGATTTGCACCTGATGATCTTTGTATCTAAGCTAGCGCTTCCTGTCACTGTGTTTCCATCTACTTAACACATGCAGCGCTAACACTCTATTGATTTAGTTTATTAAACTTGCCTTTAGTCAAAGTGCAAATCTTACAAGACTTGCATATATTTCTACCTACTAACCTTATGACCTTATCAATAAACAAGATGTCTGTTTCATTTAGCTAAAGTTATTACTTTTGATCTACTTAATAGGAATGGCTTTGAAGCAGTGGTCACTTGAGAACAATTTTTTAACACCTTTTATAAGCAATAGTAAATCTGAATCAATTCAAGAGAGATGTTGAGGTGCTGGAATGTGTCTAGAGAAGGGCGACAAAGCTGGTGAAAGGCCTGGAACACAAACCCTATGAGGAGAGGCTGAGGGAGCTGGGGGTGTTTAGCCTGGAGAAGAGGAGGCTCAGGGGTGACCTCATTGTTGTCTACAACTACCTGAAGGGACATTGTAGCCAGGTAGCCAAGCAACCAGCAATAGAACAAGGGGACACAGTCTCAAGTTGTGCCAGGGAAAGTCTAGGCTGGATGTTAGGAGGAAGTTGTTGCCAGAGAGAGTGATTGGCATTGGAATGGGCTGCCCAGGGAGGTGGTGGAGTCACCGTCCCTGGAGTGTTCCAAGAAAAGACTGGATGAGGCACTTAGTGCCATGGTCTAGTTGACTGGCTAGGGCTGGGAGATAGGTTGGACTGGATGATCTTCCAACCTGGTTGATTCTATGATTCTATGTCTTACATTTGTGATGAAACCAGGAAATCAAAGTGCCACTTTTTAAAACTTGTGTTCTCTGCAGCTCAAACTAAAGCTCAAATAAGCCTTGTCTGTCATCTGGGATAATTAATGGAACACTGAACAACCAGTGAAAACACATTATCTATGAGAATGGGTTAAATATTCAGCAAAATGAAAGCTTTTGCTATTACATAGCTCATGGCTTCTCAATGATTTGCTCAGAAAATAATTAGTTTTGTAAAAAATAATAGGAGAAAAAAATGTGCTTCCAGGTCTGCACCTATGTTCATCAATTTTACAGGCATTAAAATAATGAATTTTCCATTGTTCTTACATAGAAGCATCTCTGCTGAGTAAAATTATTATGGGTGATACGAAACAAACATTAAAGCAAACAAGATCACATACACACAAGCTCTGCAGACCATCATCTGCCAGTGCTGTGACATTTTAATGAATTACTTAATTGATGCAATTAAAACATTTCAGTCTGATCTTTTAAGTAAGGGCAATACTCAGTTTAAAAATACCTAATGTAATTGGGTCAGTTTTGATGAAGGAAAAGCATTGGATTATGTCAGGACTTTGAGGTTAAGCAGAGACTGAGATTTCCTCAAAAGAGAAACACAGGTCTTGGTTTTTTTTTTTTTTTAAAACAGAAAGCTTCCAGGCTTGTTTTTCTGTGGATGCTACAAAAGAAACACAATTTAGATCACACCACGTTTCTATGTTCTGGCAAATGGGTGCACATAGGGTGCTCCTTCTCATGCTTCTGCAAATTATGCCTCAGTGTTTACATAATCAGTACTTTTATTGCAATCAATTAGGCTCAAAGCCTGGTCTAATTTTTGATGGCTTTGAGGATGCAAACAGTTTGATTTGAATGAAATACTGCAGCATGGAAGGATGCTGATATGAACGAAGGAGAAGGCATTTATTTAAACTCTGAAGCTCTTCAGTTCTATACCTTTTTCTTAAATGTACTTCTCACATTTGAATTGACAATGTTAAGCAAGAAAAAGGGTCTCTTGTTAATAGAAATCTCCTGTAAATTCACATTGGTGCCAGCAAAGAGCTGTAGCTCAGTGGAATACATTGCTGTGTCATACTTTAAAAGAAAATCATTAATATTCTGGTAAGGTTAGCCTTTCTTTCATAGTTTCTATTAGTTATTTTCCATTGTTCACTTATGGATTAATTTCTTCCTAACAGTTTTTAATATATCAGTGATTTGTAATGGTTTCAATTTAGCAGAGAGGAGGTGCAGTCCATTGCATATAATTACCATTGCCACTATTAATACATTCACAGACAGTGTCAAGGAGGGCATTAGATTACAGGGACAGTCTCTAATCATTGCTCAGCACTAAGTTTGCTGGGCATGGTTAAAATGCAGCTGCATTTATAAATCCCCTGTTGCACTACTCAAGGATCCTGCAAGCAGCACTGGATTAGAATTCAGAAAAAATATCCTTCTTTGGCAAGTACTATAACATAGAATATTTGGCAATGTTGACTCTAAATTTTACTTCCTCAGTGTCAAACAACAAGCATGGCATAAGCAACAAGACTTCCAAACACTAAAGCAGAACTATAAGGTCTGAATAACTTCTAACAGATTCGCTACCCAAATCACCTTTGTTTATAAAAAAATCCCAACCAAGCAACTTGAGAATAATTCAGACATACTAGGCCTGAATGTTGTGGAAAGTGGTATTTTCCTTGTGGAAAGTGGTATTTTCCCTACTTCTTCTAAGATGTCAGTTTTAAAAATGCTTTCGTGGCTGGAGTTTGAGAAAGTTGTGCTGAAGCTGTGCATGCCCTACAGAAATTTAAGCAGGATGCAATGGCAAGTTGGCAAGGTTTACCATATAAGACATATCCTGACTTCAGAAGTAAATGGAGCAGGCTTCATTATGACATGAACTGCCCAGAGAAGCTGCAGAGGCTTTGACCCTTTAAGAGTGCAAAGCCAAGCTGGATGGGACTTTGAGCAACTGGATCTACTAGGAGACCCACGGCAAGGGTTTGGAATCAGATAGCCCTTGCTGATCCTTGCAGCCCAGTGTGGTGGGTTAGTGTGATGGCAGTATGGTATGGGTGGGTTTTCTTTTGAAAAATAAAATAAAAAAATAAAAATTGCCATTTGATAGGGGAGAGATACCAGAGCAGAGTGAAGGAGAAGCAAAAGGAAACAGTATTCTGGAATGAAGTGGGACAAATTGTTTACATTTTGCCTTTTTTTATCCCTCTCAGCAAACCAAGAAATGATACAGACTTCATCATTGTTTTCTTTTTACGACCAGTGATCTAATTTCTCTCATTAAAATATTCCAATTAGCCTCAAACCAGCACATCCAAACCATGCAATGATAGCTGCAGTTGTGAAACGTGGAAAAGATCCATGAATATATTTTTGTCATCATAAATTAAAGTTTTTACTTTAAACCAGAAAGAACCTAACTTTCTTGTCAAACATATTTCAGTTTATACTTTAGTTCATTATGTCTGTATTTGGAATGGTTTCTGTCTTCATGACATGTGTTTTAACAAGTCGTGGCAATATTTTAGTATTAAAATAAAGTGATAAATTAAACATCAAATTAAAATGGTCTCACATTCACAGCCATTAAAAATCAAAGCCATTTCCTTTTGCCACCTTTCTGTGCTCACTGATTTTGCAAAGCTCCAGCAACAGTAGGTGAGTAAAGAAACACAAACTCTCAAAATATCAGCCTTTACATTACAATGTACAGTTTTTGTCATGAATGTCTTATACAGAAGATGTTCAGCAGTGTCACTGGTTCATTACCTCTGTATGGTGCAATACCCAAGTATAAAGTTGGCCTCATTTCCACAGGTGCTTATAGCCCATAATGAAGTCTGTGCAATCTCGCATTCACTTTACTGTTCTGCAAATCAGGCCTTCCAATAGGGACAGTATTAAAAGGAGAATGGTGATAGGTTGTTTAATTTGTATCATGAATAAGCCTGAATGTAAGTAGAGATATTAAAGTATTGACAAATCTAGTGAAAGAAAGTAATATTCTACAGTAAAAATGAACAAACCCCGTGAAGTAAATACATACATGTACATGCATCCTCTAGCTCCAGTGCACACTTTCATTAATCCACCAGGTCAGCCTACCATCTTGCATCACCTTAACCATTTTCCTTCAAGATTAATGTTTCCAGTCCATAGCAGCTTATATTTCTCTTTACTCCCTCTACATCTCTGCCTTCATTCCCCAACCTGAGACCTGCATCTCAAGTTCTTCAGTTTCTTAAGACATCTGAACAGCCCTGTGGCATGCACATCACACTTACCTTCTTCCTACATCTTGAAACAGCAGGGCAGTGTCTGAGCTGCTTGTTAATGCAGAAGCAACCCTTCTAGCTCCTTAAAGGAGATGGTCCAGAGCAATAGTTGCAGCTGTCACTGCAGTAACAAACAGTTTTAAAACCTTTGAGCAAACATTGCCACTTAGCCACATCAAGGAGATGTGGGTTTTTACTAGGTGGGAGCTTTGTGTACAGAATAGCTGCAACTCTGCAATTCTTCCTGCCTCTCTGAGGAAATGTTTTGCTGCTTCTGCTCCATGGAGGCTTCATTTACAACATCAGTAGAAGTTACAGCTCCAAAGGGTACTGTAGTACACACACATGGATTGCACTTGAACAGCTCTGGTATGATGACAGTTAAGTAGCAGTAGTAAAATTCACATTTTCATTTTTCCCATATAAGGTGAGTCTCTCTTGCTTCCAAAAATGCTTCCAGCTGCTGAGGGAAGTGTTTCCTTCAATCAGATGATGAACTTCTTTGGAATTATTTTATTTGTATGTAATCTCCTTACATCAAATTCTGACCTGGCAAAAATCTTGCATTATTGTTAATTAACCATCAAAGAGTTATGTGTGTATATATATATTAATGAGTCTTGCCTTGTTTTTAATAGGTAGCTGTATGAACAAAAAAGTATTCTCCCAATATGTACAGCATTATGAATCATTGAAAGAGGCAAAAAAATCAATGAAGAGATTACTGATCTATATTGTCAAGTAGGAGACACAGTAAGTTGTAAATGATAAATAATGTTCTCCTATTTGTCAAAATTCTTTGGAAAGTTTAGAAGTCTTCTAAGAGTTAACCAAAACATATAATTTGCATTTGTTAAAACTGTGATTTAATTTTGTTCAGTATGCTGCTATCCCAGCTGTGTGCTGGAAGGAGATTCAAGTCAAAATTTACAGATTCTGAGCTAAGACAGAACTCTACCAGAAAAGGATGACACGCTCTCTCTTAATATTCAGGTCAGAATCCTCTCTGCTTCTGTTCCTATTCTGTTTGCCTCCAGTAGGGTTTGGCCAATTGTTCAATTTCATAAACTGTTCTGAACTGTTCTCTCTAGCAACTGTCTCAGCTGAGTGTTTTCAGGGACCTGCCTTGTTCCCAAGCAATCTGTGAATAGTCACAGTATTTATGCACCTTTTATGCACTATCCATTACTTGCTGCATCTGAAAAATTTGTCCAGTATCCTAAAAAAGAAGCTAGTGGTCCTGCTGAGGGTTGTCGTAGGGATCTCAAAAGAGTTGCTGGTTCTGCTCAAATGACATCACAAGAGAATTAATCAATCAGAACTTGGTACATCTTGGGAATCGAGGGTGACAGAACACTGGAACTGCCCAGGGGGGCTGTGAAGTCTCTCACTCTGGAGATATTAAAAACCCACCTGGACACATTCCTGTGTGATCTAGTATAGGTGATCTTGCTCTGGCAGGGGCGTTGGACTGGATGATCTTTCAAGATCCCTTACAGCCTCTGACATTCTGTGATTCTGTAGCATGTCAAAAGCTGCTACATCACTGTCCTTTTCACCACTGTTCTTTCTTGTTCCGTAGATCCGGCCTAAATGAGCTTTTGTCTTTGCTTGGTGCTTATTTTCCTATCTTGATTTTGTTTATGTCTTCCTGTTAACCTCATCAATGAGCCTGCTTCACTATCTCCTTCTTGGTCCCAGAATAGTTCTTATAACAGAAGAATATGTTTTTGGCTTGAGAGCTTTCACTTCCAAACTGTCTGGTTGTGCTACTCAAACTCAAGGCTTGATGGAATTGAAATGATTTTTGTTGATGTGGTGATATTAAAATGACTGGATGTAACCTTTGAACAAGAGCTATGCACTTATGTTAGGTAAGCCATGAATCTTGAGCAAGCATTAAACACAAACTACAGACTCTCTGATAGCTAAAGACCTTTATCTACATGAATATGGATGACTGCCTGATGTGTATGTGAAGTGTGAACTACAGGCCTGAATAGAATAGTTGGGCTGTGCTTTGGGGTGGGATGTATCTGCTAAATTCTTTTGCTGTCTGAAAACTAAAGCCGAACTGTGCTTTGAAGACTGAGAGGTAACAAATAAAACAGTACACTTTTCAACACTTGGAGGGAAAAAAAAGAAAAGAAAAAGGAAAGATAGATTACTGGATACCCTGGAGCTATGTATGAAGTTTCTAGCTAAATGTAGTAATCTAAATTAGGAGGTTAGAGTGGAATTCATCCCACCCAACTTCAGACACATAACACTTAGGCTGTAGGCATATACAGTTAAGCAAGTCACTTGAGCCTTCTCTTTATGGTCAAACAGAGAAACAGAAAGTGATTCATTAGAACTGCTATAGATAGGCAGATTAGAAAGAAAAGAATTGCTCCCTATTTCTCCCACTGACCTTGAAGAGAAGCCTTGAGTAACCATCTCAGCTCTGCATATCTGCTTTAGGTCAGAGAAGTCTTTGGATGGTCATCATGTCTTTGTTAAAGAGAAAAACATAACAATCAAACAAACATGTTCAGCATTGTTACCAACCAGGTTGGTAGAGACCTCCAAGATCATCCAATCCAACCTATCACCCAGCCCTAGCCAGTCAACTAGACCATGGCACTAAGTGCCTCAGCCAGGCTTTTCCTGAACAACTCCAGGGACAGTGACTCCACCACCTCCCTGGGCAGCCCATTCCAATGCCAATCACTCTCTCTGCCAACAACTTCCTCCTAACATCCAGCCTAGACTTCCCCCAGCACAACTTGAGACTGTGTCCCCTTGTTCTGTTGCTGGTTGCCTGGGAGAAGAGACCAACCCCCACCTGGCTACAACCTCCCTTCAGGTAGTTGTAGACAGCAATGAGGTCACCCCTGAGCCTCCTCTTCTCCAGGCTGCACACCCCCAGCTCCCTCAGCCTCTCCTCATATGGTTTGTGTTCCAGGCCTTTCACCAGCTTTGTTGCCCTATTTAAGTGGACATGCTGGAGCATATCCTTCTTCTCTGCCCTCCTCCTCCCTCAACAGTGATAAATGAGAGTTCAGTTAATGAGAAAAAATAATAGATTGTATTATCATCTATAGCATTAGAATCGACAGGGAAAAAATGAAGCCTTCAGCTGCATCAGCCAAGCCTCCCAGCTTGGTGTCGTCCGCAAACTTGCTGAGCAGACACTCTGTGCCCTCATCAATGTCATTGGTGAAGATGCTGAACAGGACTGGCCCCAGCACTGATCCCTTGTGGACACCACTAGTCACAGCTCTTCAGCTGGACCTGGAGAGTCAACATCCTGAAGTTGAGTTTGTCAGGATAAAAGCTATAATGACTTTCCCTTTGGGAATAGCTCACAGGAATCATGACCTTACAATGCTATAGAGTAACCTTTGCTGCAGTCAGTCATACAAAGGTGAAGAAACTGGAGTATGCTCATACTTAGTGTATTCCCTTGATGCTTTGGATTGTCTTCTTATTCTACTGACTTTAGAGTCTTCTAGACTAAATGACTTGAATAAATGAGACAGGATATAAGGAAGGTCAGGTTTTTCTCTCTGGAAAAAAAAAGCCTTTGACCAGAATCAGGCTAAATCTAGGCCAGTGCATGAAAAGAACCTGTCAATGCTCCACATAGTTTCCAACACTTATCAGCAGTAAGTTTAAGTTTGACCTACAAATCCACAGCTCAGCTTCCAGCTGTGACCACAGTGAAAGCCTTTACAGGCTGCAGCTACTTTTTAATGGACTCATTTTGTTCACACTCTCCAGAAGGATGTTGCCTTTTTCTGAAGCTTGATTCAAAGTGGGTTTTAAGGAGCCTTTCAACTCAGAATGGATAGTTTCTGTGACTGGTATCATCCCAATAGTTCTCCTGCCCTTCAGCATTTTTCAGTAAGAAGATAGCTTGAACTGATACAATTTGATCAATTGATTTCAAATTACTTCTGTAGTTCTGTAGGTGTTTTCTGAAATATGTGCTTGTGCTAAATTAAGCCCATCTGCGGTGGGGGACTGGTCTGGAAACCTGACCCCCAGGAGAGGACCTCCCAGGTCAAAGTTTATTCCACTCCATATTCCGCTCCACAACCCTATTTAAGAGGCAGTCAAGCTTCTGCTCACTTTCTCACTCCTGCCTTTGCCTCTGCAACATCTCCTTGCTGCTGCTGCTCCTGACAACCAG
Organism: Pogoniulus pusillus; assembly: GCF_015220805.1. Lineage (NCBI taxonomy): Eukaryota > Metazoa > Chordata > Aves > Piciformes > Lybiidae > Pogoniulus > Pogoniulus pusillus. The sequence goes on along the minus strand of NC_087281.1, from coordinate 19,245,592 downwards.
GTGGTTGGCCAAACCACGTAGCCAACCCTGCTACCTCGTGTTGGGCCTGAATCCAAGCACAATCCCTCTCAATCCAGGCAATTCACTGCCATCCAACCTGGTGTAGCATATATATCTGTATCTGTTCCCTTCCTTTATATCTCTGCAACCTTCCTTTATCTTTATTGTTAAAACTACCTTTTAACTTCCAAATCAGTCCAAAGCTGTTCTTTGGCTGTTTTAGACCTTTTACTCCTCTGTCTAGATTTTTCTTAAGGAGAGAGGGAGAGGCATCCTCAATTCTGTTCTGTTGGGCTTCTGGGCTCCGGGAAAACTTAAATGGCTACAGTGGTTCAACAAGCTTTACAGACAATTTCATTTTACCCTCAAATGTGTGCTTATTGCAATTCCCATTTGTATAGAGATTTTTAGCATGCACCTGTGTCATAAACAAAAGGCATAAACCTATATTCATGCAAAATAAGGCTTTTAATAGAGCTACAGAAATCAAGCAATGTACAGGCCTGGGTGCGTGGGGAGTGTCCACTCCACCCTAATGCACACTGCTTGTTTTAAATCTCCTCTTTATATATCCTATTCTAATGCATATTCATTACTATTTCTAAGAAAAGGATGGATTTTTCTTGTCAGTTCCAAGAGAGGGAGGTCATTTTTTCCACACATGTCCTTTTTTATCTGGTGGTCCCTCTGGTGGTCTTCAGTGGTGAAGTAAGAGGTCTTCTTCAAGTGACCTTCTCATGAACTTGAAGCCAGCAGTGTCCTTTTCCATTTTGCTCATGCACAAGGGCTGTCTTCTTCACCTGTTTTTCTCCCCCTTCAGCATTTCTGGTCTCTAATTATTTATTGCTCTGCTTCTCTTGTCTTACGTCAAGCTAAGCCCATACTTTTGTGGTGGTGCAAGGGGGAGTGCAGCTCCATTCAAAATTCTCCTCCCTCCTTATCTGTGGCCACGAATCAATTGGATCCAAAATATATTTCTCACACCTGTTTTACAATTTTAATAAATATCAGTTGCAATTATTTAATACAATGATCCATCTTCCTTTTAAGGATAAGCAGAAAAAAATTGCTTTTGAGTAAAATGTTATTTAATCTCTTAGGCACAATTCTCCTATTACATGTATTAGATTTTTCTGCTCCATATATTAATGATATTAATAGAAACAAAAATCAGAACACTATTTTAAATGTCTCTTTGACCTCTTAGTATTAATATAGAATTTCTGAAATCAATTGCTACATCTGACCATTTGAGTGCATCTTTTAGAAGGACATAGAAATAAAAGTCAGGTAACTATTTTAAATGTCTGCTTGACATTTTAGAGTATTAATATAGAATTTCTGAAATCAATTGGTACATCTGACCATTTGAATGCATCCTTTAGAAGGACATCAATCCTAACTGCAGTTGATGAAGAATTTTTCGTGTTCCACTATGATCAACTTTGCTGTCTCACTGATTATCTGTAAAATCTCTTAAACATCTTCTTGACCTCATGAGCTGGATAATTTTAGGTGAGACAAGCAGTTAAGGAAATGAAAGACCATTGAAACCTAATAGTGTCAAATCACCTAATAGGTGATTTGATGAAAAGTCTTCTTAAACATCCCTCTTTTGATAATGTTGTCTCTGGCCAAAATGGAGCCTCTTCCTTCCTGTGCTAGTTTGAAGCTAGCTAGAATGTTTTGGTGAGAAGAACTAGATTACAGGCTGTGAGAAGGAAGCAATGGTGATGTCTACTTCACTCATGTGCTTGCTGAGATGTATAATAAGAAGAATGTAAATACAGATCACACAGACGCTCTCTGTCCGGGCTTTGGGCTGCATTCCTCTCTCTAACCTAATCTGCTACCTGTGTGACTAAATCCACCTGCTTCCTAACTCCCCTGGCTGACCCTCTAATCTTCCTTGGGCATAAGGCAAGATCTGGGGTAAGAGAGAGCAGTGGGAGAAGGTGAAAGGGCAGTTGAGAGCCCCCCTGGGGGCTTAGGTTTCTGGTAGGGCTGTTGTGTTTCTGTATTACCTTTTTAGCTTACATATTTCAGTATATAACTGCATATATTGTAAGTATCTGCTTGTATATTGTGCTAAGCTGTAATTATAAGCTTCATTCAACTTCCAGAGCTGGCTGAGTCTAGGGAAAAAAAATTGTGGATGATAAGCTAAGAGTAAGGCAATATACATAATAATGAGTATGTCCTAATGTAGTAATAAGAGAACCTTAATTCTCTGCTTTCTCCCACCTGAGCCTCTCTTTTGAAAACTGCCCTGAAATTTACCTTTGCTTCGGCATTCTGCAGCTCTCTTTTATGCTTCAGTTTTCCTCGTACACTTTAAAAGCAATGAGAGGAAGAGATTGAAGGCATCGTTTTTATTATTTGCTTTGGAAAGAGCTGCAGAAATACACTTCTTTCTGATCTTCTGGTCATGCTCAGATTTACAGCTGCAATATTGAATAGATCTCAGGAAATTACATGCTACAGCTGAGATGACTCCTCAGATTAAAATGTCTCTTCTTCTTCTTCTGACAACTTTGGTCTTTGAAATTGTAATTGACTTTTCTCCAGTCAAAATTTCATTTTGATATCGTATCCCACATTGCCACATATTTGGAAGTTATTGCTATGAATGGGCTTGCTGCTGATAAATTAAATGAATGCAATAGGAGTCAACAGAGAATTATGGAGTATAAATTTTTGTAAGCTTTGTTTCTGCTTCTGTACAGTACTTCTAGTGATCACTTCAGACAGATATACAAAGCAAATTCAGGTTGTTCTCCATATAAAGGAAAGTAAAATACATTGATTTTTTTTTTCCTTTGGCAGTGGAGCAGCCCAGATTGTTTTAACTCAGACATTCCTATTCATTCTTATGTATGCTTAGCAGATATTGGGCAAACATTCAAAATCCAGTACATATGGGGAATTGTTAAGAGAACATTTCCATATTAATGATTTATAGGCAAGGAAAGATATGTTAAAAATATTCTGTAAGAAATGTATTTATAATGGCACCTTAGTACTTGCAGCTTAAGTAATGGTACATCCTTGTTGTGACCATATCAAAGTAAATGGCATTATACTATGGATAAAACCTAATGAAATAGGTTTTGGGTTTTATTTCTGAGAGTACTGTTAGTACTTTAAGTAGCATCAGTCTATAGGAACTGATATCATATGGACTGAATAATGCACATTGTTTGAAGTTACTCCTCCTGACTCAGAATAGTTTGGTGCAGCAATAGCAGCTGGGGTATTTTTTAGTTCTCCCCTATGAACTTGTGTTATTTAACATATTTCCTGAGTTAGTTTATTTTAAAGTTCACTAAAGTTTTTATTATTTTTTTCCCCCTGGCAATAGTTGCAATTCCAGACCCTGTGTTATGGCAAAGGTAGTAAAAATTTGGCTACACAAAGACAAAGAACTACCATCCCTGGAGGTGCTCAAGAAAAGACTGAATGAGGCACTTAGTGCCATGGTCTGGCTGACTGGATAGGGCTGGGTGCTAGGTTGGACTGGATGATCTTGGAAGTCTCTTCCAACCTGGTTGATTCTATGATTCTGTGATTCTACACAGGAAGATGACACAGCTCTCCCAAATGCCTCTCTCAACTGCAAAGTCTGCCAGTTTTCCTGAAATTCTTTGATGAAATAGATTGCAGGAAGACAAAAAGTAATCTCAAAGTGCTTCTGTACCTGTACACTGAGGGTACCTGGAGTCCAGAATAAGTAATTAATAGATATTAGAGTTACTAGGCTGCTTATTTCCCTTGTGTAGAGAGATACAGAAACAGCCTTTCATGAATGCAAAATCTAGCCCATTACAGAACCTTACAAACTATCAATGTCCACAGAAGTTGCTAGAGACTTTCCATTTAATCCCCAAACTTATTCCATTATGTATCTTTTTTTTCTGTCTATGACTTTACTAAATTGATGAGGTTTCTGGCTTTAGTACAAACTGAAGCTTGTGTTTTGTTTTTTTTTTTGTTTTTTTTTTCTGAATTTACTCCAGTATGACTTAAGCCTGATAAAGAATTCATGTCCCCTGTGGAATTTAGAATGATTGTTATGTAACTAAACATAGGGGAAGTAGTAGTCAAACCTTTGTCAAACCTGTGGGGATTTTTTTCTATGTGTCTGCAACTCTTCTACATTTACCTGGGATTAAAATTAAGATATACTGTGCTAGTTTGAGCCTAGCTAGAATGTTCTGGTGAGAAGAACTAGATTCCAGGCTGTGAAAAGAAAACAAGGCTGATGTTTACCTCACTCATAGGCTGGCTGAGATGTATAAAAACAAAAATAAAAAAACATAGATAACTCAGTTCTGCTGCTGGGGAGCTCCGAGCTACACCTCTTTCTCTAGCCTCTTTGACTAACCCACTTTGCTTCCTAACCCCCTGGCTGAACCTCCATTCTTCCTTGGGACTGGGGTAAGGTTGAGAAGGGTAGGGGGAAGGTGAAGGAGTGGTTGAGAGCTCCTCCTGAGGACTCAGGTTTCTGGGAGGGCTGTTGTGTTTCTGTATTACCTTTTACCTTGTGTATTTCTGTATATAACTCTATCTACTGTAAATATCTGCTTGTGTATTGTGCTAGCTGTAAATAATAAGCTTCATTCAAATTTCCAGAGCTGGCTGAGTCTAGTCTGGGTGATTTCCAAAGTGTGTGTGTGGGAGAAACACCCAAACCATCATGTGTTTTTCTCTCAATATTGCTAATATTGCTAATATTGGTCGAGTTGACTGGATAGGGCTGAGGGATAGGTTGGACTGGATGATGTTGGAGGTCTCTTCCAACCTGGTTGATTCTCTGATTCTATGAATAGTTGTCTACTTAATGCACATAAGCAATGTCTCTGATTCATCAAAATCATTCTTTTTGACTGATTGCTATAATTACAACTGAAACTTTGGTCATGAATGCTAAACTTTGTGAGGGAGATAAATTCAAGAACCAGAATGATGGTGCTCATTAAATTCTCTTGTTCGAATATAGACTTGAGGTGCTGAGAGAAAGGCTCCCTCCTAAGCAAAGTGATGACTGAGACTGTCAATGTTGTGGACACTGATTATTACTAAGGAGAAAACCTAGCAGTATCAGATCATTGTATGCTATACCTTCAATGGAAAAAGCACTGTTAAAATTTCATTTCAGTCTAGTGATCAAACACAGGTGCCAGTCTGTTGCTGATGCTTTTGTATTCTGCACCTCGCATGCCTTTCCTGCCAAAAGGACATGGTTTTCTGTTTGAAGTGGCCTGTGCATTTCATGGTGTTGCTTGGTTTGCTGACAGCATCTCAAAAGCACTAGAACTGCACGGATCTAGAAGTGCCTTTTCAAGGTGTTCTTGAAACACTCTTCATACAACTACAGTTCTATTTTGTGGTAATGCCCTAAGCTTGGCTTATTATGATGGTGATACCATCAGGCTTTGGAAAAAAAAGAGAGTAACTTTGCAATAGGTACTGCAATAATATTGTATAAATAAGAATGGAGCCTCAGAACAAGAGCACTGCTGTTACTAACCACAGAGGATAGAAGCAGTGAGGAAACTGGCATGCTGCATTGATGTTCTGAGTCCTGGTTTGTTTATTTGCTTTACTTTAATTTTTATTGCTCCAGAAAAAGAACAGCAGTATCAGAAAAAAAAAAAAAAACCCAAAACACAAACAAACCACAAACCCCTACAATTTATATGCAGTTGCAAACAATTTTCCTTCTTTTAACAAAAAAAATATAAGCATCTGCATACATAATTACCAGAATGTGTGAGAGAGAAAAGTGTCTCACCGACACAAACTCTCTTTACCTCACTATTGCTGGCTTATTTTTCAGGAAAATCTGTTCCATGCTCTTTTTCCTTGGTCATGTTAAGCAAGGGATCAATTTTACTGTGGAAGATGTTTATCTGATGATTATGTCTGACTGGATATGAAGCAAAAGACGTTAAGAAACAGGGCTATTACTAAATGTGTATTTAAATAGCTCAGTTCAGCATTTTGTGTTGTATAGGGTTAACACTCCTGGGGGAGTAACCCTGAACCTGACCCTAGGGGTCTTGGCCCCTCCCCAGGGGTGGGCCACACTCCAGGTGATGGTTAGCCCACTTCCCCCACTTCCTATGGTATAAAAGAGGAGCACTTCCTGCTCCTCATTCTCTCTTTCCTTGGCTCCCTCTTGACACACACACGCACACTGCATACCAGCACACCACCTGGCAGCCACGAGGCAGAGACACCATCACATTGCTCGGGTTGTATCCATCCCTTTTTGTATTTTGCTGTTTTCCCTTCCTTATCCTTTGTAAACTCCCCTACCTCCAATACCTTTTCTAAGTTATTGTTAAACTTTTTCCCTTTTAACTTCCAAATCGAGTGAGATTGATTTATTGGGGTGTCCCTACCTCTCTCTCTCTCCCTGTCTTTTAGAAGAAAGGAGGGGGAAGAGGGGAGGGCACTCTATAAATTCTATAAATTGTCATTGGTCTACTAAAATTATTAGAGTCTCTGGGAACCTGCATTTGAACCCAAGACATGCGTAAAATCCATCAAAAAAATGTGCTGTAGCTTTAAGAATTCCCATTCTTCTGTGAATCCAATAAAAAAGTGCAGCGCTAGTAGAGCAATGGAGCAATTGCAGTTTTCATGGTTCTCCCAAAAGCACTGTTCTTTCTCTAAATCTGAGATGTCCTTACTTCCTCAAGAGTTAAATCAACTGTGCTTGTAGGAAAATGGCAAGGAGAGGAGGAGACTTACCTTTGTATGTTCCAAATTGGTTAATCTTGAGGGAGGCAGAGGTTTTGTTATCTGTTTTGAGAATATTATGGATTAAATCAGGGTGCTGCCCAGAAGTCCTAATCCAGGCATGTTCACTCAGAAAATTGAGAGCAGGATGCAAAACAGTTTGCAAAATATTCACTTTAAACTACCTTTAGCTTAAATAATGAATATTTCTGTGAAATATTTCGGTGAAATTTTTACTGCATATTTAACTTTCAGCCAATATAAAAAGTATTTGACACTCAAAATCTTCCAAGACTGAGGACAACACAAAAAGGCAGTAAGTGCCTGTTTGTACTGATCTCCATAAAAATAGAATTGTGTTGTGTTCTGTACAGGAGGTCTTTCTCTTGTGAACTCAGAAAGAATACAGTTAATCAAATCTTACAAAAAAATCTGGAGTTTGATGCAAAAAGATTGCATCATTTTCTCTCCCTTTTCCCTACCCTGTATAATTTATATTGTCCTGTGGAATGTCAGTGAAAGACAGGAAAATTTGGGGTTAAAATCTCAACTTCTCTGAGTTATTGTTTTTGAAAATGTAATTTTGATTTGTATATCAGAAACCTGGGGTAGAAAAAAGAGACTTTTCACCCAAAAATAGATTGCTCAGAATTAGGTCATTCCAAATAACATGTAATTGTGCTTTTGCATTATAGATCTGGGTATTTTTTGAACTGCAGTGTGGTGTGATTATCAGTCACTGATCATCTATACCATCCAACAGACTGCTTATTTAAATGTAATGTCTGTGGAATTTATCAAGCATGAACCAAATAATATTTCCAATACACAGAAAGTTACTGAAGAAAACTGCAAACAAACATCTCCCTCTTTTCTATTTTCATTATGATTGCAAGTGGCATTTTAATTTGCTTGAATAGAAATTCAATTTATTTCAATCCAGAAATGTTCACTTAGATCACTACAAGTTTTGACTATTTTGGAAATGGACATAAATTCAGCTTCTGCAGAAAAATCTCCCCTTTCTCTGTCTGTAAACTGGGTGAAGGTGAATGAAGTCTTGCTTTGCAACAATCTATAATTTCTGCAGAAAATTCTCACTTACTTTGAGCTTTTGCCCTCTTTCCTACTGTGAAGTTACATCGTATTTCCCTGGAGGTGTTCAAAAAAACACTGGATGAGGCACTTAGTTACATGGTCTAGTTGATTGGACAGGGCTGGGCGATAGGTTGGACTGAAAGTCTCTTCCAACCTGTTTGATTCTATGATATGATATATGATTCTCATAGGTCTTCAGAGCACCATAAAGGCTCAGAAAATGAAGCAGCGGCTTAGATGTACATAGTAAGACCAATGTGTTAAAATGAACAGTATCCAGAGAGGAAAATGCTATGGACAGCAATAGGAATGAAAGGCCACTTGTTTTTCTATTGTTTTCTATTTCTATTCTTCATGCTTGGTAGCATAAAGAAAATGTGTATGTGCTGTTTTTCTTCATATTCTTCTTTCTTTTTACTCTCTTGATACATGTCCTATGAGGGAGGTCCAGTGGACAATAGACAGAATGTTGTTCCAAAGTGCAGAAGACACACTAGAAGTTCAAGGAGAATGTTTAGTCCATGCCTAGTTGTGAGTGTATCTATATTGCTATAAGGATTTGTTGTAAATGGCTTTTATTTTTTTTACCCACTGCTGCAGAACTCTTCTTTATTGGTTTTATGAACTATGCCATATCTATTTGCTTTACTCAGGTTAAGAAAACCTAACCCTACAACATTACCAAAACATAGCTTGACTCTGTAAGCAGCAGTGTGTATAACAGTTTATGATTTGCCTCCTGTGAAAACAAAAAGCCTAAAACTCAGAGGAAGATTCCTCAGAATAGCTGAACACCAGGCAGGTGGGGAAATCTTTAGCATAGCACAGACTGCAAATCCTTTGGCTATTTAACATAAACCCATAGGCCACAATTATTTTACATGATCCATGTGCATTTAAAGATAGACCAGCATCTCTGAGGTAGCTGAGTACAATGAAATATTGCACTTTTTTGACCTTCAGCTGAACTATACATGAAAGTCAAACACACATTCCAACTGTTCAGTGCCATATAAATGAACGACTTACACTCCTTGTGTTTCCTTCACTGTTTCCACATTTGTGTCAGCTTTCTCACCAGGAATACAGAAGGTAGGCAAAACTATAATACAGAGTTTTTCTATATATACAGAAGAGACAAGCATACAATTCAGTTACTGCTCCTATCCTATTTGCTTTTAAGGAATCCTCTCTGCTCTTTGTACTTGCCTAGGAACACAGCAGAGTCCAACAAATCCACACGTTTTCCCCTCTGCTCCCCTCTTCACTCCTCCCCTCTTCCCTTTCTGCATTGCACAGAATAACTTCTGGAATATAGAAGCACGTGAGAGATATTTAATAATGTTATTGTTGTTAGAGACTGCAGTTTGCTATCAATATCTTTATTTCCAAGCTTTCCTGTCTAGTTTCTTCTGCATTTTCAGCCTCTTTCTGTTTGTTTTCCTGTGTGTTGTTTTATCTCTCTGATACCAAATGTCCAATTAATGCCAAGCAGAAGATTGGCAAATGTTTAAGCTTCTGAAGCTGGCTCTGTAACAAACTACTATACATTTTTATTGCACTGTGCAAAGATATTTCGAAGCCCTAATCATTTTAATGGATGCACTCCCCATAAGTCTTTTACAACTAAAATTTAGCTGGGGGGAACCCTAACCTGTTCTTTCCTGGCACTATTTATTACCTTGTTTGTAGCTAAGTCCTGCTTAAGCAGGGAGAAGATCAGAAAACAACAGGGAGAGAAATAAGTAGCATCATGACCAATTAAAAATGTTTAGGACACTCTTCTTGTGTCTGTTTTGAACTGCTTTACAGCTTGTGTTATAAAAAGAAATTATAGACCATGACTGCCCTACTAGATTTGCAAGACATTCATTATTAATAACTTAGTCTTTGAAGAAATGATTCTGTGAAGAGTTAATCAAAATGGACTCCCTTAACATATTAATGAATATTAAAGTTGGCTTCACTACAGTTCTGGTACAGAAAACTAAATACAAAATTCTTACAGCCTTTTTCTCCTTTTTGATGGTAAAACTAAAGTATATTAAAATGGTGTTGAATGATGAATCTCTAGTCTAAAATCAAATGTAAGTAATGACACTCTTGTCTTGAACTCTGTATTCCTCACAGCAGATTGAAAGTGATTGATTCTACTTTGAACAGAGAAACTCAGCTTAGGAAGAACTTTACACAGCAGGCAAATAGATAAATGCTGTATTATTCTCACTGGCCTCTCTGTTTACACTAAGATGCTTTTGCCCCATGTCCAATTAACAGGTTTCATAATGTTGGTCAGTTGTCATTAGGATAGTCCATCCTCTTTGTTTGCCATTGTCTGTGGTCTCATAATCAGCAACAGTGTACGACTTGAGGAAGACTCCATGCTCAATTTAGATAAGACATACTCACAAAGGGGGCAGCAGAGGGGGAGGTGGTGATCTCCTCACTTTGGTGAACAGTGACAAGACACAAGGAAATGGAATAATGAATGATGTACTCAGCACTTGGCAGGCCACACCTTGAATCCTCTGTCCAGTTCTGGGCTCCTCAATTCAAGAGAGATGTTGAGATACTGGACCGTGTCCAGAGAAGAGCGATGAGGCTGGTGAGAGGCCTGGAACACAGCCCTGTGAGGAGAGGCTGAGGGACGTGGGGGTGTTTAGCCTGGAGAAGAGGTGACCTCATTGCTGTCTACAACTACCTGAAGGGAGGCTGTAGCCAGGTGGGGGTTGGTCTCTTCTCCCAGGCAACCAGCAACAGAACAAGGGGACACAGTCTCAAGTTGTGCTGGGAGAGGTATAGGCTGGATGTTAGGAGGAAGTTCTTGCCAGAGAGAGTGATTTGCCACTGGGAGGTGGTGGAGTCTCCATCCCTGGAGGTGTTCAAAAAAGGACAATCTGTTTTCCTAATCTGCTCTAAAAGTATCTTAGCTGAGGTGCTGAGTTTTTCAAAACTTGTTAAAAAAATAGGTGTGCAGGTATGAGAATAGAGAAATTTAGGCCAAATGACTAAAACCTGAGGAAAAAATTCTGACAAGAATAAAGGTGTCTGGCAACCTGAGCAGAAACATGTACTTTTGCCTTGTTTGGCAATTCACTGATGGAATAAGGCAAAATCAATTGATATGGAATACCAGGACTTTGGTGATACTTTGATTACACTCTGCTTGATACTCTTGTAGCCAGACTAGGGAAAGAATGAAGTGTGTCAGTGCTTTCAGTCTTCTTCCACTTCAGTCCCCACTGGTTTTATTTTTTCTAAGCAAATCAGCAGATTGGCTAATCTATGGCAAATGCAGACCTGGTGACAAGGTGCTTGCTTGTCTTAGGTTCCCACAGAACAGTCAATCATCTTCTGATAAAAATGAGAGGTTGATGAAATAGAACAGGGGCCCAACTAATCAAAACAGATATACTGCATAAGCAGATACCAGTGTTTTAGTGGCAGATTAGCTAGAGATGTTAAGTGTTTTACAGTGGTCTGTCTTAATGCCCAGTCCTATTAGAGAGGTACCTGGATAGGCTGGATTGATGTAATGAGGGCCCCTGTATGAGATTCAACAATGCAAATTGCCAGTTCTTGCACCTGGGTCACAGCAACCCCAAGAAATGCTACAAGGTTGGAGAAGAGTAGCTGGAAAGTTTCCAAGCAGAGAAAGCCCTGGGGTTGTTGACAGCCAACAGAATATTAGCTAGCAGTGTACTCAAGTGGCCAGGAAGGCCAACAGCATCCTGGCCTGTATCAGGCACAGTGTGGCCAGCAGTACCAAGAAAGTGATTGTGCCCCTGTACTCAGCATTTGTGAGGCCACACATTGAATAGTGTGTTTGGTTTTGGGGCCCTCACTATAAGAAACACACTGAGGTGCTGGAGCATGTCCAAAGGAAGGCAACAAAACTGGTGAAGAGTCTGGAGAACAAGTCTCATGAGGAGTGGCTGAGGGAAACTGGGATTGTTTGTCTGGAGAAAATGAGGCTTATCATTCTCTACAACTGCCTGAAAGGAGGTTGTAACAAAGTGGGTGTTGGTCTCTTCTCTCCAGAAACAAGTGAAAGGAAATGGTCTCATGGAGAGGTATAGAATCATAGAATCAACCAGGTTGGAAGAGACCTCCAAGATCATCCAGTCCAACCTAGCACCCAGCCCTAGCCAGTCAACTAGACCATGGCACCAAGTGCCTCAGCCAGGCTTTTCTTGAACACCTCCAGGGACAGTGCCTCCACCACCTCCCTGGGCAGCTCATTCCAATGCCAATCACTCTCTCTGTGAAGAGCTTCCTCCTAACATCCAGCCTGTACTTTCCCCAGCACAACTTGAGACTGTGTCCCCTTGTTCTGTTGCTGGTTACCTGGGAGAAGAGGCCACCCCCTACCTGGCTACAATGAACAGGTATCAGAAGAAATATCTTCACTGAAATGATTATCAAACACTGGAACAGGCTCCCCAGGAGCACAGCTCAGCACCAGACTTGGTGGAGTTAGATAATGTTTGGACTTGATGATCATAGAGTCTTTTCTAAGCAGAGCGATTCTATGATTCTGTGATTCTGTTCACCATTTCCTTTACTGCCAGGAATAATGAAGTGTAGATTACCACCACTAAGTCTGTGGCAGATACAAGACTTGTACTTAATGTGAGACACCATAGAAATAAATGCTTTAATCTTCAAAGCAACTACTCCTGCTCTGGTTGGAAAACAATCTGTCAGAGAAAAAGTCTTGGCAGCTTTGACTCCTGGCCTCTCACGTAGCAAGCCACACAGTTGAGAGTATCTGCACCAGGGAAAAAACCTAACACTGGGTTTTGATTCTTGCATATTTCTCCCTCCTCTGAACTAGGTTGTCTTGGAAAAAAAACTACCCTGGCCCTCTAACAGTAAATCTTTACTCTAAGAATGTGCTTCAGTTTTGTTTTCAGATTGCTGTCAAGGCTGATGCACCTTTCTAGTACCTGAATGGTACTTTCATTTTTACCTTGTACTGTTACAGGTCCCTGGTCTACATTGCCTGCTTTTTAGTCACCATCATATTATAGAGTGTTTTTTCCTCTTGGCATTTGGCACTGACAGTTGCCACACACTCCTTCCCACCTCTTCTTACAAATAACACTTGACACATTCTGGATTTTCATTTTTCTGTACCTTGCTGCTCCTTCACTCTGTGTTACATTATTTTCAGACCTCTTTGTGAAATAGCATCAGTGCTGTAAAATAATCAGGAGTCTGAGGAAGTCTGTAATGCAGCTGTCAAAATCATGTCATGAACATCACCAAGTCCAGCTGAGGACATACTAGTTTGACAGCATGTCTATAGTGTTTTCAGCACCCTCACTGAAAGGTAATACAGTCTTAGCAGAGGAACATAGTGAGATCCTTTACTACACAACCAGTGGGGCAAAATTTTGTCTGCAGTGAAACACAAAAGTGTGGTGTATCTTCTGGACAAACAGTGGATTCAATTCCAGGAGTTCTCATCTCAATCCTCAGGTCTGTTATAGGCTACTTAGTAATTTCTGGCATGTCACTTACATTGTCTGTCTCTCAAATTATATCCACTAAATTGGAATGATATTGCTTCCTTTCTTTTTTCCAATCTTGGCCTTCTTTATTTAGATAGAGCACTTGAAAGGCAGTGAGTATTTGCATTGGTTTCGGCTGATGTAGAATTGATTCCCCTCAGAGCCTCTTTCTAGTGCTGTGTTTTGCAGTGCTGCAGCTGGGTGTTGATAACACACCAGTGTTTTGGCTACTGCTCTGCTTTTCCAACAGTTCCCAACTCCAAGGGTATGCTGAGAGGTGGGCAAGATCTTGCAATGGGACAGACAGGCCAGCTGACCCAAACTGGCCAAAGGGCTGTTCCATAACTGTTGTGGTTTGGATTTTGGAACCCAACAAATTGAAATTTACCCTCTGCAGTAAATGTACCACATTTACTCAGAATTTTGGAAGTTAAATGAAATTATATTTACCAAAGTAGACTAAATATAGAAGTACAAAAGGCAATAATAATGTAAAGGTATATTTACATACATTTACAGTTCAACAACAGCACAATACTCCCTTGTACATATTTCTGCTCTCTCTCTCCACTCGGTACAGATCCACACACCCCTGGATACAAGGAAGTCCAGAGGGGCCCACTCTCTCTACCTCCCAAACTGTACCTTTGCAAAACTCAAACAAGAATATCAGGCAGGCAGTATGCAAGGTCATAGGTAGAGCAGAGAAGCCAGAAGCAAGCAGGAGGCAGCCAGAGAGAGAGAAAAAAACAAGACTGTGCTGCAAAATATAAGGTATTTGCAGTCCAATGGAAGCAGAGAAGCTTATCTTGCATTATTCTGTGTCCAATCCCTTAAACTGTTTACTCTTTAGACTGGATGTTTTCTGAGAAAACCAGGCATAGCCTTAAAACTGTAACACATGCCATATGACATCAGCTCAGATGTAAGGACTAAGTGAAAGAAGCAAGTGTGGGGATATTTGCCCATGGTGCCTGTCTTCCAGAGCAAGTTACATGCGTTGGAGCCCTGCTTCCCAGGACCGAAGGGCATCTGATGATGGGAAGTAAAGGATAACATCTCTGTGCTTTTGCTTCCATGCATGGCCTTTGCTCTCTGCCTGTGCTTAGCGTTATTAAGTTGCTTCTACCTTATTACTGGCTTTTGTTGTATTTTGCTCTCTCCTCTGTCCATCTAAGAATGAGAGTGATAGAGTGGCTTTGGTGGGCACTTGGCCTCCAGCCAGAGCCAAACCACCACAGTATTTCATAGAATACATCTGTGCAAAACCTTGCACAGAGTCCCAAAACTGCATGTGACAGTGTCTGTGATTTATACTGTACCTGTGTTACAATGTATGCTAGTCACAGATTAATATTAACCTTCAATATGCTTATCCAGAAATGTTAATCACAGATGTATTTCTTTATAGGGCAGTCAAGCTTTATACAAGGGACACATAGTTGTAAGGACATGGTCGTCAAACCACCCTGTACCATGTGTGAGCATTGGCCTCCCATTCTGGTCTTACACACTGTGCTGGTTTGAGGCTAACTGGAATATTTTAATGCAAGAAATTAGATCATTGGCTGTGACAAGAAAATAATAGTGATGTCTATATCACTCATTTGTCCTGCTGAGGGACATAAATAGTCAAAATAAGGCGCTCACTTCTCACTACTTCTTCAGTTGTGTGTCTGGCTGCATCTTGCCTTAACTCCTCTGCATGAAACCTATGGAACCAAATCAAACCATTTCCTAACTCCTTGTTGGCTTTTGACATCTCACTGCAGATATCTGCAAATATATCATGTGACCTATACAGAGCTTTATCTGGTTAGTTCTGAGAGGGGGAAAGGAGGGGAGTTGGTTGGGAGCCCACCTGGGCAGTCTGGCTGCTCAGGAAGGAATTTCTGTATTACTTTTAACTTGTATATAATTGTAAATACTTGTATAGTTATATATATCTGCTTGTGAATTTGTGCTATGCTGTAAAATTCCTTAACTTCCAGCCAGCTGAGTTAGTCTGGTGAATCTGGGGTGGGGGAGGAAGGAGGGGAACTCCCAAACCATGACATACACTTAGCTGGTTTGATTGAAAGACAATCCTGCTAAATGTTGCTGGATCAAGATAAGCATAGAATCATAGAATTAACCAGGTTGGAAGAGACCTCCAAGATCATCAGTTAAACAACTCATGTCATATTGTCTCATAGCTCTTAAATTATTTTTTAGGTGCTGTCACATTAATAAGCATCTTTCTCATCACACAAATATGTCTGATGCCACTGACACATCTCTTTGGGGAAGAAATGTTAGGATTTTATCGACATAACTTTCTGCTTGCTTTCTGTGGGGAATATTTCAGTAAACAATGACCCTTCTACCTGTATTTAACTGGAAACCAGCATCCAAATGCTTATAAGCAGTTCAGTGCAAAACATTTTATATCAGCTGTATCTATAGTACACATAATAGGATGAATACAGATCAGCCATTTCTACTTTTAAACTTTCTTGCAATTAGAAAGCTGTCTCTGATAAAGATTCTGAAAGTGTAGCTTGCAACTTGCAACTTGCATCGTTGAACAGGTGGTTTTGAGAGTTATAATTTAGGCCATTTTAAAGCAAAGTAGCTTGAAATTGGGTAGAATATATTGATGAATGTGCAAATTTCTGTGTTAAAAAAAAGGGAATATTTTAAAGTATACTCTTTTTGATGTTAGAAACAAGATAGTGTCTTTGGACCTTTTTTTTACTGACAATTTTTCTGAGTAAGTATAATTATGCACTAAGAATCTCTATCTCTGTACTTCTTTTTTCAAGTATGTTTCTTCCTTCGTCCTGTATTAATGCATTGTGAAGATATACTTAAGGGAAGTTTCAGATTGCTAAACCTAGAATCAGTTCATTCCCTATATGGACCTACTTATCTAGCCACAGAAAAGCATTCACAAGTGTTTTCTTCTCCTTGTTTTACTTCCCTCCCCCTCTACTTGGATTTTTCTTTACATTCTTTGTTACTTATTCATGAAAGGCTGTTGAATTTTCTTCTCTCTTCCATCCCTAGAATGCAGATTGTGCAGATGCAGAGAATGTATCTCTTGTTAACAACCATAATTAATGTATGTGTTGAAAATAAAAGTGGAAAAGCATTCCTCTATCCCTGGAGATCCCTCCTTCTGCTGGTACAGATCCCTCCACCTGCTGTGTTTTCAGTTCCAGTTCACTGGGAAAAAAACATTGTCCCTTGCAGTATTTTCCTCTGCTGAATACCACTCCTCTGGAATAATTTTAGCTACTCACTTCGTTGCAAGAGCACTCAAGAGCTTAGATTTTGTCAGTGGTTTGCCTATTGCACTTAGCTTCACCAACCAGATAAATACAGCATGAAGAACCCAGGCTGAGACAGACATAAGCCTATCCAGTAAACTACACACAAAAAGCCCTTCACACGAACATAAAGGGTCTCATTCTCAGGGGAGGTGGACAGACATTACTTGCTGCAGTTTTGTTTTACAGAAATGTAGGCCAAGTTTTGCCCTCCCTGGTTAGACCTTCATTACACAATTATTTTTGTCTCATGACTCCAGTGGGGACGTGGAGGTGCAATGCAGGACAGGATTTGACCCCATTTGTACGTGCCACTAATGAATGTTATTTTAAGGTGCCGGATGAAATCTTGTCTGGACAAGATTGTTGAGGCTCAGAGCTGAAAATATTCTTCACAAATATGTGGATGAGTGTGGACAGAGGGATGAAAAGATGAAGCAGAATTTGATTTTAGGTGAAAGATACAAATTTTGTCACAAACCCTGGTGAAAGTGAGGGCACCCTAGTCCACACTGGTATACATTCAGCACACAATGCACTTTCAGGGCCAGTTTAGCACCCTCTTAAGATTATCTGGAAGTGGAAAGGATGCCATAGGAGAAAAATTCTAGCCCTGGAGTTCTAGCTTAATTGGAAATTTTGGAGAGCTCTGCAGGGTAGTATTTTATTTCAAATGGGAGATGGACTAGTTAATCTCTGAGATATTTTTTATTTGGTTTCTAGAGGAAACAAAGCTTATACAATCACAACATTTGTCTGTCAGTCACAGGCTGACACGTTCTGAAACACATGGCTGATTTCAAACAAATCTCATAGAAGGGAGATGTCTCAAGAGTAATGATACTCCTAGCGTCGTTGGTTTCTGTCTTTTTGTTGGTTGTTGTTGGGTTTGATTTAATTAGCAGTTATGGAATGAAGAAAGAGTTCAGGGTTAAAATTTGAGGCACGAAATACAGACATGTGGAGGCTAAAACTAGGAACATTATCAGTGTTAGACAATGTTTCCATGTTGTTTCTGAGGTTGGTGTCTGACTTGCTCATAACCTGAAATCTGAAGGACCATGTTGCAGGTTAAGCCCTCCTGTGGCTCAGTGGTCTGGAAGCACGACCCCAGGTCCCCCTGGCCCCCTCTGGTAGGTGTGGTCTGGAATCTGGGCCTCCCCCCAGGTGCTCCTGACCCCTCCCATTGGCAGGTCCATCCAGACGCAACTGTCTGCAATCCTCTAAGAGGCGAACAAATGTCCTCTTCTCTTTCTCTCTCTGCCTCCCACTTTTGCCTGACCATCATCTGGTTTGCTGCTGGTGAAAGGCCTGGAACACAAACCCTATGAGGAGAGGCTGAGGGAGCTGGGGGTGTGCAGCCTGGAGAAGAGGAGGCTCAGGGGGACCTCACTGCGGTCTACAACTACCTGAAGGGAGGTTGTAGCCAGGTGGGGGTTGGTCTCTTCTCCCAGGCAACCAGCAATAGAACAAGGGGACACAGTCTCAAGCTGTGCCGGCGGAAGTCTAGGCTGGATGTTAGGAGGAAGTTGTTGGCAGAGAGAGTGATTGGCATTGGAATGGGCTGCCCAGGGAGGTGGTGAAGTCACCATCCCTGGAGGTGTTCAATAAAAGCCTGGATGAGGCACTTAGTGCCATGGTCTAGTTGACTGCCTAGGGCTGTGTGATAGGTTGGACTGGATGATCTTGGAGGTCCCTTCCAACCTGGTTGATTCTATGACTCTATGACTATGCTCCAGCCTAACCACATGGCCAGCCAACCACAAGGCTGACCAGCTACCTCCTGCAATCCACCCCCATCCAGGAAATCCACTGTCATCAATCTGGTTCTGTACATATTTTCATATCTGTTTTCCTCCCCTTATAGCTCTGTGAACTCCCTTACATTAAATACCTTTTATTTGTTATTGATTTTTTTTAACTTCCAAAATTGTTGCTAGACTGTTTTTCTTCAGATGTTTTACCTCTTCTCACTCTTTCTGCCTAATTTCTATTTTTTTTCCAAAGTGGGGAGAGGGGAGGCATCCTATATTTAATTTTGTGCTTTGGGTTTCTGGGAAGCTCTAAACTAGGACACACCTTCAACTCCAGACGTTCACTGTAACCTTATCTTTGACCCTAATATTACATTCTTGTGAGTGCAATTCCTATCTATAAATTGTGGCTACAGATATTCTGTACTAAGGTTGTATGTTTAACTGCTTAAAAATCGGGAAAGCAGTGATGCAGAAATTATTTTCAATTCTTTGTGTAGCATTACATTTTTTCTTACTGTTTCTCTACTTCACATCTAAGGAGTTTTACTATTCTGACCCTGTGCATGCTACTGTAGGTGATCAAATGATAGGGGAAAAAACTCTTTTTATTATTTTTTTTCTTTCATTTTTTATTTCTCTTGTTCTTTCCTATGGCAAACTCATTTTTCAGTGGTGACAGGCAGTTGCTTGCAGAAGACAGGAGACAGACTGGGAGACATGCCTTCCAAGCCTGTTAGAATGGATGAAACAGTCTGCTGCAATGGGTTTTTCTTTGTAGGCTGCTAAAATTTGGGTAGCTAAGCAGGGGCTGCTGACTTGGTTATTTGAAAATGGTTAGGAAGGCCAGTCCTTTAATCTCAGATGTGCCAGTGGTATTGGCATGTGTGAAACACCTCCCCACCTGAGTCTTGTTTGCAATCTCTAAATGAGAAAGCAAGTTCAGCTGAGCTAGGTAAGAAGCTAACAGTTACCTTCCTGCTTGGCTGTCAGGTGCAGTGCTGTTGAAGCTGGTGTCAGTCACGGCCCTCTGACTGCACACCAACTGAAACCTGCAGGCAATTGCTGCCTGCCGTTTTGGTCAGGTGTAGTAAATTCTAAGTGGGCCAGAGCCTGTGTGCATTCCAGCTCTGCACCATAAATTAGTGCTTTGTAAAAAGGCCAGTTACACATATTCGTGTATATTAGCTATCCAGCCACAAAGAAAGTTTTGCTGTAGGAGTTTTCACTGTTTCAGGTATGTCCCCGTTGTTGACAAAAGGTCTAATGCTCTTGTATATATTCTGTATTCCTAGAAGCCCCTAGTGAAAAAAGGGTTTAGAAACCTGGAGCACAGAGACAGCTCCTTTAAAACTTGTCTGGACTTTTGGAAGAAAAAGAAGCTGTTTTATTCATTTATTAAAAATGATATTATAATACATGTTTCCACTTACATTCTGGTAATTTTCTTTGCACTGGCCTGTTAACAGTCCTTTCTACAGCATTCATTCTGTTGGTATAGAAAACAAAGTTCTGTAGATTGCCTAGAAAGAGTTTCTCTGAATCCTGATGCTAAAATAGGCAGTGGTTTACAGAAAATGACAGTGTGGATCACAATAAAGTAAAATCATGTTATATGCATGATATGCTGGTGCTAGTCTCTTCTCACAGGTAATTAGTGATAGAACAAGAGAGAATGATCTCAAGCTATGACTAGGTAAGTTTAGACTGGACATTAGGGAAAAAAAAATTCAAGGAAGGATTGGTCAGGCATTGGAATGGGCTGCCCAGGGAGGTGGTTGAGTCACCAACCCTGGATGTGTTTAAAGGTCATTTGGATGTGGTGCTTGGGGATAAGGTTTAGGCGTGAACCTTACAGAGTAGGATTATCAATTGGACTTGGTGATCCCAAAAGTCTTTTCCAGACTGAATGCTTCTGTGATTCTGTGATTTGCATCAGTTGCTAGTGATGCAAGTATGATGTTTGTAATTCAGTCATTCTTGCTGCTGTAGTCACCTGGCTATGGAAATGCCTTGACAGGAACAGGTGTTTGGGTAATTCTGAAAATTGCATGGAAGAGAAAGACAGTTTAAGCCAGTTCAATACAGTCAATTTGAATTGCTCATCTACTACAGAACTGATTGAAATTTAATGAGTTGAATTATCTCTGAATTAAGCTGATTGATAGGCTTGCAGTTGTGGTTTTGAACAAACTTATTTTTTTGTGTAGGTCCAAACTGGAAATAAACTGTAAAAGAAAAGCTTGGAAAGGGCTTTTAAACTATTTTCAAAATAGATGAATGGCCATGCATTAACTGGGAACTGAAGCTGTATTCTTACCTTGTTAATTTACATGAGTGAAATGTTTATGAAAACACAATAAATTTATAGTCATTATACAATGGTTTCTCACTCAAAATGTTCTTTCCTGCACGGAATTAGGAAGCACCAAGGGCTCTGTAAACATAGCTTTCTCACATGATTTTAAAGACTTGGTCTAGGCTTCGTTTCCTTTTCTCTCTCATTCCTAATAACAATAAAGGTAATATTAATGTTGGCAGCAGTAGTAATAGAAAGGCACATACAGAACACTTAGGTAACAAGAAGGTATTTAGAAAGATAAGCAAACCAGCTTTTTAGCCTAGGGGTTAAAAGCAGCTTCAGCACTCCATTTTGTGACTGCTCCAGCTAGACATTTGAGAAGGTGACTGATCGTGTAGCTAGGGAAGTTAAGGTATGATAAAATAACCTTATTAGAAAAATCATCTAAATGCTAGAAAATCCTTACTAGAAAAATAATCCAGGAGGAATGGAATAATGTACTGCACTGAAGTACAGTAGCATATTGATTCTGCTCTGTCAGAGTATTAAGGAATGAGAAAGATAGCAGGTGTCATCTGTAGAGTGCTACTAAAACCTTTATTTTTATTGATAGTTGCAAGCAGCAATGAGAAAGCCCAGAGGAATAAGTGCTTTATATACTGCTACAGAAACAATGTGAAACCTCTTATGCAAAAGCAGGTGTTCTTATTTACAACACACAAACTTCTCACGGTGTATTTGAAGAAAGTCAGAGGCTTTTTCTCCCTCTCTTTGTGACTGAATGTTTGCAACTATGGACATAAACAATCCACAAATGGCGTCTGCAGTAAAGTTCATTTCAGCAGGTGTTTAATCAAGCTATTCTGTGTTAACTCAAAACTGCCACAGCTGTGATATGCCCTAAGTTAAATCTCCATGCCTTCAGGTGTGTCCTGTATGCATTATAGTCACATGCTCCTAATTTTTGTTCCAGGTGGTATGAGAGCATATAGCCAGAGTTTCTCTAACAACCGAAGAGGTAGTTTCTAGAAAGCAAGCTGCAATGCCTTTGTATTGGTAAGTAACAATTCTTTGCATATAACTTCGATGATTTGTGTTGTTGCAGTTTTGTTATGCTGTTCTTGAGGGCTGGTATTAAGGTAACTATTATGAAATGGCCCTTTTAGAGGAAAAGGCTATGCTTTGTGTTCCTACCACGTGCCTGTAACCATGCTAGCACTCAGTTACCAGGTGTGATGTGCTTTTGTCTTTATCTTGAGAATCTTTCTGGTTTCTGAATAACACTTTGTTGTAATACACCCTGAGCCCAATAATAAGGTTATTTGAAACGTGCTTTTTTATCAGACTCCAGATCAAGTGGTTAGCAGACAGGTCTTCTGCAATGTCCTCTAGTCTGAACTGTTTTACCATTCAAAAGCTGTTTTCAGGTAACAGGATTCAAGCAGTCTTTTACTATCTCTGTATCTGAATACCTACATTAGTTCTCTGGTGACTGTATACAGACTGTCTGCCAGCAAGTATTTATCAGAAACTAAAATGCATTTCTGAGATCCAGTAATTGTTTCTTGGTGCTATGTGAGAAAGTTTTCTTGTCGGCGCCTAATATAGCTTTGTAGGGTGTGTGGGCAGCTAGCGAGGTGGCTTTACAGTGTATGAAAAAGGAAAGTCCTTTTTTCTCCTGAAACAAGTTTGAGCTAAATAGCAACGCATACCAACTTCTGCTGAAGAAGATGCTAGTGGACTGTGGAAACCACTCCAAAACACTCTTACGTGAGAAATTGTAGGCTCTCAGGTATCTACGCCTGCTAGGACCCAGAAGCGGTTGTATTTCTGAGATCTGGCGCTGGCGAAGCGGCTGCGGCGGGCGTGTGCATGTGGGGGAAGGGGGCTGCGTGGCTTCCAGGCAGAGCTTGGACCCTGAGCCTGGCCCGTGGCTCCGTCCTGCCCCGTGTCTGGCTTCTGTGCGTCGGGCCCGTGGCCAGAGCAGGTGTGCTCCTGGCTGCCCTGGGGAAGGGAGCGGCTGCTCGGTCAGGTTACGCTTCAGAGCACCGGGCGCCCCTAGCCAGGGGGGAGGGAGGCGACATGGGGACGCAGAGGTGCTGCGGCGAGAGGCTGGCGCTGCGGACCCAGGGGCCGTAGCCCCGCTTCTCCTCACCGCGGTGGGGCCCGGGGGGCGATGGCGAGAGACACGCTCCGCTCTGGGCAGGGCGTGACGCCGGAGCCCCGGGGAAACGATGCCGGACAAAGGCTTCTCCAAGAGGGAGTGGCAACCGTCCGCCGAACCTCGGGTCGCTGTCCGTCAAGACGGGGAAAGAAGGATCGAAGGAACTTCCCCAGGGGAACGAGCAGTCTCCTGCCCCCCAGGAGCCGGGGTGGGAGGGAGGAGGCGACAGCTGCGTTCCTAGAGGCGGGAGCGGGTCTCTCCCGTGCTGCTTTCCGCTCCCCCGAAGGTGGCTGCGGAGGCGGGGGAGGAGCCGGCTTCATCCTCGGGCGGGCGGCGGCCCCTCCACTGCGCCAACCTGCAGGCGGGCTGGAGCCAGCGGCCCCGCCCGGCCTCCGTCTGCGCCGGGCCGCGCCTCCCATCGCCTCTGTCCCGGGCAGAACCGCAAGCAGCCGCTTCCCGCTGCGTCGGTACTGGACTGCAGCTGGCTGGCAGCGAGGGCAACAAGCAGCAGCAGCATCTTGGAGCGCTTTCTTTTGCGAGTGCCCTTTCATCTCGCTCTGCCCGTTTCTCTGTCTTACCTGCAGCCTCTCCTCCTCCCTCCACCCACCTTGTAATTTCTCTTCCCCCCCTATTCTCTTACCATTTTCTGAGGTTGTCCTTTTTTTGTGTGCGTCTGGTGGTTTTTTTTCCTTTCCTTCTCCTTCCCCCATCCTGTTCATTTTTGGACCCTCTTCATCTAGTGCCTCTGAATTTCTTGATTTCTCCTGATTTTTTTTCTCTTGGCCTTTGCCTTGTCATGTCAAAATGGAAGTCAGGCATGACTGGCTTTCCTCATCCCCCCATGAGGGTTTCGAGCAGATGAGGCTGAAGAGCAGACCCAGGGAGCCTTCTCCAAGCCTCACCAGAGTAGGCGCGAACTTCTACAGCACTGTCAAGCAGCAGGACTACAGTGCCAGTGTTTGGCTGAGAAGGAAAGACAAACTGGAGCACGTAAGCCCGTTTCTATTTCACCCCTTTTTTTCCTTGTAGACTTCTGTCTAGGTACTCTGTTAGGTAATCTCTCTACCAGCTTGAAATCCAGAAGAGAAGTGGTGCTCCAGTAGTTGGACATGGCTTTCCCAAATGGTAGAGAAAGGACCTACTAAGAGGTTCCAGGCTGTTCAAATCTGAGTTTAATAGGATGTCACTACTGTTCCCAAACCACATGCAAGTCTCTTCCTAACTGCAAGTATTTTTTTAATGTTCTTGGTTTAAGCATTCTTTGATTCCTGCAAATTCAGCACTGATGTGGGAGGAGAAAGACTAGGATGGTGCAGATGGAGGTTAGAACATTTATCTCACAGTGGTTATAGGTCTATAATTCCTAAAAGGAAAAAAAGATTAAAATTCTATCTGTGATTTCCTTTCATGCCCCTCCTCATCTCCTTGTTCTTCATGCATGGGACTTTGAAAATACTCAGTGTGTGAGGTAGAGCAGGTTTCCTTTAAGACCTATATTCCTGCAGCAGTAATACATGACTTAACAAAGTGTGTTTGGGACCACAATAGAATTGATACCGTTGATAGCTCTGGTTAATATTTTATGAGCATTTAAGGTGCTTGTAAGTATTCCAGTCTTGGATGATGTTTGAAAGCATTTTTTGTGTTATTTCTAACGTAAAGGAAATGGGTTGAGATGACCTGCATACAGTGTAAGAGTTTTCAGAATAGCTCATTAGGTGAAACCCATTGTTAATGTACAGTACAACGACAACAGGAAAGTAGCCGCATTTACAAGGATGCAGAAGAACGTGGATGGGTTTGCATAATGCAACAGTCTGCCATTCTTTACATTAGTGAATAATTTGTGATCACAGTTACATTGGTTTCAAGATGCACAGAAAAGTGGGGTTTTTTTTGGTGATAGAGCCATCTGAAGTCTCTTGGCTAGGAGCAGTCTCTTTACAAGCATTTCATTACGAGAGAATCCTAGATGGCATAGTAGATTAAAGAGGAAAGCTGAAGAAAGCTTCTCTATCAACTAGTTTATGGAGTATTATCCTGTTTCCCCAATAATCTACAGAGTATTTTGTCAGTGAAATCTTGGACTTTAAATGTTTAGGTGTCTGGGGAAATGATGAGAAGTGATTAACTGTTGGAAATACCACGTTTCAAATGTTGAGAAAGATACTGACTTGTCTGGTTTCTTATACATTTTTGTGATTCTTCACACTAAGACAAGGCTTCACAGTAATAAGCTTGTAAGCAGAGTATTCTCCCATTGCGAACCAAGAAGAAAGGTCGATGCCTTGTTTCAGTACAGCTGAAATGTGGAAAGCATAAAAATCTGAGCTCTGTTTTTTTTGTTAAATGGTTTTTGCTACATGTACTTATGTTGATATATGTAATTGAATGATTACTAATTGTGGGGGGAGAATACTTTGTCAACAGTTTGATAGCTAACTACTGTTCTGGTATCTGAGTATTATCATGGTCAAAAATAGGGATTTTTAAATTGTACCACGATATTAGCCTGGACAAGAGAAATAGGCATTAATTTGTCTGAAGATTACACGTGCAAACATTTGTGTGGTTTAGTTGGGATTTTTGTTTGTTTCTTTTGTTAGTTTTTGTTTGGCTGGTTTTTTTGGATGATATCAATGTTTTGCCAGAATAGTAATCTCCAACAACTTCGCTGCATTGGTGTGAAAAGCTTTTTCCATCATCAGTCTGCTATGAATGCATGTTTTTCTGGAGTTTCCCTCTCACTTGATACAGCTGTTTTTATTCCCAGTTCCTATTTGAACATTGTAAAGAAAAAAAATTAAACATTGATATTTCTTGCTTGTCATGAACTATTTGTTGACATTTATTGTGAATACCCAGCAATACATTAAGTATTGCAATGGTATATATGTGGAACCACTTTATTACTTTAAGGTAACTGCATGGGGGTTGTAACAGGCTATTACATAGCTCCCTCAAATGAATGTGAATAAGTATTAATTTCTAGATTGTATTTTGCTTACATGATTTTGGACCAAAGTGGTATTTTTTATTTTCAGATAAATCTTTGAGGATTTTGAATCTTTCCATGCCAAAGAACTGATTTCCTGCACTCTTCTTCCACTCTAAAAGATAGACCAATTAATTTGAAATGCATTGTTTTGAATGTTATTGTCATTGACATATGATAGTTTATGGCCAGTATTGGATAATGAAAACACACATACTTTGTGAGGTGAATGGAGGACATGAATAGCATTTTATTGCAGCTCCCTCTGAGATAAGCACATTATCTAATACCTACAAAGAAAAGTCAAAATAGGAGTAAGCATTCACAGAGGCACTGATTTTGAAAGAATTGTCATCATAAATTTGATGCTACGTAATGACAGATGTAGGCAGAATAAGAGTATATAGTAAGTGAATATATGCATGAACAGATGTTGAACTTTTGATATGTATTCTAGACTTTGGGGAGGCCATTAGTTTTTTGCTTCATTGAAATGATTTCTTAAATTGATTTTGGTGTAGTTATAACAGGGATAAGATTGGGCCAATATATTTTGTATGCTGCTTCCAGTAAATCCTTGCAGACCTCAGAAGATACATTATGTTGGCTTTTAAAGCCAGTGGCATGATTTATTAATGTGTGACACTTATTAATCCCTATATACTTTGAAGGGCTAAAAATGTCATCTGAAACCAGTTTTTATCAATTTGTTTATATATTTTAAAATGTTAAAAAGTTGTGGGTTTTGATGTGGTATTTTTCGGTTCGATTGGAGTTTTTCGCAACATCTCAATTTGTACAGCGTAGTAAGGTGGTTCAATATTCAACACTTGCCATATCTCTACTGAAAGCACAGAACATGTTCACATGCACAAATAGGATACAGTTTCTTTAAAGCTATTCAAAATTTTAGTTGTTGGCTGTTCAAAGAGGAAGCAGAAACCTGGAACATATTGCTGGTGTCTTGATAATTGATTGTTCTTCAAATGGTTGCTAATACAGTGCCTCCTCACTGGTTAATTGTTTATGTGAGTTATCTTTCCAAGTGGCCATAACAGAATTGTAGCATGCAAGAGCTGAACACAACTCAACCATGTTCTCTTGTGAAATCAGATGCTGTATTTAAGATGAGTGGATTTGCTGTAACGTGTTTACAGACAGGCCAGCGAGGAGTTTTTGTTGAAGTGAGGTGTCACTGTACATGTGTACTGTAGCTGATGTGTCAACGAGCCATACTTTTAATTGAGAAAATTACTAGAGGAATTCTCACATTGCAAATGTGTCCTCAGTGATGCTGCAAACCTGTGAAATTCTTACAACTGAGATCGTTCAGATTCTGTGTATCCGCTTCAGGTAGTTCCTCATGCCTGTTTTGGAAAGTTGTTTGGCTGGTACTGGCAGTGTTGGAGTGAAAGCCCTTATGTAAAGTATTCTTAATGTCTCCTTTGCATACTGTTAGGGGTTTCGTCTTCGTGTATATTGCCTTTTTGTAAATGGAACGTGAATTAAGAACAATGGAGGAAGAGGCGGGGATGGAGATAAGGAGTACCTAACTTGATAGACTTTAGCTGGTAGGGGTCACCCTGTTTGGTTTAATTTGTAGCAGCTCTCCATCATGTCTGTATCCTTCCAGTAATGACAAGTACTATCTAGCTGCTTTCCTAGTATCTCAGTAATCTAGAGAACTTAATTTTAAATGTTTTAAAATGTTTAACACAACCAGGATAGATTTTTTTTTTTTTGTAAGATACAAGAGAGATGCTTCAAGCATATATTCTGTTTTATAACAAATTCAGGTATTCCTCTGAGATGTAGTAGTAGCCTTTTTCTAAGAAATATAAAGTTTAGTTTTTTACTTAATTTTGTTAAAGCATTTAAAATTCGGCCCTTTAAGAAGTTGCTTCAAGACTATAGCTGTTGGGGAGGTTTCTTAAATGAGGTTTGGAGGCTTTAGGAAGCTTTTTTGTGTTACTAGATGACAATTGCTAGAAAGTATAACATTAATTTTTCAGTGCAGTGGCAGTCCTGGTGTGTCAGTAACACTTTGTGGCCTTAGTGGACAGTGAAGTTGCTTGTAATCTCTCTGTGGTTCTTGGGAACTAGAGTAGATTCTTTTGAGAAAGTATCTAGGTTAGGGAATAGGTCCATGTCAGCCATACATATCCACTCATCAGCCAAACTGGGGACCTGTCCTGCTGCTTGTGACCTGTATGCCCACGTTTCTAGAACAGAGAAATAATGAAGTGTGCCTAGGTGTTACTGTATCTGGCAGGATGCAGCTGAGCCAGTTACTGAGATTCATCTGTCTTGCAAAGGAAGCCAGATAGCCTGCTCTTCCCTCAAAGTGACTTAAATACTGAGCTTCTTGTGGTCACCTGTCTACTATGCCTTAGTGGATGGAAGGGCCACGTGGCTAAAAATGAGAGAACGTGTGGAGGGTTAGGAGGAGGAGACGAGCAAATGGCTTTTTGGTGCCAATGAGGCTTATGAATTCAATCAGAAATTATCTTTGTATTAGGCTGCAAAATTATAGATTTTTTTTGTGCTTACCTCTCAAAACTTAGTGTGACTTTAAAAAATATTTTAATATTTGTTCCTTAGAATCCTTTTGCTTTGATAAAGGCTTTCCAAATGTAACATAGGATTTGTGTATTGCTTGTATGGATTTGGCTTCTTTTCCTTTGAACAATGCCTCGTGCAGTCTGACAGTGTGGATAGTATCTATCTCTGAACAGAGAAATATTGGAGTGCTATTTTTAGCAATACCTCATTGGCTTGGTCTCCGAAGACAGAGACAAATGTACTGTTTTTCTCACTTTTCAACAGCTGGAGATTCTCTTCTCTATATCCATTATTCATAGGTGAATACATTTATGCATTTTGTTAATTTTTCTTATTAAAACCGATTTTTCTTAAAAACTCAGTGAGTTCTGTTTCTAATTATATGCCAAAATAATCAGGAGATTATTTTATAATTCATATAGTTGCTGGAACTCATAAATAGTAGTAATTCTATTCTAATTCTTATTCCTCTATTTACAGTTGTAATGAAAGGTTTAATGTAACAAAAAAAGCTAGTGTGCTTGAGAATTTCTGCTGACAAAACAAATGGTGATTCAGGTAATTCTTGCCATTCTGTCAATTTTGGATTCCCCCAAGGCATCTTGAACTGTTTAGAGCAGAACCAAGTATGGAGCAGTGCTGAGATAGCAACTGTGATCAATTTAACTTTCATGTTACTGTAATAAAGGCATATTTACTTGGTTCTTGATTCTCTAATTCTCTAAAAGCTATTCTAGTATATGCTACACAAAGCCTTTCATAACAAGCAGGTGTGTGCTTGTTTTGAAACACATAATGTCATGTGGCAAGTCTCACTAGTGCTTATTGTGTTGCTGCCTGTAATTCTCTGATTGATCCTTTGTAGGCAGGAGCTTTCTAATAAGGGGATGTGTGTTTGCTGAATAAACTTAAGGCATTACCTCAGCTGAACTCAGGAGAATGGTGTTAAAGGTGACAGTGATTTGAACAATACTTCATCAGTGCAGCTTGACCTTGTTTCAAAGCAGTGGCAAAGTCTCCAGTGACTTCACTTCTATGGATTTAAGTTGTATGCGAGCTCCATGCTCAACTGTGAAGGGTTTGGGGAAAAAAACCCAAGTCCAGTACATGGTGTTAGGCAGTTGAAGGGAAAATCAATCTTGCAGTACTCACCTTTTCTTGTGCTTTAAGGCTCTGTATCGTCAGGCTAGTTGCTGGATATATTATTTCAGTTAGCACAGGGAAATCTTTTAAGAGGCTATGAGAAGGACAGAAGACACTGCAGTGTAACAAACGGGTATTAAGAAACTGTAAGGTGCATGTGAGTGTGTAAAAAGTCATACACATCCCATTGCCACCCTTAAGGTGTTCCAGAATGCTGAATACAGAAGGAAGTCTGACAAGTACATTGGAAACTGCAAGTTATCTGTAAAGACTAATGAAAGAAAGATTAGTAAAGCAAAGCTGCATCTGAAATTATTCCTTTGTTTCTGATTGAAATGCGGAAGAGAAGTATTGTAGAGTGTAGGTGAAGAAAATGCCTGTCATGCTGAAAATCAAATCAGAGCTAAAACAGAGTATGATCTCTGTTTGTTGACAACAGGTATCATCTGTTTTGTGCTGTATTTAAGTAGAAATATGCATGTATTTTAATGACAATAATTGGAAAAAAAACCAAACAACTTGTTACCCTTTGTGAACATGAAATAGGTGAGAAAATACAAGAATGTGTATAGATGTGACTAATGACAACAATTAAGATGAAGACACTTGTCAAATTATAGTATTTCCATATAGTTTTTTATTGGGAAGGAACCCTGAGCATCTAGAAAGGCTTACGTTCCTAAAAACCCAAAGTGATTAGGGAATATCAAGAAATTCTGAAACGGCATCTTTCCTGTGGCTGCTGGCAGAAGTTGGCCTATGGCCGTTTCATGGGCAGTGGTAAAACAGACAGCATACATTGGGGTGAAATGATGAGTGGAGTGCTGGGAAGCTCTGAGCTGCATCTCTCTCTAACCTCTCTGCCGTTTCTCTGTTAATCCACTTTGCTTCCTAACCTCTGGCCGAACCTCCATTCTTCCTTGTTACTGGGGTAAGGTTGAGAGGGGTAGGGGGTAGGTGAAGGGGCGGTTGAGAGCCCCTCCTGGAGACTCAGGTTTCTGGGAGGGCTGTTGTGTTTCTGTGTTACCTTTTACCTTGTATATTTCTGTATATACTGTAAATATCTGCTTGTGTATTGTGCTAAGCTGTAAATAATAAGCTTCATTCAATTTCCAGAGCCGGCTGAGTCTAGTCTGGGTGATTTCCAAAATGCAGTGGGGGGGCAGGGGGTGGGGAACACCCAAACCATCACAGAAGTGCTTGCTAAACCATGGAATTTCTTCATGTGTATGTTTCATGAAGAATTTACTTTTGCCATTTTTCAGATAAGCCGTTTAGAGTCATTGCATACAGTTCTGTGCATGTCCTGCTTAAAACGGTATGGATGAAGTGCATTCAGTACTGCATCTGTTGTATCTGTGATCTTTACATCCCTGAGAAGATTAATCTTTTGAGGAAGTCCAGTTAAATAAAGACTGCGTAGCTGGTGTGTTTGATGGGATGGTTCTGAGGAATCAGAAACTGAAAACGAATGGCTTGAAACAAGCAAATAAAAAGAACATGGATGGATTAAACCCCAATAATTTTGAAATTATTTGCAATTAAACTATTTTTGAGTGATTTGTTTGTAGACTGTGACATGCCAAATTTGCAATTCTGAAGACCGATGGGTGCTTATTTGAGATGCTGTGAGCATCAGAAGATATCAGTATACCAAATGACTTCTCAGGCGCTTACAGTGAGCCTGATTTGTTGTTTGATTATCACCAATAGTTTGCATCTAGCCTGAAAGAAAGTCGCTTCAGTGTTCTGGGAAACGTTACCCTTTTGAACAAAGCAGATTTCTTTGTCAGCGTGAGCTGCTGTCCCTGCAGACTTTTTCAGTTCTTTCTTGAACAGGTAACAAGCAGATGGACTCTAACCCTTTCTGGTATGTTTTATCCCATTTTATGTAGTATTAGTCTCCCTGAACTTTGTTATCATGAATTAGTTGCCTCAAACTCACACTGCAGGAAGCTGGAGTGTGGCAGCTTATATTCTCTGGTTGTGTGGTATGTGGTCTTAACGTACGTCAGCCTAAGTCAGTTTGTTTCTGCAAAGATGTGACAGGTGAAACCTTAGATGGTTTTAAATTTGGATTATTTTTTTTTTTTTTAAAGCTGCTTTGCTTTTTCTTCAAATTGTGCACTTTGTTTGCCTGGTTTGTCTGGGCTGGGACTCTTCTAACCATTCTGTTTGGCTTTAAGTAACTGTTGCTTTATATCCAATTAGTAGAAGCCACAGTATTGCACCACTATTTCATTGTTTTACTTCTCCAAGGTTGCATTTATCAACCCAAAGCAAGGCATTTGGGTTTTCCTTTTTTCCCATAATTTAATTATTTTGTAATGCTTACTTTAAAAATTATTTTTCATTATTCCCTTGTCCTGACCCTGTTGCCCTGTTCTCTTGAACCTCTCTGACGAATCCACAGCCCTATTTTGGTGTTGATTGCCACCCTCACAGAGGAACTACAGTAGGGTAGGCAAAAGTACTCTTCCTTCACAAGTTTTTTGCATAATTTTTGTGCTGGCAGGGTAACACTTTCTGGAGTTCTTAAGTGTTCTGAGTTTGCACACTTGAAAACATTTAAGCTGCAATGAAAACATAAGGCTTCTGAGTTCTGTGACAGTTTCAGTTGAGCAACAGGCTTGCAAGTGCAGTCTGTAGATCTAGTAATATAAAATACAATGATTGTGCTAACAACAGAAGCTTTTGCCACCAGTGTGACCATTTTTTTTTCAGCCAACAGCCTGTTCCTTCAAAGTCTCCTCTCCTTGCAGTTGAGAGCTCAGAGATTTTCAGTGTGGAGAAATACGAGCACCTGTACTCTTGTGCCTTGAAAAGGATACAAAAAGTGCTTCTCAGTATTATGGAACCTATTTCTGAAAGGATAGCAAAGTTCCTTTTATCTTCCAGAAACTGACAACTGAAAGAGTGCATCTTTCAAAGTTAGCCAAAGTTAGCTACCTTTGCAAAGGTAGCAAATGGAATTTTTTATGATTTAGGGAGAAATTGGCAGCAGATGTAGAAATGCCTGTTTGCTATAGGATCACCAGTGTATAGTAATACTTTGAGATTTACAGGCCACATTACACAAGAGAAACAGGAAATACTTGAAACTTCCATATGTTGCAGCTCTCTGGTTATGTTGTGTTTGTGTTGGTTTGTTTCTTCAATACATAGTTTAAATAAGAGAGTGATATTTTTGAAAGATTGTAAAATCCTTTCTAAAATTGTTTAATCTTGTGATGGTTTGGATGTCCCCCACCCCCCACACTTTGGAAATCACCCAGACTAGACTCAGACAGCTCTGGAAATTGAATGAAGCTTATATCTACAGCTAGCACAATATACAAGCAGATATTTACAGTATATACAGTTATAGACAGAAACGTAAAAGGTAATACAGAAACACAACAGCCCTCCAGAAACCTGAGTCCCCAGGAGGGGCTCCTAACTGCCCCCTCACCTTCCCCCTACCCCTTTCAACCTTCCCCCAGTCCCAAGGAAGAATGGAGGTTTGGCCAGGGGGTTAGGAAGCAAAGTGGATTAGGAAAGAAAAAAGGAGGGTGAGGTTGGAGAGATGCAGGTCGGAGCTCACCAGCAGGAGAAGTGAGTTATCTATGTTTGAATTTCTGTTTTTATACATCTCAGCAAGCCAATGAGTGAAGTAGACATCACCTTTGTTTTTCCTTTCACAGCCTGTAATCTAGTTCTCCTCACCAAAACATTCTAGCTTGCTTCAAACTAGCACAAATCTAGTGACTGTATTTGAGCTGTTGCCTTCTGTGATTTCTTTTCTGATGAAATTTTCTCTCCAACATCTATTTGTGATTTATTTTTACAATTATTATTAACACATTTTCAGTACTTGGAATAACTTCTGCAAATACTTGTTGCTTTGCTTTTCCACAGTATGATTCTGTTTGGCATCAGATGTTCTCAGTTGATTTGTGGACATGGTTATTTTTTGATAGTATGTCTGGCTAACTCCCTGAGGCTCTGAGTATGGAATTGCTGACTGGTAGAATGGCTTGATGAAGAACCAGCTACTAACAGGCATTTGATCATTACCACCATGACAGCATTTCTGGAAGATGTTTCTGTTCTAGATAATAATTGCATGTCTAATTAGAGACATCATGATGATGTAATCTGAAAACAACATAAGTCCTGGTAGTAGCCTCCCTTTGTTTTGAGTTGTATTGGATTCATAGTAGTTTGTAGTTTGGTTTAGCTGTGCTTACTTAGCTTTAAGTATTTGTCTATGTATGTGTATGCTAATTTTTAAAAGGGAAAAAAACCCACCACCAACAAAAAGACTTGGCAGCAGAGAGGAAACTCATGGTCTTCTATTGTCCTGGCTACTGTATTTTTCAGGAAGGGGGAGATGAGTGATGGACTTTTTTTTTTTGAAAGCAGCTTGAACCGTGAGGCCCAGAGGAGCTTTTAGGGTACAATTAGGGCAAGCAGACGAGGAGAGGAATTGGGAAGCTTAAACACCCCCCCACTGTGTGCTAGTTTGAAGCTAGCTAGAATGTTTTGGTGATAAGGATTAGATCACAGGCTGTGAAAGAGAAACAAGGGTGATGTCTGCTTTACTCATAGGCTTGCTGAGATGTATAAGAACAAGAATCCAAACACAGATAAGGGAATCGCTCTTTCTTTGTTCAGGCTGTGGGCTGCATTTCTCTCTAACCTCACCCTCTGTCTCTCTGATTAATCCACTTTGCTTCCTAACCTCCCAGGCTGACCTTCCATTCTTCCTTGGGGCACAAGGCAATGTCTGGGGTAAGGTAGAGGGGTGGGAGAAGGTGGAAGGGTGATTGGGAGCCCCTCCTGGGGACTCAGGTTTCTGGGAGGGGAGTTGTGTTTCTGTAATACCTTTTACCTTGTATATTTCTGTCTATAACTGTAGATACTGTAAATATCTGCTTGTCTATTCTGCTAAGCTGCAAATATAAAGCTCCATTCAATTTCCAGAGCTGAGTCTAGTCTGGGTGATTTCCAAAGTATGGGGGAGATGGGTAACTCCCAAACCACTACACCCTGTAGGCTGAAAGATTATTGAGAAGAGCAGAGAACTTGCTCATAGTAGTAGGATAGAAACATAGAAGCTTTTTCAGGGCTCTAGAGGTGAAAATATTTCAACTAAAAATTTGAAAGCTTTTGGATCAGGTAGTGAAATGAGAGGGAAAAATCTGCCCCAAAAAACTATAGGGGCAGGTTTATTTTTCAGGTTTTACGATGCAGCAGTTTGGCACTTGTTATTAGTACAGTATTCTTGTGCTAGTGTTGGGGTCATGTTTGTGGTTACTGCTGGGGTTTTTTTGCCTGTTTTCATGTTGTTTTCACTTTGGTATACCCTATAGTGAATGTCCACATACAAACTGGCCAAGTAGTGTAGCAAAGCAA
The DNA here is from genome assembly GCF_015220805.1 of Pogoniulus pusillus. Lineage (NCBI taxonomy): Eukaryota > Metazoa > Chordata > Aves > Piciformes > Lybiidae > Pogoniulus > Pogoniulus pusillus. The sequence goes on along the minus strand of NC_087281.1, from coordinate 19,210,603 downwards.
GGACAGAAAAAGCAACATTTGTGATTGACTCTTTGCAGCACAAGAGATCCCACCTCAACACAAGGGGGAGCTGCTTTACTATAAGGGTCACAGAACACTGGAATAAGCTCTCCAGAGAGGTTGTGGAGTCTACTGGAGACTTTCAAGGCCCACCTGCATGCATTCCTGTGTGAGCTAGATTGTGTGGTCCTGCTCTGGCAGGGGGGTTGGTCTCGATCTCTTTGGGTCTCTTCCAAGCCCTGACATCCTGCAATCCATAGTGGCCTCTAAAAACATATATGATGTAGATAAATGGGGTCACTTTTGCTTTCTAAAAGCTGAAAGCTTTCAAATTGAATGTTAGTTTTATCAAAGTCCCAGTGTAGCTGACAATCTTTTTTGGTGGTTTCTGTTGATTTAACTTTTTTGTGTTGCTGCAATTTGCTGTATAACTGGATGCAAGGAAGGCTGTGTTAAACTTGTTTTTTCTTTAATGTTTGTTTTCTGCAGAGAAGATACATAAATAATTTCTGGATGACTATGCTAACACTTCTGACACATGCACTTGCAAATTGTACACATACACTAATGTTTCTGAGGAGAGCTTTTGTTTTCAACCCCCAGAAAGCCCACTTCAAATGTCTGTGTGTATGGATGTCACCCAAAACCAGTGGTAAAATAAAAATGAGGCATTTTCTTCCTTTTTTCCCCCTCAGATGTTAATTTTCACACATAATAGTCTCACTTGATTTGTTAAAATACACTGAGATAAATTATTTTTGTTTAAATATTCTGAGATACAGGAATGTTAGTTGTTTTCTGCAGTCTGTCAGATAAATTGCCATTGATTTATGCAAAGATTCAACCAGAATCCTCTTCCTGAGTATTCTAAACCAAGACCACACCTTGAGTACTGTGTGCAGTTCTGGGCCCCTCAATTCAAGAGAGATGTTGAGGTGCTGGAAGGTGTCCAGAGAAGGGTGACAAAGCTGGTGAGGGGCCTGGAACACAAACCCTCTGAGGAGAGGCTGAGGGAGCTGGGGGTGTTTAGCCTGCAGAAGAGGAGGCTCAGGGGGGACCTCATTGCTGCCTACAACTACCTGAAGGGAGGTTGTAGCAAGGTGGGGGGTGGCCTCTTCTGCCAGGCAACCAGCAATAGAACAAGGGGACACAGTCTCAAGTTGTGCCAGGGGAAGTCTAGGCTGGATGTTAGGAGGAAGTTGTTGGCAGAGAGAGTGATTGGCATTGGAATGGGCTGCCCAGGGAGGTGGTGGAGGCACAGTCCCTTGAGGTCTTCAAGAGAAGACTGGCTGAGGCACTTAGTGCCATGGTCTAGTTGACTGGCTAGGGCTGGGTGATAGGTTGGACTGGATAATCTTGGAGGTCTCTTCCAACCTGGTTGATTCTATGATTGTATGATTCTATAAGACTACAGAAATTAAAAAAATGCTTTTTTATTAGTTAATGACTGCTGTATAATCTGTAAGGTTGTTACTACTTGAACCATGTCACAGTAACTTCAGCTGTAATTATTTCTATATGAATCACCTATTGCATGCTATGAGTAGTCTCCATTTGTCATTTGAATGACAGCATTGTTTTCCAGAGCTGAAATTCTTTAGTTTGCATGGTGTTTCAGGAACATTTTCACTTGATACATGAAGTGATTTAATGTGGATACTTTGGCTAATCAGCAAAGTGTTGGGTTTTTTTGTTCTCTTTCTCAGCTACCATTGGTGTTCTGAGATAGGAGAACATAGAGAGAGTATGGATAAGATCATGGAGTCCAAAAAGCGCAAGTCTTTTGTGGTAACAGTTGCCTCCAAGTACAGCATTAGCACCAAGTATAGTAATAGCAACAGTTTCAATTCTGAAATGACTTAACAGTAGATTTTTCTAGTTCATAAAGATAATTTCCAATTGCAGGTAAAAAGGCATTGGACTGGTGGGTGCTTGAAATAATACTGGTTCTTTTATTGCCTAAATCCTGAATTCATGGCTGTGTATACATCTTAATGAAAAACTCAATATGGATTAATTTCAAGGGAAGGAGAAGGTGTTACTTAAAACTCAAACTGTCTGCAGAAAGTTCTATGTCACTCCTGAGAAGCTGGCTTTCCCCAGTATGTTCAGTTATAAAGGGCTAGAGGTGTTGATTTTTCACTTGTCTTTTCATTTCATCTTATGATTTGGAATCTCAAATTCAAACCTAGTTCATGTTCTTTCCTTTTCAGTGACAAATACTTTGTTGTAGATCTGAAGAGAAGTCATACTGGTCATAAACCTGTTTCCAAGAGGCTATTTATTTATTTTTGGTTTTGTTAGGTTATTTGATTTGATGTGGTTTTAAGGATCTTTGTTTTCCATTCTTTTTAACCACCACCACACCTTTTTTTACTGTTATGAAATCCCTATATTCTTTACCTAAGGATTTAGCTGAAAAGTCATGAGATTTATGTTGTTCTGCTACTCTAGACAAGATGGTATCTTTACTAATGCTATCTAATTAATCCTTTTGCTTCTGCTGTGGACTAATGTCAATTGCTTATTCAAAAGGCATCACACTGTTCAGTAGTTTTATTGGTCCTTGGTCCCCTGCCCAGTGTGTAGAACTTTACATTTATCTCTGGCCTTCACAGGGCTCCTCTCAGCCTAGCTCTTGAGACTTTTGAAATCTGTTTGCTAGCCTTGTATCGTCTGTGAATATGCTCACATATTCACAGTCACTCTGTCCAGATTGTTCAGATGAAATGTTAAACAATATGGACTCAGATACTCATGTATGGTCTAGCCACTAGTGGGATTCTGCTGACCACAACTCTTTTAGCCCAGTAGGTCATCCAGTTTTCAGCCACCTGTTTTATATGGTTATGCAGTACCCATCTTGCTAGTTTCTGTCAGAATTACATGGGAAATTGTCAGAAGCCTTGCTAATGTCAAGATATCTTTGCTTTCCTGCTGTCTACAGTCATCTCTTACAGGAGGCATTCAGGTTAGTTCAATGCAGTGTGCTTTTGATAAATTGAAGTTATGTCTACATCATCTTCAACAGGGAAGGCAGAAAGTGAGGAAGTATGAAAACCATTTGTCTGATTCTTGAGCTTGGTATCATTTTGACTGGAAATATTTGCATTTTCCACTTTTAAGAAATTCCTGCCCAGTAGCTGCACTTCAGTGCAACCTGGCTATTAGCTTCACAAGATGACTCCCAAGACAAGCTGTCTGCAGTTAGACTGGCTGTTACTCTGATTAAGAGATTAGAGGCAGTATTTGCACTTGATTTTTTTTGTATTGGAGGAAGGGCTATTTAACAGTAGCAGTGCTACTGTGAGACTCAAAAAATGTTGAATTTTCTCTTAATGATGACTTCATATTCAGTTTCTTGGTGTTCACCAGAATCCACAAGGCCTCTTCTGCAAAGGTGCTTTCCAGCTGAGTGCCCTCAACATGTACAGCTGTAAGTACTGGTGGGATTGTTCCTTGACCCATGCAGGCCTTTGCACATCCCTTTTGTTGAACTTAGTGGGGCTCCTGTCAGCCTGTTTCTCCAGTTTGTTAGGTCCCTCTGGATCATAGAACAATCATATTAGCCTTCAGTTTTGTATTATCTGCAGTTGTGCTGAGGGATATATTCTTCCTCATCATTCAGATCATTAATGAGCTGTTGAGCGGGCTGGACCTATTATCTACTCCTGAGCCATATCACTAATTCCTGGCCTCCAGCTAACTTGGTGTCACTGATCACCACCCTCTGGGCCTGGCTTTTCAGCCAATTGTCAGTACATCTCACTGTCTGTTTATCCAACCTGTACTTCATCAGACTCCCTGTGAGGATGTTATAAGAGACTGTAGAAGACCCTATATAACTACTCAAACCAATCTATAAAAATAAATCACCCCCTCATTTCTTTTTTCTAAAGTCACTGGAGTAGTTAAACCAACAGGCAGTCTTTGACAGTTACATGTTAGGATAAATTTCTGTGTACCTTTATAAAATACTTTTTTTTCTTTCATTACATTGTGGTTTTCATATGCAAAATGGACACAGAGACCTGTTAACTAGTACCTGTTGCACTGGTGAAAGATCACATTTTCTCAGAATGTAAAGGTTGCTTTGCTGGGGAATGCAAGAGAGAGAAATGGTATAATAAAATAGTCTATGTACTTGCTATCAGCTCTTACAACAGTGTATGTTTTGTAATTTGACCACTGGAAGCCAATCACTTGATCATATGAATACATCCCTCTCAAGTAAATCACAGACAACAAAATTGAAAGGAAGACTGGAAGTCACTTAATTTACTCTTATGCCTCTGGACTGTATTAACTACAGCTAAGTGTAATGCTTAATTTTGCATGTAGTTATATATTGAGCATGAGGAAAAGGAATGAAAATAGTAGCTTCTGGTAAGAAAATGTTTAGAACTCATTATTCTTGCATTTTTGCTGTGCAGAATAATGATGAAAGTATCTAGTCTTTTTCCTTACAATTCCTCTAAAAATTGTGAAATAATGATCTCTGCTTGCAAATTTATTGAGTTCCTGTGGGTCAGTAATACTTTTTTATGTTTGGTTTTACAGTTTTATCTTGAAATAAACTAAAGGAGTTCAGTGTAAATAAAGTACTGCCTCTTGCGTGTACATGTAGCCCGAAGTACAATTGTATTACAATTTTGAAATAAAGCAAATGTGCAAATTGTTTCTCAAAATGTTAATGTAAGCTCATCCTTACTCTGAATGTGTGTTTGGGGTTGGTTTTTTTTGCTTACTTGCTCTATCTTCTTGTCTATTTCTCTGGGACATTATCCAAAGCCATTGAAAACTCTGTTAATTCCAGTAAACTCGTGATCAAGACCTTGAAACTTTAAATTTTAAGGTCCTCAGGAAGAAAGGATGATGGCTTGTGCACTGCTGATTACTATGAAACTCTTGTTTTTGAGAGCTTGAGGTTGTGCTTAGTTTCCAAGAGTATATTCAGATAGATGCAAATAGTTTTAAAATGCTGTTTGTGGTTTTCAGAAAATCAGTCATGTCAACATTCTTTGTTAAGATAGATGCTGAAGAGACAGCTTTGTTGCTAAAAGTTTACTGTTATCAGTTAGCAGTTGTAGTTTTGGTATAGGTAAGGTAGTCATTAAGCAAAAATTTATGGATAAAGTGGTTTGTAGGCTCTTGGTTGACAGATTGCAGTAAATATGCTTTGGTTATAGAATATAACTGACAGTACCTGTTTTATGTTCATGCTCATCAGACTTCTGTGAGAGGGAGTTACTGGGTTTTTTAACTTGTATTGTTGGTCCCTTTTTTGCCCCAGGTTTCGATGCCATGGGTATTAGAAGAAGAGACAGGGAGAAGGCAAATCCATTTATTGCATTCCAAACATGTGTTTTTATACCTTTCATCAGAAGGCTACAAATTGTATTAAACTGTAAACGGTTACATGTACTTAAGTTACAAATTACATACTAATTAGCATAAACATTCATCATATTCTCTCAGCAACATGTACATTGTGTCTCAGCAATCTAAGTCAGCAGAGATAGGTGAAAACCACAGGCTCCAGCCTTACATTTGTTTATATTTGTTACACCATTCTCTAAGGTCATGTTGTGGAGGCAGGGAATTATTGTGGCCGAGGCAGGAATTTTTATACAAAACCAGAGTTATTGTATTTTCCCAAAACCTGCCCCCAAACCTATATATACAAAGATTGATTTAGTTTAATTAACAGATTCAGTTGCTTGAGAATATCTACAGGGATGCCATCGATAATCTGACTATTTTGGAAGTCAGAAGTTGGAAAAGGCTTTAGCTATTAATTAATACTGTGGTACTGTAATAGCATTCCCCAATTACTAATAAAGTTGAGCCAAAATAACTCAGGATCAGGCAGACTTCCTCCTGAGGTCTGTCCCTCTGTTCCTTTCAGCAGCTGCAGGTGGATTGTTAAGGGTCGTTAGGATTACCAAGGGTGTCAATGGGTGAAGCAGTCTTTGAAGCTCTTTCTGTATCCAGGCCAGGTGATTGGGGGGGGGGGGGGAGAACTCTCAGGCAGGCACCAACGTCCAGGCAGGAACAAACTCCAAGGCGGGAACCCCAAAAGCGGGAAGCCCCCAATATTTATACCCTCTCTAGACAAAGAGCAAAGTTACCACCTCCTTAGGTGCAAAAGGGCACAGCCAATCCCAGCCCGATTCCAGCGCGGGCACTGCACGGGGCACTCCTCGTGCGAGCAGGACCCCTTTGCTCACCCCCTTCACACCTGCAGGGCAGGCAAGGGGGTGGGGGGAACCAGGCGGCTTTTCCTCTCTCATTTCGAGCCACGAAGAGAGAGGAATTTAGGGGTATACAGGACTCCAGGACAGGTCATTCCAACCTTCCACTTTATCTTAACTTAGCACGTACTGAGCTCATGCACTCTCACCTGTCCATGGCTTATGTTCCAGTATTTCAAATTCCAATGGCTGTACTATAATCAGATAACTCTATAGAATCACTACATTTAATGTTACTATACCAAACAATGTTTGGGTTGAATATTTTTTTTTAAGAATAGCTGTTTAATTTCCATCTGTGTGCAGGGACATATGCAAGCTAAAACCAACCTGGGAGTGTATAAAGAAAGTTGGTCACCTTTATTTTTTTAACAGTATACTGTATGATAATAGAGATCAGTGTTTTCGACTGAGGTTTTGTACAATGCAGTGTACAAATGCTGTGAGAAGCAGGTCTTGTCATAAAGGCTAAGGAAATAGAATAAAGGCATAGAACAGTAACTTGTCTTGCTCAGTTTGTTGATTTGGGATTTAAATTAGTTCTCTGGCTCCTAGATTGCTGTCTTAGTCACTGTATTTAATTTCCAGGGTTGTGGTGGTTTTTTTATTGCAAATGTCTGTAAAATGAGACATCCTGGCCTCAATTTTCGTCTATCTCTGGCACTTGCACGAACTGTATCTACAATAGCAAAGCATACACAGCAATATAATCAGATTTTTAAAGCAAAATATTTGGTGGTAAGGCTGAGTGTCCGTACTATACACATTTGGAAGGCTTAAGCAGGACTAACTGTAGTACAGTTCCATTGACTAAACACCTAATAGCAGTTTCTGAGTATGAAAAATTGTGCTCCTGAAAAGCATGTGTGAGTTTAGTCCAAGTAAGTACAGCTGCACTGTGAGTACAAACTGAAGTGGGGATTATGGTGGCTGGCCCAGGAGACTATTGTAGAAGGAGTTAGTATTTTTTATGGTGAGGTGTTCTTGCCTCAGTGGACCTGTGACTCTTCTGGACATCAAGGAACATACCAATGGACTTGTAGATATACTTGTGGTTGCTACAGCACAGGTTATCCACGACTGTGACATATGTGTGCTACAATGCAAGCTAAATGGATGAAACCTTTGTTGTGTGGAGGATGATGGTTGAAATACAAGTATGGAGAGGCATGGCAGATCGATTACCCTTCCTCAAACTTGCCGGGGTAGGCAATTTGTGCTAACAATGGTAGAGGCAAGTACTGGAGGATTGGAGGTGCATCATGTGGCTCATGCTACTGCCCATAACACCATTCTGGGCCTGGAGAGAAAAGTTGTGTGGTCACATGGTTCCCCAGAGAGGATTGAGCCAGATAATGGGACCAATTTCAGGAATTACCTTGGAAGCAGCTGGGCCAAAGAACGTGTGATTGAGTGGATGTATCTCATTCCCTATCATGCACTAGCTTTGGGAAAGATTGTGGTGCTTCAGGATATAGTTTAGTGGTCATGGTAGTTGGGTTATGGTTGGACTTGATGATCATGAAGGTCTTTTCCAACCTTAATGATTCTGTGATCTGTGAGCCCTAGAATGGCTTACTGAAGACTACCCTGAAAGCAGAGGTGGGCGAGACTTTAAAAAACTTGAGACAAACATCTAGCATAAGCCACTTGGTTGGTAAATAACAGAGAGTCTGTTAACCAGGCTTGTCCTGCTCAATCAATCCTGGTGCATATTGTAGAAGTAGATGAAATTCCTGTTGTTTGTGAGAGGAATCTATTGGGGAAAATTGTGTAGGTTTCTCCTGCTTCAGGTGGGGGCAAACCTATCTGAGGAGTGATCTCTGCAGAAGTCCTTGACACACTTGGTGAGTGATTCAAGAAAATTGTGCAATTTAACTCAAGCGGAGGGGGGTGGAATGTTGTGGTTTGAAAGTTAACAGATGGGCAGGTGGAACCTAACTCGACTAGGGTCAGCAGGTCATGTTGTTCCCTCCCCTTTCCTGCCTATCTTCTATTTAAGGCGAAAGGAAGATTCGGTGAGCTCTGTTTCTTTTTGCCTTCTGCCCTGGTAGGGAGCTGTTGCTGGCTGCTGGAAACCTCAGTGTGATCAGGCCTGCATTCCGTGTGTTTTGGGCCTGTATCCATGTGTTGTGGCAGAATCCATTGTCATCAGTGATTTGCTTTTGTATATATTCCTTCCCACAATTTATCTGTACATCCTGTTTCCCTTAATACCTTTTGTCATTTGGCAAAACTACTTTAATTTCCGATTTCATGCAGTCCCTTTTGTTTACCCCTTACCTCCTCTGCCTATCTTTTCCCTTAGTGGGGGCAGGAAGATAATGCAAATTCTATCCTGTGGGGTTTTTGCTCTGAAACCTTAAACAGTGACAAAGGTGCAGCCTCACCAGTGGCAAGTACAGGGACATGATCATTTCCCTACTTCTGCTGGCCACACTATTTCTGATCCAGGCTGGAATGCTTTTGGCCTTCTTGGCTACCTGAGCACACTGCTGGCTCATGTTAAGCCAGGTGTCAAACAGCACCCCCAGGTCCTTTTCTTCTGGGCAACTTCCCAGCCACTCTGCCCCAGGCTGGCAGTGTTATATTGAGTTGTGACTTTATTGCTATTAGTGGTAGATGAATCTGTATTGTAAGCTGGACTCTAGGAATGAAAGTGAATGCAGGATTAGTCAGGCTTAACGTGGAGAAAATCATTGTATTGTGCTGTGTCTTGACTAAAGGTCCATCCAATGCTGTATCATCAAAAGAGACATGAGGTTTGTTTTTAACTTGCTGTCGCTCTTATTTTTCTGGAATATCAATAAGTAGTTACCTGTCTTGAAAACTATTATTGTCTGCTTGTCAGTATGCAGTACAAGACAGGGATAATCAGGAGATTTGTGTGTTTACAGAAGTTAAACTCTTGAAGAAAGCTGAAATCTTACAATGGTTGCCATGGTTTCCATGTTGCCTGTGGTTGCTGTGTTGCCCATGGTTGCCTGTGGTTGCCCATGGTTACGGTGTTGCCCGTGGTTGCCGTGTCGCCGTGGTCACCGTGTTGCCATTGTTGCAATGTTTACTTGTTGCCATGGTTACAATGGTTATAATGGTGAGTGTTGCCATGGTTACAATTGTTACAATGGTTACCGTGTTGCCATGTTTACAATGTTTACTGTGTTGCCATGGTTACAGTGGTGACAGTGTTGCCATGGTTACAACTTTGACGACTTGTGTTGTGATAGGTGTATGATACAAATCCTGATACCTACAAGTTGCTTGCACCTCCTAGAAAACTCATCCAGGAAGCAGTCATTCTGGTTCAGTTAGTAGTCTAAAAATCATGGTAGATCATTGCCAGAATCATACTGCTGTTGTTTAGTGATCACTGTGAATTAAATGTGTCAATGAAAATAAGAAGGCAATGAGCAAGAATGGAGTGGATCCATGACATCTTTTAATTTTGCAAATGTTGGCTTTATTATGACTGAGAATTGAATATAGGAGGAATGTTCACATCATCCAACTTCAGGCATCTGGCTTAAATAGATACAGTGCTTCATACTACCTGAAGGGAGGTTGTAGCCAGGTGGGGGTTGGTCTCTTCTCCCAGACAACCAGCAATAGAACAAGGGGACACAGTCTCAAGTAGTGCCGAGGGAAGTCTAGGCTGGATGTTAGGAGGAAATTGTTGGCAGAGAGAGTGATTGGCATTGGAATGAGCTGCCCAGGGAGGTGGTGGAGTCAGCGTCCCTGGAGGTGTTCAAGAAAAGCCTGGCTGAGGCACTTAGTTCCATGGTCTGGTTGACTGGCTGGGGCTGGGTGCTAGGTTGGAGTGGATGATCTTGGAGGTCCCTTCCAACCTGGTTGATTCTATGATTAGATATAATCATCAAATACAGAAAAAAGAAACTTTTCAAGATAATGAAGGGCATACATGTGCATACTGGATCTTAAAATTTCACTTTATGGGCTTGAAACTTTGTGGTTGGGGAGGGTCTGTTGGTTTGAGTTTCTTTCCTACACAAATATATTTGACGTTCTTCTCAAATCAAATCAACTGGAGGCTTTTAAGAGTTAAGAAGACTTATTAAATGCATGAAAATTGTTTATGGAAATATGATCAGAAGAGATTCAGAAGAGTAGCATATCCAAGTATAACTTCCTTTTTTGAGGGACTGTTTTTAATGAAGGAATGAACTTCTTTGTTTTGAGACTAAGTGCAAACACATTGCATAGGTGGGTGTTTTGGATTTTTTTTTCATTTGGTTTGATTTTTTTGGGGCTTCTTTGTATGTTTGTTTGAAGGGAGATCTAGAGATCTTTTTGAACAACATTCAGGATACTGTCGAATGTGGCCCTGGAGTAGAGATTAAGAGATGTGCTTCTCATAGTTTCAGCCTCATATCAGGAAAAGCATTAAGTTCCTAAATGCCAGGATAATGTAGCCTTAAAAAAAGATAGTGTAAAAGAGATGTCAGTAATTACCTCCAAATATTGAGACCAGAATATAATCCAAATGCAATTTATGTAATTATAAATGAAGCACACACACAAAAGATGTAGATCTGTGGAAAGTAATTTGCAACTCAGTCTAGGCTGATTCATGGTTTTAATAGTTCCTGTAAAATGCATGGATGTACTGTGTCTCTTTCTCCAGTTAATGGTCAAATTATTTACAGCACACTAAAGTACTGCTATTGTCTTAAGGAAATGAGTGTATCGAGGAAGCTTTTTTCTGTTGGGTGCAGAAATGCTATGTATAATCCTTACAAGGAATGGAAATAATAGTTTTTTGGAAGGAAAGTGGCAAAGGTGTTACAGAGCTAGAAAGTCTTCTGTGCAATGTACAAAGGATTTTAATTGATAGTTAAATTTGAGCATTGTATTGTTAAGTTTCTTCATTCAAGAAGATGTGTGGCTGAAGGACACAGAAGTGCTGTTTAGGGCAAGCTTCTCTGTGTTGTAAGGCAATGAGAGTATAGCAAAACCAGCTGCAATGTGGAGGAGACTCCAACTATGTTTTCACTATGCAAGTGTCTGATTTGTAGATTCTTGAGTTCTTTGTGTGAGTTATTTGGGTCTGTTTCTACTGAAACTTAGCTAGATCAGACTGCTAGGAAAATCACAGTACTCAACAAATGTAGCATGAAAGTAGTTTTGTTAGCTGAAGAGTGGTTGCCCAAAGGTAGAATGGGAAAGGCTTAAGACATCACTCTGCAACGTGTGGGATTCTCTGTATATATTCCTTAGGTCTTAGTTTTTAAAGAGTGGTTTATTTTTTTCCTGACAGATCAAGCTGGGGTTACTCTTCAGTCTTTTCAAGGCTGTGTTTTTCAGTTGTGTAAACAAGTGGAACGGCAACAAGTGAAACACAGCTACAACTATGGTGACAAGGTGTGTGCTACAGTGGCAAAGAATTTGTCCTGGGCCTCAATCACCTCTTGGAACTCACCTGATTGCTTAAAATCATTAGGTGATTAAACCATTAATGAATTTAAGCTGTACCTTCAGTTCAGCTTGACCGGTAATAAGTTCATTAAGTTATTCATTACCTGACATGAAATTTCTGAACAGTAGCTTTCAGACACGGTGCACAAAATATGGGTATGAATCTAAATTACTGTGAATGCATATTAGTCCTTTCTTCCTTTGCCAGTGTAGTACAATGACTGTATGCACCAGGCACACACAGTATATTATTGTTCTTTCTCATGCTTCAGTATACAGTGGTTTTAAATTCGCTGCTCAACCACTGTCCCACTGTCCAGTCACTTCCTTCTCAACTGGAAAACACAGCCTTACAAGGAAATTAAAGTCTTTCATCTGCAAGATGCATTCAGAGAAGTCAAGTTGCTTTGGTTTGAGGTTTTTTGCTGCCTTATTGATCAGCTCTTTCTCACTCTTGTTTCCTAATTATAGCTATTAATGTCATCCTGCCATCTGACTCCAGGCAATCATTAAAAACTTAATTTCAAACACAAGCAATATGTTTGCTACATAAAAGTAAAGCTGAGATTATTTTTGTGTTAAGTTACATCTGATTTTAATAATTTACTTCTCCTTAGTGTCTTCTGAGTTAACTCTGACTATGATGACTTTGGGCAGATGGCAACTTTCTCTCTCATCTTAAGATCATGAAAGTGCATGAAGCCTGTGTTACTCAGACTGCCGTGTTTTTCCTGTCTCTAGAAATGACAGTCAAGTTTGCAGCAAAATTGTTGTTCTGTGGCCTTCCTGCATGTAGTTAATTCTTGTGTATGCTTGACTGCAAGTGGGCCAGATTCTCATCCACTGGTATCACAGGTTTTTTCAGGTATTCTGTAGTTTTCAGAGGTGGCTTCTGTTCAGGCATCTGACCACCTGCAGTCTCTTCACAAGATGCTCTGAAGTCTTACAGTCTGCTGTTGTCCTAGGTAAATACACCCATTCTCACAAGGAAGCCCCACACACAAATTGGGGGGAAGGGGAAGTAACACCAAAAAACCCTCTGTGTTGAGATGAGGAGTTTACTAAAATGCTACTTAGCAATTTACTGCTGTTTAGCAAAAGCGACAGCAGAAGCCAGTAAAAAACCTGATCTGCTCACCCGAGCAAGCAGCAGCCAGCACAGCAGAAAATGCCAGCACCCCAAACCTGGGGACTGGAAGCAGCAACTGGAACAGGATGTATTTGGTATACCTGAGCTTCTCAGGTTTTTCCAATTTGTAGCAGTGATTTGTCTGTTTTAATTTCTTTATCATGGCTCTTTTCATTTGGAAATGGGTTTAATTAGCACCACTTAATTTGGCATTGCAATGTCTGGTACCTGAACAAATGCTGATGCTCTACAACAAGTACAATACTCTACAGTTCTTTCTTAGAATCAGTCTCTTCTCCAAGAAGCAGTTGGTGAGACTCATGTATTGGTGTTTAAAATAGCTGTATTTGTTATTCAGCTAGTTACACTGGGATATGTTCTTCTAGCCGTGTTGCTTGGAGTTTTGCCATCATGTTTGTCACACAGGGATGTAAACCTTAGAGATCCAATGCTTTTCTGAACTTTTTCTTGTCCACATGACCTTGCAACGGTAGCTTGCTGTGTCTCTGTATGTTTGTCTGGAGTTTTCCAGAGCATCTCACAGATTTCTAGAGCCTTATTTTTCTGTTAGACACTAGATTTCCGAGTACAGCTTTGATCATGTTCTGAGGACATCGTGATCAAGAAAGTTTAACACATGTAGGTCACCCTCGTCTGTTGTAGTCCTGAGATCATGCCAAGATCTGAAGATCTCCTTGGATGCTGCTCTATTTCATAGAATCATAAAATGCTTTGGATTGGAAGGGGCATCAGTGAGCAGGGACATCTTTAACTCTATCAGGTTGCTAAGATGCCCATCCAACCTGACCTGAAATGTCTCCAGGAATGGGGCCTCTGTCACATCTCTAGGCAACCTATGCCAGTGTTTCATCACCCTGTTTGTAAAACAAGTTTTCCTTGAGTCTAGTCTAAATCCATTCTCTTTTAGGTTAAAGCCTTTAGCCCTTGTCCTGTTGCAACATGCCCTGCTAAAAGGATAGTCCCCATCTTTCTTATAAGCCCGCTTAAAGTACTGAAAGGCTGCAATAATGTCAACCCAGAGCCTTCTCCAGGCTGATCAACCCCATCTCTCTCAGCTCTTCTTCACAGGAGAGGTGTTCCAGCCCTCTGATCATTTTTGTGGCCCTACTCTGGACCCACCCAAAGGGTCTGTCTTGTTTTGTCTGTCATGTCTGTCTTGTGTTGAGGACTCCGGTGTTGGACACAGTACTCCCGGTGGGAGTGACAGAGTGGCAGAAAAACCTTGCACAACCTACAGGTCATGATTCTTTTGATGCAGCCCAGGATGCAACAAGCCTGGGCTGTGAGTGCACATTGCCAGCTTATTTTCCAGCTTTTCATTCACCAGTACCCCCAAGTCCTTGTCTGCAGGGCTGCTGTCAAGGGTGTTGCCCTGACTCTCGTGCAGGACCTTGCATTTGGGCTTGTTTCATTTCATGATGTTTACACAGGGCCACTTCTCAAGCTCATCCGTATCATTCTGGTTGGCACCCCGTCCCTCAGGCATGTCAACAGCATCACTCAGCTTGGTGTCATCTGCAGCCTTGCTGAACATCCTGGCCTGCATCAGGAATGGTGTGGTCAGCAGGAGCAGGGAGGTCATTCTGCCCCTGTACTCTGCACTGCTTAGACCACACCTTGTGTACTGTGTTCAGTTCTGGGCCCCCCAGTTTAGAAGGGACGTTGAGATGCTTGAGCGTGTCCAGAGAAGGGCGACGAGGCTGGGGAGAGGCCTTGAGCACAGCCCTACGAGGAGAGGCTGAGGGAGCTGGGATTGGTTAGCCTGGAGAAGAGGAGGCTCAGGGGTGACCTTATTGCTGTCTACAACTACCTGAGGGGTGGTTGTGGCCAGGAGGAGGTTGCTCTCTTCTCTCAGGTGGCCAGCACCAGAACAAGAGGACACAGCCTCAGGCTGCGCCAGGGGAGATTTAGGCTGGAGGTGAGGAGAAAGTTCTTCACTGAGAGAGTCATTGGACACTGGAATGGGCTGCCCGGGGAGGTGGTGGAGTCGCCGTCCCTGAGGCACTTCAAGGCAGGATTGGATGTGGCACTTGGTGCCATGGTCTGGCCTTGAGCTCTGTGGTAAAGAGTTGGACTTGATGATCTGTGAGGTCTCTTCCAGCCTTGATGATACTGTGTGATACTGTGTGACTCTCTGGTCTCTCTTGTTTCTCCACTTCGGTCTCAAAGTGGCAGCTATGATCTTTCTGCCTTTTCTGTGCCAAGTTTGAGACTGGCTTTAGGCAGGCTACTGCAGCAGAATTAAATGTATTTTATAGTCTAGGAAAATTGCATTAAGCCTAACGTCACCTGGAGACCAAACTGAATTACTTCCACACAGCCAGTGTGGTGTAGGAGGCCAAATCCAAATGCACGTATAACAATTAGCTGCTTTTAAATTTGCCTGGGTTTCAGAGCGTACATTAGGTGGGCTTTTTGTATAAAACCCGGGTTTATTAAGTACTCAATAGCATATGTTGTGATCCATCTTGCTTAGTTTAATTAAGTGAATCTCAGTGGGTGCTGCGGGATCCGCTTCTGCCGTTCCAGCAGTGGCTGTGACAGAGGCCGGAGCGGTGCTGCACCGCCCCCTGGTGGCGAGCGACAGCCCCTGCCGGCCCTGAGGGAGCCCGGCGAGCAGGGGTGTGCCCGAGTGCATCACCCACCTCTGGTGAGTGGTTTCTTCCCCTGGGAATATGGGCAAGTATTTCCTCAGGAACGGAGGCTGTTGGGTGGAATACCACTCTGCTAACCGTATTCTTCAGTAGCGGACACAGTTTGCTTGCTGCTGAGGTATTGTACTGATAGAAAGTTCAGTATTTAAGGCTGTGTCCTGTTTTCACATACAAGAAAAGAGACAAACTTTCTCCTTTGTGTTGGCTAAAAAGTAAGATCATAGTATGTGTATTGGGATTTTTATAAACGTTTCTTGAGTTGCTTTGTGATGGAAGGATGCTTGCTGTGGATACTCTCTAAACTTGCAAAACAGTGATCTGTGGTTAGTGCTCAAAGTAGGATAGATTGAACTCAAAATAGGATAGATTGAACTCTAAACTTCGCTAAGTTGGACTCCTTAAACACCTACTTCTTGCTTAAGAATATAATTTTATTTGTGTACTAATTTCAGTAGTTAGATCAAGAAATGCTGTGCTGGCCTGAGTCATTTGCAGCATGCACAATGTCACCATCTCTGCTGATGCTGATGACAGTAGGTGGAAGCTGCCCACCCTTTCAGTGCAGCTCTGCACCACACTCCTCTCTCTCCACCTGCAGCCATCTAGCCAGGGGGCCGAAGAGGCTCTTATCGCCCACCTGGCTGCTCCAGGTGAAGGAGTGGTGGGAGAAGTAGGCTATGTGCAGTTATCTTGAGGCCTGTGGACAGTGTCAGTCCCTTAACTGTGTTTTCTTTTATGAGGTTGGGTGGGCAGGCATTCATGTGCAAATAAGAGAGAGATGTATTCAGCTCCATTTTAAAGTTGTTAACTGATTGTGCTGTTTGGGTGACACAGAGGCCTAGGTCTCTGCGTAGCTGGAGCTGAGGTGGTCCAGGGTTGCCCCCTTGGTACAATGGTTGTTGGAAACAGGGAATCTAGTCATTTCACAGTCCTTGGAGATTGTTTCCTTGGACACTGAATCAGTGTACCACAGCAAAATAGAACTGTTTCCAGGCATCTGAACTCTGGGAGGCAGCACTCCTATATGCTTTTCAGCTGCATCTGATAGATAAGCAGGTTTTAGCTCTTCATTTCTATGTGATCTTTTTTTTCAAAAGGAGATGTTTTTAATATGATGTCACCTCTTTTGCAGCTCTTCTCACACTTTCAGCTCCTTAACAAAATAATGGAAAAATATTTATTTCAAGCTTGTGAGCAGTGTTTGGTCTTCATGGCAATGAAAACTCATCTTCTGTGTTAACATTGCCTACTTAAATAACAGGAAATCGGTGCGGACAGGGTCATGCTTCAGTTATGATCTGTGATGAGTTTAAGTCTGGGTACTACATGCAATCTTTATGACAGCTAACCATTTAAGACCATGTTTCATCCTTTGGCTACTGCTGAGTGGTGTCTTTATTGGTAAGTAGTCTCTGTTGTTCTGTAGCTTCTGTTCTAGTTTTGTAACATCATATTTCTACTGCTTTGAAATTACATACCTTCTATTGTGAGGCTTTATTCTCTACAAACAGAATTTTCCACATAAATTCTCTTTCCTGCAAGGCCACTAGAACTCCTTAAATCTCTAATTTTGCTCCAGAGTATCATCCAAAGTATTTAATACTGCGCTTTTTAAGTTTTTCCTCTTAATGAACATGATTTTACTAGTGGAAGGTCTTAATGACATTAATATATGAATTTTGAGGGCATTTCAGGTTATGGCTCATGTGAGTTTTTTGCAAGGTGAAATATTGTTGTATGTGTGGAAGACCAACAGATTAGGTGGTGATATCTTTGATTTTAGTGGTGTCAGTTTTGTAAACCTATGAGCCTTGAAGAGGGACTAGATTGAGACTCCCTACTGTATTGCTCCCTCCTATTTTTTTTCTCTTTTATTTACTTCCTTCACATCTCTTCTTCTTCTTCTCCTTCTTCCCTTCTTTTTTCTCTTTCCAACAATTTAGTTTCCCTGCAAATTTTCTTGGTTTCCCTTGTCACCAGCAAAACTGATGACCAGATTAAAAATGAATACTGATGTATAATTTATAGTTGGGTCTTTTGGCTTTGGAATTTCTGTGCTAGTTAGATTTTTGAAGTAATGGATAATTCCTTTTTAGCACATGGGAGTGCAGAACTTCACCACTTGCCACTTGGATTGTACTTTGGACATATTTCTTTGTAGCTGTGCTGGATGTTAGGAGGAAGTCCTTGCCAGAAAGAGTGATTTGCCATTGGAATGGGCTGCCCAGGGAGGTGGTGGAGTCACCATCCCTGGAGGTGTTGAAGAAAAGCCTGGCTGAGGAACTTAGTGCCATGATCTAGTTGACTGGCTAGGGCTGTGTGCTAGGTTGGACTGGATGATCTTGGAGGTCCCTTCCAACTGGGTTGATTCTATGACAGGGACCTAGGTTTTTTGTTTGTTTGTTTGTTTTGTGTGTGTGTGTTTTGTGGAGGTTTTTTGTTTGTTTTATTTACTTCAGAAAACAATTTGATTGTAAGAAAAACAGTTTTGATAATAATGGCCAAAATATCCAACAAGCTGGTAGTGTATTAGAGTGAAGATGTCTTGAAATCATGGGCCTGGTGAAAATACCCAAGCAAATAGAGGAGGCACTATCTGAGGTGATGTTTCTTGTATGAAAACAGTGTTTGGATAAATAAACAGGAATGCAATTCTTACTCCCACACAATGTACAAGGTCTTGTGGTTCTGGTCATGTCAGGCTTCCATATGGTAATGTAGAGAACACAGAGTTACTTGTTGCCATATCCATTCCAGTTACCTTAGGCTGCCAGTGTAAGACATGTTATGTTGTCATATTCATTCCAGTTATCTTGCACTGCCAACTGTAGTTTTCTAGAGCATTTCTATCCATTCCAAGCCTTTAACAATAATCAGATTTGAATTCTGCTGTTCAAGTTCATCTAGACAAGGCAGGCTGAACTTCATACTGAGAGTATTTGTGTGTGGATCTTAAGCTTCTTGGGTACCTTAAGATCTTGAAGAGCTTTGTTCTATTCTGCCTTGGTTTATGGTTTTCCAGTTCCTAATGGAATAAAATATCCTCAAAATGAGAAAGTGTGTGTTAATCATTCTGTATAGTTCCTGACTGTCATGATGGACTTAGACCTTTTCTAAGAGTGAGGGGTTTGGAGGAGGAATGGGGGAGGAGAAATAATTACTTTGTGAAATATATAATTTTTTAAAAAACATTCAGAATATTTTGTTGATAAATTTCCTATTTTGTGTAGGTGTAGTGGATGATTGTATAGGTGGTTTGATGGCTTTTAGAATTTCTGCAGGCATATCTAACTTTATTTATCTTCATTCTGCAAAGTCAAATAATATCACATACTTTTGTCTTACTGAAGATGTGATTTATTTTTAACTATTTATAGCAAAATATTCATAGGTTTTAGATTGCAACCTGGGGGAAGAGACAATGTTTTATAATGACTCAGTTCTGAATTTAAATTTATTAGGACTTTTCACAATGAAAAATTGAAGTACTTTGGTTTTCTGTTCTGTCTTCAGACTTCAAATGCTGAAATTAAAGAAATGCTGTCAGGGCAAAAAAATCAATTCTTTGGTCATTGTTTTGTATTTTTGTACCTTATAGCACAAGTATTCAGTTGCTGCAAAGAGAAGGCTCTACTGTGAAAGTTTACTAGCTGTACAGAGCATGTGCATGTGAAATAGAGTAGATACAGCTGCCCAGGAATTGGTAGAGGCACCGTCCCTGGAGGTGTTCAAGAAAAGCCTGGCTGAGGCACTTAGTGCCATGGTCTAGTTGGCTGGATAGGGCTGGGTGCTAGATTGGACTGGATGATCTTGGAGGTCTCTTCCAACCTGGTTGATTCTAGGATTCTATGATTCATCACAAAAATAATTGCTTCTGATAACATTTCAATTTCTCTGATGATTTAGAGCTTTCAAGGACTTCTCTATGTAAGAAAAAGTATCTGAATAGTCATTTAAACTATGTGGCCTGCTAGCTACATACAGGTGCCTAAAAACAAGATCAGATGCTTTTGGGTGCTTTCTTTATATTTTTCAAATAGCCTCCAAATCATGGAGCTCCTTGTGCTGATTAATCTGCTCAGAGTGGTATAATCTGGCAAAATTTACCTGCCCTTGCAGGTCTGCAAGGATTAAAACAAAGGTTTTAACCCAAATTTGGGAGGAAAACATTTTCTTCTTCTGAAGAGGAAAATTTTAAACTCTCTTTCCACGTGGATCCTTAAGGAATTTCAGGAGAAGAAAGGGGGTAAAAATTGTCTTTAAGGCTTATGTAGATGCAAAGTCGATGCAATTATACCAGTCTATGATTCTTTGCATTGGTGGGTGCACTGGGTTGGTTGGTTTGTTTTTAACTCTTCATGTTGGGAGGAATATTAAAAAAAAAAAAAACAACAAAAAAACAAAACACCAAAAAACCAAAACAAAACAAAAAAAAGTGGAGCTTTCTCTTGAAGCAATAGTGCTAACGATGAAGAATTTTTGGGGGGTTTTGATGCCTGTATTGATAGTGTTTGTTCTGTATGGAAATGTCTTTTAGATGGTGATGTATAGGTGACATTCTGCTAGCAACAAGTGGACTACATCTGTCTTGGAGTGGGGTCAAGATCCTGGTATATGCGTTAGCAGGGCTCACTGAAAGGGCTTTAAACTAGGCTGGAAGAGGGAAGGGCTCTGCGGCAAGTGACAGGTTGACACCACCAGGGCTGGAGAGATGGGGTGATAGTAAGAGGCTCCAGACTGTTGCTTTGAAACATGCTGTGAACACTACAGCAAAGGCAAGTTCTTACAGAGCCTAGCCAAGGGCCTCTGAGGTAATGAGGGACAGGAGGGTAGCTCCTGTGGAAAGCCTTTGGGGAGCAATGTGGCACCCCTCTAATAAGGTGACATGGCTGGTGACTCAACTGAAGTGCCTCTACGCTGGTGCGGGCAGCATGGGTAGCAAATGAGGAATTGGAAGCTCTCCTGCTACAGGAAAGCTATCACATAGTGGCAATTGCAGAAACTTGGGATGAATCCTATGGATGGAATGTGGTTGTAGATGGTTACAAGCTGTTCAGAAGGGATGGAGGTGTTTCCTTCTATGTAAAGAAGTGGGTGGAGTGCCTAGCTAAGGTGGGTATTAGAGACTGAGGCAACAAAGGGAGCCTTGTGGTAGGAGTTTTACCTTGACCTAGCGGAGCCTATCAGTAACATTCTGTGATGTTTGCACTTGGGTTTAGAAGGTGTTTTAAACATGAGGAGATTCTGTAAGAATTTAGTCTGAAATTTATATTTGTTAATTTATGTTTTAGCATTCTGGCTTTGCTGACTGAAAGACAGAGTTTGAAATGGTTTACATGTATGTATAAGGCTGTATCACCCTGTTCCCTGCACATTTCATGTAAAAACATACAGGAGCAAGACTTGGCTGCATGTCTTTTAGTTATTCACGGTCTTACCACTATCTCAGTAGATGTCTTTTGTGAATAAAAGGGTTTCAGAAACACCAAGGATTGCAGGAAAGAACCAAACAAACCAGTAGATGGATGAAAACATTCTGGTGGAAAAGTTTTTATTTCTAAAAAAGGCAAACCCTCTGTAGCCTGATTCATTGCAATTGAGTCATTTCAGTGACTGTCTGTTGAATGTCTTTTGGGTCTCAATGATTTTATAAGTGGAGCCTCTCTGATGGAAATCCCATATTCAGTCTGATTGAATCAGCTGTATAAATTGCTTACTGCCACTGCCAAAATTCTGGTATGGCACTGGGCTCTTCCCAGTGCATCTCTTGATTGCTTTGTGCTGTTGAAAACGATCAAGTAAAAATGTTTGTAGATAGATTTCTGACCAGTGAAACCAGTGCTGTTTTCTTTATCCTGTAAGCTACCTTGTATACTATTGCCCATTTTCGTCCTGAAATGTTCTCCTTTTTGGTTTTGTAGAATCTGTTTTGCCTAATTTTGTCCTCCTACCTTAATCACCTTTCAGTGCATCTTTCCACTTCATCTTGCTCCTTTTCCTCAGGATTGAGGTCCCTTTCTTTTATTTACGTCAGATTATCTCACCTATAAATGTAAATCAAATTAATCCTTGTTATAATGGCTAGCAAATTTATTTATACTGCACCTTTGTTCTTCAACTGGGAGTAAAGAGACCTTAAGCTAGATATCAACATTGTAGCATGGCTAAAACAGACCTCCTGTAGATGACTTGCCTAATATTGCTTCCTTGTCACTCTGTCAAAGAACCAAATTGTACCCTGATTTCCATCACATGTGATTTAATCAGTCATTCTTGAAGTTCAGAGACAACATGGTCAGTGATACTGGTGACTAAATATATATATATTTTTTAAATGTAATTTCTTAAATTAAGTTGATTGCTGTTTCACCAGACAATCAAAACGTCCATCCAGCTGTTCTACACCTTTTAAACTTGCCAATTAGTCTAATCGTCCTTTCCCTTGCTTTGTTCAGGTCAGTCCTGCAGTCTCATTCAACCAACCTTCATATCCTGTTGCAAGGAGAAGAGAGCTATGAGCATCTTCTCTGATTGTCTTTTCTTTCCTTGAACAGATCTTTCTAAACTCTCAGAGATTACAGAAGCGTCACTCCCTCCTCATTCATCTATTCATTAAAGTTTCATGCTCAGGCTTGTGCTCTCTTATTATAATTATATGCTTTTTCCTTGAGAACATTTCCAGTGTAGTCTCCACAGCCTCTTGATGCCCCTTTCTTTATATAGAACTCTTATTATGGTGCCCCAAAGCTTGAAAATGGTCAAGTTGCTGGAATATTACTCTAAGCACCTATCCAACTAGCTAGTACTGTCTGATTTGATTCCCTCTGCCTCCTCGTTTGCCATGTCTTATGGTGTTTGATGCAAGGCCTATGGAGTCAGGACTTTCTTTGTTGTTTTTTTGTATCACACTCATAACAGTAATATCCTGGATTGCTGTTGAGAACTTTAAGACAGTAATATTAACTAATTAATTAATCGAAGTTACAACATCACAGATATTTCTGTGCCATATTCTTGAGAGGTGTAGGAGTAGAAACATGTAGTAGAAATGCCAGTTGATCATTTAATCCCTTTGTAACTTACCACCTACACTAGAAAAATTAAAAAGGTGTTTTGTTGTGTTTTGTTTTGTTTTAAAGCCAACAGGGTAGCCACATTGCAGATCAAAGATGCTTTTAGCTAACCCAAAGGGGCATTTGGCTGCTTTACAAAAACACTGTGTAATTTGGCTAAGTTAGGAGCTTTGGCTTAGGAAGGTCCATGTTTGGAATAACAGGGTGTGCTGCAAGTCAAAATTCAGGTGTCTTGGCAGAGGTGTATGCGTAATCTGGCATGATGCCTTTCTGCACTGTGCCTAGCTGTAGCAAGTGCTAAAGTCCCTTGTGAACAATATATGAATCTCATTTTGGAGGAAAAGAGGAAAAAAAAAAAAAAAAGAGGAGGAGGGAAGAGACAGCCAGGATTTATTTTAACATTTAGTGGATATAAAAAAAGTATCGAGAAGCAAAACATTTCCGTGAAGCACTTGCTGTGAATATTCTGCAACTTCTTGTTGCAAACCTCTTTATCACTCAGATTGGCTGATTTCCAGAGCATCAAGACTAGGAATTGAGGGACTGAAATGTAATCAGTGCTGATACATTTTAACCACATAAAACATTCTCTGCTTCCAAAGCCTCTGTGTCTCTAGTAAGCAGTGCATCAGCAACAGCTCCTTGCTGCTGGACTTCAGAGACGAGGAAAATACCGGATCAGAATGGTAAGAAGCTCATTACTACTTTTCAACAGATCTATGTTATTACTTTGAAAGGAATGCTTAAAATGTGATTAGGGGATTAGTAAGGATCAGTATTTAAATCAAGAAAGCATGCCTAAGATAGGGTAGCATTATAAATGTTTTAATGGAAGAGATCAGCAAAGCAAGTTGGTGACAAATATCCTTGGCACTGAACATGTTGTGCAGCTTTATATGAAATCTTTAAAATTGAGAAGCACTGCTGACTAGAATGTGATGTAAAATGTAAGCCTGTCTGCTTGTATTACTGCAGAAGGACAGCTGAATGGTCTTTTAAAATAATTTTGCATTAATAACCACTGCCACAGACTTTATGAATACAAATAGAGATAGACCTCTGCTGCCTGCTTCTACAGGATGTATGTTTATATGTTTGGTGGTTGTTTAATTTTTATTCCTATGGTGGATTTAGGGTATTGATTTTAGAAAGAGTCAGAGATGCTCAGTACACGCCTGTGACTTTGAGGGAGCTATGAAGTTTTGTTTGGGTTTATTTTCTGCATTTTCAGTCTGTGAAGACCTGTTAGTTACATTGTGCTTCTCTAATTGTTTAATGGGAATGATAATCAAGGAGAACTTAATAGGATAGAGCATTTCTTCTTTGTAGCAATTTCAGTAGTCTGAAATATCAGAAGTAGAATTTGAACTATGTAAATAAAATCTAAAATTATTGTAAATTGATGCCAATGCCATTAGTAGTTTAAACAATGCCTGAAGATACAATACAAATACTCCCACTAGCAGTTTTTGTTGTATTAATTAATTGGAGGGGGAATGCAAATCTTGGGTGTGTTTGCTCCCAAGGCTCACTGTCAAGACTATGCCTGATGCATATTTCAATTAAAAAAACAATCTCCCATATGAGAATTCAGCTATTCCTTTTAAGTGCATATAAAGTCCAAGAATACATTGATTATGAAATAAGAGTACATCAGGGTGAAAGGAAAACAAATCACTAAACAAGTCTGAAGAGTGCTGAAATATGCTTACTTGGTAGCCCAGCTGATGTGTGGGAAATTATTCTTTTTGTGATTCAAATAGAAGAGATTTAAAAAAGAGCAGCTATGGGAGTTGGAAAAGTGTACAGCAGATGTGAGACTGATTTCTGTATTTTTTAATCTTGCTTGTATATCTGGTGGTGTTCAGTGCTGTAAAAATTAGAATGCAGGGACTAAAACTATCACTGAGTGCTTTCTGATCTTGTCCTTTTTAAGTGGTTTCCCTGATTGGCAAGAAATAAAATACTAAAGTACAATAGATAGCAAATCATGTTAGCTTGGCCTGACTACATAGTCCAGGTTACAACTGTAAACACATTTTGATGTGTTAAGGATTTAGATTTTCCTTCTCAATGTGCGGCATAGATTACAAAACCAACAGCTGAATGGCAACCAGGCTGCAATCTTGGAAAGGTGTTTAGTATGAATTTAAGCATGGTGGTCATCACCACTGCTACAACTGCTGTTACTAGTTTCTTCATTAAAAATGCCCTGTGTTGAATAGCTATAAATACTGGTGTGGTACTGAAGAGGTTGTAGTGTGGTGTTGTTTCTTGTCAGGAAGGAATGTGCTTAGATTTAGTGTTATTTGATACAGGAACAGATTGAAAACAGGAGGTCTGGTTGTTTTTTTCCCAGACCTTAACTGTAATGTTAATTGTTATTAATAAAAGGGATTACATCTATTTCCAGGTGTATTGTTCTTTAGTTCCTGTGTAAATCACATAAAGATATTTTTCAGTAACAGCAAATTAAAGAAAACCTTTCCTTCTAGAAACATAACTTGCATGTGTTGCCATGTATTTGTTTTTGGCAGTGTTTAAGCTAAGCTTGCATTGTATCTTTCTTGACAGGGATTAGTTGGGTAACTAGTGCAGGGAGTTCAGAAGGGATCTATTTCGGTTTGTTGTCTGGGCAAGGATTTTGTGTATGTTGTTGAAGGAAAATAAAAAAGGGAAATAAAAGAGAGTTATCTGGCTCCTCAAAAGATGAAGCCTTGGTACTAATGACATAGCTAGCCTAAAGGGAAAAGTTGCTTGACTGCATTTTTGAAATTATCATTTCTTTTGGAATATAAATTCTAAATGGTGTTAAAGAGGCCAGAATTGAAAGCTGTCAAATTCTTTTGATACCATATTTGTTTTCTTAATTTTTTTTCCCAATAAGTCTAAGGAAGAAAAGCAAAATTACAAATAACAGAGCAACTTTATTTGAAAACTCAAAAAGTTACGAACGTGACTTTTGCAATGCTAAATTCTAATAAGGTATCATCTAGCATTAGCAAGAGATGCTGGGTAGGCAAAGTTTGGGTTTAAGTGTCTTTCTGGTGCAAAATTTTAAGAAGCCTGCTCAAGAATTTGATACCTGCTTCATCCAAATTAATTTAGTCTATGTACTTTTTAAAATCCCTGTGGTTAAATAGAACACTGATAATCTGCCTGAAAAGGTATTAAAAATGTATGCTATAAATGTGTAAGATATATATATCTGTGAAGTATGTTTTAGGAAAGGAAAAACAGCTTTGTGTCTGCTGTGGCAGACTGAGTAATATTTTCAAGTTCTACTGGCTGTTCTCCTACCTATTTTTTGGGTAAAAAGATAGTTTGTTCTTGTGGACATAGTCCACAAGAGCTACTCCATCCTAGCTCTCAGAATGCTACTACTAGAAAAGTTTTGATGTATTTCTTTAGAGGAAATCTGGTGCAGTGCAGCTTTGGTGAAATCACAGGCGCTGTGTGTGTGTTTAGTAATGACTTATATCTCAACTAACTTTTGGGACAGTTTAGTTTAGGTGATGTGTCACAGCTTTGCGATAAGATGTTTACTACAGTGTACCAGTAAGTCTCTGCACCATTCTAGAGTGAACTGCACACTTGCATGATCCATGAGTAGTTTGTGAAGGGCAGGGATCACCACTCTGACTTTTGTTTGAAGTGTAATGCTGAAATATTTTCAGGTATGTAATAGAGATTATTCATCATGAAATAAACTTGTCTTTTGACATCTCATATCCATGTTTATGAAGCTGGAATATTTTTGGTGAAGAAAGTGTCAGCAAGCAGAGTGTGCTAGTTTGAGCCTAGCTGGAATGTTTTGGTGAGAAGAACTAGATTACAGGCTGTGAAAAAATAACAATGGTGATGTCTACTGCACTCATAGGCTTGCCGAGATGTATAAGGAAAAAGAACACAAACATAGATGACAGAGTTGCTCTCTGTCTGGGCTTTGGGCTGAATTTCTCTCTCTAACCTAACCTGCTGTCTTTGTGACTAATCCATCTGCTTCCTAACCCCCCTGGCCAACCCTCCAAGCTACCTTGAGCATTAGGCAAAGTCTTGGGTAAGGTAGAGGGATGAGAGAAGGTGGAAGGGTGATTGGGAGCCCCTCCTGGGAACTCAGGTTTCTGGGAGGGATGATGTGTTTCTGTATTACTTTTAACTTGTATATTTCTATAAATAACTGCATATACTGTAAATATCTGCTTGTATATTGTGCTAGCTGTAAACATACAGAAAGCTTCATTCAATTTCCAGAGCCACTGAGTCTAGTCTGGGTGATTTTTCCAAAGTGTGTGGGAGGCAGGTAACACCCAAACCATCACACAGGGCTTATGAAAGGATTCCTAAATGGGAATACTTTTTTGGTGGTGATGGACTTGTTCGTTTGGGATTGTGTTTTTTTTTTTTTCCTGATTGTTTTTTTTTTTTTTTATGTAAATGATTGGATTTTTAGATTTTCTTCTTTTGATTCATTATCACTCTAATACGTAGATCAGGTTTTGCTCTCTGAAATCCATCTCTAAAACCATGCCATTACACTGGTGGTACAACTTAAATGAGTTGCTTTCAGGAAGTTATTTGCTGTGGTTTATATGATGTACTAGTATGTCTGCTGCATCTGTGTTCTAAACAGAATTCTATTCCTTCACCCATACAAAGAAACTACTGTAAATGAATGCTTTTAGCATTAATCCTCCTGTCATGACATGAAAAATGAAGGTTAGAGAAAATGAAGGCAGAGGAAAAGGTCAGTCTGGTCTCCCGGTGAAATATAATTGATGGAAGCCACTTCCTAAGAAATAGAGGTAAAGTGAGAAGGTATCTGGATAATAGATCTTTCTTTATATCTGTTTGTTTGCATTGCTTTGCTTTGCAGTGTTTTAGAGAAGACAGAAATATACTGACTGCTTTATACCCACTGGATAGTTTGCAATTGTAAGAAGAGCCAGGTATGGAGCTGTGCCCTTAAGGATGTATTTCTGGTGCTTATATAGGGAATGTGCACTGCTCAGAACTGAGGCTGCATAATCTGTAGAGGTGGGAGGCAGGATGCACAGTTTGGCTGGACTTTCAAGCTCGTTCCACTACACAGGGTGGTGATGGAAAGCTACCAGACCTAAAGGAATTCTCTAGAACTCACACTTGAGTTTTCAGGGTACATTTTACTGAAACATATTTTCCAATATTGCTATGTCACCTAGGGATACAGCTGCATAGCTAGCCCTACTGTATCACAAAGTTGACAGCTCCAAGGTGAGTGCCATCTACTCCACTGGAACTGTGCCAGAGGTTCTGCTTTTCCTCGTCTTACCAAGATGCAACACAGATGTATGACTAAAGCTTTTGGAAGGAGATCCATGGCAGAAGTTTGGCAACCTTTGGTGTAGATCATTATTCATTTGAAGAGGATAAACAAAAAGCCCACAACACTTCTGCCTTCATTGCTGTAGTAAGATGACTTTCTTAGTAGTCATAGCTTTGACTTAGTAGTGCTAGTCTTTCAGGTAGGTCAGAGATGTTCCGAGACCATGTGTTACTCCCTCTTCTACCCATATGTGATAAAATGTGGCTTCTACACATGATTTTTATCATTCTCCCTGTCACAGGATATGAGATGATGCATGTGTGTGAGGCTGCTGACATAGCCCTTCCTATGAGTGGATGTACATGTGTGCAGTAACAGGGCGAACTCTGTTTTGTCCACGACATGGGTATTGATTTAAATGGTCAGGTGATGACTGAGACTGGAGATTCATTTGAGAAAAGCAACAAGAAGGAAGATGCTGTAGGATTAGGCTTGCTGATTGAATGTTTTCCCTGGCAATAATTTTAATAGTTTTTGTTGTAATCCTTCCTGTTTAGAAAGGAAAATGTTTCTGTAATGTGGTATAGATTCTATCAGCATTAGTTCTGGAGAGAAAGTTCCTGAAGAATATATACTTGAGTTGGCCCAGAGGTGTTGTATGAGCCATTGAGTCATGAGTAACAAAGAACTACTGCTCTGCAGGTGTTTGACTCGTTTAGGTGAGAATGAAGGATATTCCATGGGCTGAAACTGTTCTGCAAAATTTATGTCAGAAAGTTGTTTTTTTATTAAAAAAAAAAAAAAGGGTTGGGTTCTTTCCTGACTCCTCTAAACTTGTTGCATCCACTACTGTTAATTGTCTGGTTTTTCTTTTTGTATGATTGTCAAAAGTGATAAGCTTGTTAAAAAGAAACCCTTATTTGTCCCACTTTTCATCCTACTATTTCAGAACACAAAAGCAGCACTCAACATTTAATAATTCTTCCACTACAACACAGGTAGAGAGAAAATTGGTTTCCTTGCACATGCAAAGCATGAGAATAATTAGTTCTATAAGTGATGAGTACAGCGCACTAGGAATGCTATAGGCAGAATATATTAAGGCCTCTGCTATCATCTGGTTCCTGCAGGGTTGTCATAAAATGATTCTTGTAGTTAGCTGCTCCCTCTGTGCATTTGGGCTGCCTTTAGACTGCATTTCTTCTGTTCTTCAGTGCTAGTGTGGCCTTGTAGCCAGCAAGTGATGGCAAGTTCTCTTATCTCCAGCTGCACCTCGTGTATTTTCTCTTTCAAGGTCATTAATGCATTCATAATCCAAAGCTAATTGCTCAGTTTGGATTCCTGAGAAATTGCAGAAGAGTTTGAAATATTAAATCCTGAAAGAATCTTTTGTATTGGTGATCCTGGTAAATTTAATGTTCTTGCAGTTGGCAGGTAATTGTATTGTTAGATTTCCTAAAGGAGGCAGCTGCAGTCTTGGGTTAAAAGTTCGTTGGAAGAAAAAGTTCTAGGAAACTGTTATTATGGCTATAATTTTGGATGTATTGAGAACATGATCTATAGTAACAGCAATTCATTCCTCTGATGCTGGCAGTAACAGCTTTTGTAGTGGATGCCATTGCAGAAACCCATTGTTTGTTCATTCATTTGCAATAAAACCAAAAGAAAACAAAACACCTCCACAGGATTAATATGCAGAACATTTCTGATGCAATGTACAGTTAAGTGCTTGGGAGAAATAAATGAATCCAAGTGTGTGTACCAAGATAAATATGAATCTTGCTACAGTATCAATTTCAGAACTCCTTGAAGTCAAAGAATTCTGACTGAAGAAATTAATTTTCATGTCAGGCATCATAAAAGAGAGCATGCAATTTTTAAACTGTATTATAGGATGAAATTCAGTACACAATACTTTAGAATTTATCTGACTCTGTGTTGCATTAATGTCTGTAGTAGTTTTTGATTTGTTTATCCATTGTGAGTCCCAGAAAGCTATGCCTCTGTCATAAATCTGTCGATGAAGTTGGCTTCACTGTTGATTAGAGGTATTTTTTAGTAAAAGCAAATGTGAAAATATTTGTAGAATAATCTGAAGTATGAATAAAGGCTAAAAAATGACTAATTCGCAGAGATTTGCCATTAGAGTGGACTGCTTAGGGAGGTGGTGGAGTTACTGTCCCTGGGAGGTGTTCAAGAAAAGCCTGAACGAGGCACATAGTGCCATGGTCTAGTTGATTGGATAGGGCTGGGTGATAGATTGGACTGGATGATCTTGGAGATCTCCTCCAACTTGGTTGATTCTATGATGTACAAAGACCTTAATAGTATGATCAGGTTTAGAAACCTTGTGGGTTCTCTAGTGGAAGCTTTTACAAGTAGTGTGTTTGCTGTGGATTACTGTAATGGCGCAAAGCGAGTGAAATATTCACTTTGATCTGTGTCAGTGGTGGTGGGGAAGCACATACAATATATGCTTCCAGTCAAGGATGGAGAGGGAGTAGGAGGATTTTTCATGAACATTATAATTAAATGCATTTACTTAAAAGATACTTGCAAGATACTACTTAAGAAAGTACTTTATAGAAATAGGTAATTATAGGGGAAAAGTAACTTCTCTGGAATGATAGTATGTGCTGTTAATTTACCAGCTGTGTAAATCTGTTCTGAGTAGTTTGTTTGTTTCCTGTTTATAACAGTATTTTTTTCTAATAATCTTTGTGTCTTCAGAAAGGAATTTTACATCAACATTTTTATTTGGCATATTACACTCTCATTTTAATACAGAACGTACACAAGTTAGTGTTGTAAGGGTTTGATTTATAGTTTAAAGATTATTTTCCTGTTATGTGAACTATAAAAACTTTCCAGAGATGTAGATTTTTTTGTGCAGTTACTGCAACTGAAAATGTGTGTATCTGCCACTGTTATGGTTCATACCTACGTTTTTCTGAAGGTATCACCACTAGGTCATAATATTAATTCACTTCCTGCTGAATACTGTCCTACCTAGAAAATAATTCAGAAATGAAACCAGAATCAGTTGCTTAGGGGTAAGTGGCCACTGCCTATGTTGTGTTGTGACTTTCCTGGGACTAATCACATTCTGAATAGACAAAAAATTACTACAGTTCCTGATCCTCATCCCCTCTGCTCCTCCATTTTCTGTGGAAAGAAAAAGTGTTCAGCGGATTTTAACTCCCAACAAGACTTTAGGTAGCATGTGTGAAGACATTTGTTGACAAGAACAGGCAACTTAGATGCACCTAAACAATCTTGGTCAAAAATGCACGTTGTTGGCTGTGTTCTTAGAGTTGCTCAAGGAAACCTTCATCAGGAGATGCTCAGGTCTCCTGAGGATGCTATCTGTATTGGCCCTCAGATAAGAGATGCTATGGGAGGAACAGGGCTAAGGCTGGTGCTCACCACCCTGCCTCTGCTTGTGAATATTGTGCTTTGCTAAAAGGTTGCTGTATCTTGCTCTTAGGTGTAACTGTAGTGCAGCAGAAAGTGTATGCTGAAAAAGAGTTGGCACAGCAGTTTAGACATGGAGGAGGGTTCGTTAAAACCATCTCCTTAACTATTATTTGAAAATCAAACCCCAGTGTAACCCATGCCATTATAACTGGAAAATGGGAGTTAACCAGTTGTTGTGTTTTGAAGACAGGCTCTTTCCAGCTTGGTTGCTAGTAATCTTTGCTACTCAGTAAGAATTATGTCAGGATATTGCAACTGCACTGTACAGGGACATCATAATAACTGGAGCTGAGCTTTCTTGCCATTTCACTGAATCACAGAATACATCTGGTTGGAAGAGACCCAAAGATCTTCTAGTCCAGCCTTCAACCCTGCACTGGTTCTGCTCTGTATTTTGTTATTGTGTTGCACAAAATACAGAGGGGAGATTTTTGACCTGGACTGTCTCTTTAGCAGCTAGTGGAAGGATGGTGCAATCCATGAGCACCGATTTCAAAGAGAAATCCTGACCAAGCCCGTGCAGCCCAATTTCTGCCAGGTAGAAGAGATATCATAACCTAAACCAATATAACAGTCTGAGTGTTTAAAAAAAAAGTGCTGTTTGTTTTTATAGTCAAAGTGAGACCCACAGCTGTGTTTGGCAAACTTGCAGAAACTAGATATGGAGATTGTATCCTGAGCTTACGTAGGTCTCTTATTTTGGGTAGAGGTACTTTCTGCCGAGTCTCTGATCTTGGACTGTGTTACGTAGATGTGTATATTAAATTAGAAGCATAATTTCTCAATGGACAGTGTATTCTGTAGAAATGGATGGAGGACATGGCAGATGGTGCTTGGTTAAAGATTTGTACTACCTTCAATGCCTGACACTCACTAGGTTGCAGTGAGAAGCATATTATTTATTGTGTTATAAACACTTCTATCTTCAATTCTAAAATAGCTGTTTCCTGGAGGAGGCTTGGAATATAAACTGATGTACCTGACAGTTAATTAAAATTCAGTGTTGTTTGTTCTTGCTTAAATTAGTGCAGAAAAGCTTCTAGGAAACACCATAGGGAATAACATTCTGAAGATTTCAAATTATTTTGAAAGATGAGAATTCCCACAACTCAGTTGCTTACAGAGCTGGAACATAGCTCAGATGCTTCTTTACCACCTGTCATCTTTTTTTTTCCCCCCAAATTTTTAGAGCATGTATTTTCTCTCTCTCATAAATAAATAAAAAAGCAATGAACTGCAGAGAGAACCTCTAACTTTCTTTTTTACCAAGCAGGTTGTTTTCTGAATCCCAGTTAGTGAACTACATGCACCTATTACTTCTATGATCATGTTATAACCTCCCTGGAAAAAGGCATACTCAATGGGAATACAACAATTTCATTAAGTGACACCAGCCATTGGCTGGCATTGTTGTACAAACCAAAGAAAAGCACGTCTGATTTTGTTTGTAATGAGGAATCACTTATTATCCAGCTAATACAATATTCTTTACCATGCACACAACCTCCCACACACAAAGATGAAAAATAATAGTATAAAATAAAGTTTTAAGCTACAACAGTTAAGTTTCCAGACATCTGATTCTTTGGTTTAGAAAACTGCACAAGATGTATCTATTCCTAAAATAAAAATGATTTAGATAGTCCAAATTCTCTTTTATGATTGCCCATCTGCCAGTGTGTGCATTTTATTCTTTGTGTGGTAAATAAAATTTCTAAGTAATTCTTTAAGCCATCACTGCACAGTTGATTACAGAGATGTCATGCTTGTTAATAGAGACAGACAGAACACAAAATGAGTGGTAAAGCACTTGGAGCACCCATGTAAGACTTTAAAGACAGGCTGTCCATCATGGAGAGAGATAGTTCAGTGGACGTATGCTCATTGTTGTCCACTTCATCTGTATTATTTCCCTGTTAGCTGTCTGAAGAAATGTGGATACATGCTAAGAGGGATGTGAGAGAATTTTCCACTCTCTCTTGTTGGGCTCATGCTGTTAATTTTCCCTCTAAATCAGACACTTGGATTTTTACCTGTCTTTTTGTGTTACGTTTTTTAGTAGAGTGGACTGGATTCAGACCTGTGTTTAGGAAGACATCTTAATGCTTAAATTTAGTCTCACCTTGTTCAGATTTTTGAAAGGTCACTTGTGCTTGAATCTGGAAGGTTGTGGGTGCTGACACATTGGCAAATCAAGCTCTGTCTGTACAGTATACTGAAGTTATGGGAAGGAGGAGACTCACTGACTTGTGTTCTGAAACTGAGGACTCACTCTTGCATACTTTGCTAGAGGTGCAGTTCATCAAAACAGCTGCAGCTCAGAACATCTGGAAGTGGTGCAACTCTTAAAATGTCTAATGTAAATTTAAAAATCTAATTTTAAGCAGGCAGATTTGATCATTCTGCCCTTGGTTACCCAGGAAACTAGTTAATTACCATGCATTTGCTTCACTCTGCTTTCAGCTTTTAAAACATTTAATATTTTTTCTTTTATTTTGTCTTAAGCTAATGTTTGTAGAAAAGGCTGGCATGACAGCTCTGGCAAGTGAAATAGTCTGCCTGCCCACGGAATATGTGCTCCCTAGGCAGTGGCAGTCCAAACTTCCTCGTGCTGTTTTATCAATGTGCTACAACCTTTACTGGGGGGAGTGGAGATGGGAAGAGATGGAGGAGGAAGTAGGTTGCTTTTCCCATCAAGCCTTTGCCACCAAAACATGTAAGCATTGCCAGAAAAAAAAAAACAACTCTATTTTCCATCCAGCACAGAAAGCAGTGCAGGTAAGAACTGGATGAACTCAGGCTCTGGAAACCTGTATCCAGTCTGCAAATCACAGTCAAGATCACAACACTGCTCCTGCTGCTATGTTGCAGTTGGCACTGGTGACAGATGATCTCATGAACTAAGAGTTTTCCTTGCTCAGTGTCAAGGGAAAAGGGTTTTCAGAGAGTTCTAGTGCTGAAACCTGCATCAGAAGGTCCAGGGATTATATTTGAAAGTGAAGGCTAGTATTGGGAGATGTGGGAGTTTACTCTGAACTGTTAAAATTGCAGCCTGTTGTGTTTCACTTTCCAAATGCTGATCAGTGTATGTGCAGTTAATTATGAACTTTGACAACTTTTGTTGTGATAGGTGTATGATACCTACAAGTCGTTTATGCCTCCTAGAAAACTCATCCAGGAAGCAGTCATTCTTTTTAGTAGAGGCCTTCTGGTTCAGTTAGTAGTCTAAAAATCATGGTAGATCATTGCCACAATCATACTGCTGTTGTTTAGTGATCACTGAGAATTAAAAGTTTCAATGAAAATGAGAAGGCAATGAGCAAGAATGGAGTGGATCCATGACATCTTTTAATTGTGCAAATGTTGGCTTTGTTACAGCTGAGAACTGAATATAGGAGGAATGTTCACATCATCCAACTACAGGCATCTGGCTTAAATAGATACAGTGCTTCATACAACCTGAAGGGAGGTTGTAGCCAGGTGGGGGTTGGTCTCTTCTCC
This sequence comes from Pogoniulus pusillus, assembly GCF_015220805.1. NCBI lineage: Eukaryota > Metazoa > Chordata > Aves > Piciformes > Lybiidae > Pogoniulus > Pogoniulus pusillus. The sequence goes on along the minus strand of NC_087281.1, from coordinate 19,175,756 downwards.
CAGGCAACCAGCAATAGAACAAGGGGACACAGTCTCAAGTTGTGCCAGGGGAAGTCTAGGCTGGATGTTAGGAGGAAATTGTTGGCAGAGAGAGTGATTGGCATTGGAATGAGCTGCCCAGGGAGGTGGTGGAGTCACCATCCCTGGAGGAGTTCAAGAAAAGCCTGGCTGAGGCACTTAATGCCATGGTCTAGTTGACTGGCTAGGGCTGGGTGCTAGGTTGGAGTGGATGATCTTGGAGGTCTCTTCCAACCTGGTTGATTTTATGATTCTATAATCCCTGTTGTTTTGTGCAGCTTCCGTGGTTATTAGAGAGGTTATCTAGGAAGCTGTCAAGACCACCTCTATTTGAGCTATGCTTCTAAAGCAGATTAAATTATTCAGTCCAGGCTGCACATTGCTGCCCTGCCTCAGGACATTCAGCCTCATCCTCTTCCTCCAGCCAGTGCAATCTCTTGTAATGAATCACTTCCAGCAGTTACTTGCTTGAAAGCTAAACTTCAAGAATTTTGGACTTTTCAGTTGGAAGCTGTTGTCTGCTGCAGGGGAGACGTTTACAGACTTCAGTTTGCAAGGAATCTGTGATTTGGATAGTAAAGGCTAAAGTACTGCTAAGCACAGATGGAAGTGATAGGTTGTTAAGACTGAAAGCACAAAGGTGAACACTGGGATTTACTCTCATCACAAAATCCACTCAAGGGACTCCTGTTCTTTGAATACTGTTTGAATTACTGAACCATCCTTCATATTTTTTGAATTGTACTTTCAAGCTCATCACTTCAGTTCTGAGAAAATAGTTAATTCTTCTAGTTTTCCTTCTGCAGACTGTATAATACAAGCAGACTTACATTTTTGTTGCTCTACATTTAAAGTCCCTTATCAGCATCTAAATTAAGATTCACAGATGCTTTTAATGTTACTCTAAGAAATGAATGGTGTATTAATGTAACTTTTAATTGTGCTATCAGCATTGCCCTCATACATGTTGCATCTCCTTTAAATGGAGACAGGGAAAGTGCGTAGGAGAAATTAAAACACATCTCCTCTGTCATCTGAATTATAAAATACTCTTCCTACCCCAATAATCAGTATTTTAGAAGGCAAGGAGCACTATGTTTTGCTGTCTTGGTGCCTTTCAGGGGTTCTTAAGGTTTGGAAACCAGTAATCCAGGGAATAATTCCATAGCTAATTTGCACTTGTAGGTGTAATGTATGTGGGTCTGTTATAGAGATGTTAGAATGTGTTTATAAATTTAAGATTGAGATCCTGCTTCCTAACATTGTAGTAGTTTTCATTTTTGAAACCTAGTGAACCTGATTTTACTGTTAACTGATTATTTTTATTTATATTTTTTCCTGATGGTATATTTATTTTTTTAATACATCTGTTTCTGTGGTCCTAAGACCATAACCTGGCAAACTGAGTTATTCACAGAACTGATGTAGATTGTATATTTTTACTGCTGTGTAGTTTATCCACTACAAATCCCCTTCAAACCAGAATGAGGAAGTGACTAAATTCAGAGCATGAGAATGCTGTCAGATTGCAGAAGAGACTAGATTCTTGTTTACTCTGGGATTGGTCAAAATATAGTCAGAAATTGCTCAGCTACAATGGATTGCCTATATTTGTTTCTTCTCTGTTTTGGCCAGCTGCAGACAGATGTATTTTGCCTAGCCTAAGATAGTGATGACAGTTATCTTCCTTCTGGTTTATTTGGTTTATTGGTTGTTCATTCTGTGTAGGATGAACTTGTATCAATTACAGTCTTGTCAAGTTTCTCTTTGGACCAGCAGGATTTTTTAATTCACATAATGATTTTTTGCCCTACCAGGACAATAGGATGGAGTCCACTTGGAGGCCTATAGCTAGTGGGATCCCTAGGGCTCAGTAGTAGAACCAGAACTGTTCAATATATTCGTCAGTGACCTGGATGAGGAGACAGAGTGCACTGTCAGCAAGTTTGCTGATGACACAAAACTGGGTGGAATGGCTGACACACTGGGGGGTCGAGTTGCCCTTCAGTGAGACTTGGGCAGGGAGAAATTTAATGAAGTTCAACAAGGACAAGTGTAGAGTATTGCACATGGGAAAAAACAGCTTCAGGTATCAGTATAGGTTGGGGACTGACCTGCTGGAGAGCAGTGAAGGGGAAAAGGACCTGGAGGTCCTAGTGGGTGTAGTGTGCAATGTGCTCTCGTGGTCAGAAGGGCCAACGTTATTCTGGGATGTATTAGAAGAGCTGTGGTGAGTAAGTCAAGAGAACATCTTCCTTATGAGGAGAGACTGAGGAAGATAGGGGGTGTTTAGTCTGGAGAAGAGGAAACTAAGGGGTGACCTCATTAATGTTTATAAATATGTAAAGGGTTAGTGCCAGGAGGATGGAATCTGGGGGGATCTGTGGGAGTCTGTGATTTGTAGCTGACCCACAGAACCTTATTAAGTACTATTTCACTTTTGTTGCAGTTGTGATTTATTGATAAGTAGTTGTGGTTTTCTCTTACAGTTCCTGAGATCTGACAATATTTCAGTGATCCAGAAAGTTTGGGAACTACTCTTTTATGGTTTTGATACACAGTAGAATTTGCCTGGAAATAAGATTGTGCACATGTTTTACTGCTTTCAGGAGAAACCTTTAAATGCTAATCAATGTAATATGACAGTGCAAGATTTAAATAACTCAAAGTACTTCCAAAATGCTAACCATTATTTAGCATTTTACTGCTTTCTGATAAATGAGCAAATATCTGTATTTTGGGACCCCTGGAAGCTTATGAGAATTTCTGGCAGTATGGCACATGAAAAGTGGATCTCTGTGTGAACTTTGTAGAACTTAACAAAGCAATGATGGACAGCTTCTGATAAGTTATTGATAGCTTTAGATTGGGCATGAGACTATCATCCTGAGACTGAGATTACCAGATAAATCTCTTTCTTTTAAGGCTTTTACTATTTTAGGGCCTTGATGTTTAAATGAAAATTGAAGCTTCATTTTATTTTACTGTTTAGAAAGGACTTGTAATCTATTGTAAGTACAAATCCATGCCCAAAACAATTTTCCTCAATGACAGTCTCTCATAAGAAACTTTTATACTAAATAACTTTGTTTCTTTTCCTCCTAAGAGAGTTTACCAAATTGTTTGTTGTCAAAAAAAGAAAAAAAAAGCAAAGAAACAAAACCTTCCAGAAAAATATTGCCCTTCAAAGTAGGATGAAAGGTGATAATGTTTAGTGACACTTGGGAATGCAGTTACCCTTTCCTGGAACCTTCTTTGATGCATCATCATCACCTTTACTGGTGAGGTGCAATACACCTTCTCTCCTTTCAGGAATATTGAAGCATCAGTGAAAGCTGTGTGGATACATCATGTTACATTGCTGTGATACAGAATTAAGAAGCCAGAACTTCACCATGGCTTCATTCTATGTTTTATTTTACTTAATTATGAAAATTCCAAATTGGCAATGATTTAAAAAAAAAATCTCAATTACCTAATTTAAAAGAAGAATAAATCTAGCCACAAACTCAAGTAAGTCTTGGTGGTTTTCATGGTAACAGCCATGTATCTGTATGGATTTTACCTTTTTTTAATTTTTAAATCATGACAATCATATATATATATATATATATATATATATATATATATACTGGATATCATAGTTAATCTTTAGAACTATCTTCTGATTGAACTGAGACTTTTGTGGTCAAGGCTGTGTGTGCAAATATGCGTGTTCATGCATCTTTTCCCTTCTCAATGAATTCTAAATCCGTTGGTTGACTTAATATGAAAATAAAGGTGGAGGTCTTCAAGAGGTTTTCCAGTCAAGTGTTATGAAGATCACAGGATGTTAAGGATTGGAAGGGACTGATGATTTAGGAATAAAGTTGTAGCACTTCCTAGAAAATTAATATGTTTGACCCCACCAAAACTTGATCCTGCTTCTGGTGCTAGTGTTTTATGTTCCACTTAAGATATCTGTTCCCTTCTCTGGTTTTGACACCTGATCTCCTTTTTTCCTGGACTTTTCCATGCATTGTGTGAAGAAAGAAATGTCTAAGATGGCAGGACTGAGAAGGGGCTTGTTAGTGAGAATGAAAATGTGATAATGATGAATTATTTTGAGGTGTGGTGGAGCAGGCAAGGAGGAAGTGTGGCCGCAGGAATCCAGCAGAGGCAGGATCGGGGTACTGACGAGTCTTCACAGTCCGAGTTAGCTGCAAGCAGTACGCTTTAGTGAGGCAATACAGCAGCTTATATGGTACTTGGAAGAGGCATGCACAACTTAGTTTGAGATTGGTACAAGTGGAAAGTACAGATTGGCTCAAAGTTATGTGTAAGGTATAGATAGGTCAGTTGATATCAACAACCTATAGGAGCCCATCCCCTGCAGCTGGCGGGCTCAGCCTCCTGCAGCTATGCATGAGGGGAGCCACCCAGCACCTGATATTCTGAGTCCAAGATGGACTGCCCCAAGGACACGGGGCAGCATGGGTTTGCTTATTGCTTACCAGCTCATGTCCTGTTAGCAAGAAAATTCTGCCACAAGGAACCACTGAATGTGATTGGAAGGATGAATGAAAAGAACATCCAGAAACAATTTACATTGTGCTTGCATTACCCTGAACAACAAACCAACCAACAAAACCCCAACAAGCCAGAGTCAAACCACTGCCCTCAACAACAAAAGGGAAAAAAAAACCAAAACGAAACTCAACAGCAGTGTTCCTCTTGGTGAAAGAAGAGTAAGCAAAGCAGAGCCCCTGGCACCCCTCTAAAGACTGTCAGCTGCCTTCATGAGATGCAGTGTGAGAGCGGATACTTCCAGTCTGGCTTTCTTCACAGTGGAGCTTCCACTGCAGAATAGGGGTCTGTGCTGCTTTTGGTGACACCATGCTCTTCAGTCCTTTGCTCACTGCAAGAAGGGTCATTTGGAATCATAGACAAGTGTCAGATACAAAGGAGGCAGACTTTCTGCTTCATGTTCATTTTCTGCAGAAATTCAGGAACCTTGATACAGAGAACATCATCAAAGATTTGGGCAGGCAAGGAATGATCTGGGCCAAATAATCTTTCTATCCTGTTTCCAGAAGTGTTTTGTGTATATAATTTTGAGTTCCTAGAAGCCAAAGTCAATACAGCAGTCTCATCTTTACTCATAATGTTACATATTTTCTAGCCATTAAAGGAATTATCCATCAGGTAGAATTAATTAAGATATAGAAGTTACAAGTGCTGTCATTTAATTCAAATACAGAATTTTATAGAATGAAAAACATGGTAGCTGAAGTGCCTCTCAAGTATGCCATAAGAAAGAAAGCATAGATCAGATACACTAATCACTATAATTAACTATTTTACCTTTATATCTCTGATTAGCTATGTATCATAATCTTCTATTTTCCTTATCTCTCTTTAAAGTAGAATATAATTCCTATTGTGCAAGTCACATTGGTTGTGTTCTCTGTGACAATAGAATTAACTTGCTTGGCTGAATGGCAAATCTATTATTTCAGCGTGTACTCACAGTTAGTAATTAGAAATTCAGAGTGAGCTAAAAATAAATGCTTTTCATATGAGACAACTTCTTGAATTTATGTCAATTTATAATATTGTTAATTTTTTTTCCTCAAGTGTGTCTCATCAGAACCAGTAAAAGAAAGCTCTTCAAAAATAAAAGCAAAAACATTCTGAAATCTTTAGTATTTGCTTTTTACACTTTATGAGAGGCAGACTGGCCATTTAGGGTTCATTCTTTCATGCTAAGTTAATACCTCTGGGTTCAGTTGCACCACCAGCCTTAGATGGTAGGAGGCTTGCTTTATGGGAATGTTGTTGTAATTGATGGTGTGTGCACTGTTAGCCTCTCCCAGGTGCAGAATGGAATGCTTAAACCTCAGTGAAAACAGTTTAAGGTAATGTATTTTGCCTTGTTAATCTGGGTAAGAAAAAACATGCTTCAAGTGGAGTGGTGACTTTCTTACACTGTAGAACCATACTTGATCTCAGATTTGTGTGTAACAGCCTCCATGGTGATGTTTATGTGCCAGTTATGTGCCATTTTTTCTTTTTTTTTTTCTTTTTTCTTAGATTCTGTCAAAAAGAGTCAAACAATTAAAGGCTGTGTGCAAGAAGCTTGAGCTCACTGTACATATGAGCATTTAACGTGCCAAAAAATGACATATGGAAACAGTGGGGGGGGAAAAAAATTCTCTATAACTTCTAAATTTCATTTAGTTTATCTTAAAGCCTTATTAGATAAAGCTTGTTTTTGAAAGAAATGAGATTTCTGTAGTTTATGCTGTGCTTTTAGCAAGTTTTAGGTTGCTTAACTGAGTATGTGAGTAGTATTTTTTTTCCAACAGTTAATAAAGCAGTAAAATACATTAAAGTTACTTTTAAACACAACAAAGGCATTACCATTTGTAAATTTGAGATCACAAGCATGAAGGCAGTGTATTCATTTGCATATAGTCTAGTCAACCTTTGCAAATAATAGTACATAACTGAATCTTACATACTGTTATGTTTTCCTTGTAATTTAGTTTATTATTGACTGTTAACAGTCATTACTACGTGTATGGGTTTATGAGCGTATCAATATCCATGCTTATACGTATGGCTTATGGCACAGAAGGCTAAGGGAGCTGGGGTTGTTTAACCTGGAGAAGAGGAGGCTCAGGGGGGACATCATGGCTGTCTATAACTACCTGAAGGGAGGCTGTAGCCAGGTGGGGGTTGGTCTCTTCTCCCATGCAACCAGCAACAGAACAAGGGGATACAGACTCAAGTTGTGCTGGGGCAAGTCTAGGCTGGATGTTAGGAGGAAGTTCTTGCCAGGGAGAGTGATTGACATTGGATTGGGCTGCCCAGGGAGGTGGTGGAGTCACCATCCCTGGAGGTGTTCAAGAAAAGCCCGGATGAGGCATTTAGTTCCATGGTGTAGATGACTGGATAGGGCTGGGTGCTAGGTCAGACTTGGATGATCTTGGAGGTCTCTTCCAACCTGGTTGATTCTACGATTCTGTGATTTTTGGATGCCAAAGTGATAAGGAATGATCTGTCACAGACATACTTGCACTAACATTTTTAGGCTTATTATATTTCCCTTAAAAGATCCTTTGCACATTAAAGTGTTGGGTTTTTTTCAGTTGTGTGCACATAAAATAGCTGACTAACATTTGGCTAGTCTCTTGTCAGGCATCCTCAAATTCTTTGATGTTGCAATGCTAAATACCAGTTAGTCAGATCACACCAAATGTTTCTTGTCCTGGATTCAGATTGTTAAAGTTACTGGAACAACAGCTCAGTTGTTGGAACGTTCCTTAGTTGCATGATAGGGTTAAAATTTAGAACCTTTTTAGCTGTCTTATTTATCTTCTTTGCCAGAAGAGCTAAAGCTGTCTTGTAGCTGCTACAGTCCTGCTTTGTTTGGGGCAGAATTGTGCTGCCACGGCAATGTATTTTCAACTGATCCAGTGGAGTGGGATGGAATCACTGGAGTCATTGCAACCAAACTGACACTATAGTGCCTTGCCTCATGTTGATGTTTAAACGTCACCAAATGGAAATGAAACTTGAAATATGTGTTTGGCCTGTTAAATATGTGACTTAAGTACTTCACACGTAGGTATCCTTCTGTTCTTGGTGAGCTATTTAAAATTACTCTGAAATGTCTAAAGGGAAAAGTTTTGAACATATTTCGTGAGCAACTAAGAAGAAATGTGTAATTGTCCTCTTTACAATTTGAAGTGTTCCATTTCTCTTTAGTGAAAATATGATTAATCTCTAGATTGAAATTTGAAACTGTACAACAAAGAGTGAATTCCCAGAGAGGTTTAAGAATTTTATGGGTTAGGATTAGTAAAAGTGAGATTATGATGAAGGCACACAAAATATATGGAAAAGATAGTGGTAATGTAGACTGTTGTGTTTCTGTTGATTATGAAAACAAGAGAATTACTGACTAGAGGCAGATACAGTATGGCAAATTACTGCAGTTCCTTGTCCACAGAAGATTCTAGTTTGTAGAGATTCTAGTGTTTTCAGTCTAATTTTCCATTAGGAGTTAAGAGTATCAACATTAAACTAGACTTTAAGGGAATTAGGGCTCCTACTTAAGGACTTCTAACTGCCTGCTATGCTGGGGACTCCAAAGTGATACATAAAGGGCAAACATTTTCAAAGAGCATTTTGTGCAACACCTTCTGATAGCTGGACTTGGAGACTATAGACCAGGCTTTTTATCATTTGCTAGATCCTCCCAACCAGCTGTCTGGTTTTAAATGAGGCATTCTGCAACACACTAAATACCTTGCTTCTCAAGCTTCTTTCTCAAGACCTGCCTTGTAGGATCCACTTCTTGATGGGAAGTAATAAACCTTTAAACATCTGTTTGCTCAGTGATTATTTGCTGTGTTTCACCTGATTTCTAAAGAGGACTGAGTTCATTAAAAAATTATTTGTCAATTAAAATTGTATATAGAGGGTCTTTTATCTGCATATAAATGAGCTAATAAATGAAGTTAAGGACTTCATGGGTATATGTGTTAGTAATTTTTTTTGCCTTTATTTCTTCTATCTTTTTGGGTTTATATTTATTTCCACTTCTCTCAGGTTTTATCTCTACCTCTTGCTCCTTTGTTCTTTCTTATCTTTCAATTCCTTGCTTTTTTCCCCAGCTCTTTCTTTATGAACCATGGGATTTTGTTGTTAAGATTTGTTCCCCATACAGGATGTAATTCCCCCATCTCTCCACTTTCCCCTTAAATGTACTTCTAAGATCTTTAATATTGGATCACCCCAAAATATTAATACTGTTGTCATCAATTCTGGTGTTTGGTTTGGGGGGCTTTTTGCTTGCCTTATTTTTCTGAAGATAATTATCCTTTTTACAATATACTGAATCCAAAAAGAAAGAAAGTCCTGCTTTCTCTAGCCCAGCAATTTTTACTTGCAAATTTCCTGGTGGAATAATGGGCCTAACACTAGATGTTGTAAGAGACCTTACTTGAGGGTCCAGATTTAAAGTGTGTTTGTTTTTTTTTTCTAATGAGATATTAAGAGTATTCTGCATTGGTTGCTCAGGCCATGTTCACATAATTCAATGGTGTTTTGTGATGCCATTTTTTTAAATCTTGCAGGAGACACTGGATATGTGTAGACTCCTCAATATAAGGAGAAATTTCTTTACAGTGAGGGTGATGGAGCACTGGAATGGGCTGCCCAGAGAGATTGTGGAGTCTCCTTCTTTGGAGATTTCCTCTTCTTCCTCTACTTTGCCCTAGTGAGGCCACACTTAGGGTATTGTGTCCAGTTCTGGGCATCCCAGTTGAACGGAGACAGTGAACCACTGGAGAGGGTCCAATAACTGGAGAGGGCCACAAAGATGATTAAGGGACTGGAACATCTCTCTTACAAGTGATCAGAGGTGCTCTTTAGCCTGGAGAAGACAGGACTGAGAGGGGATCTTATTGCATATAAATATCTACAGGGTGGGGGGAGCTCTTTTCAGTGATGATCAGTAACAGGAAAAGGGGTAACAGGCACAAACTAGAACACAGGTTTCAGTTAAACATAAGAAAAAGCTTTATTTACAGGTGACAGAGCACTGGATCAGGCTGCCCAAATATGTTGTGGAACCTCTATCTCTGGAGGCTTTCAAAACCCACCTGGACATGTTTGAGTGCAGCCTGATTTAGGCATACAGTGGAGTTGGACTAGATGATCTCTACAGGTCCCTTCCAACCCCTATCATTCTGTGATTCTATAAATCTATCTTTAAATTACAGTTGCAAAAGAAAATGGATAGGCTGCTGGGACCACAGTGTGACTTCCTATGCCATGTTTGCTTGGAAATGAAAGAATGTTGCTTGTAGAATTAACTCTTGATTCTCTTCTTTCTGTGGATATTTATTGTTGATTTTTCTCTAGACCATCTCCATGTAGTCTTGACAGATGAACAAAACATGCCAACTTGAAGTAAGGGGTAAGGATTATTTCTGCCTTGTGTATGTCAACGCAGCAGCATGACATGATTGATTCATGTTCAGATTGGATTCTTCTAGAACCTGTAGATCTTTCTGTAGAAAAATAGCAAGTTTAAGAGTATGTAGAGTCTTACAGCTGGAACCCAGGGCATGTCTAGTCCTATACTGCATTTCCAACATCGTGTCTACCTCTTCCCAGTTTCTCTAGCATCTGTTTTCAAAGTTTTTGTCTAATTTCTTTTTAAATCTGCTGCTGCTGCTCTGCTGTGTGCTTTCACAGCCTCCCATGGCAACAAACACCAGATGCTTGATATGTACCACATAAGAAAATACTATCATTTTGAAACTTAACCCCTATAAGTTTCAATAAACATCCCCTCTTTACCTTATTGCAGTACTTGGTGAATAATAATTTCACCATTGCTATACCTTGATTATAGCATTGCTATATCTTGGGGTAATTTTGTATCCCTTGGTCATATTTCTTCTCTCCAAACTATAAAGCCCTAGCCTTTTATGGTCAGTCTTCTTAGGCTGTCTGCCCCAGCCTCTTAATCATTTTGATTATCATTTTTCATAATGTTTCTCAGTTCCTGGACTTTTGCACTATTGCAATTTCATGGTTCAAGGGAAAAATACCATTGTCAGTTTCATGAGATGCTTCTTTTTCTATATATGGATTTACTAGGTCTACACTACTTTTAACCATACTGTCAAGCTGGTAGTTAAAAAAGAAATAACTAATCAGATGTAATTGTTGCATAATGTAAAGGTTCTGTGCAAATAAGACCTTTAAATTGGATTTGTGCAGTTCTGTGTTTAGTGAATGGCAGAGGTCTTATGAGTGGTACTAACTTTTTGCTTCTCATAGCGAGAAGCAGACAGTAAAATTGCAGAGGTTGACAAGCTGTACATGTGCAGAACTGAAAGAACAGGGATTTTGACTTCATACAAATTCCAACCACTATACAGAAGGCTTGAATGTGTTTCCCAAAATTCTTTACTGTGAGTCATTCTGGCCTTCTCTTTCTCTGTTTCTTAAATATAACCACCTAGAAGTTACTACCATATAATTTCCTGGTATTGAAGAAACTTAAGAGTATAGTTTGGACTTAAGAATCATAAAGATGGTTTCCAAACTAAATGGTTCTAAAATTCTATGGCACTTGTTGCACCAGCTCCCTTGGGTTCCTTTCCCTCTTGTATAATTTGTTGATACACTGCAGATTTTTTACACCTTTTGACCTTTAAGTTTTCAGATGACTAAAAGGGGTTTAGGGTAGTTTTATGACATATGATGTTTGTGATAGAGGTAGTATAGACTCCTTTTAGTAAAGTATCTCTTGCTGCCTCTGTGTGTGCCTGCCCAGCCTTGGAGCCTGCTGTGGTCCCTGCTGGTCCAGCTACTGTGCAACTATCTGTAGTTGTGCTGCTTGCATGGCAATGCAGCAAGAAGAATATGGGTGTTATTCCCTGAAGCAAAGGTATGAAATCATTTATGCTGTGTGGTAGCTAGGTTGCTTGTTGCTGCAGATTTGCCCGTAAAATAAGCTTGATGCTGTACTCAGTGAGTATAATGGCTGCAGTTACCCTGAGCTGGAAGGAAAAAGAACACTAGTGTTGTGAGCCATGCTGGGTCATATCCAGTGGTCTTAAAGACCAGAGGGCAAGAAGTGTCTCTGTTTGGCTTACCGGTATGGGAGTTGCTTTGCTACCTTGCTGCCATGGTGATACACTCAGTGCTTGAAGGAAGCCACATCAGTTTCTGCAAACACCCTTAGAGAAATGTAAAAGGCTGCTTGAGACAGAGGTCTTCTTAGTGAGGGTGAGCCATCCTGGTGATGAAATCGCATAAAGCAATGTGCCACATCTAAATACCTCTATCTTTGGCACTTCTTAGTTTTCCTTGCCACATAGGAGGCCATAAGGCAATGTTTTATCATTTTTCTCTTAAGTCCTATTGTGCCTCAGACTACAGCCTTAGTTCTGGAGTACTGTGTCCAGTTCTGGGCCCCTCAATTCAAGAGAGATGTTGAGGTGCTGGAACGTGTCCAGAGAAGGGCAACAAAGCTGGTGAGGGGCCTGGAACACAAACCCTATGAGGAGAGGCTGAGGGAGCTGGGGGTGTTTAGCCTAGAGAGGAGGAGGCTCAGGGGTGACCCCATTGCTGTCTACAACTACCTGAAGGGAGGTTGTAGCCAGGTGGGGGGTGGCCTCTTCTCCCAGGCAAACAGCAATAGAACAAGGGGACACAGTCTCACATTGTGCCAGGGTAGGTCTAGGCTGGATGTTAGAAGGGAGTTGTTGGCAGAGAGAGTGATTGGCATTGAAATGGGCTGCCCAGGGAGGTGGTGGAGTCACCGTCCCTGGAGGTGTTCAGGAAAAGCCTGGATGAGGCACTTAGTGCCATGGTCTAGTTGACTGGCTAGGACTGGGTGCTAGGTTGGACTGGATGATCTTCGAGGTCTTTTCCAACCTGGTTGATTCTATGATGCTATGATTCTGGACATTCAGATGAAGGCATTTCTGATTCTTTGCATGTGTTGTCATGAGTACAAGTAACAGCGGGGGGGGGGGGGGGAAACAGGTCAACATTTTATTCCAGAAGTAATCATTGTAACTGGGTGAAGATTTTCTTAAGCTGCATTCTTGTAAGATTGTAGGTAATATATTAGAAAACATAGATTTAGACTTACACTTGAAATGTATAGAAGTGTCTAATATGCATGTCCATAACCATACAATAGTATTCAGTGTTACCGTTAGGTAAAAGGATACATTCTACACTAAATTTCAGGAGAGTTGTTCTTTTTTGTCTGAGGAAGTTGTTTGCTGTGTTTTAGATTTCCACAGAAAGAATGAAAACACATGTGTCTGATTTGTTTTGAAATGCATGAGCTTGTTCTTTCTGGGATGTGCAATAGTTTAGAACATTTAGGTGCTTATTAATTTTAAAAAAATCAAGCTTTTTCTTTATGCATGCAAGAAAATGTCCTTATTACTCTGAAACCTCTTAAAATGTCAGAGACAACGGAAATATTATGAAGCTGGTTTTCATATGCAAGCATGACATTTCTTTTTCCTTACACTTTTCCTGCTTTCCAATATACTTTCCTGCATTCCCACTTATTTATAAAGCTTTTAAAAGTGATTTTATTTTTAATTACAGAAAAATAATGAAAATTAAGAAAATAACCTGCAATGGTAGTTAGATTTATATTTGTATATATATATGTGTGCGTGTGTGTGTCAGGACAAATTTTCTTCAATAGAGAAATAGACCTATTTGTTTGAACATTGCATTGAACATTACTTTCATGCAGCTATGTATATTGCATGCCAGGGGGTTGACTTTAGGAGTTGCCACATTTATGTAGGGTTTTACACTGTTCTATCTGATTTACTACAGCAGGATTTCATATCGTAGACTAAGATAGTGCTATGCAGTGTTTGAATATTTAATCTGAGATATGGAGGGCATTGCCTAGCATACTGAGCAAGTCTCCCTTTGTTGCCTTTCATTTTGTGCAGCAATAGGAAAAAATACTTTGGTCATCAGTCTTCTTGTAGTGACATGTTTCAGCCAAACACAGCAAAACTCTCAAGGTTTATTGAGTGGCATCCAAAGAGTGTACTTTATCTGTAAGACACAATCAGAAAACATGTAGCTAATGCAGGAATCATTACTTTATCACATACTTTCCTCATGGTACAAATAGAAAACAGTTTAAATTATGAATATTATTTGTAATATGAATTATTTAACAACAGCTGAGAGATTTAAAATGCATCTGAAGGCGATACCTGAAGGACAGTTTGAAGAGTGTTTTCATCCTGAAGTGTTTTTCATGTTGACAGCTATGGCAGTAAGATCTTCAAAGAATTTTAGATCTTATGCAAGAGTTTTAAAGTCTCAGGTTGTTGACTGGAATCTGCTCACAGCCATTAAAATTCTTTTAATCTTAATCTCTTTCAGTCCCAGCAAAGATGCATTGTGATCTTTGCACTGGTATGCTGCTTTGCAATTCTGGTTGCACTGATATTTTCGGCAGTGGATATTATGGGAGAAGATGAGGATGGACTTTCAGAAAAGAACTGTCAAAATAACTGTCGGTAAGAGGTAACAAACAAAACTTCTCTTTTGGGGTGAACGAGAAACATATATATGTTATATTCTGGCACATAGTGATTACTGCAGTCCTGTAGTGTGCTTAAGAGGAGTTAAGTAACAGAGAAATTAGTGGTTTCTTGGTGTAAATTTCTGGTTTTTGGAGGTTGGTTTGACAAAATAAAGCACACTTTTGGAAGCTATTTTTGGTGACATTTTCAGCAAGGCCCTTGAGTTAGTTCAGTTATTTTGTAAACAGAAGTCAAAGACCACTAATTTCAGTAAATGAGTAGTGAGATGGCTCAAACAGTTCCCAATTCTGTCATGTATTTCTTTCACTGAGAACTTTTCTGCTTCCTCCAGGAAAGTCACTGATCACTCTTAACCTTAGAATACAGTGCCTTTTATATTATTGGTGCACTCTGCTACTAGACACAGTGGCTTGCCTAGGAGCTGTGTAAGAAAATCAGTGATATGGTCAAAAAGATTATGTTAGATTAAAATTTGCCTTAGACACCTACAATGGTTGTGTGTATCTTTTAACTTTAGATTTAAGTACATGATGAGATTCCCCCCCCCCCTTTTTATTTTCAGACTGTGAGTTTTATTTTGTTGCTTCCCTCTATGAGGTTCCTTCATGAATCTGTTCATTAGTGATGACTCACACTTTTCCTGAATGGTATTGTCCAAGGTCCTTTTCTGTCCACCAGTACAGCTGATTTAACAAACATTTGTAGACTTCTTTCACAATTGCCTTCTACTTTTTTTGTTTCCTCAAGAGTTGTAGCTTGTAGATAGAGCATTCTCTCTGATTCATTTTATGGAAACACAGTCATCCTGAAGTCATTTCTCAGAAATCCATTCTAATCTGATCAGAGAATTTCGGGAGTGGGAAGGGGCTTCTGGGCATGCTTCAGTCCATTCGCCTGCTTAGAGCAAGGTCAGCTAAAGCAGGTTGCTCAGGGATGTGCACAGCCAGGATTTGCACAGCTGCAGGGATGGACTCCACAGCCTTCCTGTGCAGTAATTGACTTCTTAAAAAAAAGTTTCTTTGAGCCTTTTCTTGTTATTTCTGCTATACTTTGTTGATTTTGTGTGAAAACTCTTTGGAGATGGTGCCCTTCTATTGCTGCATTTGTCACAGTGCAGTCAGCAACAATTCACAATCCAGCAAATTGGATTATGTTTTTTTTGCAATTATACTGGATTTTTTCAACATTTTTTAACATGCTGCTTTAAAAAGATGCTGAGGGGGAAGGGGATTACATTTGCATCTTCTTTCAAACAGGATATACCTGCAGTATCGGGTAGCTTCATCCTAAAACCTACCATCCTTGTGACATTTTTATTACAGCTTCTTAGTTGTTGGGTTTTTTTTTTCCTGTTTGTTTGGGTTTAGCTTTGTTGTTGGTTTTGTTTGGGCATTTTTTTGCATTAAAATGGTTTGGCTCTCATCTGTTCACTGTATTTCATGGCTGGCATTCTGTGCCGTTCTGGGCAGTCTTCAAACATCTCGTCTGAATATTCTAAAGTTCAGCTGACTTTCTTTCTCCCCACTGGGGTCTTAAGTATTCTTCCCTGTGAGTTATTGCCTTCCAAAATTCTTAAAGATATGCCTATGTCACCTCCACACCCACTATCTTCATGTGTGAATCTTTGACAGAACTAGGTTGGATGAGGGGAATGTCTTTCTGTTCATTGGTTTCAAGGTGCTGCACACAACCTCAGTATACTCAGCAGCTGCTGCACCATATTTTCCCCTTAGTTGTATGGACTAGTGGCTCCCATTTTGTTCTGGCTAGCTGTGTAGACCTAGCCAAGGAAGAACATTCTTCACTTTGTATTCTTCAGGTGGAAAAAGCTGCCAAGTGGGAGCAGCATACAGTGCTATGAAAAACTGGGTGATTGTTTTTTCTTCCCACGTGTAACAATTCATTGCTTTTTCCCCCCCTCTTCCTACAAGTTGCACTGGTCTGCCTTTCCAAAGCATACACAGCTTTGCTCAGTATTTTACTGGTTGGTTTGTGTCACTCTTTTCTGTCCTGGACTGTTAGAGGACTGTGGGAGTGAAATTGAGCACACTGACTTCAAGCGTAAGAGTCAATGAAATTGCTCTGCATTTACAGTGATAAAAGTGAACTCAGCTCCCAGCTCTATTTTAAGGTGCCTTTCACAGAGTGATTTGAGTGCGTGATCTAGCTACTAATGCCTGAACCAGAAGGCACATCAGTGCTGTGTGTGTAAACTGCCTAAACCGGTTTTAATATCAGCATCCAAGTGCTGGCAGCTGTTACCTTGCTAATGTTGAATGCTTCTCTACTAGGCTCCTTTGTGTTAAACACATTGCACACTTAAATGCTGTAAGATCAATTACTGCATGTGACACACATTTAGGAAAGCACTTTTAATAAGTAGACATGAATTATTGAATTCTTGTATTTCTGCTGTGTATTTTAACTGAAATTCAGGAGTGGGCTCTTAGGTTTACAGGATGTCAGGATGTGCTGAGACAGAATGGTAAATGATGGTCTTTTCTTTTCTTCTTTCTTTTGGATAAAGTTATTGTCAAATGAAAGGTTACATGTATGATCCTAGCTTTTTTTTTTTACTTTAATTGATTGGATTTGTGAAGAAGCTGGGTAGGAAGGGATGTTATTGATTTGAGAACTTCATTGGTGGTTTGTTAAAGGCTTTTTGTCTTCTGAAAAATCAATTCCCTTTCTGTCTTTTTACTGTAAAGGAAAGTATGTCTGAAATAGAGCTGTGGTCTCAAATACTTCTTTGGCTAGAGATTTTGGAGCTTGTGCCAAAAAAATAGCAAGTGAGAAATTTTAAAAAGAGAGAAAGGAAGACCTTTCTAGAAGTCTAGATGTCTTTGTAGCCTGAGAGAGCAATCACTTACAATACCTTGTAAGCAGTATTTTTCAGCAGTTGTGATTGTATTGTTGTTCATGACTGCAAATGCAGCCTTTCTGCTGCCTGTAATTCAACATGAGGTTCCTCCTCTGTTAATCATTCTTTAAACTCTTGCTGCATATGCCTTGAAAAACACCTGCTTCTTTACTAAGGTATTTATTTCTACCTAGTTATATTTTATTTTCTCTTGGGGGCTTTGTAACAAAAGCAAGTTAGGGAGGTGGAAAAGCAAACTGGTTTACATGTCTTCACTGATGGCTGAAGGGATTGTTGCCACCCATCTCAAAGCAGACGTAGGAAAAGAAAGAAAATTAATACATTTGAAAATTATATTATGAGTTCTCATTTGTAATCTTTGAGCTTCTTGCTGAAAAACTTAGCCTGTGGTTGAGAAGTGCAGTGCACTGGAACAGGCTCCCCAGAGAGGCTGTGGAGTCTCCTTCTCTGGAGCCTTTCTGGATGCGTTCCTCTGTGATCTGTGTTAGATAGTACTGCCCTGCTCCAGCAGGGGGCTTGGACTCAACGATCTCTTTGGGTCCCTTGCAACCCCTAACATCCTGTGATCTTGCCCTGCTGGATCTTGTAACTGCTACAATGTGAATTCAGATAGCTGTAGGTCACAAACTATGTCACGTTGTGTTTCTTGTCATATTGAGTGGAAGGTTCAAGAACTAGAATTCTTTTTTTTTCTTTTGCTGTATCATCATGTACATTTTTTAGCCTGCTTTGCAGATTGTAATTAAAAAAAGGCACAAATACGTAAATTAAAAGGATTTACAGCTTTGTCCTAGTAACTGAGGAAATATGCATGCACTTCTCAGATGAGTTAGCAAGTACTGCTGAAAAATTACTGTGTCTACTGGCACGTACATTGCAGTTCAAATGAAGAACAGGGATCAGTGCTGGGCCCCATCCTCTTTAACATCTTCATAGATGATCTGGATGAGGGCATGGAGTCAGTCATTAGCAAGTTTGCAGATGACACCAAGCTGGGGGCAGATGTGGCTGGGTTGGAGGGCAGAAGGGCTCTGCAGCGGGACCTTGACCGCCTGGACAGATGGGCAGAGTCCAAGGGGATGGCATTCAGTAGCTCCAAGTGCAGGGTGCTGCACTTTGGCCACAACAACCCCATGCAGAGATACAGGCTGGGGTCGGAGTGGCTGGAGAGCAGCCAGACAGAGAGGGATCTGGGGGTGCTGATTGATACCTGTCTGAACATGAGCCAGCAGTGTGCCCAGGTGGCCAAGAGAGCCAGTGGCATCCTGGCCTGCATCAGGAATGGTGTGGTCAGCAGGAGCAGGGAGGTCATTCTGCCCCTGTACTCTGCACTGGTTAGACCACACCTTGAGTGCTGTGTTCAGTTCTGGGCCCCCCAGTTTAGGAGGGACATTGAGACGCTTGAGTGTGTCCAGAGAAGGGTGACAAGGCTGAGGAGAGGCTGAGGGAGCTGGGATTGGTTAGCCTGGAGAAGAGGAGGCTCAGGGGTGACCTTATTGCTGTCTACAACTACCTGAGGGGTGGTTGTAGCCAGGAGGAGGTTGCTCTCTTCTCTCAGGTGGCCAGCACCAGAACAAGAGGACACAGCCTCAAGCTACACCAGGGGAAATTTAGGCTGGAGGTGAGGAGAAAGTTCTTCACTGAGAGAGTCATTGGGCACTGGAATGGGCTGCCTGGGGAGGTGGTGGAGTCGCTGTCCCTGGAGCTGTTCAAGGCAGGATTGGACGTGGCACTTGGTGCCATGGTCTGGCCTTGAGCTCTGTGGTAAAGGGTTGGACTTGATGATCTGTGAGGTCTTTTCCAACCCTGTTGATACTGTGATACTGTGAAGAGCTAGAGGGAGAAGGCCTGTAAAACGTACCAGGCGAACAAGTTCTCACTTCAGAACTGAAACCAGAATCTGACTGGAAAAGTGTTGATTTAGATCAGGGGTCCTCAAACTACAGCCCTGTTTAAACCAGGGGTCCTCAGACTTTTTAGATGAAATAATGCTGTTCATACTTGTTTGCACTGCCCCACACAGTTGTTGTATACTGAGCTATATGTGGAGGGAGTAGCTGACCAGAAGATTTTTTTTTGGTGGTAGTAGTAGTATTTTGTTTTATACCTGCACCAGGCTTGCTAAAAGGCAGTTACTCAATTCAGAGGGAATTGTACACTCTTGGGTTTATTCCACACAATTTTATTTTAGAATGCTGGACTTGGAAAGGTCAAAAGCCATATGTATTTTCTCCTTTAAAGGAATATCAACAAATTGTCTCTTAAGGAATCAGAAATGTAGCAATGACTGTGAAATGCTCAGATTTTGCAGTTTGGCTTGGTGTATGGGATACAAATAATTCTCTTGAGATGTCCACATTAATGTTGTCAGTCAGCCCTGATAGATTGGAAGCTGATTAAGAGGATATACTTAGCAGTCTGGGAATGTTGCCTGTCTTGCTGTGTGTCCATTATGCACTGTATCAATAAAATTAGATTAGTGTAATTTGAAAATAGTCTAAAACTTCTAATGGCTAATGTGTTGTGAGTGAATCTTGGCTAGCCTCTGTCATAATGTCAGTCAAGGCTTACTTGGCTTCATTGAAACTGGCTGGTAAAACTTTTAAATGGCCATCCTGGAAACAAAGAAAATCCTGCTGTTGAGAGATGTTCTGTGTTATCCAAAGTGTTTGAACCAAGGTAATTTTGATTTATCACCAGTAACTTCTGCTTGCTGCTGCCTGCTGGTCATGCTAGAGTTCCTACAGAGCTTGCACATGCCGCTGATTATCCCCTCTTCACCAGCTTTTCCAGGATCCATTGAAGCGGTAGTAGCAGCTGGCACAGCCTCCTGCCCCTGGCTGTAGGTTTGGTTGCATGTCTTGAGAGGTGCTAAGGAACAGCAACATGGAAGAGCAAGCGATGGCAGCAGCTTGGCACAGTTTAGAATGCACTAAAACTGTTATGTTTTTTCCCCATTTTTTTTTGCTCAAGGTGAATTCTGCCTCAGACTCTTTTCTTGTGACACAATTTGGCTATTTTGATGATTTGTTTTGCCCTCAGAGTAATATATAATTCAGGCAGCTGTTCCTCTGAGCTTGGAACTTTTTGAGGAGTTTTCTCTTTTGTATGACATGCGTGACAAAGCTGTTTGCTTCACTGGATGATTGTAGGGGAGCTCTGACAAATTCTGCTCAAAACCAAGTAGGTGGTGATACTTAGGCGGGGTTGGTTTGCTTTGGAAGTTGTTTGGATTGTTTTGGGAAGAGTTTGTATCCTCTATAAAGTGGAGAAGTAGAATCTTCCAGTTGAAATGCTGAGGTTTACATCCCAATGGCACCCTGCAGTGCTGAGTTCCAGAGATTAAATCTAGTTGTATACAATAATTGTATTGAGAGTTATAATATGTTATGTGCACTGCTATATATGTCATTAAGTGTTTGTTCTCATATTGTGAGAGAATGTGCAATTGGAGCTCACAGTTGATAGTTTCTGTTGCTTTATAAACCTCTCCTTCAACTCTTGTCTGCTATTTCCTGTCTGCAGAGCTATTATTTAAGCATACTGCAGCACATGCTTACATAGGTTTATCTTGGAAGTGCTTTGCCCCTGGCTGATTGTGGGGGAGATCTTCTCTGTGCTGCGTGGGTTCTGAGCATAGCAAGGTTTATATTGATTTCTATTTAATAAATTATGACAGGCATAATAATGTCTAAGGAGAACTCGATGCTCAGATTTTTAAAACAAGCCTATAAAAGAACAAACAAAGATTTCTATTTACAAAATACCTATGCCACTTGGCATCAAAATGATTTCTGTCAACATGATGAATGAAGGGATTGAGTGCCCCCACAGGAAGATGACACCATGTTAGGGCAGAAGTGTTATTCTGCTTCAAGGTAGGAAAGCTCTTCAGAGAGACCTGGAAAGGCTGAATCTGAGTTGAGGCTATAGATCCAGGAAGGGAAATCCATAATTCAACAGGCCCCTGCACAAGAGGAAGTTCTACCTTTCCTACCTTTTATTTTTCATTTCTTAAAATGTATTTCAATGGAAAGGATACTGTATTAACAGTTTCTTAGTATCTGTACAGAGCAAGATGTATTTTGTTTTCCTCTAATACTGCACTGATAAAAAAAAAAAGACCTGTGTGTTTTGCACTTACTTTCAGCTTCATAAATTAAAAAAGGTGAGCCCAAATGTACCTGTTTCTCTGCATGTTGCCAGTAGATCATCACTGATGATACCATATCCAGTAGGTCTGGGCTTCAACTCATTTTGTCCAAATCACAGAATGACAGAGTGTTAGGGGTTGGAAGGCATCTCAAAAGATCATCTAGTCCAATCACAAACCACATTTTTCTCCTACTCTTCATTCAGCTAAATCTAATGGTTTCTTCTGGAGTTGAATATAGTGCCCTAAAGTCTCCTTAAGGCAGCTTTTCATGTCAGGCTGAGCATTGTTTAGGATGTAATAGGGAAATTGATGTGGTTTATGTTCTTGGAAGATTTTTTAAAGTACGTGTTTGTTTGCTTCTGGTTTCATGATTTGCAGTTTGTGAACACACATCAAAGAAAATCTTCCAACCTTAATAGAACTCACATTCCAATTACTTTAACATTCCTAAGTAATGCAAGTGGGATAAAGGGGCAGTTAATGCACCAGACTAGCCTTTCTTCTGTGTAGTTTGCTAAGGTTTCTCTATGATCAAATCCTTTTCCATCCCCCTTTCCATTTCCCCCCTTTCCTCTTTTCTTATTAATATGGTCAGTGAACTGAAATTACTTAATTCTGGCAGGACTCCTAAGATTCTCAAGGTCATTTTCTTTACCAGCTTGTAAGAGTGCTCTAAATGGAATTATTTTATATAAAATTACTGATTTTTGTGATCTTGAAGACTGATTGGTGACATTTCAGAAAAGGTTTTTATTCTGCTTGGTGAGAATAGTGAGCTAAATTAATAAAGCTCTCTGACAGATTCTTCTTCCTTTTGTCTGCATGAAAAGCACTAAAAGTGGCTAAAATTTGTAGCAGAGTTTGATGTTATGCTCCATTTCAGGGTAACTTATTCGTTCATCCAGGGCTGAATTTACATCAGAACCTGGCAAGCACCTGTTCCAGTGGCACCATTTATTTTCCATTGCCTCTCCACTCTCAATGTAGTATATATATAAAAAAGTACTTATTATCCCATCAGCCTACAGTAGATGTGTTGAGTCCTGTGTTTAATCTGTACTCTGAGTGTCCTGTCAGCTAGCTTGATTTGATACTTGTCAGGAGTACAGGTGTAATATAGTAGACACTGCCTTTGATGACCTGCTGAGTAGGTGGCTGACTGCCCAGTCTAGTGACACAGTTAAGAAAAGGTAGCTGTGGTGTTCACTGAGGGCTAAGCATTATGTCCAACCCTTACTTGAGTGAAGCATTAGGAATTTCCTTTATTACTCAGAAGATTCTACTGATGTTAATGTGTGGATTCTAATAGGTGGAGAGCCAGGACCACCTCTCTACATAGATTCTAATAGGTGGAGAGCCAGGAGCACCTCTCTGTGATATTTTATAGTCTCCCTGTGTCTGTATCTCTAGTTAGTCAGAGCATCACTGTCTGTGAGTAATGCTTTAGATAATGAAGTACTCTTGGGTGTTGGGCAGCTGAACCTCACTGTTTATGAATTTTGTTCATTAAGAAAGCATGAGTTTGCTTCCTTTGACTTACCCATATCCAGTTGTCTTGACTAAGAGGGAAAAGTACATTGGATGACTTAATCCATTTTATTACCCCTTTCTTTTTTTCATGTTATGTTTTAGTTTTTCTTTCCATAATGAATTTACATTCTGCTAACCTTACTGGTAAATGGAAAAATAATGCACAAATACCAGCCTTGGATTTGCCATTTCCATATCTGTCATTTGTTCTCTATTTAATGACCAGTTGTGTTGTTTTGAGGCTAATTGGAATGGTTTAATGAGAGAAAATAGATCATTTGCTGTGAAAAGAAAAGTAACAGTGATGTCTATATCATCCATTTGTTCTGCTGAGAGATATAAAACCAGGAAATGCAAATAAAGTCAGTCAGTCTCTGGCTTCTGCTGCTGCATTAACTATCTCTGCCCGAAGCTGCATAACTCGACTAGTAGTTTCCTTCTCACCTCTGATATCTCACCCTCTGGTCTCTGCAGTTAATCACATGAGCTATATGGGGCTTACTTTGTTTATTTCGTTGGGGATACGGAGGGTGGGAAGAAGGAGAGGGATAGGTTTGAGAGCACTTCTGGGCAGTTCTGCTGTTCAGGAGGGGTTTTATATATCTGTATTACTTTTAACTTCTATATAATTGCATGTAATAGTAAATATCTGTATATATGCTTGTAAATTGTGCCAGTATAGCTTCATTTTTTAACTTCCAGCCAGCTGAGTTAGTCTGGTGAATTCGGGGTGTGTGTGTGTGTGTGTCAGGAAACTCCTAAACCACCACACCAGTCCGTTCACAGAATCACACACACAAAATCACAAAGTGATAAGGATTGGAAGGGGACCTCTGGATATTATTTGCCAGAGCAGGTTCACATTGCAAAATTGTCATACAACTCAAAGGGAGTTTCCATGATTAACAGCATCATAATCCAGCACATTTTAATCTGGTTCTCTCACATACTGTGTGTTGAAGTGGCTTTTCTAAGAGCTGTGAGTGATTTGCTTGCCTTCTGATGTGAGGGGGAGGATTTATCTTGCCTCAAACTAAACTTCTGATGAATATTTAATGGCATGTTAAAAGTGTTGCTTTTACTTTTCACTGTTTTTCAAGGTCTGCTTGGAATTCTTGGAATAAACATGTTGTACTCAGACAGATGATATTCTGTTTTGTGAATTTGGCACGTATACAGCTAATTGATCTTCACTGATCATCCAAAATACTCCTTAAAAAAATTTGCTGGGAAAATAAAGTAAGTTTTCAATTTTCTTGTTTGCCAACTGGACTTGAATCAGTCTTTACATTAATAAATTTCAGAGATTGGATTCTACTGGCTCAGTATTGGAGGAAAATAGAGTTTTTACCAGTAGTTTAGCACGATATGAATATGCATAGGTTAACACAGCAAGGCATCAGCAATCCAGGATGTTCCTGGGTTGCAGAGAGGACAACTTCCTCTTCCAAATGGCTATCAACGGGTCCATGTTTAAGTGGAGTCCCTCAGGGATCAGTCCTGGGACCACTCTTGTTCAGCTTCTTTGTCAGTGACATGGACAGAGGCATTGAGGCAAGTTTGCTGATGACACCAAGCTGTGTGGTGCAGCAGACATGCTGGAGGGAAGGGATCCATCCAGAGGGACCTGGACAGGCTGGAGAGGTGGGCACAAGCCAACCTCATGAGGTTCAACAAGGCCAAGTGCAGTGTCCTGCATCTGGGCCGGGGCAATCCCAAGCACAAATCCAGGCATTTCTAGGATTCATAAGTAATTCCAAAACTTTAAAGAACGTGCCATCAGCATGAGGAGGGCAATTGCCATCTAAGTTTTATTCAAACACCCTCAAAACTTCTTGTCCTGATTTTACCAGTTTTTGAGGTCACTTAACCAACTCGGCAGTGCATGTTTTACAGATGCTGGTGTAAAGTAGACAAGCATGTGGTTTAGTGAAGGCACTAGAAGATGCTAGGGGTGATGTGTTATGGGCCATGGAGGCTAAGTGCTGAATTAGTAGAAGAGTCTTCTTGAGCATTGGCCAGAGCTACTGGAATGGCATCAGTCTCCAAGTCTCCAGTCTTGTGCTTTGTAGGAGGTGTATATCAGTCACTTCAAAGATACCCTAGATGTTTTAGAGTTTTGGGCAAAGGCAGACTTCTACAACATGGAGCCAGTCCATCACTATTGGAAGTCTGAGGAATGGTATGACAAAGCAGTGGATTTGCAACATCTGTATGACATCAGACAAACTATTCTTTCCCCTAGTGGAAAACAGTTTTGGCTTTGTATCCCTCTCAGCAAACCAATGAATGATACAGACTTTATCATTATTTTCTTTTCACAGCCAATGATCTAAGCTCTCTCATTGAAATATTCCAATTAGCTGCAAACCAGCACAGCTTTGTTTTGTTTTCTCTTACGTGCATCAGTCTAAAACACTCCTTTGATAGAAAAAGATATCCTAGTACTTTTCTATGGAGTCTTACCTCTGTAATTTGAATGCTGGCAATATCCTTTGGGGATAGATATTTTGAGTACTTTATCCTTTTCATCTGTGGACTTTTATTGCTGTTCCTACCTTGACCTTATCTGCTGAATTTGCAGAGTTGATTTCAAATAGTTGCTGACTATAAAGGTTTTATCTTGAATTTTCCTTCATCATTTTGCAAAGTAGGTTTTCTCTTATTGGTCAGGAAGGGCGTTAATTAAGCTTAGGGGATTGTTGGGTTGTGTAAATGTCAACACCATAGCATATCCTTTTCTTTTTATTCTGGGGCAGAGAGCTCTTACTTGGAAGAGTCTCATTAAGTTATAGTTAACATCATAAATCATGTTTATTTATGAGGAAAAGTAGTATTTTGATCCTTACTTGGTTTCTGCAGCTGTGAGCTAACACTTTTATCCTTCCCAAGTCATGCCAAGATAATCAAGACGTTTAGAAAAATGCACAGGCTAAGAAAAAAGAAGGTAGCAATCATGTTCCTACTTGTTACATGTTGAGACATGATTACCGACTTCAAATTTATGTTGCTATTTACAGTTGCAAAGTGTTCATATAAGAAGATGGGAGGGTGTGTGGAAGGAAATAGAAAGGCAATATATTTTGTGATTGGAAAAAAAAAAAGACTAAATATCCCTGTAATATTTATTTCTGATATTCAGGCCTTATAAAGAATATGTTGTAAGACTCTACACAGGCATAAGCTGAATGTAGAAATAAAACAAAAACATCTCACCAACTAATTAAGGTGTATGAGAGTGGCTATTTATACAATATCTTCTAATCCTTTCAGAGGCTCAGTAGAATTGATAGGAGGTTTTGCTGTGTTTTACAGGTGGGAGAAAAATTGATGTCTCTCTGCTCAAAGAAACTAAAAAGTTGTTAACTTGGTTTGTGACTTGTGTGGCTACTATGCAGTTTTGTACAGGACTGTTCAAGGCAAGGTTGGACGTGGCACTTGGTGCCATGGTCTAGCCTTGAGCTCTGTGGTAAAGGGTTGGACTTGATGATCTGTGAGGTCTTTTCCAACCCTAATAATACTGTGATACTGTGAAACTGGCACTTGATATAAGGCAGTCTTTTGTTACTGTCTTTGGAAGACCTTTTGTAACATTCATAGATAGCAAACCTCAAAAACATTAGTTCAGAATTGGGAGTATATTAAAAAAAAAACCCAAACCAAAAAGCTGTTTAGAAAACAAACTCAGGAAAAAAAATCTGTGTGTGTGTTGTGAGTACTGTTGTATGAAACTTCAATGGAGACATTTAGGACAGAAATAAAATCATTTGCATCTTCCTGGTGAGAGGGCAGAAATGTAGTGTTCAAAAAAATAAATTAAAAAAAATAGTAATTGGCTGATCCTTTCTCAAAACTAAGGAGAAAGTTGCAGGGGGAAATAGTGCTTTTGTTAACTAAAATTGGGCCTTAAAATGTTTCTTTTCTGATGGTGACCTTGTCCTTTCATGTCTAGAGATTAAGTGTGAGCTTTAGAAATATGTAGAGAAAGCAATTGTGTGGGCTTTTTGATAAGCATATCCTCTAGATCTTCAATTACAGTATGGTCGCAAAGCGAGAAACCCAAATGATGTAGTGTCTCTCGGTTAATAGTATCTGCAGCAGTCCAGATAACCAGCAATGCCAGATAAACTCAGCAGAACTGCATCACACTGGTGCTTTTTCCAGTCAGAGCTTTGTAATACGTACCTCATCTTTCTTCGTTTCGGTCTCAGATCTTCAGGGTCCTTGTGTTTTCGTACTTTTACCCTTCAGTGTAGCATCCAGCTGTCTAAGGTGTGGTAATGTGCGCCACAGATCTGCTTTTTTGCAAGGATGAGGTTTTGATTTCTTCAAGGTGCTGAGTGATACAACACCTTGATGGTGGGAGAAGGACTGTGGCTGTATCACGTGGGCAGAACGCTGGCAGGCAGAGGGAAACACCATTCCTCTCATTAGCTCCAAACCTGAGAAGCAAGGCAGGTTGCAAGAAGTCAGCTGAGTGTGGATGCTTTGAATAATGAATGGCGATTGTTAAATTGTTCATACTTTTTCTACGGACTCTGTGATGAAGTAGTTGGTGGTACTGCTAGTGTGGACTGTTCTGTTGGTTTTTTTGTCTTGCACTCTGATTTTGCCATGCAGTGAATCATAGAATCAACCAGGTTGGAAGAGACCTCCAAGATCATCCAGTCCAACCTAGCACCCAGCCCTATCCAGTCAACCAGACCATGGCACTAAGTGCCTCATCCAGGCTTTTCTTGAAGACCCCCAGGGACGGTGCCTCCACCACCTCCCTGGGCAGCCCATTCCAATGGGAAATCACTCTCTCTGTGAAGATCTTCTTCCTAATATCCAGCCTATACCTACCCTGGCACAACTTGAGACTGTGTCCCCTTGTTCTATTGCTGGTTACCTGGGAGAAGAGGCCACCCCCCACCTGGCTACAACCTCCCTTCAGGTAGTTGTAGACAGTAATAAGATCACCCCTGAGCCTCCTCTTCTCCAGGCTAAACAGGCCCAGCTCCCTCAACCTCTCCTCGTAGGAAGATGTTTCCACGTTGCTTTCTTACCTTTACAGCTTTTTTACATTTTCCTTTCCCTTGACAGCCATCTGTAGTTTTATTTTCTTTCTCTCTTTCCTTGCTTTGTCATTGAAGTTTGGCTTTATGAGGTTCTGCCAGTGTGCTTGCACTTCCCTTGACCTTTTCCTTACAGGCTTCCTTCCCGTATACCCCAGTCGTCTAAGAAATGGCATAAATGCCATTCCTCAGAATGTTTTCAGACTCACTCCTCCACACATGCATGTTCCTTGCCTAGACACACTATCTCTAATCTATATTTGGAGACAGAGTATCTCAAGGATAAATTTCTGTTGGCCACAGTGCTGCAAATATCAAATAAATCCACAATTTCATGTATTAGTATAGCTAAGAGAAGAATTTGGCCAATTAGTTAAAAAACATTTGGTGTAATTATTAGAAGAATATGCTTATGTGATCTCAATTTTATTACACTTGAAATCAAAATACTTAGGCTGTCCTGTTCCTTCGAAGGGTTCTTTTTTTCTGACTACAGTAAGTATGTTTCAATAAGGTCTACTGAAACATCAAGGCAGGCTCTTCTTGGGTTGGCCAAAGGATGTCTTTTGTGGAAGAAATATATATGGCTAGTGTTTAACCAAGAGCCAAAGTGCACTGAGAAGAATGCACATAGGGGAAAGTGCATTTTACTCCTTAGCTAGACTTGAATTTCTGGACTTAACTCACCTCTTGAAACCAAATGTCCAAATGCTGGATGACTACTGAGGAATGGTAGCTTATAGTTTCAATCCTCTTATGCCAGCCTCAGCCTGAAGCTCTTGTGGAGACTGCATGCACTGACTAGCTTCTGGAATTACTGCTACTTCTCACCATGGAGTCAGAATGGTTTGGGTTGGAAGAGACTTCCAAAGACCATGCCCCTTACTTGTACGTTTAGGTAACATCCTTTGAAGTAGTATTACCATCCCTATCTCCAGGTAGAAACCTGGAATGACATAGTTCTCTGATTTTGCTCTTGTTTGCTTTCTCAAATTGCATGCAGTAGTTATAGCATAAAGATCTCTAACTTAGACCCCACATATGAATACAGCTTGTGTGAGCTGAAGTTTTCAGTAGCTAAACTGGTGAGTTCTGAATGCTGTCCTACAGTAAGCTGCTTCTTTTATTAAGATCAAGCAAAATTTAAAGATTTCAATGTTTCTTACTACACAGAGCCCGTGAGTTGTGAAAAGCCTTTGTTTTGGCATGCTCATTGAAGGTGAAAGCTGCTGTTTGGATTTTCTGTGGAGTGTAAAGGCTGGTCAGCTCAGCTCTTTTCTCCTGCCTCTGCACCCTCAGGCACTTGTCTCCCAGCAGTCTGCCATAAGAATCCGCTGACCATTTCTCAGTTCTCTCTACCCAGCTGCAAAACCTATTAGAGCATTTTAGTGCTGACAGGCAGAAGTGCTGTGAAAATGCTTTTTTTTTTTTTCCTGCTTAAGGACAAGATACCAAAAAAAAAATTTGTTTTTAATTTAATATTTCACTGCTGAATAAAGGTTTAAGGGAGTGATGCAGCTGGAATGCAGAGTTTTAAGCAATGGGAGAGAAGCTTATACCGTCAATAAAATCAGTGGTGCTTTGGCTCCACAGTCACTGCAGGAATTTGGCACAGACTGTTTGCTTTCTGTATTTTTTTTTTTAAGAATGGGCTTAGAGGTGATATTCTCCTCTATTGGTGCACAAAGGAAGGACTGCCTTATAAGCTCCAAAATGGAACTGTCTGTCTTCACCTGCCAAAATGCTTTATAGAAAAACCCAGGATGGAAGGGTTAGAATCATAGCATAGTCTGCGTTGGAAGAGACCTCCAAAGGTCATCTAGTCCAACTCCTTCTGCAGGAAGCAGGGTACCCAGAGCCCTGTCAAGCATCACTTTGAAATTCTCCATGGATTGGGACTCAAACACCTCTCTGGGCAAACTATTCCAATGTTCCACCAGTCTTGTACTGAAGAATCTGTTCCTAATGTTCAACTTAAATCTGATGTTTTCTAGTTTGAAGCCATTGCCTCTCATCCTATCACCACAGGCCTTTGTAAACAATCTCCAGCCTTCTTGTAGGCTCCTTTCAATACTGGAAGGGCCACTATTAGGTCTCCCTAGAGCCCCCTCTTCTCCAGACTGAACAACCCCAGCCCCCTCAGCCTGTCCTTGTAGCAGAGGTACTCCAACCCCCTGATCATTTATGTGGCACTCCTCTGGACCCGCTCCATCAGGTCCATGTCCTTTCTGTACTGAGGGCTCCAGACCTAGATGCAGTATTCCAGGTGAGGTCTCACCAGAGGAAAGTGGCAGAATCTCCTCTCTGGATCTGCTGACAGCACTGCTTTTGATGCAACCCAAGATGTGATTTGCCTTCTGAGCTGCAAGTGCACACTATCTGCTCCTGTCCAGCTTCTTGTCTACCAGCACCTCCAACTCCTTTTCCAAAGGGCTGCTTTCTATCAGCCTCCCCCCGAGTCTGTATTGATAGTGAGGATTGTTCTGGCCCAGGTGCAGAACCCTCCACTTACTGAACCTCATGAAGTTCACCTGAGCCCACCTCTCCAGCTTGTCCATGTCTCTCTGGATGTCATCCTGTCCCTCTGGTGTATTGACAGCACCACTCAGCTTGGTGTTGTCTGCAGACTTGCTCCCACTGTCTGTATTATTGATAAAAACATTAAACAGCACAGGTCCCAATATGGACCTCTGGGGGACACCACTTGTCACTGCTCTCCATCTGGACTTCAAGCCATTGATCACCACCCTCTGTATGTGATCATCATAGAATCAACCAGGTTGGAAGATACCTCCAAGATCATCCAGTCCAACCTATGACCCAGCCCTGTCCAGTCAACCAGACCATGGCACTAAGTGCCTCATCCAGTCTCTTCTTCAACACCTCCAGGGATGGTGACTCCACCACCTCCCTGGGCAGCCCATTCCAATGCCAATCACTCTCTCTGGCAACAACTTCCTCCTAACATCCAGACTAGACCTTCCCCTGGCACAACTTGAGACTGTGTCCCCTTGTTCTGTTGCTGGTTGCCTGGGAGAAGAGACCAACCCCCACCTGGCTACAGCCTCCCTTCAACAATGAGATCAGCCCTGAGTCTCCTCTTCTCCAGGCTGCAGAACCCCAGCTCCCTCAGCCTCTCCTCACAGGGCTGTGTTCCAGGCCTCTCACTGGCTTCATCACCCTTCTCTGGACACGTTCCAGTATCTCAGCATCTCTCTTGAATTAAGGAGCCCAGAACTGGAGCCAGTACTCAAGGTGTGGCCTGACCAGTGTAGAGTACAGAAGAATAACCTCCCTTAAGCTCACACCACTGAGCTCATAACCACAGCAGTGATGCTGTTGGTGCCTGCCTTTGTAGAGTGAGCGGTAGAGGAAAGCAGAAGAGCTGCATTATGAGCTTTTCCTTGGTACATTTCCCTTTGGAAGAGCATATTAATCAACATACCAGGGACACAACCAGGCTTTGTGTTGTTTGCTAAAACTGTTGGTAGGAAATAAGGCAAAGTTCAGAGGGCAAATGGAATGAGCAACTCTGTAAAGAGAGATTGGGGGAGGCGGGGGATGTTTACTGAGTTTTATTTGGTTTGGGGGTTTTATTTCTTTGTTGTATTTTTGTTGTTGTTGGGTTTGGTTGCAGGTTTTTGGTTTGGTTGGTTTGGTTTTGTTGTTTAATTTTGTGTGCATCTATGTCCACTGATCAGGATACTCCTGGTGGATCCTGGACCTTACAGCCAGGATATTGAACAGCCGTAAATGGCTTTTTTGTACAGTACTTTTGATCATCAATAAGCATTTAAACTTGGCTGTTAAAAAATGCTTACTTGCAATTTTTAGTCCTTGCAAATTAAAACATTTGTGGTTCTTTCATGTTAGAGTTTTTGTTTGTTTGTTTTTTTAAATGCACACAAACTCATGAGGGACAAAAAATTGCTGAACCATTATTAACTGAAGTTGAGTATTAGTAAGATTAAACAGTTAAGGTCTCTTCCAACCCTGATAATACTGTGATACTGTGAAAAGTGAGCTACTCTAGAATCCCTTATGTATGGATTTTTTTGGAGGTCATTTAAAATCATTGAGTTCTGTTCTAACTGAACTGTTAGAAATGTTGCTGTTCACTTTAGGGAAGTCAGTACTGGGCTCCTCAGTTGAAGAGAAACCAGGGAAATGATAGAGAGAGTCCAATAGAGGGCTGTGAGGGTGGTTAAGGGACTGGAACATCTGTCTTATGAGGAAAGGCTGAAGAGAAACCAGGGAAATGATAGAGAGAGTCCAATAGAGGGCTGTGAGGGTGGTTAAGGGACTGGAACATCTGTCTTATGAGGAAAGGCTGAGAGACACAGAGCTGTTCAGTCTGGAGAAGAGAAGACTTGAGAGAGGATCTTAATAATATTTACAAATATTTGAAGGGTGAATGTAAAGAAGAAGGGTCCAGTCTCTTTTCAGTGGTGTTCCTGTGATACAGCAAAGGGCAACAGACACAAACTGGAAATTTCACCTCAACGTAAAGGAAAACTTCTTAACTGTGAAGGTGACAGAGCACTGGAACATGCTGCCCAGAGAGGTTCTGGAGTCTCCTTCTCCTAAGACTTTTCAAAAGATGGCTGGATGCATTTCTGTGTAACCTGCTCGTGCTGCCTTGGCAGGGGGGTTGGACCTCATGGTCTCCAAAAGTCCCTTCCACCCCTAACATTTTATGATTCTATGATCACAATTCAAGCTCTTTTTCTTCCATTCTCTTTAAACACCGCCATGAAATTACAGTCTAAAAGGAAACTGTTCTGGCACATGATAAGATGCTGAAGAGGTTTGTAACATAAAGGCTGTGGAGACAGGACTGTGGGAATGGAGGATCATGGAGACAGGGGACTGTGGAGACAAGAGATCGCTGGGATAAGAGCCATGAGGACAGTGGGACAAGGAGCCACTGGGATATTGAACATGGGGACATGGAGAGCTCATCCCAGGCCAGTGCCCGTGGGCCCATGCTCTGCTGTGGGGTTGCCCCCACTGGGATTAGGATAGGAGGCTGCTATGGGGCATTCTGGGGAGCCCTTGCAGCCACCAGCCTGGCCTCGAATCCCTCCTGCCCTTCTTACCCTCTGGGCTGTGGGCTGTGTGTGCCTGGCACTAAATCCCACAATTTGTTCTGGAGAGGGAAAAGATAAAAAGCAGAAAGAGGGCAAGGGTCATTTTCTGCCTCCCTGGGTGGCTTTAGCGGGGTAAAGGTCTGTTGTTCAGGGCACGCAAGGGCAGCGATGCTGGCTCGGGACCACAGGGTTAGGCAGAGCTGCAGCCGTGGCCAGAGAAGGAGAGGCTGAGGGACTTGGGGCTGCTCAGTCTAGAGAGGAGAAGACTGAGAGGGGATTCAGTATGTGTTTATCAATATCTAAGGGCTGGGGGTCAGGAGGGGGGGACAGGCTCCGCTCACTTGCTCCTTGGGATAGGACGAGGAGCAGTGGATGTAAGCTGCAGCACAGGAGGTTCCACCTCAACACAAGGGGGAACTTCCTTACTGTAAGGGTCACAGAGCACTGGAATGGGCTTCCCAGAGATGCTGTGGAGCCTCCTTCTCTGGAGACTTTCAAGGCCTGTCTGGATGTGTTTCTGTGTGACCTGAGCTAGATTGTATTGTCGTGCTTTGGAAGGGAGGTTGAACTTGATGATCTCTTTGGGTCCCTTCCAACCCTTGACATCTGTGATCCTGTAATCCTGTGATATTTTAGACTGGAGGAGGGAAAGGACATGTCACAGCCAAATTTTAGACTCATCATACCCTAACAATAGGCTAGGGAAATGTCATAAAGCAAGCCTAAATATTTATGAGGAACAAATGGTAATTTTAGTTCCTGGTCTGTGTCCACGAAATAGATTTCACACATATATCCAAGGCTTGTATCTGTTGGGTACAAAGAGAGCCATGAGCAGAACACTGCAGCTTTGTGGTAGCAATTTAGGTATTGATAATCAAGTACTCATGATTTCTTGCAAGATTTCACCTGAAGTGAAATGATTAAATAAGACACTGGAATGTTTCCTAAGATGGACCTTTGTTGTGTCTCTTGGAAACTCGGTTGCAGGTGTCACCATTGCAGACTTTCTCTAGCAAATTACGCTCTTCCCTCGTGGAATGAAGCACTTATTGTCATGAATGAAGGTGGGAAAGCTGGGACTATAAAGCGTAGGACTTTCATTGGGATATCGTGTTGTTTTTCCAGTCGAACTGGACTTAATTAAATCTGTGCTTAATCTACTGTTAATTCCTCCTGTCGAGTTCCTTTCTCTTTATAGAATAAAGTAATATTCAAAATCGAAATTAGGAGTAGCACAAGACATCTATCATATAGATTTTAGTCTGTTATGTTTGTACACTTGCCTTTATTACGTGATGTAGGTACGTTCATTTCTAGTTTCATAGCTTGGCTGCTCAGCTTGATACTGTATTTTCACTTGGCAGGCTTTGATAAACCTTCTTCTCCCAATCAGAATTGGTAAGACTTAGTTACTCCAATAATTATTCTGTAAAGTATGTATCTGTTGTGGCATACTAGGTTTTTATTTGTTTAGTCTGTACATATGTAAGTGGTTGCAGAAAGTACAGAAAAGAGGAGAGGTTCTTCTGAGAAATTAGGAGTTGTGACTATACTGAGCTTCGTGGTAGGGTGTGTGGTTGGAAAGGTGTGACTTGGAGAGGGCCCTGGGGGTATTGGTATACAGTCAACTGAATGCAAGTCAGCAGTGTGCCCAGGTGGCCAAGAAAGCCAAAGGCATCCTGGCTTGTATTAAAAACACTATGGCCAGCAGGAACAGGGAGCTGATCGTTCCCTTGTACTCAGCACTGGTGAGACCACACCTTGAGTACTGTGTTCAGTTCTGCGCCTCTCACTACCAGAAGAGCATTGAGGTGCTGGAGCATGTCCAGAGAAGGGCAGGGAGGCTGGTGAGGGGCCTGGAGCACACGGTCTATGAGGAGTGTCTGAGGGAGCTGGGGTTGTTCAGTCTGGAGAAGAGGAGATTGAAGGGAGACCTCATCACTCTCCGTAGCTACCTGAAGGGAGGTTGGAGTGAAGAGAGGCAGCCTCTTCTCTTTGGTGTCAAGTGACAAGACGAGAGGAAATGGTTTCAAGCTGCACCAGAGGAGACTTAGGCTGAATATTAGGAAATATTTCTTCACAGAAAGAGTTATCAAATATTGGAATGGTCTGCCCAGGAGAGTGGTGGAGTCACTGTCCCTGGAAGTGTTTAAGTAGCCCGTGGACCTGGCACTTAGCAACATGGTTTAGTGCTGACCCTTCAGTGCTGAGTCGAGCTTTAAACTGGATGATCTTTGAGATCTCTTCCAACTGGATATATTCTGTGATTGTGAAGCAGAACATCACAATTAAATGCCAGACTAAAGTCCAGAGGATCAAACTCCACATCTTTTCTGTACAGTAAATTAACAGTCATTAAAGTTAATGCAGTAAATTAAAGGTTTCTTTGATCCACTACATACTTAGGATGTTAATTCTATGTGGTAAAGAGAGATTTCAGGATCTCAGCTGATGATACCTGTTGGTGATTGCTAGCCTTCAGCTTTTTTATTTGCTTACTTATGACTGGATTTTAATAACCAATTATATTAATTTTAAAATAATTGGAAATAATTTTAAATATTTTTAATTTACACTTTTTTTTTTCCTTAGGTGTGCTAATGTGGTTCAGAATCTGAAGTAAAATCACACATTAGTTTTATTCCAGAAGGGTCTTTGCACATGTTTTATTTGTACCCTCCAAATGCATTCTATTTTTTTTTTCTTCTGAGAGATTTGATATTGAGTCTTAATGATGCTAAATAAGTTTATATGAGGCATCCTATTTATGAAGCAAGAAGAATTGGTAAGTATTGCTCTGGTATGAGGCTAGATGTGTAATAACAGAGGGAAAAGATTAGTATCAAGCTGGACTAACCTACTTAATTCAAGAAAATGCCTGTCCACATCAGGCATACGAGTGGTCCTAAGGAAATCAATAAGGTTGCTTAAAGTTTTGGTTTGATTACATGTTTTTTTGACCTGAGGCAAGTATCAGTCATGTCACTACAAACAAGACTCTTTAATGTTGCTTTTTTTCTTTCTTCCCCATGTTTGCACTCCTTTTCCATTTGCTATTTCATATGACTGTGGTTTTAATTCCAGTATTAAAATGATTCTGGCAGGCTGGATTGAATTTCAGACTAATGTTCAGACCTGCTTTGGCACAGGGGAAATACTGTCCTCAGTAGGATGAAATGACCTTGTAAAACATCTAGTTAATTCTTTCCCTCTTGGAGAAGCAATTTTACCTTTGGTAATGGAAAGCTGCTTCTGAAATGCAACTGTGAGCACCTAAAATATGTTTAAAAAAAGATCATTCACGGGTTCAAAACTTAGATGACTTGTGGTTTTGTGCAGTGAGTCCTGTTTTGAAATTTAGGTATATGTCATATGTTACAACAGAAATATTATGTTGCTGGTCACTTTGAGGATCTTTCAAGCAGTAGGATTTTGTTGTTGGTACATTATTCCTGGAAGTTCTTCACAGAGAGAGTGATTTCCCATTGGAATGGGCTGCCCAGGGAGGTGGTGGAGTCACCATCCCTGGAAGAGTTCAAGAAAAGCCTGGCTGAGGCACTTAGTGCCATGGTCTGGTTGACTGGCTAGGGCTGGGTGCTAGGTTGGACTGGATGATCTTGGAGGTCTCTTCCAACCTGGTTGATTCTATGATGTTGTGAAAGGGAGAGAATCATCCTTTTCTTAAGAAACAATCTATTAGGCAGTCCGAAGAGAAGAGCCATTCCTGGAGTTGTTGTTGTTACTTATTCTGCAGCCCCATACAATTGAGTCTAATCTTCAACTTCTAAAACCCAGTATTGTTCCACTGACTTAACTCTAGACCGAAATCCTTGATTTTCTTTCTTGTACCCCAAGGATCTGGTACATGAAGTCTGCAAGCTTGGTGGACACTGTGCACGTCTGTGTGCTATATTTGGCTTGTGGACATCATGATGAGTGGGCACAAAACCAAATAAATATTTGGGAGTAGCTATAACAAACTGATCTCCAAGCTGATTATGGAAACTATCAAAAGGCCCAAGTGGTGAGAAGTTAAATATGGTATTTATTTAACATACTGCAATCACTTCTGCGGGCCTGTAAGAAAAATTGAAAGGAGACTAAGTAAAAGAAAGGGTAGCCATACAAGGGGAAAGCTGAAAGTCAACTTCTAATTTTAGTTATTAGCTGAAGTGCTTAAGGCTTCTGTCCAGTGAACACTTGAAGTTGTCAGGGCTGCTTATTGCCACTCCTGTGCCACAGCCACCTCCTGCAGCTGCATCTTAAACAGAATTGGGCCACTCATTTGGCTGGAGGGGTATG
This sequence comes from Pogoniulus pusillus, assembly GCF_015220805.1. Lineage (NCBI taxonomy): Eukaryota > Metazoa > Chordata > Aves > Piciformes > Lybiidae > Pogoniulus > Pogoniulus pusillus. The sequence continues at coordinate 19,138,608 of NC_087281.1, read as the reverse complement.
TGTCTTCTGAGTCCAGTCATGGAAGGTGTTCACAGAATTTAGGCCACTAGTTAGGAGATCTGACTGAGTTGTTTGCAGTAGGTGCAGGATAGTAAGCAGTTGTAGCTGTATGTTGCTTAGCAAACTCTCTGGATGTCATGTGTTTCTAACGAAAATGCTGTGGCCTTTTCTAATGTCAGGGTTCTGTGGTGACATCCACAGTGGCTGAGGTGAGCAGTGTGACTGAGGAGCCACTGATATACTGCTGTGTTGAGGAGCAGAATCCAGGACCAGTGTGCACCTTCTTGGCTTGACCAGCAGGGCTAGAAGGAAAGCTGCTTTGCTGCACCCTAGCCATAGCTGTATTTCAGTACACACTCCTACACAGCAGGCTGGTAGTCCCATTTACATACACACCACCAACCCTGTTAAACCACTCCTCTTGCCCAAGCAGAGGAAGACTGCTCTGTGGGTATACACATATTCCACATTTTCCTTCCTTACCTCCCTTGGTATTCTAATGAAATATAATCACTTTCTTTGGAAAACTGTATTGCAAATCAGTTAACCTTACTGTTATGAAATGCTTTTCACTATCCTCTCCAACTTCTTTAAATTGTGTCATACTTAGAAAGTTTCATACCAGGTCTCTGCTTTCCTTAAGATGATTGTACTTAAATCTACATAAAAGATGTATCTCCTGTGCTAAACATGATTATTTTCCATGTATAGTTGTTGACTTAATATGTTATATATAAGAAAAGAAACTATATAGGATATCTAGATGAATCGGGTAAAGGATGATCTTACCCCCAGAAACTTCACACATAGTGTCTGGTATTTTTTGTTCCAAAAGTCTCATCTCATACTTGCAGATATTTTGTTGTTTTAATAGGTTGTTAATAGTTGCCTTGCAAGGTGGTCGTAATTGCCATCTACCTGCCTACCTCAGTGTACTGATCTCAAAAGATATTGATGCCTATTTGCTGGTCTCATAGGTAATTGGAGACAGAACAAGGGTAAATGGCCTCAAGCTGAGGCTGGGTAGGTTTAGATTGGACATTAGGAAAAAAAATTTCACAGAAAGAGTGGTCATGCACTGGAATGAGCTGCCCAGGGAGGTGGTTGAGTCTCTGCCTCTGGATGTGTTTAAGGGTCGTTTGGATGTGGTGCTTAGGCATATGGCTTAAGGTGAATCTTGTACAGTAGGGTTTTAGGTTGGACTTGGTCATCCTGAGGGTCTGTGATTCTGTGAATTCACATGTTCAGGGACAGGGAAGTCAGTAAATCTGCTTTGTATCATCTAAGTGGACTTTTTACACCACAGGTTTTTACCTTTTTACCCCTATATCTCATGAGTGGTCACTAGATTCTGAAAATTAAGGTAATCAAGACATGAAGAATCTTCTTTCAAATCAAGAATCTGACACTGTGTGTCTCTAACATCAAAGTACAGTTTGATTTCTTAAGATGTGTGTTAATTTTCTCATTGCAGTGTTTTATCATTACATGGAACCAAGTTGAAAAATACATTGTTTGTCAGAGAGACAGTGAGAGCAGCTTTTCAGTTTAAACATCACACCAGTCTGCTAATGACTGTGGCCAAGGGAGAAGAGGTAGCAGTGATGTGATATAGAAGGAAGTGGAGGGTTTTAATATGACATGGTGAATGCTTCAGTTGAAAGCACTGATCTGAGAAAGATGGTAGGTTTTGAAGGGATACTGAGACAAAAAGGCTATAACAAAGGAGGATATGGAACTCTGAGGAGCACTTTAGGCCAGGGGTTGGTGGTTCCAGGGCTTCTGGATTAAGAGAGAGGTGTCACAAGAGGGTGTCTTTAAGTAGGACCCGGTGCAGGGGGAGGACTCATGCACGTTTACCAGTCTTTTTGTTTTTCCTCCCTTGTCTGATACATAACAACCTTATGACAAAGATAGCACTTTGCTCATCTTTCATTTCTTTATTGTGTCAAAAAATCACTGCAGTGTGGGGGTTTTTTGTCTTATTTCTTCCTCTTAATGGTAAGTTCAGATGTTGTTCAGACGCTCAAGGTGCATATAACCTGGATTTTCTGTAGTGTATAACTCTGCAATGGAATAAACTGAAATGAATTACATTCTACAGTTTCTCATTTTCATGTGTGAGATCTGAACTATCAAAAGAACTTTACTTTTTCAGTTGTGTAATTGCTGTGGCTGAACTTGCCAACAAGCAGAGCTGTAATGTTTTGCCGATAACCCAAACTTTATTCAAGAGACAGACACATAGCTTCTGCCTATTTTCACTGCCCTAGCTCTTTTTCTACTCTAATTAACCCAGGTGCTAAATTTAGAGTATTTCTGTTTCCTTCAGAGGAAAAAATTGGTGTGAGATCAGAAACAAACCTTCTCAATTTCAGACCAAAGAACTGTCAAAGATGAAGAAGAATTCTTAGCGTGGGACAGAAAAAAATTGGAATTGCTAAATACAAGTCATGTAGCTGAGCTCATAAGAGTGTTATTATTGAGGTCAGAGTCTCCTCTTTGGTAGGTATTAAATACCATTATATTGCTCACCACAGTTCTATTGGAGATGTTTAAATCTCTGTTCTGACCCTTGTCTCTATACTTCGCAGCAATTGCTTTCAGGTGTCTCAGTCTGTGTGAGGTAGATTGGAGAATGTACAGCTATATAACTGAAGAGGCTAGCCTACATTGGCATTAATCAGGTGAAATAGAGCAATGGGAAATTGGGAAAGGGAAGGACATCTCATCCAGCAGGTGTATGGTTATCTGATCATTTTGAAGAGAGGAAAAGTCCAATGTAATCACCATGCTATATTTGATCTGGTTCACTTTGTGTTATATGCAATTTTTGCCAAATAAATTAGGTCACTATGTCTGATCATCCTCAAGGTCCGTAAATTGCTTTCTCTCCTGGAAGTTTTTGTTGTGCCCTATTTTAAAACCCTCTTTTTGGGTCATACTGGAACAAAAGATAAAATGAAAGGAGCTACATTTTAGCTTTTATTGATGGAATCGAGGCTTACAAACTCAAAATTCTGTACAGAAGGTTTACCAAAACTCAGCTAAGCACTGGAACTTTTCTCTTGTGGCAAAGGAAAAGGAAAGATTCTGAAGGTGAAACCAGTTACTTTAGAAAATTGGTGTTGACCTTTATTAACTTTGGAGCTTGCTGTGGGTAAGGGAATATACTTGTCAATGTCCTGATCAACCTATTGTCACTGACCCTGCTTTGACAAGAGAGGTTGAGCCATGTGATCTCCAGATCATATCAAGCCCTTTGGCAGCTTTCAATTTGCCAAAGACAGAGATAAGAAGAACAGAAGTTAGGTTAATGTTTTCCAGTGAGGCAGCAGTTCAGTATAGCCCATAAGAAGCACCACTGCCAGCCACTGGAAGTGATCATAGCATATTCAATCCTATCTGTTGTTTTGTGAGCTGCTGTATATTCATTTGCTTAGGTTCAACCAGAAAATACCATGTATGTCAGGCAATATTCTAATGTTGAGAAGTTTTGGTCACATCTTCTGCTAGGGGAGAGATGTGCATTTTTAAATTCTAGCTAAATCAGAACCAAATTTGATAGATTAGGTTTTGAATAATCATTTGATGTGAAAAATGTCTTTGAAGAATATTCATAATAACTATGTGTGATTCTGCAAGGAATGATAGAGGCTAGAAAGACATGGATTAATTTCTTATCTTTGCCACTGACTGTTGGGAAAAGGGGTTTATGACCTTGCAGAGATTATTTTATCTACTGTGCTTCTATTTCTTGCTCTTTGAAGGTGGCTATCCTACAACTCTCCCTAAGACAGCTGTGGGAACAAGGACATTGCTAAGAGCTACAATATGATTAGTATTGGTAATGAATGAACTAACCAAGCTTTCAGGGGATCTAACAATGTTATTAAGTTCTGTAACTGAGTTAGATGCACCAGAGGCAAGTGTAAAAACCTGACTGCTAGAATCAAATATTTGTTTTTGAAAGTATTTGATTGCTAATTGAGTAATAAGAGCATTAAACTTTCCAGATGCTTGTTATTTTGCAGAGTTTGTAAACTGGGTGGGCAGTGTTTTAAAGTATGCTTTGAAGACATTTTTGTAATGAAATGCTTTAATCATTTTAGAGTCAAATTAGTAGTGTTACAAACATGTTACTTTAATGCACTTAATATTAATCAAGAGAAGAGCGTGTTCAAAATGTGTCATGGACAATGCCACCAGAATGTGGTAAATACCACAGGTGTACTTTATCACCATTGTTGCTGGGCTTTCTTTACACTGTTAAAAAATAATAATCTCCAGTCTTTTAATGCATTAACTCCACAAACATGCTCGATATTCTGAAGTAAAAGTTTTCAGGTGACCCTATAACTGAATAAGACAAAATGATGCACCGATCTGTCTTTCTGTCAGTGTAAAATTCTTCTTTACATTAGAAGTCCATAATAATAATGCACTTCTAAAATGTTTACAAATGTTGGAGCTGATAATTAATGCTTCTAATAAGTACAGAAACAGTCTGGAAATACTTTATGTACTTGGATACAATGAAAAAGGAGTATTTGCCAAGTTCCTGTGACAGGGCTCCTATACCTGGTTTGTATGATTCATAGTAAAAGTGGCAGATGTTGGTGGCACTTACAGAAGTGCCTCTTGGTGGATAAGTTGAAAAGTTAATCTCTTTACTGCAAGACAGAATTGAGAAACCTGTTTGACTTACTTTTAAGATTCCTGTATTGAATGTTGGGAGGAACTTCACTTGGTGCAGTTTTAGGAAGTTTGATGGTGATGCAGTATGCTGAATGAAAGACATTATTTCTCTGGGGCAGAGGAGCAGATTTTGAACTATCAGTTTACTACAGTGATTGTTTAGCTTCTTGGATCTGTGTGAATGCATATACTGTAATTTTGAATGATTTAGACAGTAAGATCACGGAGCCTTACAGAAAGAACAGGAAATTAATAGGGCATAATTCTTCTTGTCTTAACCACTGGATCCAAGTTAGAGACTTATGCAGATAAGCAAAAGGAGAAAAATTAGTTAGCTTAAAACAGCTGGAAAGGAAGAATTCATCTACAGAGACTGCAGTATAATAAAATGTCAGCTGTAAAAACAGACCTGGGAGAATGTCTCTTGCTTGCCGCATTGGAAAGGAGAAATTAAATGCAAAGGTGACTAAGGCAAGAAGAGATTGTTTCATTTCCACCTTAAGGACTGATTCCAATTTACTGTGTTGAAAGAGCTTTTCTGTGTGGATTTTGCAGAGCCTCAAAAGCTTAATTGGCTTTACTGCATTAATAGTAGGTCATTTCTGAGTTGTATTGTTTCGGGAAATGCAGAGCCTGACAGGTAGCAACTTCAAAGTAAGTTGCAGGGTGGCTCACTGCTGAGTCTCTGGGAGAGGATGTTGAACCATAGGCCAAAAACTTGACATCCTTTACAATTTGGAACTTATTAATAAAGAAAAAGTGTTTTTGTTAAGTGGTGGTTTGTTGTTTTTTGTTTTTTTTTTTCCTTATCTATTCTCAGGGTTGCTCTTGTGGAAAATATACCTGAAGGGATCAACTATTCAGACAGTGCACCATCTCATTTGTCTCTTTTCCAAGGCTGGATGAATTTGCTTAATATGGCTGAAAAGTCTGTTGACATAGTATCTTCCCAGTGGGACCTCAATCACAGTCATCCATCAGCATGCCAGGTATGTTCTAGCCTGACCAGAGGGTGGGACTTTAACAATCTGTTCTTGTTGTTTCACAGTTAATTTTTTCAGAACTACAGCCCTTCTCTGTAGCCCACCTATTTACTGAAGTAGTCTGGAAAAAGAAATAACCAAACCAAAACTAACCAACTGTGATGGTTTGGGTGTTCCCCCCCCCCCCACTTTAGAAATCACCCAGACTAGTCTCAGCCGGCTCTGGGAATATAAATGAAGCTATTTATTTACAGCTAGTACAATATACAAGCAGATATTTACAGTATATACAGTTATAGACAGAAATACACAAGGTAAAAGGTAATACAGAAACACAACAGCCCTCCCAGAAACCTGAGTCCCCAGGAGGGGCTCTCAGCCACCCCCGCACCTTCCCCCTGCCCCTCTCAACCTTACCCCAGTCCCAAGGAAGAATGGAGGTTCAGCCAAGAGGTTAAGAAGCAAAGGTGAGTGGAAGGTGTGTTAGAGAGATGTTGCTCAGTCAGCAGCCCAGCCAGAAAGTGAGTGTTATCTAATGTTTTCCTTTCATCCTCAGCAAGACTCTGAGGGGAGTAGACATCACTATTTTTTTCCTTCCACAGCCTATAATCTACTTTTTCTCACCAAAACATTCTAGCCTGCTTCAAACTAGCACACTAACCAACCAAAAACTACCCCAAAGAAACGTAATAAACCTCTGGAACATTTTCTTATGAGGATTTTCCTGCCAACACAAGTTTTCTGAGAGTGGTGGTGCATGTGGGCTAGATAACACATCTAACATGCATTCATATTGCTTCCACAGTAGGAAAGGATGTCATTGCATAATCTTAAACATGCACAGCTGTACCAGTGTGAACACATCCAGACATTATGTGGCACTAGGCATAAATGTATGCATTGCTGTTTGGTGCAGATGATGAAGTAAAAGAGCAAGCATGTGGATCAATTCTGTAGCCAAACAGTGGAACAGAATTCCACTTGGGAAGAAGAATTTAGTATCAGATGATTTCTCATACCTTTTCAAATGAGTCTTGGGAGGAAGCAGTGTTCCAAGATGTCTGCAATTAAGAGCAATAGGAAAAGTTGTAAATCACAGTGAATGAGAGAGGCTTGTGTTACAATGGTGCTGTGCCAACAAATGCTTTGTTCTTGAAAGGTATCTTCTCAGAATATGATCAAGGGAGATTTCCACTAAATATTGCTTGTGAAACTATGATGTCCAAGAACTGGTAGGTTGAGAGTATCTCTTCTTTTACACCAAATGGATTCTTTGCTGGAAAAAAGCCACTCAGCTGACATGACATAGAGTTAAAATGACAGCCAGGTAATTGTGTGGGATCAACTCTATCATGCTCTGTCAGAGACTCTTCACTTGCCTCTCTAGTTCTATTTACGCCATAAACTACAAAATGATGCATTTTGGTAGATAATAAAGTCTGGTGTTCTGAGCAACTAAATATAGTACTGCAAATAACCTGCCTTTTCAAGTCATGAGCTGGACTCTGCTTCTTTTGAATTAGGCTATAGCCTAGCTGAATGGCATATGTTAACTTCTCTTCAAAATAATTCTGCTTTGTGTCCATTTAAAAGGACTAAAAATCTGAGGTGAGCAGCCAAATGGAAAATGCAGTGAAAACCCTTTCTTTTAGAATGCTTAGAAATATTGGAATATAGTTTATGACTAAATTCATTGAGTATCAAATATTGAGGATTTTTCCCTACGTAATTATGTAGCGAAGCATATTTTGTTGCCTAAGAAACTTCAAACCCCCGTCCTGTTGTTCAAGCAGATGAATTCAAAGATGTAGTGCTTTAGATGTTTTTAGGTATGTGCATGAAACTTGAAAAAATATTTTGCCTGAAACAAATTCAGTATGTCATTTGCTTCAAAACCAGCAGACAAAACCAAAACTCAAACAGAGAACAGAAATATCAAGCTAGAAATTGAGGGTTCAGTAGTTAAGTAAGAAATGCATTCACTGTTCCACATTCACATGCAAAGTGAAAACTGTAAGATACTGCTGAATGTCAGAGCAGGGAATGGCAGAGACGTAAGAATTCGATTTGCTCTTTCATACTCCAAATGCCTGTTAAAGCCAGAAAAAGGAAACATTTTCCATAATATTCTCTTCTAGTTATCTATTTCTGCCTGCTAGGAGCCTTACAAAAATGAGTAATTGCTTCTGTTTAAAGGCAATTAATATTCCAGTCATTTCCTCATTTGTACAGCAGTGTGGGCTGAACAGCTGATAGATCTTTCTGTCAAGCTTGTCTATTCATGCTAAAACAGTGTAGTGCTATTGGCCAATCTGATTGCTGAAGAAATTGCCCAGAGGCAGCATTTCTTAGCCAATCCTTGCCACAGAGAACATTCACAAATCTTAGTGTGTGAAAGGGAAGGAAGAAAACTTCTATCCTTACATCTGCTTTCTCCACTTGTAAAATTCAAGTGAAATTTCAGAGAAGCTTCAGTAATTGTAATCTAGTAATTTTCTGCAGTATAAGCTGAATGTTCTCAAGTCTTTACAATTTGAGTTGAGAGAAATTTGCCCCGAAATAGCAAAAGCACGATGAAAGATAGGGGAGTGAGATGCAAACCTTCTAAGCAGTATGGTGCTTAGTGGGTAAGTTCTTGTTGTTTCTTAAATGATTCTTGTTTTATCAGAAAGTAAGGACAAAACCACTTTCCATGTGGACACACATCCTGCTTTCTAACTAGCAATTTTCATGTTATGAATATTCAAGGCATATTGCAAAGCAAGGTTCTTGAAGGAGAAAAGCTGAGTAGGCTAGATGGCCTTTTCTTTCTTACATCAGTTATAAGGTTTAGCTACTTTCTCTGCACATGTGTTTGTTTGTGTAGTTACATACACACCTGCATACATATATGAACACATATGTCCAGTATACTTATTGAGGACAAATCCAACAGGAAACTCTGCAGTTTTGTGTACAAACATATGTGGTTTATGCCCAATATACATATTATCTGTATGTATAGATATTGTCCATTTTGTCCAAATGTATATTGGACATACAGATATATACATGTACAGATATATTTAAAGTCTATATGTATGTCCAATGTTGTACAGGGTTAATCCTCCAGGGATGACCTTGAACCTGACCCTAGGTGGTCTTGACCCCTCCCAGGGGTGGGTCTGAACACTACCAGGTGATGGTTAGCCCATTCCCCTTCCTGTCTAAAGACCCATAAAAGCAGGGGGGCTTCCTGTTCTCTCTCTCTCTCTCTCTCTCTGTGCTCCCTGCCTCCCTGCTTACCAGCATCACCATCCTGGTCCTGGTTCTCTTTGTTTTACCACGTGGCCATCACCCACGAGGCAGACAAAGCCATCACCATCAAAATCAGGTTGTATTTACACATTTGGGATTTGTTTTCCCTTCCCTATGCCTGTGTAGCTTCCCTACTTCAGATACCTTTTTAATTTCTTGTTAAACTTTTCTTCTTTTTTAACTTCCAAATCAGAGTGAGATTATTTGGGTGTGCTTACCTTTTCCTTTCTCTACATCTAATTCCTTTCTTTTGGGAAAGAAGGGGGAAGAGAGAAGGGCACTCTATAAAATTGTTATTTGGTTCTATCAAATATATATGAGTCTCTGGGATTTAAAATTAGAACTGAGACATATATATAAATATAAAAATATTTATATATTAAAAGTTATATACAGATGCATATGTAAAATTGAAGAATTTCCTGCTCTATTTTCTGTCAAGCATCCTTGACAGTTACCTATCCATGTCTTCTTGTTACAAATCTAAATAGTCATTGCTGACTGAGCTGTCCAGGTCTCAGCTGCTGTGCTCAGCTGTCTTGAGTTCATGAGTCTTGCTAAATTAGAGTCCAAGTGCAAACACAGGATGCTACAGTGATTTAAATGCTTCTATAGCTTAAGCAGCCAAGTAAACAAATATTTGTTAGGTAAAATGCTGGGTCTTTCTACGCCTGCTTTTCTTATTCAGAAGAAAACCATGTGTTTTGGTGACTTTGTGTTGCCATCCATGCATTTTCAGGATAACAGGGTGGTTGTTTGAGTTTTTTGTGACATGTGAATGTGACTCCTCCTGTGGCAATCTGATGCTTTAGATATATCGGAGGACAATGGAAATGGCTTTGGAGGGTAGCTTTCAATTCAAATGCAGTGAAGAGAGAGGTGAACATAAGATTGTGCCAATTTCATTATTTTCACAATTAATTTCCCCTGTCTCATCTCACCTTTTATGGTTCTGGCAAGTTCTTGCTCACAGCTTTCATTTCACGTTTCACAAAGAATTAATGCCATCATGGCTTATTGGTATGGCATGAGTATGGCACATATCTTCCTGGATTGCTATTTGGATGAACAGAAAATGATTGAAGAGTAGGTGTGCATCTGTTTTCTATAATGATCAGATAAAAAATAGATGGTTCTGATTTTATTTACTTACCTTTTGTGCACACGGCTTGATGGGAGAAGTCTGCGGCTCCATCCGATAATGCATCTCATGTAAGCTAGCCTGTCCAGGTTCGAAATGAACCTCTGACCATGAGTCATGTCACTCAGTCATGCATTGCCCAGGGATCATAAGTGGTTTTTTTTTTAATTTTGGTAGTCTAAATATTAGTGCCAGAACTTAAGTACCTGGACTTGGCAGTTATTAAAAAATGCAAAGTACAAAGAAGAGCTCATAGAGTTGTAGAACCAACCAGGGTGGAAGAGACCTCCAAGATCATCCAGTCCAACCTAGCACCCAGCCCTGTCCAGTCAACTAGACCATGGCACTAAGTGCCTCATCCAGGCTTTTCTTGAACACCTCCAGGGATGGTGCCTCCACCACCTCCCTGGGCAGCCCATTCCGATGCCAATCACTCTCTCTGGCAAGAACTTCCTCCTAATGTCCACCCTAGACCTCCCCCAGCACAACTTGAGACTGTGTCCCCTCGTTCTGTTGCTGGTTGCCTGGCAGAAGAGACCAACCCCACCTGGCTACAACCTCCCTTCAGGCAGTTGTAGACAGCAATGAGGTCAGCCCTGAGCCTCCTCTTCTCCAGGCTGCATACTCCCAGCTCCCTCAGCCTCTCCTCATAGGGTTTGTGTTCCAGGCCCCTCACCAGCTTTGTCGCCCTTCTCTGGACATGTTCCAGCACCTCAACATCTATCTTGAATTGGGGAGCCCAGAACTGCACACAGCACTCAAGGTGTAGCCTGACCAGTGTTGTGGACTACATCCACAGCCTTCCCCACATTCACCAGGTGGGTAACCTGATCATAAATGGAGATCAGGTTGGTCAGGCAGGACCTGCCCTTCCTAAACCCATGCTGGCTGGGCCTGATCCCTTGGCCATCCTGCAGGTGCTTTGCAATGGCACACAGGATGGCCTGTTCCATGACATCTCCAGCATAACAGTGTATTTTCTTTTCTCTAAGCTGATCTTTGCATCTCTCCTCTCAGATGGTGGCATTTCCTCAGTGCAGGAGACACAGACGGAGGCATAGCTGGGAATTTAAAAAGAAGGGGGGTTAAAGTGACAGGATGTCCTGTCCATTTTCATTGCCTGTTTTGTTAGATGAATTTGAGGAGATCACTTGAGTTTCTCTGTTCTCTGTTAAACAGCAGAAATTAAAGACAAGTTTCCATGATTTATGTGCTGGTTTCTGCCAGCATGCTATGATTTTTAGTGATGTTTTATACATACACCCAGGGTCTTAATCATAGGACAACTTTAAAGATTATTATTATAATTATGTAGAAAAAAATCCAGAAGAAAAATAGGAAATTTTGTTTCTGTGAAAAGAAAAAGCTAAGCATTGTCTAAACTCTAGGAATCTTAAGTTACTGAAGAGCACAATGATTCAGTTTTAGAGTACTTCAATAAATAGAGCATTTTCATGTTCACATCATCTCTGTTTTATTTTTAATGAGAAGCACATGCTGCTAAAACCAGCATCAGGCACGGGAAATCAACCAGGCTAGAGTCAGTCTGCCTAGTGATGGCTAAGAAATTGCTTAGGGGGACATTTTCAAGGCCTTTTAGTAATGATAACATTTTTTTCCTCCCTCACTCACCAGGTGGCTGTGGCAGGTACAATTGGGATTGATTTTTCAGATGTAACACAATTTAAAGCTGCCATGAGAATGTCAAGGTTGTAGTGTAACAAATGCTTTTTGCATGCTTTTTCAGGGTTGTTTTTTTTTAAACAGCCCAGGGAAAAGTCTAAGGGAATAATTTCTCAGGATAGGCAGATTTCTGGTGGAAATGTTTGCTAAAATGCAGATATGGTATAAGGTAGCATACTGCAGTTTCATAGTACTTGGCTGCTACTGTTTCTCTGTACTCACAAGCTGAGATTATAGACATGATTCTGATACTGTCACATCGTCACACAGCAGCCTTGTATTGTCTCACAAAGGGAATGTGATCTGAATGACAGCATGAGGATTTGTATTCCACAGAAGCATTTCAAATGTGCTGACAGCAGTGACAAAACTCTTCAGACCTTCTGTTCTGTCTTTTTTTCCCTTTTCATAGAGCATAACAGAAAAGTTGCAAGTAAACATGTCAGAAAGTATAGAAACAGGGTTTCTAATTAATATTAATGGTGCAAAAGGCCAGGTTCTTCAACAGCGAAAGAAGAATTTCTAGTACCTTGATTTATTATGGTATGTAGAGATTTCCAAAAGCAAGTTGTGAATTTTTCATAGTTGTTTAGAGTGTCTAGACTAAGCCTTGGTGAGCATATGAATGCCTGCTGAGGGATGATGCAGCGACAGATGAGACTGAGGGAATTCTTTCCAGTTTGGCACCAGGAGGTGGTTTTTTTATACCTGTGTAAGCACAAATATTTGTCATGTGTGCACTCCCTAATCTTAATCATCAGAACTTAGAGATGCTTTAAGTGTTTTATCAGTTGCAGGTTTTACCAGTTTGGTGAACATAACTGGACAAAAAAATAGTTTTATAGATATGTGGCTTGTGGTGTTCCTGATGGGAAAAGAGATGTATTTTCAGAGATGTCTTCACTGGAATGCAAGGCTGCACTCCAGGTCACCTGTTTGCCCCTAGGACAGGCTGTTCAGCTGTCAGCATTAGCCTGTAAGAGACAGACAGGTGACCTGTCAAGGATCATACTAAGATCAGGTAAAACTCAGGAAATGCTGCCATTTGGGTTTTTTTCAGTTTGGTTGGTTAGGTGTTTTTTTATCATTCTTTTTTAATTCTTTTAGAATCATAGACTCTTTAGAATCATAGACTCAACTAGGTTGGAAGAGACCTCCAAGATCATCCAGTCCAACCTAGCACTCAAGCTTATCCAATCTACTATGATTCTCCCTGAAGCCTTTTTTTCTCCAGGCAGAATACCCACAGATCTCTTAGCCTGTCCCCATAGGGAAGGTTCTCCAGCTCTCTGATCATCTTTGTGGCCTACTCTGGATCCACTTCAGCATGTCTATGTACCTCTTTTGTTAGGGGTCCTAGAGCTGGACAAATAACTGACACAGAGCTGGACAGTTCTGTTATGCCTGCACTGTCATAGAATCACAGAATCAACCAGGTTGGAAGAGACCCCCAAGATCATCCAGTCCAACCTAGCACCCATTCCTCCCTGTCCTTGCCCTCCATTGTGCAAGTGAATTGAAACTTGTGCATTGAAACCCTACTGATGTTCTGGAGATTGCAGTCCTCACCCTGGCACTTATACTTTCCAAAACACCTATGTATATTTTAAAAGCAGAACAAGAACACAAAGTTTAACATTAGATGACCAAGAGAAAATTAGTTTCAGCAATGAGGTCCTTCTAAAGATTTTGGTCCAAGAAATTCATAGAGAAAGTGCAGCCTTGTTTATCAAAGCTTTTGCAAATCTTTCATAAATAAAATCTTGTGCAGGTAGAAGTGCCAATAATATGTAAAAATAATTACCCTGGGGGAAAAAAAGGTAAAGAATCATTCTGTGAAACAATTTTAATGGTTTTAGAGGTTAACTCTCTAAGCATTTCTTTAACAGAGCAGTTCATATATTCATTTGCATTTATGTGAATCATGTTTCATCAGTTTTATGAATGCTTTTTCCATGTTTGTTTTTGTATGCTAAAGCTTTCTAATGTGCTTCTAGACAAAAATACTTTTTTATGGATGAAGCAAACAGAAGCAGTCTCTTCTGTCTTTCTATCTAGTAAATTAAATCAACACATACAAACTCAGAGTAGCAGTTTATGTGTGTAAAATGAATTTATGTCATGCCAGCCTTTTAGTCCTTAATTTTTCATGCTTACTTATTGCAAATATGTAAGTAATTAAAATTAAAACTGCTGGTGTTTGACCTGGAAGAAGTGAGTGCAAAGACTGCCTGAGCTCTGGCATTTCACAGATTCACAGGATATTAGGGGTTGGAAGGGACCCAAGGAAATCATCAAGTCCAACCCCCCTGCCAGAGCAAGACCAGACAATCTAGCACAGATCACAGAGGAAGGCATCCAGGCAGGCCTTGAAAGTCTCCAGGGAAGGAGTTTCCACAGCCTTCCTGGGGAGCCTGTTCCAGTGCTCTATGACCCTTACAGTAAAGAAGTTCCCCCTTGTGTTGAGGTGGAACCTCTTGTGCTGCAACTTACACCCATTGCTCCTTGTCCTATCCGAGGGAGCAAGTGAGCAGAGCCTGTCCCCCTAGCCAGGCCTCAGATGTGGAAAACTTTTTCTACCTCTTTGTCTGAAAGTTGGTATCACTTGCTTTGTTTCAGCTTTACCTTGGGGCCAACACTATATTGGATCTAATGTGAAGTGTGTAGGTACAGTAGGGACTTGGTCAGCTGTGTAAACTCAGAGCTTTGTGTATTCGACTGCTAACACTAACTAGTGTCTGCTGCAATAAGCTAGAATGGCAGCAAGAAAACAGACCCTGTGGCTGTGTTAATAGCATAGTAGTGATAGTTTATTATTGATGTTGTGTAGTTAGGTGCCTCTAAGCATTTTTCTTTAAGTTAAAATAGGGAATGTAAAAATTAGACCTCCATTTAGAAGATCTACTTTTTCTTGTTGAATATGGAAAAATGTGGTTTAAAATTTAATGTTTTACGTGGAACTTGGTTATTTCAGTTTTAACATGTATTTAGGTCAGTTCAAGGTTCCCCTTCTTTTTCTTTAATAGAAATAGGGCTTAAAATATTGAAGTTATAACAGTTTAAAAAAGGAAAAACATATGGAATACACGTGGGTAGTTGTTTTCCTTCCTGTTATAGCTCATCTGAAGAAGAGCATGTGACCACTTGAGAATATATTGTACCATGGTTAGAACAATGTACACACCAAAAAAGGTTACAGAATAAATGTAATAAATTATTTTACCTCGAGCTTCTAAACCTTGCTTAACAAATTGTAATTATTTGGAAGAAAGTTAATTTCAGAATATGTTTCTGTAGCTTAAAATCCCCTGGACACTTCATTTTCTGTGTGTCACCTACCATCAATAGTATTGCACAGTCTGGGAAAAGGAAGAGAACAAGTTTGGCCTTCAAAGCAGTATTTCTCCAACAAAAAGTTCTTTGTTATGCTAACATTTTGGGTAGGCTTAACCGTATCTAGAAACATATTTACTCAGCACCTATACTGCCACATGCTGAGTACCATGGGTACAGATGAAGAGACAGGGAGAAGGCTTAACATAAGCAAGTTCCAGTTTATTACACCCAAACGTGGGTTTATAGACTCTCTATAAGAAGGCTACATAACAGGATTACAAATCATGTTAGACTCTGATTGGTTGCATACATTTGCGCTAGGACTAGGTTAGGATTACGCACTAATTGCTAGGATACATTAGCTACATTAACTACCTGAAGGGACATTGTAGCCAGGTGGGGGGTGGCCTCTTCTCCCAGGCAACCAGCAACAGAACAAGGGGAAACAGTCTCAAGTTGTGCCGGGGGAAGTCTAGGCTGGATGTTAGGAGGAAGTTGTTGGCAGAGAGAGTGATTGGCATTGGAATGGGCTGCCCAGGGAGGTGGTGGAGGCACCGTCCCTGGAGGTGTTCAAGAAAAGCCTGGATGAGGCACTTAGTGCCATGGTCTGGTTGACTGGACAGGGCTGGGTGGTAGGTTGGACTGGATGATCTTGGAGATCTCTTCCAACCTGGTTGATTCTATGATTCTGTGATTCTTTGATATGTATTTCTTATCTTCTAACAAGGCACAATAACTTTTCTTAGCAAAGCTATATTATCTTAGCCCTTCAGAGGATTTATCAACTTAATCCTAAGGAGACAGTTATGGCGTCTAAGTAAGAAAACAGGCACCAAATGGTACCAGGCTCTGAAGGCCATAAAACAATTAGACTGGAGGCCTCTTGTTTCATAAACCACATTTCTTTCAGAGGCACTTTGTTCCTACACTTTCACCCAGCTCAGTGGCCTGCTTTCAAACCCCTGGCTTGTGCTTCAGTGTACCAAATTCAGACATTTCTATAAAATCACTTTATGTAACATTACTATACCCAACATCTCCCCCTCTCTGTTGAATAAAGAGAATTTTAGCAGTGGAATCTTCTATCATTTTCTGAATACATTGCCATAGGCATGGGAAAAATAGAAGCAATAAAACAAAGCCAGCAAAAGCATATACTAATGTTTTTACAGTGCTCTGCAAACCTACCAAGCATCTTGAAAAGGGATTTTTGTGTTGTTTTAACGTGCACCTTTCATTTGTTGATAGGCTGTTTGAACAATTCCATGTCTTACAAGTTCTGCTTCCCTTTAATGTTCTTCCCAGGGTCAGCGTCTGTTTGAAAAGCTGCTGGAACTGGCATCCCGAAATATCGAGATAAAACTAGTGAGTGACATCCTGCCCGTGGAATCCAAGGTATTAAACGACTTGAAAACAAAGGGTAAGACCAAGGTCTTTATGTTGTTGTGCCGTTGACTGCTACAGAATGTTCCTTTAACTTAAGATGCAGAATCAGGTGCACACTGTTGGTTTAGCACTGTTACCCTTATAATCCTTCAACTTTCTCTGGTTCATAGTTGTGAGTCTGCCTGTCTAGAAGGTTTGAAGGTTCAAAATCTGAGCTCTCTTGCTGAAGTTGGTGTTTCCAGTTTGCAAGTGGTTGTAAAAGTGGTGCAGTGATTAGATAGGTCTTTAAACTCACTATGGCCATTCTAATGATGTGCAGTGTAACCTGAGAGACTAGTGCCATACCTGGTGTGACAAGACAGTTACCTTCTTTGAATGATACCTAAATAATAATGTGTCCATGGTACTGACGACTCTGAAGCATAGGAAAATGCACCTGCAGACAGACCTAGCCAACTGACAAGGTTTTCTGTACCAAGTATATTTCACAGGTGTCTGCCTTCCTAATCATTGCTTTGAGCCTTAAAATCCCTATCCACAGAGGGGTTACACACTGGCACTACATTACTCAATTTGCTTTGTGCAAAACTGCATGGAAAACCAGCAAAGAGCAGGCTGAAAGAAATTAGAATCTGTTAGGAGTTTTAGCAATCTCATACACACTTCTCCTGAGTAATACCATATTAATTATTCTTCCCCTGTACTCAGCACTGGTCAGGCCACACCTTGAGTACTGTGTCCAGTTCTGGGCTCCTCAACTCAAGAGAGACGTTGAGGTGCTGGAATGTGTCCAGAGAAGGGCAACAAAGCTGGTGAGAGGCCTGGAACACAAACCCTATGAGGAGAGGCTGAGGGAGCTGGGGGTGTTTAGCCTGGAGAAGAGGAGGCTCAGGGGGGACCTCATTGCTGTCTATAGCTACCTGAAGGGAAGCTGTAGCCAGGTGGGGGTTGGTCTCTTCTGCCAGGCAACCAGCAACAGAACAAGGGGACACAGTCTCAAATTGTGCCGGGGGAAGTCTAGGCTGGATGTTAGGAGGAAGTTGTTGCCAGAGAGAGTGATTGGCATTGGAATGGGCTGCCCAGGGAGGTGGTGGAGTCACCGTCCCTGGAGGTGTTCAAGAAAAGCCTGGATGAGGCACTTGGTGCCATGGTCTGGTTGACTGGCTAGGGCTGGGTGCTAGGTTGGACTGGATGATCTTGGAGGTCTCTTCCAACCTGGCTGATTCTATGAATTACTTATATACTCTGACAAAAGTATGATTTAAAGGTTAGGATATGTTTTTCAAAGGGCAAAAAGAACCTGTATATTTTGATAGTGATCATTTTTGACACCTTACTATGTGGATCACAAAGGGAAATCTCAAAAATGAATTAAGCAAAACAGTTGCTATGTGTAGCAGCAGCCTAACATAGCATGTCTGTGTACGGTAGAGAGTAAAGATCACCCTTTTCCAGCAAAAATCAATAGTTATGTGTTTGAATTCCACATCGTTTCCTTGCTAGTCAAATACAAGACATTACTAATGAAAATCCTCCTTCCTTAAAGAGATAATACTTTGATCAAGATTGACATGTCATTTAAATGTAATAACTACAGAACCTTGCCGTTTCATAACGCTATTTCAGGGCTTTAATTGTTTCTGCTGCTTAACCAAAAGTGATATTGATCCTTTGAAAGCATGCAAGAATACATGAGCTTTGTCAGATAAGGAATTCTTTTCCTGATCTGTTGAAAAAGAAATAGGTGTTTTAATATCAATGTCAGTGAAACTGAAAAAGTGACTTCTTTTCCCTATGATTCTAATGTTCCAAGTTCCCTATTGTGAATATCCAACACTGTAAACTATTCTTTAAAAACCAACAAACAAAACCAAACCAACCAAACAAACAACATCAACAAACCAAGTTTTAGTTAAAAAGGGAGCAAAGTTTGTCACTGACACTGCCTTTGGTTTATGTGGGAATTAATCCGACCTGTTAGCTTTTTGAGCAACCAATCAAACAGAACATAGGCTTTTACAGATTTGCTAGCTTGAGTTCATGTTATGCTTTGTTCTAATTTCTCAGACAGGAAATCTTGGAGTATTCAAATACATTTGAGTACTCTGAGATAGAAAAAAAATAGGGACAATTAGCTTGATGTATTAATTCATGGGAGTTTTGCTATCATCTTCTTTGAACTCTATAATTGAAGATATCATTGTGTGCTGTTGGACTTTTCCAAAGATCACTATTGTTAACTTCTTGATTTTCTCACTATGTATGTGGTTTGGGTTTTGCTTTTCTCCTCATTCCATGCTTTGATTTGCCTGTTTCTACAACTTTTGAGGGGTTTTTGTTAGAATGTCTTAATTTTTGCATGGTGATTGTCAGCTCTTTCACCAGCGTTTAGTTTTGTTGATTGCTTTTTATGGTCAGGAAAGCTACCTGAACTGTTATTTTTAACTTCTAACATTCAGGTAGCTTTAGTTGCCTTAATTTTATGTTGAAATGAGCAGCCTTTGTATGAACAGCGTGGTGTGTCCTGCTTGTGTCAAATACAAGCCGACCTGTAGGCTAGCTTCAAATGTCTATCTCTGTTTCTATTAGTTCAGTAATATTCATAACATGGGGAATGGGAAACATGCCAGCCTTTTTCATGTCTTCTTGAGAAAAAGTTACTGTTACTTACAACCATTGTCTTAGCTGAAGACAAACATGTAATTAAGCTTTGCTATGCTCTGCTGAAACATCTCTCTACTAAAGTTATCGATTTTGCTTGTGAAGCACTGGCTACATGCATCCTCAGAAATCAGTCAGAATTGATCCTTGCAAGGAAACTGTGCATATGCGTTCACAAAGATAATTCTTTTTCTCCACACGACTGGTCTGATTGGTCTTAGAAAGTCTGCCATGCACCTTTATTAATAGAAATGCTCCATCTTGTGAGAAAGAAATCAGTAAACATATCAATAGCTCAGCCAAGTTTTGAAGCTTCCCAAGATGGAGAAATAGTATATTTGGCTGAACAGACCCGAACTCCTACTGGCAATGTCTGTCTAAATTAGGCAGAGGAAGGTGCAAGCAGTGCTGTGTGGCTCACCAGCTAATCAACTGGGCTGCTTGTTCCCGTGTGCTTGGAGTAGCGTGGAGAGCATGGAGAGACAGCACATAGCCTATGGGGTTCAAGGAGTTTCACGCATTTCTGAGCCTGCTTTCACCTTACTTGGCAAGCATAGGTTAGTTTCTTATTTCCCAGGCAGATTGTATGTGACTCAGACTTTGTCCAGGCAGTAGGCTAAGCTGTCCTCTCAACCATGGGAAACAGCTTCAGTTGCCCACTGAATGTGGAAGAGCCTTACCTTTATTTTCAGCAGACTAGGTGACCAAAGCTCTTAATCTGCGTCACTGTGCTTGCAGGCTGGTTCCTGGGATTAGAATGAAGGATAATTTTGGTGTCAGCCCCAGAATGTACCTGTTGACATACTGCCCACGAACCCTGAAGGATGCTGCAGTTCCTCAACCCACTGTTTTATGCCTCAATCTGCATCTTGAGGTGGTGTGACCTTTCTGACTTAAGTAGTGCAGGTGAAAATCTTAGTCTCAGTGCTGTGGAATAGGTTTATATGTGGTTGCTTGAGGAACCTTTTTTATGTGGTTGCTTGGTCATCCATTTTGTCTCAGGCAATCAGTGGTTTGGGAGTTTTTCATCCTAGGAACCATGATATGTTACAGCACTGCTGCATCTCAGCACAGATGTTTAGACTTTCTGCCAGGCAGACTATTCTGCCACATCTTTTATTTTAATAGGCAGGTGTGCATGGAGTCCCCTTGCATCTTCTCTCCATTTCTGAAGTACTGTGGAAAGAACCTGTGACAGACCTTTCCGAACTCAAGTGTGCAATCTAAAGTCCCCCTTTCACAACCTTCCCCTCCAACAGCCATCCCTACTGATTAACAGAGGAGAAATTTGCAATTTTAGTTCAGATTTGAGCTAATGGGATAAGATAAAGTATAATTCATGTGGATAACTGATGTATTTTACAGTTGCAGTATTAGTACAGCTATGTGAGGTAGCTGTAAACATGCAGGTTTCTTGCCACCCTTTAGCCTTTTTTTCCCATTTATTTGCTATCCTGACTCTTGACCTTGCTGTAGCTTGATTACCAAAGCAGTCTAGCAGCTGCAACATGGAACATGGATTGATTTACTGTGCCAACACATAACACACTTAGAAGTGTGGTGACAAGGGCCTCTGAGTGCTGAGATAATGTACATTTGCTGAGAATTGCTGCCCTGTGGGAGTGTTATTTAGTCATGAAATTAAGCATGTGGAAATGAGGAAATATTAGTCCCAGAGCATATATTTGTGATAGGCTTTAATTACATTATCAGATTCTATATTTTGTATAGAATATCTGACTGGTGCTTGCTGTAATCTCACCACATCGATTCTGAGTTTCCCCCTTGTATAGAATGGGAATACATCAAACATTTACTGCCTAAGGCAAATGATGCCTATGCAGGGGATATTATTTCTGCTGGCAATGACTGGAATCTTTTTTCATCTTCATATTTAATGTGTGTCTCCAGGCTTTTTTTTTTTATTGTGCATCTGCCAGATACTACACTGAATGCAGAATGATTAACTTCCACGTAGGCTTTTCTGTGCTGTTTCTCACTGTAATATCTGAGTGCTCTGCAAACGCACTATTAAGGAATTTCTTTTCACATCACCCTTAGATGAGGTTGCATGCTATTTCTGCCTCTCAGGAACAACTAGTGATTACTAAGAGCAGCACAAACATCAAAAGCCAGATCTGAGCACTTGTTTTCCCTAGTCTAAGTTTTAAAAAGGTGCATTTGTTTTTTAAAATCTACCTCATGTTAAGTTCTTCCAGATCACGTCAAAATTGCTACTAAAGAGGCTATAAATGACCATCCTATGTTTATATGTGAAGTTGTAGGGTGGGTAGTATTGCTTCTCTACATTTAATCTTAAAACTGTATTTCACTTTCATACATGTGTGCAAATAATATGCATGTATGTGTGTGACTCTGTTGTGAAAGGTACGACGTACAGAAACCGAGCTCTGTTATCCCAGCACTGGAGCAGCCAAGTGGCAACCCACTCTCCTGCTGGCAGCTGTAATCCTTATGCATGTTTCCAAGCTCTGCTGAGGTCAGAGATCAGATAGTCTCTGCTTCCTGCTTAATCTCACTCCCTCTTATCTCCCAGTTGATGGACAAGCCTCTTGATCACAGTCCTCCTCATGCCTTACTAACCGATGATAGGGACCTACTGACCTTCTTGACCACTGCTTCTTTTTCACGACTGGGGCAATCACTCTGGTTGTTGTTTGGGTCCCCATCTCAGCGATGCTATCCTCAGGTGACATTTTGGTTACCTGCCTCAGCCCCAGTCCTCTTAGAGTACTGAACTGTGGCTCAGTAAGCACAGGCCAGGCCCCAGCAGAGTGCTAGAAGTTGCTGGTTTTCATTGGGGTAGGTGAGGTACTCTTCTATCAGGTGTCACATCAGTTTACCAGGTTAACTCAACTCTTCTGGGGTCAAGTCCTAGAGTATGAGATGTGATAACCATCCTAGGAATCTGCACAAATCCTTCCACATCCCTGCCACCCAGGGACTGGCCATCTTGGGTCACATTTCACTATTTCCTGACCTGAAGGCTGTCTCCTTTCATGCCGTGATGGCACCATGTTCCACAAAGCCCATAGCGTGCCAGTGACGTTGATCAGCAGTATTAAAGAGCTCACATAGGTGTGAACCAGAACCTTGGGGGCCTGCATAATAGGACTCTATATTCATCTCAGGTGGGGAGGAAGAGATGATAATTTCCCAACATAACTCCCACAAAACAGCAGGGCTACCAACACCAGGAGGCAACACATTATCTGTCTCAACATGTTCCCAAACAAAGGAAATATTCCAAAACAAAGGAATGCTGCTAGCAAGTTCCGTGACCAGCAGAGGAGCTTCTATCTTAACTAAAACAAGCTTAAAACAAAGATGCAGTTATGTTATATTTCTTGGCCAACATACCAAAAATGACTGTGGTGGTTTGGCCGTCGCTGGAGGCCAAATGCCCACCAAAGTCACTCTATCACTCCCCTCCTTAGATGGACAGGAGAGAGGGGAAAATAGAATAGAAGTCAGTAATAAGGTAGAAGCAATTTAATAATGCTAAGCACAGGCAAAGTGCAAAGACTGTGCACGGAAACAAAAGCACAGAGAGATGTTATCCTCTACTCCCCATCAGCAGATGATCTTCGGTCCCAGGAAGCAGGGCTCTAACACGTGTAATGGTTGCTCTGGAGGACAGACACCATGGATGAATATCCCCACACTTTCTTCTTTCACTCAGTTGTTATTTCTGAGCTGACATCATATGGCATGGAATACCCCTTTGGCCAGTGTGGGTCAGCTGCCCTGGCTGCGACCCCTCCCAAGGTTTTGCCCAACTCTTCAGCGTGCTACTCTTGAGGTGGGGAAATGTTGGGAAAGCAGAGTTCAGCAGTAGCCAAAACACTGATATGTTATCATCACCCAGCTACAGCACTGCAAAACACAGCACTAGAAAGATGCTTTGAGGAGAATTAACTCCAAGCTAAACCTAGTACATGCGTGTAAACAAACATGGTCTTCTTTATCCTCCTTGTGCTCTTACAGTAGGTTATTAATGCTTGTTTCCAAGGTTATTGTTTTAGCCTTTTCTCAGCTGTGGTTCAGTTTACTAGATTGAAATATTTCT
Organism: Pogoniulus pusillus; assembly: GCF_015220805.1. Classification (NCBI taxonomy): domain Eukaryota; kingdom Metazoa; phylum Chordata; class Aves; order Piciformes; family Lybiidae; genus Pogoniulus; species Pogoniulus pusillus. Next base: position 19,115,333 of record NC_087281.1, on the reverse strand, counting down.
TGTAGCCCTCCCACACCCTACACATAATTCTGTACCAGTCTTTGTGCCTCAATAACATTTAAATTCTGTTGCCTCCAGGCTGTTGTGTCATTTCTTACACGTACAGAGTCTAAATTCCTTATTAATTTTGATCTTATTTTAGCTGATAGTGTTAATGCTTTTTAAGGCAAGCCAATGGATTTATTTTCTTCAAACTGCTTTTCTTAATTCCTCTTCTATTTGCTTTTTTCCTATTACTCCCTTTTCATGAATCATTTTTCCTGCACTTGCAAGGAATGGGTGGGGTGTTTTTGTCAGAGGTAGCTAAGGCAGATATGAAAAGAGGAGTCTGTTCTTCTGTTTTAAATAAAAATCAACTAGCTCAACTAATAGTTATCAATGTTATCACTGAAACTGGAGAGTAATATAAAGTCATTGTGCTAGGGCCTGGTCTAGTCACTATATCACAAGTGCAGCTGTTACTCACTGAGCAGTTCACATGCATTTACCCAGGACTACACTCCCTTAAACAGATGCAACGAAAACAGAGAAACTAAAAAGTAACATTATTGCAGGAAGACAAAGAAATTCGTAGAAAGTGGAGATCTAGCTATTTTTGTGGTTTATTTGTGCAATTTAGACTGTAAACACTGACAGACACTCTTCTGTGACAAATCAGTTTATGCCTGGGCAGTTGCATGATCCCGGCTTTCTCTTTGCCCTCCCCACCATATGTTGTCCCTGCCTTCCTTCTTGCATGAATGATCATGTGGTAAGACAGTTCAGGGGACTGATTTGGCTACAGATTGCCTTTTTTTTTTGGCTGGCATAATTGTCATATGCATTAGATTTCTGCAGTACTCAGTGAATGATCTTACAGACATAACACTGAGATAGGAAACACATAGCTGGGGGGGGGGGGGGGGGGGTTGGTAAGGGCAGTAGGTCTGCTGGAACTTGGTTTAAATAGGCTTAATTTGCCATGCCACCATGAAGTTTAGAATTTGTGTAATGCCTAGGGACCTTTAGTGTTTGGGCTTTTTCCCCTGTACTTCTGTTTCAATGAAATTATTGTACAAAAGACAGCAATAATGAACGTGATTTATATATCATAGTATGTGTTTGGTAATGTATTCTGTCTGCTTCTGTTGGAGCACTTAAAGTGCTACATAGTTTTGGAGCTGTGATGCTTGTGGGACATGAGTTCTTACCTTTGGCCACAGTCCTATTTCCTTTTCCTATCTAGTTGTAGGGGGATGGGAAGAAGATGTCGTATTTTTAACACAGAAGAACTGATAAACTTCTGTTATATCATAGCAAAGATGGAGATCACCCAGGAAACATCAGTCCACTTTCTCCTTAGGAAACCAGCTGTGAGTTAAGCACTTGTTTAACCTAGAACCTTGGTACACTGCAAACCCCGTGAATGTGGAGCTCATCATCTGGGAGGGAGAAACTGTAGTTGTCTCTAGAAAAGATAAAGATAGGAGTAAGAGAGAGTTTTTCCTGGTAAGTTTCTCTGGGCCTGAAAAATATGTGGATTGTGGGCAACATGGAGCTTTGTGAAAGCCTTTGGTAGGGTAAACCACAGTGACGTTCATTTACATTCAGCCAAGAAGATTTGGTTTCAGTAGAAGGGGAAGCTGTACCAAACACAGGGACAGTGGACCTTGAGCAGATTATAAAAGAGCTGCCACTGGCTATGTTAAGAATAAAGTAGACTAGCCCTTGCAGGGAGTAGCCTCAGAAGTACTTAGCTCTGGGGCATGGGAAAGGTCTAGATTGGTTTCAAAGATGATTTTAATAGTTTTATAATTGTTTAGAAGGAGAATATAAACCTGTCACAGAGTGGTATAGGTTGGAATGGACCACTGGAAATCATAGAGCCCAAGCCCATTGCTAGCACAGGTGCACATAGATCAGGTTGCACAGGAACATGTGCAGGCATATTTTGGGTTGTACCTGGCTTGTTTTGCAAAGAGAGAGAGGGGAAAATGTTCTACTTAAGCCAAAAGCTCTGTGCCCATCAGAGCCAGACATGCAAGCAATAAATTCCAATTCTAAGCTGCAGCATCTGTGTTTGTAGCATTTAGTTAGAAATGAGTAGCTTTGCTGAGAGGAAGGGCTGTGTTCCAAGGGACTGTGCCCTCCTGTTGGTAATGAATAGTTCTGCATTACAAAATACCAGTCACAGTATCTGTTGTCATTGTTTTAAAGACCCTTAGGTAAAGAATGTCACTTTTTTTTTCCTTAATGAATTAAGGCTAGGTGTACTGAAAAGCACTATTAATATGCTAGGTGTTTAGTAGAAATAATGTGATTTTTCTGCTTTGACATTTGTAATTGAAAAGGTCTTTCATGGTGGATTGAACAATAGTTTAGTACTTCATTTCAATTTGCAGCTGTCTTTGCACTTGACTCCCTTACTAATACATGTACATTCATGGATTTGGCAGAAATGGGCAGTATGAGTGTTGGTAACCCAGCCATTTTATGAACAGCCAAATTGCCTTTGTCTGGTAGCAGCTAGTCAGGTCCAACATAGCAGGTTTGTATCACGAGGACTGTATCCAAGTCTTGCTTAATAGTTTACATGCTGGAGTGGATTCTTCTTATATGGCAGTAATTGGCTTGACTCACTGACAATTTTCAGTACAATAATCGTTGGCATTAGCAGAAATTAGTTGTGACATTCTTAAAACATATGGATAACTGCAACATTCCACCTACAGTTAGTGAATGAGCTGATAAACGCTGCCAGGACCACGTGAACTCAGAAAGCATTTGTTAAGTAGCTGTGCTCCCTTTGGAGAAATTTTGGCACCCCATACTTTCTCCTGTAAGTGAAAGCACCAGCACTATCTCATCCTGAAGAGAGGTGAAAGCTAATTCCCCAAAGGAAGTGGGTTACTTTATTTTCAGTGAATTTTGTCTTGTTAATTTATGGGATTCCTACATGTTTCATATCTACTGGAAGCCTGAATTTTCTTCTAGAACTGCACCTTGGTCAGTCACAGAACTCTCACTAATATGATTTGGTGCATTTTTGATTGTTACTGTATGCAAGCAGGCTTCAGCCTCACAAGCGATGGTGAGTGTCATCTTTTTCCAGTTGGGTTTTTTTTTGAGAGAGGGTGGGGTTGGTTACTTGGTTTTTTATGTCATCTGGACTGAAATGCAACTACAAAGTCAGCTCTGAGAAAACCATCATCTGAAAGGACATGAGACAGACACTTCAGTCTGTTGCTACATTCTTCTACCTTCTTCACCGCTTACCTCAATCACTCCTGTTTCACGTGTACAGTTAAAGTATTGTGTGCTCAAAGTCATATGAGAAGTTGTCAGAGGCATCTAAGAGCATTAATAAATGTCCAAACCAAGGTGATACTGTTTAACTGGCATCACTTGGCTTTCCTTTGATAAACAGTTTGGAAAGGCTTCTCAATTGTGCCTACCCTTGGGTTCCTGCACCCAGTACTGTTATGCCATAAAGTAAAACCATGTAACCGAATGTCACTGGTTTATAACCGTATTAGTTACCAAGCTTATCTGTATTACAAGAGTAGTGATCCTTCTGGTAATCTTACCAGTTTTCAAATGAACTTCATGATTCTACAGCACTTTGGGGTGTAGTGAGTTTTTGCACACCTTAATGGTCAGAAAAGAAATTACATCAAGGCTGTTCTAAAGTAATTCAACTGGCAGAAGAGTTCCCAGAATGGGATCTCTATGTTATTCTATGTAATTTCTATCTCTTACTGAACAACTTTCTAGAGTGATTGTCTCTAATACCCTTGAGAACAGAATACATTCATTATCTTTTCCTTCATTTGAGCAGAATAGTAACTGCATATAGTGTGCAAATATTAGTAATTATGTAGTGGAGAAGTTGACAATCACTTCACTAACTCTAAAACACACCTCTGTTCTTGATGCTTTTAATCTCAGGAGTCATGTTTAAATAAAGCCATGGGAAAAAATACCAGCAGACTTTTGGGACTGTGTAATATCTATATTAAGCTTCAAAAGTACATTGAAAGCACATTACAATGGTTGCAATGTCAAGATTTCAGAAACAGAAGTTCTTAAGCAAAGGGTTGCAAAGCAGCTGTTCTCAGCCATAAAACAGTGCAAACAGACTGAAGGTGGGTCTGTACCGCTGGGATCAGCAGAACCACACACTTGTGGAGGGGGATGTTCCCCTTGATCTGAATATCTTTTTTTGTCAGTTAGGACCTGCCTTGTCATGAAGTTCAGCAATCTGTTGTGGTGTATGGACGGTTTTTCACTTTACCTCCTGCAATCACTTTTGAGTGTATTTGTTGTTCTTTTCATTCACAAAACACTATGCCTGGTAGCAGTGCATTCTAAAACTTCAGTGGAACAGAATGAAGGAGAGGGAGGATGGATGACACGGGAGAAAAGTAGTGGGGAAAATTAAATAAAGGATAAGAAACATGAAGGGCAGAAACAGAAAACTGAGTAATTAGTCAAAGATTAGGTAAGAATGCTGGCAACAGGTGGAACATATCCTTGGTGGGCTTGTGACAAAATAGATAAGAGAAAAATAATTGCAATGGAGATCAGAATGAACTGGAAAAAATATATAAAAGTTAAAGGCTGACTTAGCTGGATAATAGGATAAGATCAAAGGAAAGAGGTAGGGAAAGATGCTGAGAGACAAGGGAGAAGTAGTAGTAAAAGGAAGTGGTCATGCTGCTGGCCAGCCCAGATTTTTTCTCACTGTCCCTCTGCATTCCTTCTACAGTCACAGCTAGGTCAGCTAGTGCTGGTGGCTTTTGGTAGCCTGTAGGTAATACTGTAGGGGTGCTCTGAGAATTATGTAATGAAAGTGCCTAGGAAAAACTGGATTGTGTTATGAAGGCGTTGCAAAGATAAAAAGCAGCAGCTTAATACCAAGACTGCTCCCTGAGGAAGCATACTCTGTCCTCACCTCTCCACCTACGCTGCAGTATGCTTTTTCTTCTTCCAGAAATGAGATTCTCCTTCATGGAAAGGAAACCAAGAGAACCCAAAGCAGAGCTATGAATGTTTGAGGACCACATTTTGGATATGATGGCACAAGTGGTGGTGTTGCTAACCAGCACATTTAGAAGTCACTGCTGCCAGTACTGATGGATTTAGAACTTATAACTGTCAGATGAAGTAATTTTGCTAAGTTAAAAAAAAAGAGGGATGAACAGTTGCTGCATTTTTTGGTAGAGATTTAGCCTTGTTCATTCACAGAAGATTATGATCCTAATTCCTCATGTGTTAAGATGAAGAAAAGTCCCTGAATTTTTGGATGCTTCATCTAGGAAGAAATCTAGTGCTTCATAATGCTAATCCAAGTAAAGAGACGAGACTTTGAAGAGAGGTGTGTGAGCTTACTAATCTCTCTATTGTATTTAGAATAGCTTTTTTTCCAGTAGTAAAAATGTATGCAATTATAATTAGGCAAAGAGAGCAAGCCACAGTCCAACTTTACTGATGCTTTTACTGATAGAGTTATAGTCTTCCTTTAAGCAGTACTATGCTTTGTTGTCTGAATCAGCTAAGAAAATTGCTTTTCCCAGTCTCTAAAGCAATCACTTTTGTAGCTCCATCTAGCAAACGAGCAGCCCACTCTGCAATAATGAAGGGCAAAAAAACAAGGGGAACATTTTTTATTAAATCCTATCAAACTTTTTTGTACACTAATTATCTCACAGACTGTACTCAATCATCAGACTCACAAAACAGATTTATACTCAGAAAATGCTATTTAGAGGAATGCTGAGTTCTGCTAAGGGGAAAGAATTGAACTGATCACCAGTGCTCTCATTATTCAGGGTTTTTTTTTTCAACATAATCTATGGCTATTGATATGAAATACCTTAAATAGCTCCAAAAAAAAGTAAAAATTTGATGGGAAAAATGCTGATGTCAGAGTCAAGACAGTGCAAAATAAGGATTTCTCTCATGTTTGCTGAATTAGGCAACAAAATCTGTTAAAAGAGGCAAGAAATGTTTTCTACTTTCAATAAAATGATTAGGGGGAAAGGAAAAGCTATTTGGGTAATTTTAAGTTACATTGAATTTTTTGCTTTTGAAAGATAGTCTAAAATGGGAGGTCTAAACTTAGTCTCAAACAGTGAGGGTATCTATAGCAAATATAGTACAGAAATCACTGATATTAGAGGCCAAATGTAAATGGGAAGGAGTATAGCTGAAGCTTGTCTGCTTTCCTGACATGGTTCACATACTGAACTGCAGTGTTGGCTGCTTGCATTTGTGAGGTGCTTGCTTATCAAATACCTACTGAGGGGCAGCACGATGCCTCCCAAGGGGCAGCATGGTGCTTCCCAAGGACACTGTGACATGAACATGGCTTTGTTCAAATTAAAAAGAAAGTTTTTTTCCAGACAAAAATGTAGAAAGTAGAATTCTACAGTAACAGTCTGCCACAGCAAGCTCCTGGCAAAGCTGGCACCTCGTGGCTTGGACAGATTCACTGTGATATGGGTCAAGAACTGGCTGGAGGGCCAGGCCCAGAGAGTGGTGGTGAATGGTGCCACATCCAGTTGGCAGCTGTCACTAGTGGTGTTCCCCAAGGATCTGTGCTGGGCACAGTCCTGTTCAACATCTTTATTGATAATCTGGACAAGGAGATTGAGTCCTGCATCAGTAAGTTTGCAGATGACACCAAGCTAGGAGCAGGTGTTGATCTGTTGGAAGGTAGGAGAGCCCTGCAGAGGGACCTGGACAGGCTGGATGGGTGGGTGGTCTTTGGGAAGACCAGTGGTCTGCAGTCTTAGGAGTTTCTTCCTTGCTTGCAGTTCTGTACCTAGATTAATGAAACATTCCCACAGGCAGTTAACCAGCTGAGCTGCTGAGCTATCTGCTGTTCACAGGGCAGCTCAAGCAGAGTGTGCCTGTGCTTTATTCTGTGAGTAGAGAGGAGACCTTTTACCTCTGGGCAGTTGTATTTGCCATGGATCGCCCATTATGCAATTAAAATAGATCCATGTCTGCTTCTCAGTAAATCAGAACTTTTATATGGCTAGGTGGGTAGGAAATATTGTCAGGCCTCTCTCTTTTGTGTCTCCTGTGACCTGGGGTGGGAAGCATTTTGGTTCTATGTCTGTTTTTTAATGCCAAGGCAAAAGGGCCTAGCAGGCAGTGCAAGATGCGTCCGCATGGATGAGAGCTGTAACATTCCTGTGCCAAACTGTCTGCAGCAGGGTACTCGGCTGAGAAATCAGCATTTTAATGACTTGGGCTAGCAACAAAGGCCAACATTGGCACCTTCAGGACATGCTTAGATAAATGTTACCTGGAGAACTAACTAGCTCCCAAGAGGTCATTGAAGTTAAACAAGCAATTGAAATAAATTAATTCTGACCTTTCCTTTGTACTCAAGAATTTGTGATCCTGCATCCAGTGAGCAAACTGCATAGGAGAGGATCCCCTGACAGGGCTTCTCTGCATCTCTTGTGTCGCCGTGGACCTCTGTGTAAGCATGTGGGAAATGTCATCCCAAGCAAGTGCCAGCACTGCCTTCGTTCTGAGGCAAATGGCTGTGCAAGATAAAGGCAAACAAATACAGAGGCTTGACACCTGGAATTTCTGAGGGGCCTGATTTTGAGAGGAACTGGAGGCTGCAATGGCATCAGTGTACTTTTAAATGGCACCACTGGCATAAGCAGTTCCTACATCTTGTTGCACCCAGCCACGAGCCACTTATTCCCACACTCAGCTGTGTCAGAAACATTGTTTAGTGCCACATGATGAGCTGGACTAGTGAATTACCCTGTATTTGAAACAACAATTTTGGGTTTATTTCTCTTTAATCTGAATACATTTTCTGAACCAGTTAATTCCTTGAACCCTGAAGTACTAATTGAGCACAGCTGTGGAGGTGGGAGAGGGAAGAAGAAGAGTTGTTGAAAATGAGATCTGTTCATGGCACTAGTCCTGGGATTTTCTGTTGGTGGTGGTTGTTTTTTAACCATGCCAGTGGTAATTCAGTAATACTTTGTTTTCAGTCAGAGAGTTGGTTTCTGTCATTCTTCTTTCTTGCTATTTCTTCTTCTTTCTCCTCCCTCCTCTCTCTACACTTGACTCTTGGCTTCCTCAGTGTGTGGACAGTGCAGTTTCTGGGGCTGTGCTGTCTCAGAGGTTATTTAAAATCACTGAATGAGTGAAAAACAACACCAAAAAGTAATGATGAGTGTAGAACCCTAATTGTGCTCCCTGATCGTGCAGGACAGAGCCCAACAGCATGTTACAGTCTGCTGGGGAGGGAAGGGAACAAGGTGAGAAGCTGGCTCAGTGCCTGGAGAGGGGGCTGGGAAGTCAGCCAGCAGTGACAGGGCCTCTGTCTTCTCACAATCACAACTCCACAGGGAGATCCTTGACTGCTGCCCATCTGCTCTAGGAGTCTAACTTGCCAGGTCTGGCCAGGCACGGGCACATGAGCCGACTGGGGAGCGTGTCAGTAGTATGGGCGATGGCAGTACACAGGGGACAGCAAATGTTTTCACCCCCACTGCAGCCCCACCTGGACGAGCCAACAATATAGTGTTAGCTTTGTACATGTTCATGAGTTGTTCTTTTACATTTTCGAAACATCAGCCCTACCCCTTAGTCACAGTATCACAGTATCAACAAGGTTGGAAGAGACCTCATAGATCAAGTCCAACCCTTTACCACAATTCTCAAGGCTAGAGCCAAGGTGATGTGAGTGTAAGTTGTATTACAAAGGCTTTCAGGGGATTGTTCCAGCTTGTACCAGAATGTGATTTCTCTGAGTAACTATGATTTCAGTTTTTGCATGTGTGGCACTTGCATATGAAACTGCCCCCAAAAACCCCAATAAACCACAGGAGGCATGTTTTTTTATTCTACATTTTGTTTTGGGGGGGATTGTTGGTTTTGGGGGTTTGTTCATTTGGTTTTGCTTAGTTGTGGGATGTTGGGGGCAGGTTGGTTTGGTTTTTTTGCTATGATCTTAAACTTAGTATTACTACACAATCCCAGAATGGTAGGATTCGGTCCTGGTAGTGTTTTAAAAGGGGCAGGAGGGGAAGGGATGTGTTTAAGGAGCAGATGGCAGTGTAAACAGAACAGCTGATTCAGTTACTACATGTTACCATCAGAGATTTCCCTAAAAGTCCTTGAGTGTTTGTTCTCTCCTTAAAATAAGTCTGAATCATTAATCTTTGAGGAGCAGACAGACTTTTAAATTGCATTTCAAATCCAGTATTCCATAAAGAGTGCTGAAACAGTAAATAGTCTAGTTTGTCTTTTAATCATTCAAAGACTTAGCAAAAATAACTTTGTTGTCAAGTTATGCATTCCTCTGCTTTTGTACTTGTCTTCCTCTGAGTGCTGACAAGTCATGTTAATGGGGCTCCTGGAAAAACACCAGGGTTTTTTCAGTCAGTTGAGAACAAAGCATGAACGTTCCTGGGCAGATGATCCTCTGCTTGGGTCATTTGTGTCTGCCCAATGTGAGACAGCTACTCTGCCACTTGTAAGCAGGGTATGAAAAACTGGATTTACGTCTTGGCAGAATGGAAATGATTTTTATTCATGGGTGTACTTTGTGTTGGGGCTTGTAATTGAAAGCAAATAAAGGGAACCAAAATGTCTGTTGCAAAATGTAGGGAAGGAGACATTCACTTACAGGTATAGAAAGTCCATAACTGTATCCTAGTGAGCAAATTGTGTTTTTAAAAACGTTTGGGACCTAAGGCTAGTAAAGGATCTCTTACTGATCTTTCTGAGGTAGCACATGATGATAAATTGCATCTGTGCTGATCTGAAAAGTCAGTTCAGCTGAAAGAATACAGCAGGTCTATGGCACCACAGCAAGTGTTGCGTGTGTTTCCTCCTACCCATGTGGTAGCCTGCCAGGGAGGCTGTACAAGGTACAGTGCAGGCTGGTTTAGCACCAGCTGTGCTCAGCTGTGCATGGGCTTGTGGGCTTTAGGGTTCATAGCATGGACTAGTTAAGTTTGCTCTGAACTGTGGCTTGAGGCCACCCTCCAGACGGTAGATCGAAATGTGTATCTTTGTGTGCCAGGTGACTGTCAGCAGTGGAATGAAACTGAAAGGCCACAGCTCACATGCTCAGACGCCTTTTTAAAGGTCTCATTACTTGAAGTGTTTGCTTGGGGATACACAGAATTAGGAGAAAGAGACCAATAATGCTGTGAGCAAAGCCTCTGGACATGGTGATGAGACGAGTGTATGGACAGCAACAGTAGGGTAAGTGGAGTAGGGCAGATGCTCCTGCTGTGGCCATCTTGGTGGTGAGGTGGAATGGTGACTGGATGTGGTGCAGGCACATTTGTTGGTTTTAGCTGTAAATGCACAGGAGCTGTAAGCAGTCTTGCTTTCACTGGCTGAACTCATTTCATATGCTAGCACTTCTTTGGATCCTGGTGTCCCTTCTCTTTTGCAGCCCCTCTACAACCTACTCACTCCCCCATCCTATCAACAGCCCTGTGTAGATCCATCTACTCCAGTGTGCTTCCTCTTCCGTTGCTTGCTGTGCCTCTACAGTCTGCACTTGACAAGTTGTTTTCCAGAATGGAGGAAAAGAGACATTTAAAAGCCCTTGCTTGTCTCCTCACTTCTACAACTCTCACATTCCTAGCAGGGAGTAGCAGAGCCCAGCCTGCCTCCATGACCCTTTGTCCCAGGGCTCTGCATGATGCACAGTCCCAGTGTATGCCATCAGATCATGTAACTTTTGCTTCTTTCCACCCTGATTTCTGCTGTGCCACTGTTTCCTGCTGTCAGGGCTAATGAGGTGAGGGCTCTTGGTGCTTTTCTCATCCTTGCTCTGCCAGTCATAAATAAACTGTTATTGTCTCTGTAACTTCCTAGATATCTGTCTGGCAGTCCTCTCAATCCCCAAGTCCTTCCTGCTTTCCCATTTTTCTTTCTCTCTGCCTTTAGAAAAACTATAGTGAAAGTAAGAAAGTTGTGGAGACAGAAGGCCAATTTTAGCCGTGGCACAAGCAAATGCAGCTTCTGTTTCTTGGGCGTTATGTTTGCTAACTCCAGAGTGAGTTTAGCCTGTAACTGGTGCCGTTGAAAACTGTTGCAGGCAGAATTTGCATGTTTGCTTTCAAAGCAGCTGTGATAATAACAGTTTAAATCGTTGCTCTTTCTGGGTCTTCTTTAAATATGACTTCTTGTATCCACCAAGCAGATGATTTAGCTCAATGATGTTGTTTCTGTACTAGTACAATCTGGCAATGTCACAGACTGCTTGCAGGTGTCAGATCCAAGGCCTCTTTGGTGCACTTTCTTCCAGTTGTTGGATAAACCTGAGACCATAAGATGAGTGACAGCCTTGTGAGCCCCAGCTTCCTGTAGTCTCCTACAGGGAAGAGTATCCCAGTTTGTGTAGCTGCCTGGTGACCTTGCTTGAGCAGCAGTAAAACCTACAGCTATAGTTATTCACTATAGAGTGTATTTATGATGAGCTCTTGATTAAATTCTCTTTCCTAGTGTTTTGATTCAAACATGGAGAAGAGGTCCTAGCCTTAGTCTGCTGTTCCTGAAGTGAAACTTGCCCCGAAGCCTTCATTAGCGTTGTTAGTAGAGTATCTGAGAGCAGGCAGAAATAGCACTTGCTTGTGCCATCCTTCTTCAGGAGCTGGATTTCTTTTGGAAGTTAACAAAAAGTCAGTCTTTTTGCAGTAATAATAATGTCTTGTGTTGTTTTTCTCCATTGTGAGAAAAAGAGGCCAAGTAGCAGCCTGGCACCTCCCTGGAGCAGTGCTCCCAACACGCAAGGAAGGTCCAGGTACTCAACGTCAGGGTCTTCTCTGTGTATCCCAGACTTTGTCACTCATCTCCATTCTACAAAGTGCACAACCTTCCTACCTAAACAAAAAAACTGCTCAGAGCAATGTCTGGTTTTACCTAAAGCAGGCTTTAATCCCTAAAGTGCTCTTCTTTCTTCCAGGAGAGTGATCCAGCCCAACCTTTAGAATTCACAGTTTTACGGGACAGGCAAATCAACTTGAGTTTTAAGTGGCAGCACTGATTTTCTCTAAGATCTCGCTCTGAAATTGAATCTCCAGTGAAACAAAATTGTTAGATTCTTTATTTTTGGTTAAAGAATCTGGCATCTCTATTAGCAGTCAAGCCTACAAATTGTGCTTTCTGTTTGAACTCTGTCGACCCACAGCTTTGCGTAATTGAGGCTGCAGCATGATAAAGAGTTCTGCTATGGCTTCACATATTGATCAATCCAATTTAATTTCCTCATGAGACCTGGACCACACTAGGGATGATGGATTGTGTTGAAGGCCTGCTAAGCCTATTTTAACAAAACATCTCAAGGGCTTCTGGAATAGAGGTAATTATCAATACTGATGCACGTTTCCTTGCATCCAAAGTTAAGGACTCATTAATAGACTTCACAGCAGCTGCTGTTTGCAACATGTGACTTTTAATTAACTTGGAGACACTGTTTCCTCAGTCTTATGAGTTGGCTTTTTCCAGAAGGAAAAGAAACTGGGTTCCAGGTTTTTCTTTTAATGGGCTGTGTGTGATAGGAGTATCTCCTGCACTGCAACATTTACTGTTAGAGCAACTGAAGCCTCAACTACCTTTTAGAGTGAGAGTCCCATCCCACTGCTTATGCCCGTGTCTAAACTGCTCACACCCACAAATCCTGATGGTTTACAACTTCTGAAATTTGGGTCAGGTCTCTGATGATGTCTGCTATTTTTAACATTAGTATTGCTTTTTAAAGAGTCCTTCTTGTAACCTTGGCAAACAGCATTTTTTTGTTTGCTTGTTTGGCATTGGATATTATACAAAATGTGTTTATTTTAGGCTCTTGCCTATGAGAAGTAAGATAATTGTAACTTCCAACTGGTTTACCTTTGCTATTATAACCTGACTGATCTAGGTGTGTTGTGGGTGCTAAATTCTTACTGCTATTTAATTTTGCAAATTGGATGTGTGGGAGGAAACTCTGATCATGACAAACTGCTGTTAAACACAGTTTTCAGATAAGCAACTACAAGTTCTGTACCTTGCAAAAATTGTTTTCCTTAGCTGCTAGGGTGAGTTGCTTTTGTTTATTCATTGGGAAAAAGAATTAAACCATTTAACACCTCTTATAGTCTTTTCTGATATTTGTTTTTCTATTAGACACACATTATCTCATTAATTACAACAGTTCTGCTCATTAATGCATGAATTGAAAGTCAGCAACAGCACATACTAAGAAAAATTGGAAAATACCTTTCTTTTTATGCACAGATGGATGTGGATGGATGGAACCTAGAAGAAATTGGAAAGATTATTGGGTCACAGCAAATGTAATTGTATAATGAACTGAATTCTGTAACTTGCCCCAAGTCCTATGGTGTATGGTTAGTGTCTTGCAAAATGTGGCACCTTACCTGATTTTTCTGCTTGATGTCTGAACTTCTAGAACCATTTGTTCAAACGAGAATTACAATTCTCTTCATAAACCCCCAAATATTTAGCACTGGTAGCTGTTGCTTAAAATCTCCAGTCAAGGTAGACAGAATCAGGAGATAGATTAAAAGAAATGTGTAGCTCTCTACATATGCTGGAATTCTTCTGCAAGTGTGACTCCTATCAAAAGATTACTGGAATTCATGGTACTGAAGATACCACAAATGTTTAATGGGAGATGGCTGGTACCATTACTGCTCTCCATGCTGCTGTTTATTGGCACTGCTCTTCCCCAGTTACTGTCACAGCTAAAATGTGAAGATGAGTGGGTGCCTGTACCTTCAGCAATGATCAATTTGAATTCATCACCTAATCTTATCAGCTAATCTTTCAAGCCCTTGGAGTAAGGAAGGAACAAAAATGATGTGAGAAATCCTCTAAACTCACCTAATACTAAATATAGTCTAGATTTAGTCCTGCAGACATATTGATGGGGCCAGTTCAGACATTCCTACTGGTGTGAGGTAGCCAATGTGCTTTTGCCCAACAAGTAACTCCTTTGATTTTAGTGGTCTATAATCCTACCTATGCAGTTCAAAGTGGTAAATTGACTGTCACAGATTAGCAGAATTGAGAGCAGTTTCAGCATACTTTGGGCCTTTGTTTACTTCCTAACTCTGTAATTCCCCACCCCTGCTCCTCTTGTTGGGGGTCTATTATAGACAACAGGCCACCATAGCTGGTGAGAGGCCTTGAGCACAGCCTTACGAGGAGAGGCTGAGGGAGCTGGGATTGGTTAGCCTGGAGAAGAGGAGGCTCAGGGGTGACCTTATTGCTGTCTACAACTACCTGAAGAGTGGTTGTGGCCAGGGGGAGGTTGCTGTCTTCTCTCAGGTGGCCAGCACCAGAACAAGAGGACACAGCCTCAAGCTGCACCAGGGGAAATTTAGGCTGGAGGTGAGGAGAAAGTTCTTCACTGAGAGAGTCATTGGCTACTGGAATGGGCTGCCTGGGGAGGTGGTGGAGTTGCCATCCCTGGAGCTGTTCAAGGCAGGATTGGACGTGGCACTTGGTGCCATGGTCTAGCCTTGAGCTCTGTGGTAACAGGTTGGACTTGATGATCAGTGATGTCCCTTCCAACCTTGGTGATACAGTGATAGCCTACCTTCCTAACTGTGGTATAAGGAAACGAACAAAGTCTGCGTTTCATGAAGATGTTATAATTTGGCTCGTATTTTAAAGGTCACTAATATAGTGCAGTTTTGAGTTACAGAATAGACCTTTAAAAATATTTTAGGAACATACAGTGCTGGAAAAACAGCAATTATTTGGTTCTAAAATGGAAGAAAATTAAAGAAACAGCATGGGAGTATTATCTCTGCCTGCTTTTCTGGGATATAGGTTAATTAAGATCTTAAATAGTGGGCCAGTAACACTGTTTATCATTGATTTTAAATCTTGATGGCACATTTAATTCCACCCCTTTTAATTTGGGATGATGAGGTCCTGAAATGTGAAGTAATTTCTTTTTTTAATAATGTAAATTATGTTACTTTAAACAGTGCTAATTATTGTTTTATCCTTAAATCTGTAGGTGCTGAAGTGTTGTATATGAACATGTCAGCATATAATGAAGGTCGCCTTCAGTCGTCTTTCTGGATTGTTGATAAACAGCACGTGTACATTGGAAGTGCCAGCCTGGACTGGAGATCACTGGGACAGGTAATTTAATTGGAAAAGTAATCCTATACCCTTGGAGAGTATAATGAGGAAAAGAAAGGTTTCTGGCCAGATAGTGGAGTTGGATAGTTTTTTGTTTCTGCTAGTTTGCTGGCAAAAGTGCTGACATCCAAAGCTATGCTGCCATGGTTTTAGCAACTCTTCTGTGTTTGTAGAGGTATATTACTATAAATTTTACTTCTTTTCATGGGAATAGTTGTCTTCAACAGTTATGCTCTGGGCTAAACTGTAAAAAAAACCAATGTGTTGCCTTTATTGAGTTGTGTGATGATTTTGTTGTTTGAAGATGGAAAGTTCTAATTCGCTTACTGAAGGAAAAAAAAAACAGAGAAAATGAGCAAACCTCTTGGGAAACAAACCACTGTGGAAACCTCATGCTGATGTCATGATCTGGCCTCTCTTATCTGTCATTTAAATATGGAAAAGCAGATTTGAAACAGCTTCCAACTGGATTGTGGGTAGTCCCCCCCATCTTTAGGAAGGGAGGGATTTATGGAGGCACAAAGTCAAGCAGAATAAGGATCTTGAAGGCTGAATGTATTAGAGAGAATTCCTTCCTTTGATTCCTCACGAATGCGAGAATTGAAGGATGTGTACTAAGGCATCTGGCAACAGCTGGAGTATGGAGGACCCTCTCTAGTCTATGACCACTTTGAAGAATGAATTAATCAGCAATGCACCTTACTTGCCTTTGTGTAGGTGTCTGTAGCTTTTTTTCTTTTTGTAACAGTCTTAGAATTACTCAATGACTGCGTGAGGCTGCTGTCAGCCATGTATAGGGATTGGAGCCTGTGCTTTTAGATCTTTGTAACTGCATAACAGAAGGGAAAGTGAAGCCATCCTAGATAATTATTAATTGCACTAAAAATCTTGCTTTCTAAATATGAGCAGAATCTCAGAAACACATGAATTATTTTGGATAAGGTTTCTAATGACGTTAAGAAGGTGTATTGATTTTAAGAAGGTATATTGGTTCTGCTGAAGGTTTTAAGGTGTGTTTTGGGCTGAGACTGGAACTGAGCAGGAACAGGGAGGTCATTCTGCCCCTGTACTCTGCACTGGTTAGACCACACCTTGAGTACTGTGTTCAGTTCTGGGCCCCCCAGTTTAGGAGGGACATTGAGATGCTTGAGCATGTCCAGAGAAGGGTGACGAGGCTGGGGAGAGGCCTTGAGCACAGCCCTACGAGGAGAGGCTGAGGGAGCTGGGATTGTTTAGCCTGGAGAAGAGGAGGCTCAGGGGAGACCTTATTGCTGTCTACAACTACCTGAGAGGAGGTTGTGGCCAGGAGGAGGTTGCTCTCTTCTCTCAGGTGGCCAGCACCAGAACAAGAGGACACAGCCTCAGGCTGTGCCAGGGGAAATTTAGGCTGGAGGCGAAGAGAAAGTTCTTCACTGAGAGAGTCATTGGACACTGGAATGGGCTGCCCGGGGAGGTGGTGGAGTCGCCGTCCCTGGGGCTGTTCAAGGCAGGATTGGACGTGGCACTTGGTGCCATGGTCTAGCCTTGAGCTCTGTGGTAAAGGGTTGGACTCGATGATCTATGAGGTCCCTTCCAACCTTGGTGATACTGTGATACTGTGAATAATACCAGGTCAGCCTTTTCAGTAGAGTGGCTAAATACATTTTTACTGTTTCTCTGTGCAATCATTTTTTTAAATGTAACTTTTGTATGCTTACAAAGAAATCTGGCAAACTGGTAGGCAAGAGGATGTTAGCACTCCAGGGAAAGCCTTGACTAAGAGGATGTTGTATTCTTAGTCAACGTCAGAACATAGTTTGGGCTTTTTCACACTTTAGACATGAAATGTTTATCCATTGTGCCTCATGAGGTAAACTGTTCATATATTATAATAAAATAGCTCTTCACAAAATTATTTAGCTTCAAAATAGTTTAGCTTTGTAACCTCTTCTTGGAATGGGAGTTTGGAGTACTAGTGAAAATACTGAACATGGAGAAAAGCAGCACATCTACCATACAGACTGTTCTATTTAATGGTTGTGTTTATCAACTGCATCACAGCTACTACAGCTCCTTAGAAGTTTGGTCTTTTCAGACTGAAGTAACTCTTAACTCTTGTAACACACCTACATTAAACTTCAACGTGAGTTCTTTGTGGTATGACCTTTCAGATGTTACTGTTAATTTTATTACTCTATTTTTTTCTGCATACATTTGGTTATTTTTTTATCCTGTTGTCACATGACAGTATATTTTTACATCTAGTGGTAAGATGAAGCTCAGAAGAATATCTATTAAAGAACAGCAAAAAAATCTCTCTGAAATACAGCTAAAAATAATCTGCTTTCAGTTGGTTGAGAAATGTACACTAAGGTTTCAGAAAAGCCTGAGGAAATCAGATGCTTGGCTCCTGTTGACATCAGATAACGAGTATCCAATTACCTTACCCTGGAGTTACTGGTTAATAAGCTGTCAGAGAGATCTGATATGCAGTGCTAAAACAATAATCTGTCTTGAACTTGTCCTTTCACATACGAGGCAAAATGATCACAGAACTCTGGGTTTTTTTCACTCTGAGCACTTTTCTCAAGGAAAATGCTTTCCACACACAGTCTTAAAACCCACAGTGTTCAGAGCCCTTACTGGTGAAACACACTTTCCGTGGGTCCTTGTTCTCAGTATGAGGGTCACAGTGTAGCTGCACAGGAGGGATCAGGTCTCTCTTTGCTTCTGTCAAAGAAACCTAAGTAAGGACTGAGTTTAGCTGCAACTAGCAAAGCAGATGGTGCCAAGCGTGCCCAGCCCCATGTCCTTGCGCTTGTGTTGCCTGCAGTAGTGGGATTGGGCTGCATCAGGAGGCAGGGAACTCACTGCTGATGTCATGGCACTGTGCATTTCTTGTTACATCCTGGTTTACCTGCAGGGAGAGGACCATGAAATGGCAGGCTGGGCTGTTGATTAGTCACGTTATCACTTTTAAAAAGCTCATCCAACTTCAAGAGTAACAGAACTTGTGGTTACTGAATCAGCAAACCACTTCAGTGGGTATTGCTAGATCTTGACAACATGTCACAGAGTAATGTAGCTCCTTGCTGTTGAAGAAACTTAAGGTACTTGCATGTCAACCACAGCAGCTGCCTTCTCCTTCAAACAAAGCCTCCAGTATGAGTCACTCTGCAGCTAACAAAGTCTTCTTACTCAGCATTAGAGTTTCAGTGTAAATAATATCAGTCCATCCAGTTTTTCACCTAATAATACCTAAGTGCAGTAAAAAGCTTAAGACAGTAGCTGGCCATGGCTGTCATATCTTCTCATGTGCCTTCCCCTGTATTTAATATGTACATGCTTGTTCCTTCCTCTGTATTGAAATTTTACATACATTCAGGCCAGTAAATTGCATGCCTCATGTAGGAGCACCTCCCTACTTTTCTGTTGCAGCAGTTGCACCAGACAGGCAGCAGATTTCTACAGTGTTTCACCCTGCACTATAGTCTCAGACCATTCTTACCTCTTGCCTGTAGAAATGTTTCTGTGATGTAGCAGTGCAGAGCATTTAATATTTAGCAGCTTGGCACACTAGAGAATATTTATGCCAGGGTACTGTGGTAGATCCAACTGCTGGTTGGTCCCTTTGCAAAGGTATAGAAGAAAGTCTGTTAGCATTATTCTTCTCCTTGGAGCCTGAGTCTAAAGCTAAAATAATGATTTAACTTCTAACAGCTCCTTAGAAAACAGCATCAGGACTTAACGTGCCTGAGGAGGTCAGCTTTGTTTTTGCAGGTTTTGTGGAGAATTCTTCTCTGTGCTTAAAAAGGGGACACTAGAAATCAATTTCCTATGAGGCTTACTGAGTTTTGTTGCCGTTTTCTTGGCTTGCCAGCACTGACAAGCAGCAATGCTAGCATTTCCTTTGAAAGGCAATTTTCTGCATCAAGGAGAGATTTTTGTATGCTGCATACATTACTTAGGAACCAACCTTGAAACTTCCATATATCCTTGTGGCTTCACTGTCAAAGTTTTAATACTTGGTAGATTCTCAGCTTTTAAATTATGGGCAAGGCTGAGAGTACATCATTACTTTCCAAGTAAAACTGTGTTTCAGTTAGGTTGTAAGTTTGCCAAAACTCTAATAATTTTGGCTGAAGTCATCTGTGTCAGCTCTCTGCTTCGTTCTGAAAGCAAACCTCACAGGCAAAGGAAAAAATACAGTTTAGGCTCCTTGAAAACAGGATATATACTGAAATACAATAACATAACCTGTTGCAGAAACCTGTTAGCTGCTGTGGGAATGTAGCCAGAGCTTACACAGAGATCAGTGTGATCAAAAGCAATGCCACATGGACTCCAGACGATTCAATGTGAATTATGCCAGAGATGTTTATTGATCATTTTGGCTCTCATTATGTAGTCTCGGAGCATAGAGCACACACCTACACGTTAGCATAATTAGGCAAGAACAACCCAGTCCATCAGCATAAACCACACCTTGTTTTCCTCATTAATGAGGTGTCTGTTATCCTTTCTGAGATAAGGTAGCCAGCAGCTGGGGAGAACCAAGGTCAGCATCCATCTGTTGTTATCCTTCTCATTCCGTTCCCACAAGAACCCACTGAAAATTCTGGGTTACAAACAGCCAGAGTTTATTATCACTTAGGCAGATACCACTTTCTTAGATACAGTAAGCTATACAAGGTTTATCAGTAAACTAATCTGTCTGTTGATCTAGTTTATTTCTGGTAAATGTTTATAAAGTGATAAAATAGTGCAAAATCTGTAGAAACAAGTCTTGCAGGTTTATCAGCTTGGCGAAAGACATCTGGAGAGATGGTTTCCTGTGGTTCATGGTGGCATTCTGCCTTCAAAGTGTGGTTTGGGGAGGTACTAGAAGAAGAAAATTGCGAGGATAACATTTTAAATGCTATTTTGCACTTGTTTTTATGTAGATCTGTGTGGTCAGCTGTACAACTTCCATTTTACACTTCACTGACATGCATTCAGTAAAGAATGAAGTTGATAAAGTATTTTCCCAGGTTTCCCAGTTATCCCCTAGAAATTTAGTCTTGAAACCATCAAAACCAAGCAACACCTTTGGCCTACAGCTGTGCAACCTGCTTAGGTATATGTGCTTACTACTTTTTGCCTGTGATTCAAGCTACTAAGAATCAAGGCAGCTGCAGTGCTGTATTTTATTTTCTAGCTCCTTGACCAGGTAACCTATTCAATGTACTTACATGAATCATTTCAGCTATATAAAAATCGTTGCAGTATTAATGCAAAGGAAAAGGTGAAAAAAAGTATCATATATTTGTTCCTCCAATAATTCCAGAAGAGCTTGAGAATGCTTTTAACACCTTCATTCCTGTAGTAGAGAAAGAAATTTTGGTCAGCTGAAAAAAACACTTCTGGAGCTCTTCATACTAAAAGCACATTTTAAAAAGATTTATGCACACATGAATAATTGAATCCAGTGAGCAAATAACTGTGATGGATTAGTTAAACCATTTCAGAAGAATACATTTGTGTGCAATAAATTATCTGTCTCTGGAAAACTCTATCACTGAAAATTATTGAAACAAGTAAAATTTATCCAATTCCACTGGCTGTGGAATCAAGCAAAACAACAGCTTACATCGTGAATACTAACAGGTATCAGACAGCTGGGTGTTTGTGTGGAGGTTAGTGTCCAAATATGCATGTTCAAGATTTCAAGCAGAAACATGTAACTGGCTTGTAAGCAAGCCTGTAACTGGTTGGATGTGGTTGTAAACAGCTAGGCTAAGCAGAAGTGGCACATCTGATCTCTTCATGTTAGTGATGGGACCACCAGGTAAGAGGCTGCTTGTGCCTCCCACTTCTGCACAGAAGCCATTCAGATTGTGACAACTGTTTAGAAGAATGAGTGCTGGCATGCCAGAAAATAAGAGGCACTAGGAAGAAGTGGTCTTGGAAAAAAAGAAAGGGAAGTGAACAGAAGAAGGTGAGGTTCTTGGCTGGAGGAAAGATCTTGAAGGTGGAAATCCTGGAGATCAAAAATCTGTGAGGAGGTGGAAGACAGAGAATGCACCAAGGACACAGTCTGGTCATGCCCAAGATAGGCAATTGTGAGCAGCCACATGACAGGGTCCAAAGTAACTTTCTGCCCAAGCACCCCAAGCCAAGATCCACCTCCCTGCAGGAATGGAAGCTGTGAGTGAAAGGTGTGAAAGATAATCAAGTACTTGCGAAAGCTCTCATCTTGTTGAGTCTTAAATAAGCCTCAGTATCCAGATTCACTGCAGGTAGTCATGAACACTGTCTTACCTGTGACATCCTAAAAGCACTATCTCCAGAAGTCCTACTTCAATTTCTATTTGGATGATGCCTGAGGAAGAGTCCTAAGCAGACTCATGATTTTCTCTCTTAGGTGAAAATCCAGCAGAGGATTTTTCTTTTTAAAATGTCTCCTAAGTCCATATGTTTTCTTGGTTGTTCATTCTTCTGGTTGTTTTAAATTCAGGCCAGTTTCAGCTGAATGGCAGTGAGATGTACGTTTTTTAGGGAGAAAAACCCATCCAGGCTGTAAAACGTAGTGTTTTCAAGAACAAAAAGACAAATCATGTGAAATTGCTCTCATTTTCATATTTATTTTATGCCTCTGTTGGATTCTTTGTGCGATTTGTTTCACCAGTGCAAAGTAAGACTTCAGAAAGACATTTGATTTCTCTTTGTCTAGTAAGGCCATCAGGAGGAGGACTGGAAGAATAATCCCTGATGTCTTCACCTTTTTTTTTTAATGAAGACATGAATCCTCAGTGCATTAGGCTTAGTCTTATGAGTAGGATTTTTTGACCTTGCTGCTTTCATGAAATGAGTTTGGGCAATGTTTTGAATAGCAGAAGTTTATCTAATCATCTCCATTGCAAAGGATCAATGATTTGTTCTTGCTGACTATCAACAATGCCTTGGAGCACTCTCTGGTGTCCCAGCTGGGTATCTGACAGGACTACTAAACAATAGCATTACCTTTTCAGGCAGTTTAATTTCCATCCTCCACTTACTCTTATTGTTGTTAGAAACTGCTGATTTGCTATCTGCATAATTATAAAGCAATGCTGTTTATCAGGTTGGAAGCAGTGCCCTATTTTATCTGAGGACTTAGGTTTCTGCTTGATGCAACTAAGATGTGAAATAAATTTGCAACAGGGGCCAGAATACTGTAGAAGGTGCAATGCGAGACAGTGCATGAATGATAACCTCTCTGTGCCCTGCTTTATGTAAAACATACTTGTCTCCTTAGAATTCACTCCTCCAGCATGTGAAAGTTTTAGCAATTCTGAATTTTTAATTCCATTTGAAGAATAAGAAATAAGTTCTTCTATTAATAATTCAGTGTCAGTCAGATTAGCAGTGTAAGATGTTAAGAGAGCTGTAATTATTCAAAAAAAGGTTTATTGAGCATCTGTAGATATAGCAGATAAACAATATTATGCTTTTAATTATAAATATGAATAATCTAGTGCATCCTTGCCCTGAAAGTATATTGGATTCTGAGTTTTCTGGAATTAGATCCCTATGCTTAATAGAAAAGATAAATGAGGAAAAGACTCCCAAGAACTGAAAAAATCCAGTCCATCAGCTCAAAGGCCAGACTTAGTGAGTGGCAAAACTCACCCTAGGAGGGGGTGGAGTCGCCATCCCTTAAGGTGTTCAAGAAAAGACTGGATGAGGCACTTAGTGCCATGGTCTAGTTGACTGGATAGGGCTGGGTGCTAGGTTGGACTGGATGATCTTGGAGGTGTCTTCCAATCTGGTTGATTCTATGATTCTCTTGGTCTCCATTTCTGGGGATATAGATCCAAATCAAAACTTTCCCCACATTCAGGCAAGCCATGCTTCTTTCTATTAATCTCTTTCAGGGAAAGGGGAATGATCATTTCTTCAAAGTATATGCTTCAACACTGGATTTTCTCTTCATGTGATCAAATTTGTCCTCTCATAAAACCAAAATGTAATACATACTGGACATCCTCAAACTTGATCATGATTCTCTCATTTGTTTCCAGTTGCCCCAAAAACCTGCTGTAGCAGACCCACTCCTCCGAGGTGCAGGATCTGCACATTTGCGCTTTCTGTTCGTGATGGTTGCATCCCATCTTTACAGAACTGTGTGGCACAAAAGGCTCTCTATAATCAGCCAGTTATTTTTTGGAACTTTTATCTAAATTAGTCTTCTGAAGTTACATAATGGCACATCTGGTCCTCCTGAGATAAGGCACTTTGTCTGGCAGTTAGTGGAATCACATCTTTTCGCTCAGGCACAAGTTCTATTGAGAGTTGCCTTTTGATAATGTTCTAATGCGAACAACAGTTACATCCCTGATGTGCACTTGAGACTATTGACAATCCTTCCCATCTTCTAATACTAATTTGCTTCATTTTCTTACTGTCCCAATGGTGTTCAGTATTATATTGCTTTTAGTAAATTGAGCACAGTCTCAAGTGCCCTGTAATATGAAACACAGCTCCTTCAACTTCATCATCCACCAAGGGTCACTCAAGCTCGGATGGGTAAATGTTAGACTGGCAGTGCCTACAATATAATAACCAGTACATGCTATCTAAAGTAATTTTTGTGTGTTAAATAAGATCCCTTATGTCTGACAAAGAGTATCTGCTTCCAAAAAGCTTGATATAGTGTTAGTCATGTGATCCAACCCTTAAAAACCTTTGTGCTGCTCATTTGATTTATTTCAGTGGGATTACTTCCAGAACTAGCTAATATTATAAAGATAACATAAAAGTGTAACCCAGGTCGTCGAGAGTAGGTGAATGAGTGAAAATGTGATGAGAACAGGTCCAAGTAAACACTGCAGAACTGTTTTGGCAATTAAATAGTCTTTTTTAGTGTTTTTGTTTCTTACTGCACAGAAAACTAGTCGTACCGTCGAACCCATGCTGTAGTGTTATTGCAGCTTGGCCTTCAAAGGGCAGGCTGAAAATACACTGTTATCTTCATTGAGAGCTTTTGCTGCTTTGACTGAATCTAGAGCAGTTTGATGGCTGATACCTGTCTCCAAACTAGCAGCTTTTCTTCTTTCTTCCCTCTTCCTTCAGGGTTTTGTGGGAAGTTACCTTGCCCTTGAAAATGTGCGAAACTTAAAGTCAGCATTTATCATGGAGTAAAGTTTGTGGGTTTGGATGTCTGATGCTTTGCTTTATTATTTAACTGAGACATCAGAATCACAGAATCAATCAGGTTGGAAGAGACCTCCAACATCATCCAGTCCAACCTAGCACCCACCCTGTCCAATCAACTAGACCATGGCACTAAGTGTGGTCTTTTTTTGAACACTTCCAAGGATGGCAACTCCACCACCTCCCTGGGCAGCCCGTTCAGGACAGTATTTCCCATCAGGCTTACTCTTTGAAATATACAGTATTCACAAACAAGTCCCTGTGAAGCAAACAGCCTGTTTGTCTCTTGCAAGCATCGATGTGCACTGCCAGCAGAGGCCTTGATATCACTAGGTGGGAACACAGGAAATGTGGCTGCTCTACTTGTCTTCTATGTGTACTTCTGTTACTGCCTGGTAGTGTTCTTGGTTTCTCTTTATGCCTGTGGGCTCCTGGTTTTGTGACCTAGTGACTAAAAACCGCATGGGGCTGCATCTTCACCTTGTACTTAGAACCAAAAAGACCTCACGCCCCTCCAGCTTGGCTAGTTTCTCTAGATGTGAAACCGATTCCCAGCTCTGAGGTGCTAGGAAGACATTCCTGTTTGTCATGCTGATGTGGGTTAGGAACTTTCCCACCACCACTATTTGAAATGTACCAGACTAGCTCAGAGGGCTTGGAAAATCAAGCTCTGTTTACACCATGGCAAAAATTTATGAGCACATATATGCAATATATTTACAAGTATTTACAATTAGATATAATTATTATATATATATTTTATATATATAACTATATATTATATATAATTAGAAATCATACAGAAATTCAGACACCCTCTTGGACAAAGGAAACTGCCCAGAAGGGCTCAAATCTACCTCCTCTTTCTCCCTCTCTATCTCAGACAGGCAAACAAAACCAAAAGCCAGCAAAGCTTCCATGTTAGTTTTTAGCCAAGATTAGAGGAAAGATATTAGACCAGATCAAAGGAGAAACGAATAGGGCAAACTCCCAAGACAAAGTGAGGGAAATCTGTTTATATTTTGGCTTTTTGTCCCTCTCAGCAAACCAGTGAATGACACAGACATCATCATTGTCTTCTTTTCACAACCACTGATCTAATTTCTCCCATTAAAATATTCCAGTTAGCCTCAAACCAGCACACACACCTCTCCCACTGTTGTGCTCCATTCTCACGTGTCCTCCACATTGTTTCTATTTAGTGTAGGAGAGGGCAATGCACAGCTTGCTGCATGTTTTAATTTGCTTTCTGTTGACTGTAGGAATATGCTTATTGCTCTCTCATCTCGGAAATTGCAGATATATTTGTTTCTCTTAATTTTTTGTCTGTTGCTGTGAAAGTTCTGAAGAACAGGTTTGCCTAATGTTGTAGTAATCCATAATAAATTTTGAATCAATAAGTAACAAAATTAGAGAGCACAGTTATGGAATAGCCACTTTGGACTCACTTCTTTCCAAAGCAGCATGGATATTCAGGAAGCCAAATGTCTGCAATCCAAAGGAAAGGACATTTTTTTTTCTCCAGTAAAGCTAACCTCATAATCATTTACTTGTTTGTTAATATTTGCCATGCCATCACTGCATCTTTAAATAAGTAAGAGTCACAGATGGTGCTACAGAGTGAGTGTGCTTGGTTCTGGTGTTCAGGTGGTCCCTCAGCCATTTGACAAATAACAGCAGTGTGTTAGGATTCTCAGACTCATGATTTCTAGAAGCATTTAGAAAAGTGAAGGAATGGAGGAATTTGGTGCTGTTCTGGTTTCAGTTTGAATGGAATTAATTTTCTTCCTAGTGTGGGTGTGTGTTGGATGTAGGATGAGAAAAACAGTTGATAACACACAGATGACTTGGTTGTTGCTGACCAGTGTTTTATACTAAGTTAAGGAGTGGGACACAGCAAGGACAGCTAACCCAAATGAGACAAAGGAGAATTCCGTGCCATGTGATGTCATGCTTAGTACATAAACTGCGGGGAGTTGGCCAAGGGGCACCCCAACTTGGAAACTGATTGGGCATCAGTCTGGTTTCCCTTTGCTGTTGGTGGTGGGTTTTTGTTTTGTTCAATTCTCTTCCACATCCCAGTGGGAAGGGGGAGGATGAGTATCTGTGTGGTGCTCAGTTGCTAGCTGGGATTAAACCATGACAAATGACAGAACACTCACTGCTGTCCAGTGCACAGAGGACAGAAACTCATCCATACAAGTGTGTGTAAAACTAAAGGCAACTTGAAAGACCTCTACTGCTATCTTGAAGCGAACAGGCAGGCAGTGTGGTAAACAGACAGCACTGGTGAGATGTGCTTGAACGTGTTTATTGCCTAGAGATAACACTCAGTAGCCTGAGGATTTCATTACTGAAATTGGCAAAAGCTATTTAGGAGGATCTCCCAGAAACAAATTGTGTAGCAGGCAGTTCTCTTCCCTTTAGACAAATTATTCAGAGGCATTGGTCACAGTGATGACAATGGTTCTGTGGTTTCCAGGCATGCCTCCATAAGGCCTGTCTGCAGTGGTCAGCAAAGCAAGTGCCCAATTGGAATTTACAGATCCTCTAACCAGCTGCTTTTATAAGTCCTGTAGTTTGATTTGTGTTGTGTTCATTAAGAAACCCTGAAGCAGTCAGGCACGCTGGGACAGCAGTGTGCATTAGAGCAGGTGCTGCACTGGAATGGTTTCACAGTTTTTTCACCAGAGCTGGCTTGCAGACAGCCTGCACAAAGTGGGGGAAGCGGAACTTGACCTCTTTGCACCAACCTGCACTGCACACTGCTGTTCCTGAACCCAAGCAGGATTTCACGGATGAGGCAGAATTATTTGGGCTGGATTTTTGTGCTAGAGCCTCCTGCTGGAGTTCAGCAGCTGAGGGGTAGGCATGCCCGAGGAGTCAGAGCTCTTACAATTAGTGTGGCCTTTTACAGTCATAGATTCATTTTGGTTGGAAAAGACCCTGAAGGTCGTTGAGTCCAACTGCTAATCATGTTTTTCATCCTGGGTAGCAATGCAGGCCATACAGTCTGATCCAGGGTTCTGCCTTCTGGCTCAGCAGCTGGTGGTAGTCTTGACCAATCAGTAAACTCACATGGATGTAAGAAAGGCAGTAATTCCATCACTTCCCCAAAAACGTGATTTATGTTGTGCTGAAAGAGAACTTGTTTGTTAAAGCCTAGCTGACTCTCTGAGGAGGAGCTAATGCACCACAGTCTATTCTCATGTAAGAGAACAGACTCCTACATCTACAAGAACTTGCTGGCAACTAATCTTGGTCAGTGATGTTAATGAATGAAGGCAGATTCCTCTCAGAGGGGTTTAGTTATTAGCATACCCTGTCAGATCAGTCTTGTTCAACTAAACAGTTAAAATAACAACATTGAAATAATCATGAAAGTGTATTCCCAACACATGATTCCACCCCCACACATAACACTTTGATAGTTCATTTCCAGCTAAATGTCTCCATTCAGAACTGCCTCTACTCCAAAAGGTTCCCAAATGCAGCAGTCCACTAGCCTTCCACTTTAGCAGTGGAATCCTGTCATGGAAATCTGGAGTCATTGTTGTCCTGTAAAAAAGGCACACCGTAAATCAAGCTGAAATAACATGTTATAAATCAGCATGAGTCAGGGCAAGGAAAGACAGTCATTTCAGTCACTCTATGAAAAGAATAATGGTTCTGTATTTCAGAATAAATCTGGTCTTTCTATAGCCATAAGTCACCGAGCAGAACAAAACAGATTCTGACAAAGCATTCTTTCCATATGAATGTGCAAGATGAATGTCATCGCTAAACCTCTTTGTGTTTTGATATTGTCACCACAAGCCTAGTTTGGAAGTCATCATGCAGTCACCTTTCTTGCTAAGTAAATGTCCATCACCAAAACAGTGCAATATTGATGTTTGCCTGGGACTGCTCAGTGGCAAGCTATTAATCCTTGCTTTAGGGATGGGTATTGGGCAGGCAGCTCATGCAAACAGAAATGTGAAGTGCATCTTCAGAAATGTCTCTCATCTCTGTAACGACTTACTGGGCATTTCGTTCCAGTTTAATGAGATGGGAGATTGCTGTGGTTGAGTAGCAGACCAGTTTGTAAGTAGATGTGCAGCAGAGGTACAGAATCTGCATGTGTCACATATATGTATATACACACGCACAGAAACACACCATGAACATATACCACAGTTTCACTGTGTATGTTCTGCTTAAATTGAAAGCATCTTTTATCATCCTTGTGACATTGTATTTTATTACATCTATATATGCTGTAACAAAGAATTTGGGTTAAACAGAAACTGTGAGAAGTAAATTTGATCTTCTAGACTTTGAAGACTGGAAGTTAGTGTTACTGCTGAATTGGAACAATGTATTTTCAGGTATTTCTTTGTTTTGCCTATAAAGTGATTATTGTCCAGTACTTCAGATCAAAATGGCATCAAGCCTTGAAGTTGTCTCACACTTATGTGGGCTTTTTTTCCTTTCCCTTCTATTTGGTGTCAGCTTACGTAAGAGCTATGCTGACTTTTATTAGCATATTAAATCTTTGGCACACAACACTTGTGTTTCTTGCACAAGGAGCATAACACACTATTTAGGAATAACCCATTTTTACATCCACAGGGACAGTGCCTGCTTTGATTTGCTGTAGTAGAAAACACCCAGGTCCATGACCTTATGCAATAAATAGATTAATATTCCTCTTTCATGATGATATAGCCATAGTGTGCATAGCATCCATTATTCATAGCAGCTAGCAGACACCTCAGTTGAATCCACAATGAGGCATTTCAGATGCCCCAGGTGACCTTTACCTGTACTTGCAATACTGTGCCTTAGCAGAAAGACAGAATTGGGAATCATGAATCAATGTTTTCCCATTCTTTTTTTTTTTTGGGGGGGGGGTTGGGTATTTTTTTGTTAGGGTCAGGAGACAGAAATATCATATATTAATTTAATTCCAAGTTTTCTTCCTAGGAACATATACCAGGACCACATCTTTACAGGAGACATTGCTTCCATGTTGAAGCAGCCAGAAACCCTGCAAATATCTAAGGTGGCTACTCGGAAGAATAGGACAAAGAGCAAGTATGGATTTCTGAAACAGACTTTCCTATAGACCAGTCATTTCCCTGGGGCTGCCTGTGTACTGCTTCGTTACATTACCTTACCTGTCTAAACTGCTCAGTTTCCTATCTTACCTCAAGGTCCTGTACACTGAATTTAAGCAGGTCTCAAACAAAAATTAATTAGAGCCTTTGACCCTTTGCTTACTTTAAGAGAAAGGCTTCTAATTCTGATCTGGCATTCTGGCAAGGCTCAGAAGTTAGAATAGTAATTCACATGCAATGTCACTGTCCCAGTCTGCATACACAGCTTGCCCACCACTAATCCTTATTTGGCCTGCAATAGGAAAGCACACTCTGTGTGTGTGTCAGTTATAAATAATGCATCCAATTAGTCAACTACGTGCTGCTGCTTTTCCCTGAAGCCCACAACTCTGAAAGCCACCAAGAAATTCTGCTTTGAGAGAAATGTTCAGGGTTAATATTGCCTGTATTCTGAGGTTAGTCCTTTGCGCTCTTCTCTCTGCGTTGCACAGCAGAAGGCATGCAGAGGTTGCCCTTTGCAGCAGTACATAGCATGAGAACAAATACTAAGAGCTCGTGCTGTGATTTCCAGCTGTGTGAGGAGAATGCAAGATAAGGCCAGGCTTCGATGCAGGAAAGATGGAAAGAGGCAGTGTGGGGGGGTATGTCTGTGTGCATGGTAAAGGTCCAGGCCTTTCCAGAAGCTAGCAGGATCATCCACTTTGATTTTTAGTGTTTTTATGGTTCCACTGAACTGGTGAATTGATTAATGTCATATGAATGACACTAGTACTGAGATGTGATGCAGCTTGCCAGCAGTGAGATAGAGGCCAGCACAATATGGCCCTTTTCTTCCCAGCCTGCACTTTTGATATAAGGAACACAAACTGTGTTTCAAAATATAAACAAAATCAAACTGCAATTCACATTAATTAAATTTCCTGCACTAAAACAATAAATAAATCAAATATCATCCTGGAAAAATGGTTTCTTGCAGTTGGAAGATCACATTTTCCCTAAAGAGACACTTCCACTTATTTTGAGAGAGGGTAATGAAACTATAAAACGAAGTCATTTGAAAATGATAAATTAGACTGTGATTATGCCAAGTGATATTAATTATGTTGATAGACTGTGTGGCAAGGAATTTTTAACTGATTCACTTCTGCCTTCTGGCTTGCTCTGAAAAGCAGCAATCTGTCAAGCTTAGTTTGTTAGTGAGCTGCATCAACAGCAATAAGAAAGCCCAAACTTGCATTCTCAGAGCAGCACATGGTTTAACCAAATTGTATCGTCCATCCAAACAGATTTAATTTTGCTGAGTCTTCCATATCAATAGAGCAGGTGGCTGAAAAAATGTTAGTAGAGTTTTTTCCAATGTGACAAGGACGTGGAGCACTCCTGGTTTTCTGCTTTGAAGATGCATTTCTGTCTCCTCCTCATCAAGGGTTTTATAAACCACGCTGTTTTCAAACAAGCCTCTCTTTTGCCAGGGGGGTCTAGCCTGCTTTTCATCTGGATGGCAGCACCCATCAAATGAAGCCCTGAACCTATTATTTTCAGAATGACTTTCTGAAGACCAGCATGCTAGCCAAGGTAATGCTGGGACTAGCTACTGAATGTAAGGTGAAGTTAGAGGAGCATCACTGTGCAGTTTTGTGTTCTTGACCTATAGGCCACCATAACAAGGAATAGGACACAAAAATTAACCGGCTTCTAAAGTCCTTCTGCTGCCTTACCATGGCAGCCTTTTGCCTTAGGTAATAAAAGGAAAAATAATGTCTGCAGTTGTAACTTACCTGGAATTTCTATTCTGCAAGAACTACAGACCTAAATCTGCCAAAGGTACTTTCTAAAGGTGAGAATTAAAGACTAGTGGGTGCCCATTCAAAGGTATTTTATCAGGTCCAATGGGATAGAGTCCACTGATGTCTCTTCTTTAGTGAAAGCATGTCACAGCTTTATGTGATAGTGGCATATACTAGGTGCTCTCTCTGCTGAATGCATCCACTCCCCATGCCCAGATTTATTTCCAGCACAGCAGCTAGAATGACTGTGGATTTTTCTACTGACAGTTATAGGATCGAGTCCAGCTGAGACTGCATTCTTGTGTGAAGCGGGAGGGACTTCTTTTTCTAGTTCAGTAGAAATTCTGCCTGTGGTTATTTTCAAATGATAGAAAATTAACCTTTAGGCTTAGATTAGAGCAATGCAAATCCCACACAACTGTGGGACTTAAGGCCAGCCACAAGAGACACCTGTGTGCAAGACTGGCAAAGTGATCCAGTGGAGAATGTTTAAGAGTTGAATCTAGGAATTTCAAAATAGAATTTATTCAATAGAAGTGTCTCTAGAAAAGGATCAATAGATGCAATGAAATGGTTAATCTCCAAATTTAATCTGTTTGAATTCTTTAGGTAATCTTCACAAGCAGTTTGCAGTTCTCAAAATAACAGGAACTTCTTACACTTAGTGTGCCCTAGAGGATTGCTGACATTCAAAGACACTGCTAATTTAAATGTTGCATTTCTTGCATTTACTCTTAGATAGTTTAAGCTGGACAGAGTTTTATTAACTTGCTGAAAACACAGCACTTTACCATTTGTATCAATCTTTTTTGCTGAGTGTTTCTCAACAGTAATGTAGTCATTCTGCTCTTACCAATGTGCAAGGAAAAAGTGAAACTCGGAGCAAAGCAGCAATGTGCTGGATTTAGAGTTCATTTAATTATTTTTGATTTAAAGATAACAAAAGTGTGAAGCCTCAGTTCTGTATTAGTAGCCAAGCATAGGAAGAGTATTTTGACTCAAAATGCCTGAGGGTAGGTTGCAGTTTCTAGTAAAGTGTTTGCTTTTGTTTTGTTAGTGGACTCTAAAGGCTTCACAGGTTTTGTAAGAGACGAGACAGGCAGCACTGCAGCCTTCTCAGTCTCTTCAGCATTAGGTGGCATGTTTGGTTTACAGCAAAACAATGACTATCCGAATGGGGTCTGTTATACATAAAGAATTTGTGATGAGCACCACTGTAATCCTGCTGTAGCAAGGTCTGCTGCAGCAGCCACATCAAACATACTGCACAAACAGAGGTCTTTTCCTTTCTCAGATCTGTTTTTCTCTCTCTGTCTGTTGGTTATTGTCACTCCCATCAGAATGCACTTCCCCTTCTGCTCCATTGCCAGAGGCCACCACTCAGATGTATCCTGTGCCTGGCACGAGACTGGTACATAGATCTACTCAGCACAGTCTAGTGAGCAGTAAAGAGTAACTGTACAGAAGGCAGCCTTAAGATGATGCTGTGCATGAGCATTAAATGATACTAGATGAAAACGTAAGGGAGGTTTGTAACAGGGGCAGGCAAGACTGGTAACCAGGTGAAAAAGCAGGTGTGTTTGGAGTGCAGGCTGTCCAAATAGAGCATGTTTTAATGAAAGACACGTTTACCACTCTAAATATGTTTGGTCTGCTTTTATGTGGTAATGAATACATTGTTTATTATTTTTCTTTAGAAGCTATTGAAACTCTCTGGTCCTTCTGGGTCTTGGTAATTGAGTCATCAGTATGGCATGGTTGTGGTTATTACTCCATTAGTCTACTCCGTTGTGATTCTGGTTGTGCTCAGTCATTCACTGGGAAATTGGTGATTAGAAAAATAATTCACAGCATTAAAATCATAGTGAAATACATTTTCAAACAGAGGTAAATGGCAGATGCACACACAGTCCTGTATGCAAAAAGTCTACTTAGTAAGTCTAGTGTGCAGTAGACTAGTAGTTAATCCAGAGTTTTGGTAGCACAGGCAGTGGATGCACAGCACCTAATGGTGGCTGTAGCTTTTGGGCAAACGACAGGTAGTGCCTGAGGACAGCTGGCTGTCATTTTCAGGATGAGGCTTGTATCTAAGCAATTACTAAAAGCTTCTTCTTTAAAAGAAATTCTTAAGTAGCTATCTAATGCCTCTTGCTATGCTTGCCACAATTCAGACATGAGCTGTGAACCAGTTTGTACCACTCTTAAGTAGATCTAGTAGTACCTTGCCTACGCTGTGGGGTTGGCTCTTACAATGTAGCTCGAGGAAAATGTAAAACACACTGTCTAGTCTGCAGGATAAGGGCACACCATGCACTCTGTCTAACCTAGGATCCAAATGTATTTGAAAAGCCTTCCTAACACTGCTTTTCAGTTTAGGTAGCTTAAGTGATTTTTGTACTTAGAGCATCACTGCATAGTGGGTTTAAGCCACCACATCTTGAGTCTTGTGTAGCCATGCCCTTCTCTGGGGCTTTAAGAAAGCCCTTATGGGCAAGAATGACAAGTTTGGTTTGGTAGCCTTTAATAGTTGCTCTATACATGGCAAGGGGAAGAACAAAGACAGTAAGCTCCCATGTTTTTCATTCTTTGAGAAGTGCACTTATGATGGTTCTTAACAAAGAGGGGAAGAAACTTGCTCGTGAGAGGACACAAAATACTGTACCAAGAAGAACGGTCCTGTTCCCAGCTACCAGCACATGCCCTGAAAATGTCACTCACAAGAAACTCTGCAACCTTAACATCCAAACACTTGTTCTATTTTGAGGTAATCTCTTAATTTCGTATTTGTCTTCCTTAGTTTTACTAAGGTTTTGATTTCTTGAGATCTCTACTTTGGATTTTAAAAAGTGATGTTTTTATTACTGTGTCAGTTGTTTTTAAAACTCAGCATGAATGCTTCCAATGCCCTAAGGGCTCTTGCCCTGTAGGATTTTACCTTAACAGATAGATGATTCTTGGCTGAGGGTTTCAGTTTCAGTCACTACAAGCCAAGGAGCAACGCTCAGGTTCTAATTCTTCCAATATATGTGGGGGTTTTTGTTTCCCTTCTGAGACTTATTTTTTCCCAAAAAAGTCTATAGTGACAGCAGCTCTCACTGCTGTCACAAAGTGACAGAAGCCTTTTTCTAATCTAGATGACATACTACTTCATATTCAGTCTCTTGCTAGCACATCCTTGCTTCTCCCTCTCTGCAGTGCCTCCAGGATGACAGGCTCTGTGATTAAGTGGAAAAAGAGCAGTCTCTCCTCACCTCTGAGTATGGAAGTAAAAATAGGCTCTGTGTGGAAGATGCTTCTGAAACAGTATTTTTGTGGTCAGGAGGTGACAGGCCAGCATCTAACCTGGTTTCCTAAGAAATAAGATCTGCAGAATAAGCAGGGGAATCACCGTCTGCTCTCTTCCATTAATTTTGAATCTACTTTTCAGGTTCAGTAAAATTTAAGTTTATAAAGGTTTAATGAAAACAGGCAGCTGAGTAAAGAGGATAACTGTGTTTTCCCAGAAAGGGGAAGGAAGAGACCAGTCTGTACCATGTTCCAGGGAATACACATGGGCGAGAGCTCTCATCGTGGGTTCAGAGGCAGGAAAAGCTTTGGTTGGCACTTGTCACCAGAGAAGCCAACTAGAAGTTGGAAGGCTGTGATGTGGCAGGGTTCCTTACTGTACTGCAAATCCAGCTCTTGAATTGGCTTCATTCCAGTCTGCAGTTTGAACACTGCTGCTGCGAGTGGGTGAGTGGCAGGGCCTCAGACAGGGCATGACCTCCACTCCTGCAGATGCCTGCTCCCACGGGAGGAGAGTCAAGTTCCTGTGCTAAATGGGTTGGTCTGTGTGTGCTTCTGTGCAGGGGGAGAGGCTGGCAGTAAGGCATGGCTAATGCTTCATTTTGCAGTCAGACTGGGTGGTGAGCTGTAAAAACCACACTTAGACCCATTAGTGCCCTTGGCCTCTTCCCTGTCTCTGTGCATAAGGAAGCACTTAGGCAGAAGAGCAATCCTTTAATTCGTGAAGAGGGGACACACTGCAAATGCTCCGGCTCCAAAGAGCGTTTCTCACGCAGAAGCAATCCTGTCAGCTTCTGGTGTGCTTTGAGGACACTATTTTATCTTTAATTTTAATGGAAGGGATGAAGTAGAATAGTAATAATGGGACTGATAAATGAAAGGAAAACTGTAACCACATAATTATGTCAGAATCAACTAACAGCCATGAAAAGCCAATTAAACCACATTATGCAGATACATGTAACAGAATACTATTAGCAAGTCCTTTGCAATAGCATGCCTGGCAATTAAGGGAGCAGCACAGTGAAAACAGTGATAATGTGTAGTTAAAAATGTTTGGAGACAAACAGCACATACTGTACAGGAACCACCTGCAACTGAGCATAAGTGTGTCCTCAAAGATACTGTACCCAGAGGAAAAGCCAAAGAGGTTACTCCAAAGAGAGTGAGCAGCTAGGATGTGTGCATAGCCTGGAATAATTTCTATTTATCAAAACTGAATTTAATGTCTTATCCATAAATGAGAGGCTGCAGTGCAGCAAGTAGTTTGCATTTTTCAAGTGTCCACAAATTTCAGGTTGTGCAGGCTAATTGAGGATTGCTCTGTTTTTTAATTGATTAAAGAAACTTGCAGAAATACTCTGATTTAGGTGGTAAGAATATTAGGTAATATTCCTGTGGCTGTGACCATTAGTAAATGTTTGGAAACAACATCTCTCAGTGTTGTATAATCTTATGCATGTGGTATTCCAGGTCAAAGACTTGAAGAAAGTGCCACCCGTTGAGTTTGTTTCCCATTGGAGTATTGGAATTTATTGTTTTCCTCTCAGTCACCATAGAAAGAGAGTGAAGGTTCAGCTTTATCCTTCACTTAGCTTCTTCTGCCCCCTCTTGCAGAGACTTCTCATCTGCAATCAGGGAGAATTCCTCAGGAAGAAGCTCTGAAATAATGTTAGTGTGGAGTTCAGACTTCTCACAGGCCTTGCAAAAAGATACACACTCCTATCAGAAACTATTCCATGTGACTGTGGAGATCTCACCTAAGGGAATAAAACCAGTGGGTATTTTTAGGTGTAAAAGGATGAGCATGCTGGAGAGATTGTAGTCCCCTGTTTTCTTAATCACCCCAGGCAGACTTCGGAGATGTGCTGCCAAGAGACTTTACTTGCTTAAAACCAGCATGGATCCTTTAAATGTCCATCCTGCATATTGTTTTCCAACAGATACATACGGGGTTTTTTGATGCTTTATTTTTGGAGATGGCTGAACTCAAGTGCAGATAATGAGAGGTCAGTAGCACCTGTGCCCAAAGCAGTGCTTCCCTGAGCTCTTGTAAAGCAATGGAAGAAAGAGGAGTGTGGGTGTGGTTACACTTAGATTACTTGGCTGTTATGGTTTTAGTGCAAGGGAAAAAAAAAATCAAGAAGTCCCCCACTTCTCCCCTTCTCCCTCCCCTCTTACCAAGAGATAAAAAAGGGAGGGGGAAATACTGTCAGAGAGAGTTTTCTCAGTTGAATTCCACTATGGAAGTATCAGATCACATCAGTATATATATGTGAAACAGAAAGAAAGAGAAAGGTAAAAAATACCACCTGAGTCTCGAAACAAGCAAGGACACACCTGCATGCTCAGCACCTGGAAAAGCAGGAGAGCAACCCAAAATCCTCTGTCTAGGATGGTAACGCCCTACAGTTGAAAAATGTCCTTAATACATGTTCCTGATAGTGGGGAATATTAGTGTGCTTCAAACCACTACACTGGGTGTACCATATCTGGATCATGCTGGATTTAACACCTGCTGCTTCATCCTTTTATTTGAAAGTGGAGCATAATATTTCTTCTCTAGCAAAGAAAAAAGTTCATTTCTTTCACCTTATCCACAACCCACAGAAAACAAATAGTGTCTGAATTAAGACTGTGTCACTAGTAGCAGCATGTGCTCCTAGACTGTCCAGCAGAAA
Source organism: Pogoniulus pusillus (assembly GCF_015220805.1). NCBI lineage: Eukaryota > Metazoa > Chordata > Aves > Piciformes > Lybiidae > Pogoniulus > Pogoniulus pusillus. The sequence continues at coordinate 19,078,187 of NC_087281.1, read as the reverse complement.
GGATGCTTTTCCTGTGAATAGAATACAATAAATACAAAGAATAAAATCCAGTCTAGCCAGAAGCAGGAAACCTTCACCAACACCTATAACAAAAAGGGTGCTGCGACAAATGAGTATCGCTTCTAACTTGTGTCCATCTGTAAGTCATGTTGTATTCTGTCGGGACATAGAGTGAACACATATAAACCCTCTTAAAGGTTTGCCTGCTCATGACTTCGAAGCTTATGTGTTTGCCTTTAAAAGAGTGTTGCTAGCAATGTTCTTGGTAGTCAACAATACTGCCACTGAGCTCAAGGAACCCTTCTGGAACATGCTTCTCAGACATGCTTACATTCTTGCTGTGTGCTGCCATGGACCCGTAAGCCAAAATATCACTAATGACACAAACTTTTCATTTCACAGATGAAGGAACTTGGTGTCATCGTATACAACTGCAGCTGCCTGGTCTTGGATTTGCAAAGGATATTTGCCCTGTATAGCTCACTAAGATACAAGAATAAAATTCCTCCAAGCTGGTCTAAGAGACTGTACGGAGTGTACGATACGCAGAATAAGCTGACACTCCAGCTAAACGAGACAAAATCAGAAGCCTACGTGTCGGTAAGTTCTGAAATGAATTGCAGAGGGAGGTAAGAAACTTATTTAACACACCAGATTTTTTTAATACCTGGAAATTAAACATTTACTCTCCTAATATTGTCCTGTACAAACTATATAGAGTAGTGAGACTGGGTTAGGAAGGTGTTAGCAGCATCTCCAAAAGAATCTCAAATGTCTTAGCCAATATAGAGATAGTCACAGTTCCTCGCAGTTAGTTCATCATGATTCTGTCTTCTCACTAATACACTGTCAGGGAGAAATTGCCATCAGAAGCCATTTCCATTATTGGGAATATACACGGTGTAAATTGAACCCATACTTAAGTATTTCTCTAAACTGGCACTAACTTAAAAAGATGCACTTTACTGCTACATCCTTAACCAAACACAGCTACTAAAACTGAGATGCATGCAAGTGACTGGAAACTCAACTCTAGAAGTAAGATCACTACAGCTGCCATCCACACAGGACAGAACATGTTTGATGGTCTCATAACACCAGAAAATCGTTCTGTTGTCTGGGAGAACAGCTATTCCAATAGGTTTATTTCTGTGGAGAAGTCTGTCATTGAAAGGTTTTTGAAGTTAGTTGATTTTTCTCACAGTGCAGATTAGACCAATATTGGTTTTATTCATTCTGCTTTCTGTAACATTGTTCGTACTTGCAGTTTGTTAGGACTGAAAATGCTGCAGGATTTCATTTGACAATTATTTTTCTTCTCTATATAATCTTTGGCATGTTCCCTTGCATTCAAAATAGAGGGAAGCTCTTCAAATTAGGTGATTTGTTTACACTGCTAGAGAGAAGGCAAATGACCTAGGAGTAAATGAGCTGTTTAACCAGACACCTAAAATGATTCAGAATAAACTTGATATAGCAGCTTGCATTTTAAATAAAGCAATATACATTAGGATTTGTCTTCTTTGCCCTGTTCTATTAAAAGCATTCATACTTCTGTATAGCATTATCTACTTTAGTTTTATTCTTTAAGGTCATTTTGACCCTGTATTTACTTAACTCAGTATTTTTCCCTTTTATACATTCTGAACCCATGGCACTAGAAGTCCTACCATTCCCAGCAAGAATTTTTTTCCCAATTATCTTCTAAATGTCTCTCAATTTCTGATCTTCATACTGGATGCATCTGAAAAAGTTAATACAGAAGAACTCCTTTCTCCAGCTGTTCTGTAACTTAGGAGTTCTATTCAAGAAAATAGTAAGAGAGTAGGAACAAAATCTCAGTGCAATAACTTCCCAGAATTTATGATAATAGCCATAAATTATATTTACAAAAGCTTGAGTTAAAAATCATTCTCTGGAAATGTCCTTCACTTCCAACATCTGTGCAACAAGTGGCATAACATGCAGTCGTTTCATTTTTTTGTTATACTCAGGAATCGTGGCTTAGTGTTGCTTAGCAACAAAATCATCTTCCAGACTAGCTGATAAAATGTGAGAGGGTTTGGTGGTTTCTCTACATGTTTAGGAATGGATCTGGAATACTGGTCTTGAAATCTTGCTATATTTAATTTTCTGAATCCTTAAGAATACCAGTCAATGGTTAAAAAAAAAAACTATGATAGGAATTGTATTGAAAGACACCAAGACTAATCAAACCCTTGGGATCTGTCCCTAAAGAAAACTTATTCATCCTCATGTCAGCTGCAACCCAAGTAGATAAAAAAGGCAAGAAGGTGATATGGCAGTAGGAAGGCAGTGCTCTGGCAGGGCCAGCTGTAAAGGGAAGGGAGAAGTGGCACCTGCTGTAGCTTGATAAAGTGGCTTTAAGAACCTCTGCTCCCAGGAGAACTGTGTTGTTGCCTGTGAGCAGCTTGGCATGTGGCTCTGCTTCTCTTGCTGCTTTGGCAGAAAAGCAAAAGGACCTGGGCCTCTCTGCCATGGATGGGTGATTCCTGTTGGCTTCACCTTGCTGACTGACACCTTCCATAGCCCTAGATGTAAGGTAGAAAAGCTGAAATCTGGGCTTACTACTTACTGGCTCATCACCAGGTAAAAGGTAAATTTATAGCAGAAACTAGGTTTTAAACATAAATGTCTTGCAGAACGCAGCATCTCCTTGCAATGGTGGCTGAGCAAATGGTGGCTTTTTATTGAACTTCAAGCAGAACTAACACAATTGACTTAATTCCTGGTCACAAGTGATGCATTAGGCAATATCTAATGGTAAGCAGTTGATTTGGTTGGGAATTAATTTGATAAGGCAGCAGGAATTATAAAAATACAGGTATTTTTATTTTCCTGAAAGCCCTGCCTCAAAACTATATCCAAAACTAGTTAAATTCTATTTACAGATTCTCATTTGGTCAGGAATTTCCACAAGGATGCTTAATGGGCAGGTTTGGTAATTTGGGAAAGTCAGCAAATGGAAAAGGCTGAGCCACAAGATAGCTTTACCCCACTTAGAAAATCAGAGACAGCGCAGAACCTAGGGAAAAGCTGATGTACTCGTGAAGGTGGAGTAGGATTTTGGAGACACTCCCTGGAATTCCTTTGCAGCAGCCTCTGGAACTGCAGTTTATAATCCACACGACACTTAAATCCAATGCAAATGAGACCCACCAAAGTCAAAGTGTTTGTAGACACAGCTTCCATGAGGCAGCTCTCAGGGAGTGGCATTGCCTTAGCAGCGCAGGGATGGCCGTACTGCTAGCGTATTCCTGCCAACAGTGGCAGTTTACAGCAGAGGCAGGGTCCTTCCAGCTCAGGGTAGCAAGCAGGAGGCCAGGATGTGGTGGTCCGGGGAGAAGCTGGGTCTAGGTGCTGCAGGCAACTTTCTCAAGTGGACCTAATGGATTTGCCAGACTTGGAGAACTGCCTGAGAGCCGTGGATCTGCACAAAAGCAAGCTGTGCCAGCTTTTTTTTCCTCACTCTATTTAAATCTTTCCAATGTGTCCCACACCAATATATATTGTGTGTAAAGAATCCAGCCAATCATAATCCCAGACTTTAGAGTGGGCTTTCCCACGAGTCAGTACACAGGTGGAAAAAGGGCACCTTTTCCCCTTCCCCATTCAAGCCCACAAGGGTGCAGGGGCGGGAAGCAGTTTCGCACCTTCTTTTTCCCCCATTCAAGCCTCTGCTAAGAGAGAGTGCCCACTACAGCAGTCCTGAAACTTGTTGGAACAAAATTCTTTGAAACATAACTTCATCTTTGGTGACAGTAGATGTTTTGAAGTTTGTGTCTTCTGCGTTTTGCCCTCAGTTACATCAAAATGGTGAGGCTCCCAGGGGAAAATTAACCAAGTACCTCTGCTTTATCCCTCTCGAGTATTCTAGCAGGACAGCTGAAGGTATCAGTTAGTATCCTCTACTAAAAGAAAGGATGCTATTTGCCATCTCAGGAAGAAAGAGGGGAAGAGAAAAATAAATCACTTACTTTAAGTGCCATATTTGAACTTTTCCTTTCACAGAATTCACCTAAACTCTTCTGCCCCAAGGACAGAGTGCTGGACATTGAAGCTATATACAGCGTTATCGATGAGGCGAAACAGTTTGTGTACATAGCTGTCATGGACTACCTGCCTATCGTCATCGACACCAATGCTAAACGGTGAGTGCCCACCTCCAGGACCAAAACGTGTCAGTAAAGTCTGCTACAGAAAGTGAACCCACAGGGGATTAGTTACTACTGTGGACCATTTTCTTGGGGCCCAATTCTGCTCTTATTGAAATCAGTGAGAGTTCTGCCATTGACTTAAATGGGAGCAGAATTGGGACCTAAGAAGACGTTTACAATTCTGGGTCCTAAGCTTTGGATCTGCCTATTGAAGGAGATCAGAAATTGTCTAGTCCAACCATCTGCAAGTGGCTGAGACTCAGGAACACAAGAACCTGCTTATACATTAATCCTATTTCTTATACTGTTATGTTTACTATCTTGATATCACAGCTGCTGGCATTTTGTGAGCATCACACAGATGTTCCACATGACAAGTGTGTGTGCATGTTAGGAGAGAAGAACATGTGGGTTGTCATATACAGAGTGGGAGATGCCATTATTTTGTTGAAATATACATGAAAAATCCAAATTCAACATTGATTCCATTAGAATTGTATCCCATTTTGGTTAACTAACTTGCTAAAAACAAAGACAATCAATTTTTAAGCATCCTGTTTGTATGAACTATTTTGTTTATATGAACCTGGCAAAGCTGGCAGCTCGTGGCTTGGACAGATTTGCTGTGATATGGGTCAAGAACTGGCTGGAAGGGCAGGTCCTGAGAGCGGTGGTGAATGGTGCCACATCCAGTTGGCAGCTGTCACTAGTGGTGTCCCCCAGGGATCAGTGCTGGGCACAGTCCAGTTCAATATCTTTACTGATGATCTGGATGAGGGGATTGAGTTTGCAGATGACACCAAACTAGGAGCAGGTGTGGATCTGGAGAGCCCTGCAGAGGGACCTAGACAGATTGGAGGGGTGGGCAGAGGCCAATGGGATGAGATTTAACGAGGCCAAGTGCAGGGTTCTACACTTTGGCCACAACAACCCCAAGCAGCACTACAGGCTGGGGACTGAGTGGCTGGAAAGCAGTCAAGAGGAAAGGGACCTGGGGGTACTGATAGATAGTAGGCTGAACAGGAGCCAGCAGTGTGCCCAGGTTGCCAGGAGAGCCAATGGCATCCTGGCTTGCATCAGGAACAGTGTGGCCAGTAGGACAAGGGAGGTTATTCTTCCCCTATGCTCAACACTGGTCAGGCCACACTTTGAGTACTGTGTCCAGTTCTGGGTCCCTCAATTCAAGAGAGATGTTGAGGTGCTGGAACATGTCCAGAGAAAGGTGATGAGGCTGGTGAGAGGCCTGAAACTCAGACCTGTGAGGAGAGGCTGAGGGAGCTGGGGTGTGCAGCCTGGAGAAGAGGAGGCTCAGGGGGGACCTCATTGCTGTCTACAACTACCTGAAGGGAGGTTATAGCCAGGTGGGGGTTGGTCTTTTTTCCCAGGCAACCAGCAACGGAACAAGGGGACACAGTCTCAAGCTGTGCCAGGGGAGGTCTAGGCTGGATGTTAGGAGGAAGTTCTTGACAGAGAGAGTGATTTGCCATTGGAATGGGCTGCCCAGGGAGGTGGTGGAGTCACTATGCCTGGAAATGTTCAGAAAAAGCCTGGATGAGGCACTTAGTGCCATGGTCTAGTTGATTGGACAGGGCTGGGTGATGGATTAGACTGGACGATCTTGGAGATCTCTTCCAACCTGGTTGATTCTATGATTTAAAAGCACTCGAGACCCAAAACTGGAGCCACAGTGTAATTGCAGAATCACAGAATTAACCATGTTGGAAAAGTCCTCTAGGATCATTGAGTCCAAGCTATCACCTAACCATTCTAATTAACTAAACCATGGCACTAAGTGCCTCATCCAGCCTCCTTTTACATACCTCCAGGGATGATGACTCCACCAGCTCCCTGGGCAACCCATTCCAATGGGCAATCACTCTTTCCAGGAGGAATTTCTTCCTACTGTCCAGTCTAAACCTGTCTTGGTGCAGGTTGAGACTATGTAGTCTTGTTCTGATAATAAAACCATCCAACTCAGGAGGCAAGTATCCAGTGGTCCTTCCAGTTGTCAGTAACATTCACAATGCATTCCACATCTAGCAAAGCTCACCATTCCATCCATGCACTTCCTGTGAATACAATTAAGGCAAACTAAGCATGGCACTGTCTGCATTTTTGCAGTTTGAATAATTAAAGATGTTTTGTTGGCTTTTAAAAGTAACTTATTTGGCTGATAGCAAACATAAGCTGTTTCAAGTCTGCAAGAGGATTTTTCCAATAGACCCACTAGGTAGGGCAACTGTTAGAGTGAAAGAATCATGGGTAGTGCTGTAGGAACTTCAGTCTCCCCATGCACACCCCTTGCATTTCTCCTTTATATAACAAAGGTTCTTTGTACCCCGAACCATTAGAGTGTTGCAGTTGATGTTATCTCCTATACTTCTCCTTACTTGCTTGAGAAATTTGGAAATCTACTGGACTGGGGAGATCCAGGGCAGCCACTTGTCTGAATTCCTCAATGTTTTTCCTACAGCATGGCTTTGTGCTTAGGACACTACCACAGGTTCTCTACCTTGTCAGCTCCTAGTTCTCATTTGTAAGTTATCTCCTGACATTGTAGAGCTCAGTTTTCATCACACCAAATGCCTTGCTACTGCTGGAATAAATAAAATGTTAATTTTCTTTGTTTAATTCTCCCTGTCCTGACCTGCTCCCACCAAAGATCAGAGACACAAAGCTAACTAGAAAGCATGAGAACAGAATCATGGAGGCCACCATCCCATTCATGGCAGAACTTGTAGAACCCTCAGTGGGGAAAGAAGGCAGCATGCTCCTTAAACAACACATCTTCATCTGCTGCTGAAGGATGCAGGCACTCATAGAGAAACAGCTTTCCTTTTCTGAGGCAAGAAATAACCAAAAGCATTCCAGTCCCCAGCCTGCATGGTCCCAGCATAGAGGGAGCAGTCAGAGAGGGATTCATTGTTCCTGTTTTCTTATTTGTGTTAATCAACAGAAAACCATTCAGGTCCTTCTGTCGGGGCTCGGTAAGCAGCACCCTCTAGCTGGTTCTGTCACGGCAAGGTCTCCCCACTGCTCTCAACAGAGGCCAGTGACCCAAGAGTCTCTCCCAGCCCACAGACAGTAAAAGTACCTGTGTTTTGTCAGAGAGTTCTGGCAGCTCTCCATGCACGTAAACAGATGGAAGATATGTTCATCCATCCCTGACCTTACTGTCTCCACAGTGACAATTCTGCTGCTGGGTAAAATGACACAAAGAAGTATGCTGATGGGTGGGTTTACCAAGAATACCTTCAAACAACAACAGCATCCATTCAACAAATAGAGAATTAAATTCACAGGCATTTAGTTTTCTCTGTGATGTCTAGAGGTGGCTAAAAATCCCATTTTTTGGAAGTTGTCTGAATATATTGCATTCATCCTCTGCAGGTACTGGCCATATTTAGATGGGAAGATAAGAGAAGCATTAGTTTTACGAAGTATTAAAGTGCGACTTCTCATAAGTTTCTCCAGAGACACAGATCCTCTTACTTTTAACTTTGTTTCATCTCTGAAAGCTATTTGCACTGAAGTTCCAAGCTGTAGTTTGAAAGTTGTAAGTATAACCTTTATTGCTTTGAAATTTAAGACATTTTCTACCCCTTGGAAAAAGGCAAGAAAACTTCACAAGTGAGAGGTGTTTTCTGCTGGTATCATAAATGTAATATAATTAACTGAATCTACTCCTGGCATTAACAGACTTTAAGATGGAAAAATAGAATAATGCCAAAAAACAGATTCTGTGGTGAATGGTCTAAGCAAATACTACATCAGGTCTTTCACAGCAAAGTGAACAGCGTGAACCATAGTTGTGTATCGTATGTACTGGTTAATAAGAGTAAATGTGACAGCACACGAAAGTGTTAGAGTTTGGATTCAAGTAATCTTACTGTTTAGCTACATAAGCATATGCTGTTCCTTCAGATAAGTGCAAAGTATGAGAAAAAATAATGAAGATTTTATTTTAAATTCAGCTACAAACTCAGATTTATGAGGACCAGAACAAGCATTATGTGACCATATTAGATATACAATACAGGAAAGTGAGAACTGCTGTCTGTGTTACATTGTGTGAGTTGGTGCTAAGTTCTGCTTTCAGTTTGATGCAGTTCATTTCCAGGAAATTAAGGCAAGCTGGAAAGAAAACCTTTTGAATCACTTCATCTTGAATTAACTTCCTTTTGTTTATTTGGGTCTTTTGTTTATTTGGGTCTTTTTTCAGATAACTGTCTTAATCTGCTGAATTATTTTAACTTCTTAAATTAGTAATTCACTAACTATTTTTGGCTGTTTAAAATCAACAACTGTGGTGCAAAACAAGTACTAAGTGTACAAAGTGGTATTTATGCATACCTAGATAACAGGGATTTTTGTTATAAGGTATGATGTTATTCCAAGTTTGATAGGTAAGGAGCAGCATAAAGTGTGTTTTTAAGTCACAAAGTCCCTTTGTGGCTGACACTTCTTAAGTCACTTCATTTTAAAGTAACATGTAGCTTGTTCCACATTTATCATCAAAATTCTATTTATGTGTTCACAACTATATTTAAGTGGCACCTAGTGCTCTATGTACTGCTATCTATTTCCATCTATTTACAGCAGGTAAAGTCTTTAGTACAGGCTTTATCTCATCAATATAAAATGCTAAAAGGGGAAAATAGAACTATTTCTAGACATCTATTCCGGTTAGGTAGGCTAGCTACAAAATACAAGTGAAACTTCCACTAAAAAAATGAGACCACCTCAGATGTAAATAGTTGTAAAGGTGCAAGACAGCATATACTGGGTTATGTCACTGCCTCAGGCCTTAGTACAAGGAATAGCCCAAGGCTCAGAGTTTATTGTTATCTGTTGGATTTTGGCCTAAACATTGCCACAGGCTCCATCATGATACTCCTTTACTGCACAAAACATGTGAGAGGAGCCCTGTTTTTCTTAAAACTGCCTTTCCTTTGTGTTCATCTGTTCTAGCCAGGACCAAGGTGACACAAAACTGTATGTGTGTATGGGGGAAAAGAAATAGGCTAACAAAGTAAAGACTAAAACCTTTAGAATTATTTTAAAAGTCTGCTTTTTGCTTTTGGTTCTGTTTTGGGTATGAGAGAACACATAAGAACACTGAAATTTTAAGGCTCTCTTATGTTAAAAATTCTGGTTGCAATTATACTTAAAATTGCAAAACTGTCCAAATACCTCAATACAGGTCTGACAGAAATGGCACAAGCTGCTGCCTGCATGCACAATCCTTCTGTTCTATGGGGGTTGATATGTCTGAGTTCTATAAAGCATATCCAGTCACTTTTTATTTTGATTTAGCTTTTGATCCTTATGATATGCCTTGTCATAATTGTTTTCCTTCTTTTTTTTATGCCTGCATAAAAACTAATTTGGCTAGAGAGTTCCAAGCAAGTGCCAATGACTTGCTGCAGCTTCGGGGTATGCTCTTTTGCAATGGCAGCAGCCTGAGGTACACACTCAGCTTAGAGAGGGCTGTGCAGATGGAGTTTCTCTATTAAATGGGAATCTCTTTCTGATTTCCTCTGGTCTCTAACCAGGTTATTGGAAGTTTTAATATTGCCTAACTGCAAGTGTGTAGTTAGAAACATGACACTGCAAACATGCTATGCCTAGTGCTCTGGTCAGAAACAGCCACCAGCTGGTGTGCATGTAATTTTTCATTCTGCTATGGAGTTTAGGAAACCATAAACTGAAAGACACAATTTCCCACTTGTGAACACTGAATTGTAACAGCATGTTCTATCTAAAAAAGTTTTTTCCTCTTCTGCCACAAAACTTTCATAATAGTGGGCAATTAACATCAGCAGTGCAGTTAGAAAAAGGGTTAGTCCCTCATGATGCATTCCTCAGCATCTCACTCTAGAGTCCAGTTCATGTAAGCATTAATAACTATTGGATTCAACTGAAAGCGCTTTGAGAGTGCAAGCTCAATACAAGTACACTGAAAAAGAAGAACTCGGGAGGAAAAAGCTTTGATGGAGAACTAAATAAATGCTGTAAACACAGCCAAATGTCAAGGAGTAAACTGCATACCAAACTGTGGCTCAGGGAACTCTGTCCTGTGCACTGAACCAACCTCATGGTCATGGAACTTAAGTAAGAATTCCAATGGGTGAACTCAAGGTGAAGAGCTACCCATTGTGCTTCTTGGGATCTTAACTCCAGTACTCCTTATGTTTTGTGTGCTTGACCCTGTAAATATGTCTTACGTGCAAGAATGCTCAGTCTGACTCTCACAGGAGCAGTAAAAAGGAGTGAGCTCTGTTGGGTGCAGTGCTGTGTTTTTGAAGGGCTCACAGAATGCATGAACTAGAACAAAATTTCATCAGATAACCAGAGACCTAGAAGGAGTGGTATGAACAGACATATCTACAGCACATGTTCTTGAACCTCCTCAGCTATTTTTGAGTTGTGCAGAAGTGTTCCTGCTAAGCTAAGGTAAATAAAAAACCCCAGAACTTTCCCCTAATTGCCAGAAAGCCAGAAATTCCCCACAAATAAACAGGATCTTAGGAATTAACTATCAAGCCTTTGCTTCTAAGCATTCATTTAATTTTAAAGCTTTAAGCTCCTAAAATAAGAATGGAAAATATTAATGAAATATCAGCAGAAGATGATGTATTATTAACTCAGTATTTCTGCTGAAGGCATGTGTTGAAGAATGTTAGGCTGTGCTACTTAATGCCAGAGCAATTCACTTGCTCGTCTAAGCTACATCTATATACTGTGTGCGTGCAGGCAGATGAGTTTCCCCACTGGTATCTGCATTGTCAGGGAGTTAAAGGTTTTCTGCTGTTGCTGGATAACACATTACCTTTTCAAGACTTCTATATTTTTTCTGCCTGAATCTGAAATTTGCTGTCTTACAAAGAATTGTCTGGATGCGTTCCAGTGTGATCTGCTCTAGGTGGTCCTGCTCTGGCAGGGGGGCTGGACCAGGTGATCTTCTGAGGTCACTTCCAGCCCCTGACATTCTATGATTCTATGATAAACTGTGTGGTGTTTTGTTAAAATTAATACTTGGCCTTAAAAACTGCAAGCTGTTCTGTAGCACTAACTCATTCTCAATGAAGAGTAGAGAACACAGAGCAGTTTTTCCTGTCTGATACAAAGCAGTTCTCATTAACCTGCACTCTTCCATTCTATTTCATGGCAGAAATTCTTTGACCTTGAGGAAGAGAGTGCATGCTTTCTTAAAGAACAGAAGAACACTTCCCTTCCCAAATTGAATCGTAACAAATACATGGTGACTGATGGAGCTGCATACATTGGTAAGTAATCTGAAGAAATTCTGGTTTGTAGCCAGAAGCCTGAAATAACACACATTTGTAAATAAAGAATCTACAACTGATATGCTTGTTAAAACAATAGCACACTGCTTGGAGAATCTGGAGAAAACTTGAGCTTTGAGCCTCACTTAAAAACTCTTTCTTTCCCTGTGAATCAATTTTTCAAAAGCAAGATTCAGCTTTGAGTATTTAAAACCAGAGCAGAGCCAAAAATTCAGTGCATTTCATGAAACAGCAATAAATTGGATTATTTACACATTCTCTAGTTTCGGCCATCCAATGAAGATGGACTCTTCTCTGTTTCCCATGTTAATACTAAAGCTATGATCAGTCCTGGTAAATAATGTACAAATGCCTTTCATCTTCATCTTTGAAGTCTTACTCCATTTTCTGCAATGCCATTTCAGACACCCCCCTAACATTAGGTACATATCTAATTGGTATTTCTAATTGGTATGCTCATTGAATGCAGATTGAAAAGTACCTTTTGAAAAAATCTGTCTGCTTGAGCTGTGCATGAACTGCAGGATCAAAAAAACACTACTGAAAGAAAAAGTACCTCATGAGATTGTACAGAGATAGAAACCTGCATTGTAATATGCTGTGGCTTGTTGCTTTAGTTTCTTATTTCCTCACCTTGACTTAATTCAAAGGTGTTAAAGCCAATGACTGCAGAGGCAGTGATGGGGGGCAAAGGGAGCAAAACAGAAGCATGCCCATGTACACAAAGAAAAGAGAATCCTGAGTAGCAGAGATACAACTAAGCTACTCTGAAAAGCCCACTTTGATAGGCTCTAAACACGCACACACCCCTCTCTTCTCCTATCCAAATCTTACTTTTCACTTCAAATAGTGCACCTTGTTCCTCTCTCATCTCCTAAATGTTTTATGAATGCCCCCAGCCCTCCATTTTATTTTTTTTCACTTCATTTTAAATTCCTTCCTTTAGCCAGAACAAATTTCAGTAACTTACAGCTTTTCTGCACAGTATGGCTCTCAGCTGAGTTATTTCTTCTTTCTTTACATTCTTAGATACAGCTAGATAGATAGATGTAAGTAAGAGAAAGAAAACATCAAAACTGTGTGAAGATAATGCAAATGCATGTTAAGGGCATGATATATCTTTTCCTAAAGAAAGAAATGTCCTTTATGGTGAGGCTTTAATTTATCATTCTATACAACTCTGGCATTCTTAATGTTTTCTGCTGAAGTAGCTGAAATGATGCTGGAAGGGTAGAAATTTCTGATACCTTCATATTTCATGTATATTCAGATACTATTTTAAAAGATGACCTCTAGTAACAGCATTTTTTTCCAAAGTACTGCATATTATTGTGCAACTTAACAGTCATAGTGAAAAAAGAAAGACAAAGAAACCACAAAAGCACACAAAATAAATAACTAAAACACTTTTGTTAACCTGTTTTCCACCAATCCAATTTATCCTCTTTGCCTTTCAGCCACCAGGATTTGAAATGCTCATTCATTACCTTAGATTTCAACAAAGGTGATAGTGAGTGACATAAACTAGTAAAACCTGCTTCTTTCCTGAAACAGTATCGATCAACAGGTAACCTGCAGAAGATCTATTGGTTTGGCTCTGCATTATGGAGAAAGCAGTCTCCATCCCATATACTTTAAATTGGTATACTTCAATAAACACTCTTGGCACTGAAAGGGCCAATGAGGAAAGTAAATGGAGTAATAATATGTGCAAAAGTAAGAGCAAGTTAGTTTTGAGCAAATAAAAGAACATGGTTTCATGTATGAAATTAACTGTACTACACACTGGTACGTACTGGAGTTTTTTCTGTCCTGTTAGTATAGAAAACCTTTTTCTTTCTCTGCCTAGGTAGGCACTAGGAAAATGATGTTGTGTCATGCGTGTGTGCCTTCGGGAAGGTCATTGTTTGTGAGGTCTTTTAAAGTTAGAAACTCATCGTAATTCTGCCTTTACTTGTAGGTAATTTTGATTGGGTAGGAAATGCTTTCACGCAGAATGCTGGAGCTGGCCTTGTAATCAACCAAGCAGACGTGGGGAACAGCACAAGCATCATTAAGCAACTCAAGGCTGTTTTTGAAAGGGACTGGTATTCACATTATGCCAAAAGTTTACAACCAACAAAAATCCCAAACTGCTTTAACCACAAACTTAATAAAGCAACATCAAATAAGACTGCCATGAGCAACGCGAATTAGGAAGACTATCTTACTGTTTAGTATTGCAATGAAGAATTACATTGGGGTGTAGCCTTCTTTCATATTTAAAGACAAAAGACTTAAAGAAAAAAAAAAGTTTGGGGGTTGTTTTTAGGAAAAAGCACACTTATATAAAAACTGTCTAACCTATATTCTCTATATTGAACTATTTAAGACTTTCAGATTTTTACTTCTGACACCGAATGTCATCTCTCTCTTCCATGTTAATTTTAATGTCCTGTGTTTGAATTTAACAGCATGTGTCAATTTTTCTGTTTCAGTTTTAAGACTTTCCCTAATTGCCATCCTGCCTAGAAGGAACGTTTTCAGGCAAAACCAAGATTCAGGCTATGAAATGGCATTATATGGATTATATGGTCACTTATTATTGACATACAAGTAGGTTTACTTAGTAGAAAACATAAAGGAATAAGTAAACTTTCACCCATCTAAGTTATTTCCTTTAAATAAACACTCAGCCATGCAAGTACTTTATAGTTTTGATCCTTGAGTTTGACTATCACTATTCTATTTCTTCTAACTAGACTTAAAATACATTAGAGTTACATGACTGGTAATTAATTAATCTCCTGAAAGTATGAGAAGGTTTTAAGGGATTGGTGTTGGCCTCATCAAATTAATCAGAATCTCTAAAGCCTCTCAGATAAATGGAATTTTTTATCAAAGTAATGTGGATTCCTTTCAACACAACAGTTCTTTCCAATTATACATATTTCATGTAACAATGAAAAAACTCTGACCTAGGACTGATTTTCTTTTCTTGTTTTTTTTTAGTGTCCAGAAAATTTCTTCCCCAAGTTAAATATTTACCAAGTCAGAATCAGTAATTGTTTGATGACTTATTGTCAAAGCAACGCTTACATAAAAATCAAATACTGCTTTTTAGGAAGGTCAAGGGTTATGCAAATTGATGTGATAATTATTGTCAAATGAGGACATTGCCATTTTGTTTGATTTTAGACCTGGAAGTTGTTTCTTTCCTAACTTTTACTTGAAAAAAAAATACTAGTGAAATGGCATTTTTTGTTAAAGTGTTATCCATCTAAGCGAGTACAGCAGCGCAACCAGAAATGTGATGCCTTCGTTTAGACTGCAGTTTCAGTTGGTGTAGTAGTGTGCCTCTACAAACACAATTCAGTTGCACTGAGAGGCAACTGCTTTATACAAGTGTGAAAAAAACACACCTTTGACAACAGAATTTTCTCCAGTGTGAGCTGTAATAGATCAGTTTCAGAATAAAAATGCTTCACTACCACCCCTCTGCTTCTTTTGAAGAAATGTGACCATGACAGCAAGCTGCATTCTGCATTTTGTTAAATATGCACAGAACCTTTTCCAAAATGCAGACTTCTTTCACCTGACTGTAGGTTAAGGAAGGCACACTTCAAAAGCATTGGGCAAAAAGGCAAGGAAAACCAACCACGTCCAAAGGTACTACTTTAAGAAGAAGCTGAAACCCCACCTTGACTTTCAAAACACAGGTTTCATTTAGACCTTTAACAAAAATTCCTCATTTCTTTTGAAGTAAGCACATCTTAGGCAATTCTAATCAGGTATAACATAGGCACAACTTCAAATTTCCAGCTAGAGGCACACCACCAAACTGGCTATGGCTGCCAAAGGCACACTTCTGAAATTCAAAAGAATGTTTGTTTCTTTTGCAGTTGCCAAGATTTGCCTCATCCTAGTGAAATAACGATGTAACAAAAACTTTTAAGTTGGCAGCCTTTACAGATAAAATTCTGCACACCACAAATGGTCAGTGTTTTCTAATATTCAGATAAACACATGCCATTTACTAGCCTACACACATATGACAGCATGTATTCTGACAGAAAACAAACAAATACCTGCAAAATGAATTGGTATTTTTAAATGCCTGAGTTGTTATGAAGGAAAGATCTTTATGAAGGGAACTTTCTGTACTTTCTTGCTTCTGTATATAATTTAGAATATGCATAGCAAGTGTGGGACAGAGATCCTCAACATTTCCCTTATTTAGTGGGATTTCTGTTTGTTTGTTTTGTTAAAGAAATAAATATTAGCCCGGATTAATCTGGTGGAAATTTCAGACAAGTTATGGCATCAGCGCATTTAGTCTTATGAGTCAAAGCTAAAGACAAAATCAAGCATATTAAAAAACAACCACCTACTTAAAGGTTAATTGAGATATCTGGAAAACTTCTGAGGTCCCTATGAATGGGTGATGCTACAGTTTGAGATTAAGTCCTTACACAAGATCCAAAAAAATTCAAGCAAACAAACAAAAAAATCCCCACTGTCCAGAGCTCTTAATTGTAGCACCTGATGGCAATAATATACAAGAATGGAGCAATGTCATTTTCCCCCCTTGCATTATGAATAGTTGAAATATGTTAAGTTTTTTTTAAATGACATCTTGTACAAATATTAGAGGATCTGAGTGGAACAGGAATTTGTCAGATGTTAAAGCTGAGATGTCTGTTTACAAAGCAGGACTTAGTGATGAAATCAGACTGCGGAGTTACCACTGGCCTTCCATTTAATGTACCACATGAATGACTCACACTGTAGTAGTAATCCTGGACAGTGTCATGAGTATTATCCAGATTGATTAGTTTACAAATGTATTCTTACCAGCTTGGAAAACAAATTTGGGTGCTTCAGTGACTCTCTCAAAAGACCTGATATGTAAAATTAATTTTAGAAGTGACAGTTATGTTCTGATTTTATAAATGGAGGAGTTTCAGAGATTTTTGAACACCTTCTAAAGTTACTTAGCAGTCAGACATACTACAAATAGACTGGCAGATTCAAGCCTCATTTCGTATAAAGTATGGATTGATATTTTAATAACGTTTAGAATAGTAGCAGCTCCAGAGTAGTACAGAAGGCTTTGGTCTGTCACATCAGCCAAAAAAACAAAGTGCATCTTTGGACCTCATTGCATAGGAAATTAATAAAATATCAGATTCTACTTGAAGAAGTAGAAGGAGATTATAGCCAATTATTTGGTTTGAATTACTGTTACTATTTAACTAGACTTGCCATTGCAGCTTCAATTCCTGCTTCAGATCCCTCTACCAATGTAAGTAAGTCTGGAGCAAATCCATTAGAGCAATTTCACTTTGGTTTATTAGGGATCAGAATCTAGACCAGTTTCCTCTTGCTTTAATTCCCCAGAGTATCACCATTGCACAGGCTATTTCCAGACTTAACAAGAATTTGCATTCAGTGGTTTCTCAAAGAGATAATCCAAAAGATGCACTTTCTCTAACTCCCTTCTATCTGGCATTGGTAACTCTGTCATATTAAAGGCAATTTCCTAAACAGAACGGCTTTATTCTTAAAGAATGTAGACTGTAATTGTTGTTTGCTGCAAACATTTACTAGTGCCTTATTCATATAAGATTTTGTTTAACTGTTCGTCACGTGAAGTCCTGCTAAACATCTTGGATCTAGTACTGAGGCATACAGCAAACTTCCTAAGTAACAAGACTACCTATTGTGATGTTTACAGGTTAGCACCTAAAGCTAGAGTCACAAAAAGACAAATACTGGATGGGTGATACTAGTCCAAACCACAAGCACATCTAAACCTGAGCATTTTTTATGCAAGACCAGTTCTAGAACTCAATTTCACAAGCTTCTCCTGTCTTCCTTATCAACGAATCCACAGCACAGTTTTATTATTCTGACCTACCAACATGTAAAAAGAAATGAAATCTGAATTTCCTGAACACCTGGCTGATTATCAAAAGCAAAACACAGAAGCTCCTGTAAGCATAGGTGAAGCTTAAAAATCATGCAGTGGCTACTTTACAAGTCTTGCATGCTAAGTTTCAAGTTGCTTTGGGCCAGCTAAAACTCTTTTTCCGCCTGAAGCGTGACCCACAACTGCTCCATCTTCTACTCAAATACCAGGAAAACATGGATTATGTAACACAGCACAACAGCCATCGCTGTATCCTGACAGGCATAGATTTAACTTTTTGTCCAGTGTTTTCCTCCTCAACTTTTCCTGGGGAAAAAATACCCAACCATGCCATCTTTGAAATTGAGGCTATGCTGTGCAACTTTTTACACGATACCAGGCCAAGTGTTCCTTCCAGTAAATACAAGCTCTCATGGTGGTTCAAAACAAAAGGGTCTTAGAATGCTGCTTTTAAGACCTCCCCATTATTGAGTGTACTACCTAAATTCTACTACTTTATTGAGTTTTGCATGCAGAAAACTAAAAACTACTATCTCGCTGGCAATGTTACCTGCTATTTAACCCTAACCTAAGCAGAAACCCACACAAAGAATTTATAAGGAGTTTTTTTGTGACTTTAGTGTGTCCATATTGAAAATGTCACAGACTTCTCTCATCAAGATGGTAAAGACATCAGATGGCTATTCCAGTGCTTTAAACTGAAGTCCTTTATAATATCCCCATCTTAAATAATTGTCATGCACTTGATTCCTAAGAATGGCCTTAGAGAGTGCTAAGTTATCTTAAAACTGTTTTGGACTTCAAAATTAACTCTTCATTTTAATACAGAAATACTATGTGTATAGTCTGTTTCCAGATGGTAATTTCTGGCACTGCATTTTTCTTCCACTGCTGTCTTTTCCCTACATATGTATATCCATGTTTTTTAAATCACTGTTAACCCAATTCAATCTATGTAAAAAAAACAGAATGAATCCTTGGTATATTTAACTTCACAATGATACCTCTGAGTTGAAGGCACCAGTAAACATATTTCACTTTGAACACTGCAGAGTATAGTAGCTCAGCTGATACTGTAGGCTGATTGCTTTTCTTAGCTGTAGTTTTTCACTTGAATTACAACTGGATGTTATTTGTGAATTTTTCAATGTTGAATCAGGTTGCTCTTGCATCATCACTTTGCACAAATGCCTTAGAAGCTTGCCAAACTAGCATGTAAAAGAGACCTCATTCAAAATAGTTTAGACAAGAAAAAGAGAACTCACATGCTTTACACTCTGTGGATGCTGGTCAACAGATGAATCCCAGTCTTAGAAGATAGTGGAGTGTTCTATTGCATCTCCTGTTTGGATTAGCTCTGCCTGGGCTTCGAAGAAGTCTGTTAGAATTGTGTTTCAATTATCTCGGGATCAGAATTTTAAGGAGAATCTGAATGAAGAATCCAGCTGTACTGAGTGGTTCAACACCATAACTTAAATTGGATTTTCATGCAAACATATTTCTGTTCCATATGTATATGCTATGACTGCATTAAAAAACTGTCAGGTTTTCTGTAAAGCTCAAAATACACATAGGACAAAAATCAAGCTACCACAACTTGTTTCTGGAAACCCTGTTAAAAATCAAGATTTTAAGAGCACAATTCACTTCTGTCTGTAAACTATCTGCTATAGTCAATGACTCAGCTCTGCTTTGTTCACAACAAATTCTACACTGCAATTTTACAGGAAGACTCAATAAACCTTTTTAATCCTGCAAAACGAACATGATAATTTCCCCTTTAAGAATAGAAGCAAGGTTGGTGGCTGATTCAGGCTAGAAAATATAACAAAATATAATAAAATGGCCAAGAGGATTGTTTTGTGTTCCCTGTGGCCTTGCATGGCCAGAAATGTGAAGAATGCAGATTTTATGTGTTACAATGATGTTGTGGGAACATCTGGCAGGCGTTGCATCTCACAGAATAGTATCTGCCAATCCTGAAGCAACATAAAATGTAATGAGGGTAGAAAAGAAGGAGCAAAAATTGCTACAGAGGGAAAAAAAAATGAATCAGACTGAGTTAATGGAAGTGATGCTGACCCAAAAGTTCTGGGCTGCTTTCTCATTTTGTTCCTTCTCCTACAAAACTCTGCCTTTCTTATGCATCCCACTTGCTCTCCTTTGTATGAGTGAACTTCCACGATTGTTTTCAGAATGAGGGGGGAACCTTTAACAATTACAACTTAGCAGAGGAAAAAAAAAACCACCATGAATAAAAGCCCATCAATTATCTATGTAGCAGGTACTGAGAAGTAAAGCCCTGTTTGAAATGAGGTTCTTCTTTGTACATCAGAAGTTTCTAGTGCAGTATAAGGATTTACAACATAGCCCATACCTGCAAATTTCATCTCATATACAGCATTTGCATGTGATATCTGAATATACAAATATAGTCCAATCTGACAAATACCATTCTGAACTCCTAATAAACTTGTGAAAACTAGGTACAAGTCTCAGGCAATCAAATTTGTCAAATTATTGACACTCCAAAAAAAAAAAAAAAAAAAGAATCCTCCAAAAATGCTAACTACATGAAGTTCATAAATTACTTAGAAGCTAGAATTGCTTTCAAGTATAACTTTGAGTGATGTAATGGAGATTTGAATGGGGGGAGGAATCTGCATTTGAAAAATTAAAGATATGCACCATTATACATGGTGTGACTTAAGCCAGACAGTGTGCAACATATAAAATTGTAAACTCTTCAAATGGAAGTGTGTGGAATATCATTTTGTGGAGTAATCCATTTGAAGGGCACGGGTGGTTTGCCAACAAATGTTTTCAAATGGATTTCCTCAGCATTCAGTTATTCCACATTATTTCTTATTTGTGTTGCTTCAATTGACACTGTACCTGCAGTCAGTATTTTTCCTGAAACTTGACAGAGAAGCAGGACACTTCTGGAGCAGCTGGGTTTTTTTCCAAAGGTCAGAAGGCTGTTCTCCTTATTTCACTTGTTCTCTCACTGCCTCCTGTTTTACCAGCAATTCAGTCTGGGTTTTCACTTGTCATTGCCTGAGAAGCAAAGAAAAATAAATACTTTTAGTTGCTTCTGAAAAATCCTGGCTGCTCAATATACTTTTGCCTATTGAGAAATCCCTCACCTATTATGGTATGAGAGATAGCACAATAAAGGAGGTCAAACACGTAATTCCTGGTACTTCACATCATTTTTCATCTGAAGAAACAAATTCTGGAAGAAGAAATAGCAGAGAGGAGAACATTTGGAAAAATTTATATGAGAGAGAAGTTTTTTTCTGGTGATACAAATACCTCTTCTGCTGTTCTTGTTCTAGTGTAAACCATTCTTTACCATACAAGCAGCTTCGTAAAGACTGAAATTTGTGATTAACTAGCATGAACAAACACTCCTTTAGAATTCAGTTCGTTTCTTCACTTTGTAAGAGTGGTGGAAGAGGTAGGTACAAATGGAAAATGCACTCTCTTCTCTTTTTAAGGAATAGCCTGGGTTGCTACTAGAAATAGAGCTTACAAGTTTTTTTTTCAAGGCAAAGATCTTAGGCATTTGGCTTCTATTCATTCTCAAAAGGTGGTGCATACCTGTGAGAACTCAGGGCTCACAACTTAATACCACATTCTTTGTGGCAAACGGCCAGACTTCTCAAGAGAGATCTTTTCCTTCTTCTCACTACACTCAAGACAGCTGTGACATCTGCTTTCAACAATCTCTGGATTCTTCAAAGACATTTCCAAACTAGATTAGAAAGATTTTCCATGCATAAAGGAAAATGAATGACAGATTCAGCGAGGAGCCCAAAGAACCTACTACAAATATTAAAATAAAGAAATCAGGACCAAAACCAGAACACATTCTTATTAAAATATATATATCATTTGGAAAAGAATGAGAGGCTAGTGGAGCAACTCAGATTAATGGAGCTTAAATTTATAAACCAAAACACTGTTACATTTGTGGGCAGCCCCCACATCTAAACTGCTGCCCTTGATGCAACAGAGGTGTGAGTCGCTAGCTTTGATGTGTTGTACGAAGGCTTCAGCATTGAAAGTTTTATGTCCGTCTATGGATGCATACAGCTTAAAAGGTAGGAAGATAGAATGGGGTTCTGTGTATATTTATACAGCCCCTACTGCCAAGTAATCATAAAGAAACAGTCACTTCTCATAGCATTTGAGTCTTCAGATGTCAGCACAGAAATCCTAGTGAACGAATGTGGAGAAAGGCAGAAAAGCAGTAGCTGTGGCAGCAAAGCAAGCCAACTGAAAGAAACTGCAAGCCCATTTTCCCAAGTGCCAGTGTAAACAATAAAAGCACTCTGATGCCCCATATTCATCGTGAATTCTAAATGTCCTTATATCGCATTCCAAACACAGAGCCGAGGCTCCTCACACATACACACAATGACGCAGACTGAAAGGAAAAATGAGTAGCTGTGCCAGAAGAGCTTGTGCCGGAGTACAGTGACTTGTGCCACTGCTATCCCACTCTTAACTGAAACTGGCAGAAAATAGTACAGCTCTTTCTGGGAAGGGCCACATAGCCTTTACTAGAAAATAGGAATATGCAAGCGTAAAAAGACTAATCAAATAAGCTCCTGGCCACAGCACAGAAGTACTTTAGTGTAAGAGTTTCTGATAGCACATACCAAAGCCATCTGCTCGCCTTTTCATTGCCACATAATGCCAAAGCTCACTTTTTTAAAGAACAAAGGGCAACATTTTGTCATACAGAGAGAACAGCAACCACTGCCTCAAGTGTCTCTTTCTCCACTCCCCTTTTTCACTGGCAACTCTTTCTGTTAGGTACCCCCTGCCTCTTGTCTTTTTTCCTTTTCAAGCTATTTCCTACATGCTGTTTCTGAATCCCTTGCTGCTTTATACACTGGGATGAATCCCTGCAACTTTCATCATTGGTGCTGTAACATCCCACAGTGTTGCTTCCACTAGCTTTAGCCAGAATGCTCAGAAGAAGGAAGTACATGCACATGTTGTTTAAAGACACACACATCACTATGTATGAAGACGAGAAGCTGGGGCAAAAACAGAATGCAGGCACTACTGGAGAAATGGAGAAAGGGTTTTTAAGTGACACTCCTCGATCCATTTTTGCCTTGAAATCTGTATCAGGATCTGCAGCCAAATTTTCCAAACCTTGTACAACTAACACAAGACTTGCCTCCAGGTATTTTGTTCACTGTTGTCCTGGAGTCACACACCAGATTAAGCTGCTCAGCTAGGTAATAACAAGAAAGTCAAAACACAGAGAACTTCAAGCCTCATGACCTCAACTTTACTCTCCACGTGGCGTTTGACCACAGAGGGGTTCTAATCTGAGTACTGTCACTTTGTGACAGTTCACAGGGTCCAAGTTTGCCGTCGTATACAACATCACCACTTTCAAAACTGAGAGTAAATGAAGAAAGAAGACCTGTCTGCAAACACATTTTAAATCTCTGAGTGTGACTTGGGCACTGCATTCTACTTCCCTACAATCTACTTCCTCAAAGTAGCAAGAGTCTTTCATAAAGTTTGCAGAACAAAGTATCTATTGTGTAAGTTGACTACTAGAACTCTTCTGAAGGAATAAAATATTCAATAGCAACATCTGTCTAAACTTATTTTGAAAACTGCATGGCCAGCTTATGCAGTAGCTAGATATGTGGCAAGGTTGCAGTGTTACTCTCTAAGGAGAATACAACTAAATATGCTTATCTATTTTGTCCAAGCACTGCGTAGTCTCCAAGTTCTCCTATGAGAAGTGTGGATAACTTCTCATTATCCTTCCTACTTCAAAACACAGTATTTATCACAGATGTGTACAATACAGCGGCATAGCTTAGGCCTGTTATATAGGTCAGTATCTGCAATGCACACAACAACATAGTTTGCCACTGCCAAGAGACGTGGCTGCAAAATCTATTTTGGATAATCCAGTTTATATTTGAGGAAATCAATATGTGGTCATTTCTAGAACTGTGAATATAAGGCAACTGCTGCATGCTTGTATATTTGATGAGTTTTATTACACTATATCCTTATATGAATGCCTATGCAGTGTAAATGCTTTAATATCAGGTACTGGATGGGGTTTTTACACATTATTTTCTAAACAATGCTACATAATACTGCATGGTTATCCTTTTTTATTTTTTGTGTTGGTACAAACTTGAAGCAGGAAGACATGATTTTAATAACTTATACAGCAGCAATTGAAATCCATTATAAAAATATGTTCTTAAGCAAAGACTTCATTGGGCAAGAAATGTGCTTCCTTTAGACAATGGGCTTGGTTCACAGCAATACCTGTGTAATAGTTTACTTATTAAACTAATTTAATCACTGAGTCTCTAAATGGGGCTAGTAACTGCTGTAACCATTATGGCAGTATGTTTTGATACCTCTGAAAAGGTAACTTACCTACATACACTAAGAAAAACGGTCTTGATTCAAGCTGAACAATAGTGCTCTGGTTGGAAAAGTCTAAAAATGCACAGCTGTTGTGTCTGGTGCTGTAGGATGACAATGTAGCAGTCTTTCTTTTCTTTTTCTTTTCTTTTCCCCCCCCTTTAAACAATCCTTTCTCATTACCTTAATCCAATGAGTTTGCATTATTTGATTGTGAACTGGGCCCACTGTTTGCAGCGTTCCTTACACGTAACCAAAGCTCAGTGTAATTAACAGAATTGAGCAGATGCTTTTGGGAGAAAAGGGACAAAAAAAGAGAGGCTGACTTTGGTTTTGCTGAGGTGACTTGGTAATGGAGTGCTGCTGCTGTACCAGTGCTTTTTAAATGCAAGGAAATCACTGCCTTGAAAGACTGATGGCTAAGATAGCATTGGCAGTGGTAATAACTTATACTGCTGAAAACTAAGTTACCAATGATATAACACTAAATCAAGGAAGCAATGCATTAGTTTTAAACTATGTAAATATCTGTTCTAATGCTGCAGCATCACAGCTTTCATTTTTCACTGCTTTGATATCCAAGGATTCCTAGTACTACACGAATGTATTTCATCTGCTTATTTTTTCATTTCAGTACTTTTCATTCAAAGCAAAGTTACTCTTATTTCTTTGTACTGCACTGAAATAAAAAAGTCTTGTTTCAGTAGTTATGTATGCTTTTCTTATTCTTTCTGGTCTCGTCTCCATCAGTGTTGGTTTCTGGGGGCATTAAATCACAGATACTAGACCCTAGCTCACAGTCTGCACATACCAAAGGTATACCCAGCCACACAGACAGACAGCCTGGTACCTCCAAGTAAGACTGTGAAATCTGAGCAGCACTGGCACTGAAGAACTGGACATCTATCAACCTTCACAGCTATTGGAACACAGATGTTTTGTAGGCCAGTTTAGATTTCAGACACATTAAGTTTAAATCCTTCTTTTTTAGGCACATCAGTCTCTATGCTGCTCAGGCTGTTCACCTTAAACAGCCTCTCTGGCTATAAAGCAGTCTTGCTGGCTGTAGTTGTAAATAAAACAGAGGCATGGTACAAGCTTGAACAGTACCTACACTATGGCATAAATATTTAGTTGGCATGATTGTTCTCATGTTGGCCCACAACAACCATCACTCTTTCAGGCAGTGCCCAGATCAAAGAATCATAGAATCAACCAGGTTGGAAGAGACCTCCAAGATCACCCAGTCCAACCTACCCCCCAGCCCTATCCAGTCAACTAGGGCAAGGTGCCTTAGTCACTGTCTCAAATACTGTCTGGCCCTGTGAAGAAAAGAGGAAAAGGACAGGCTAGGCACTTGGATATCCATCACGTTGTGTCACTTAGCTGTACAGACAACCAACTTCTGGCTTCTTTTGTTGTTTAAGTGCAAGCTATTCATACTCCTATGTTATATGGCCCAGAATTTTACTTGCTGTTGTGGCTCAATATAAAGTAAGGTTTCCAACCTCCACCAGATCTGAACTGCAGTACAGCTTGGCAAACTTAACAAAGAAAAAAAGATCTGTAACACATGGTAGCCCAGGTTTTCTCATGTGTCTCAAGAAATGAGTTACAGAAATAATATAAACAGATCTCAACATAAAGACCCTGATGCTTAAAAGGGAAACTCTTTTCCAGAAAGGCTGTAGACAAAGCAGTGTGCTGTGAGGGACAGAAGGGATATATGCATAGAGGTGGAAAATGTTGGTTGTGGAAATGGGAGTTGGATAACAGCCCAGTCTGCTTCCCACCAAAGTGTGGGCTACACAGCTTATGGTAAAAACAAAATGGGGACTTAAAAAGCAAGGAAGCTGACATCAAACAAGGAAGCATTCCAGACACTTCAGGTAAGTATTCCACTGTTTGGAGTACCCTGTAAATAAATTCTAAGATGCCTGTAGTTTTATACACTAACCTCAATCCAGCAGGCGCCCTTTTCACTAGAAGAATGCTGCAACTTGCAATTCTCCTAACAAGAAGGCTGATCAACAAGCAGTACTTACCCAAACCATTATGACTAGTGCAACGTGCTCCTCTTTTTTAATAGATTCAGATTGACATTCTAGTCTTAGGAAGCAAGCACTACTCTGGATTGCTCATTTCCCAGGAGACTGCCTTAGTCACCGGGTTGGGTTTTTTTTTTTTTGCAGGGACTGCTCTTGCATTCTCTTAAGACTGCAGCAGCCCTAAACAGAAAAAAAAAAAAACCAAACCCACAACCTCCTCTTCCAATTTCTATCTAAAAATCTTCTAACCAGGTCTACTGCTAAGTAATTTATCCATGGAGAGATACTCGTTCTCTGTAATTTGCAAATGAGAACACTAAATAGCAGATAACATTTAAATGGAAAAGGCAAAGACTGGTAGGAGATGAGAGCAGAAATTCCTGAGGTAACCACTGCTCTCAGTAGCATGTGCTCTTGTCAGAGCTGGTTTTATGTTTTACTAGAAGCTTTTGACTTCATGGGTCACAATGAGTTAAGCAACAGCTGTCTGCCCTTCAACCCACACTGTTTCACAAGCAACACTTCTACAGATGTCTTCACTGAATGCAACAGGAGCGATGAGTTCAGAACAAAGAGAAAGAAGCAGTCACCATGAAGAGAAGCTTTACTTTAATTCCAAAGCTACTTATTTTATTCTAACAGTATCAGAGCACCTCACTTTGATATTTCTCATGTTTTTTACAAGATAACTATTTCACTTGATTCTTATCTTACTGCCCATTTGCACAGAAAAATGCAGTATACACTTAATACCAAAATCTGCCACTAGGAACTCCTTTCACATAGGCAGCTTCATAGAAATCATAAAACGTCAGAAACAAAATCTCTCCACTGTTTATAAGCTACTTTAATTGCTGCCTTTAGCACACCGTGGCCAGACACATCACCTTAAATACCAAGACCAGAAGTTCTAATAAGATGGAACTTCTTCCACTGCCATTTTTTTCTAAGGGAGGACCAGAAAAGTCACTTGTCACACGTTTTATTAAATCCCCTATAAACCTGTGCATTTGCAATAGCACCAGGTTTTGTTAGACTGCTTTGCATTTGGTTAGCTGAATGACATGGGAGAAGGGGTTACTATCATTATGCCTTCTGGAATATGTACAGGAATTGAACAAGATTTATATTAATAGTCAAGCAATTAATGAGGCAGTTAGGAGCTACCATCTGGAAGCAAGAAGCATTAATATAAAGCTACTGCCTACATTTTCCCTCTTGGCCTTCTACCCATCTGATATTATCATAAAGTCATAGTAGCATTTTGGTTGGAAAAGATCTTTAAGATCATCAAGTCACACAGTATCACAGCATTATCAGGGTTGGAAGAGACCTCACAGATCATCAAGTCCAACCCTTTACCACAGAGCTCAAGGCTAGACCATGGCACCAAGTGCCACGTCCAACCTTGCCTTGAACAGCCCCAGGGACGGCGACTCCACCACCTCCCCAGCCATTATCTAGCTTTGCCAAGTCTGCTGCTAAACAATGTCCCTTAGCACCACATCTCTGCCTCTTTTAAACACCTTTAGGGATGGTGATTCAACAACCCCCCTGCAAAGCCTATGCCAGTGTCTGATAACCTTTTCAGTGAAGAATTTTCTTCTAGTATCTGATCTAAACCTGCCCTGGTGCAACTTGCAGCCATATTCCCTCTCATTCTATCACTTGCTGCTACTTGCTACTAGAGAGAAGAGACCAAGACCCACCTTGGCACAACCTCCTTAACGTAGCTGTAGAGAGCAATGAGAGCAATGAGGTCTTCCTTCAGCTTCCTTCTTTTCATATGATTCCATTAAAAGAAAAGAAGGCTGGAAGGCAGTCTCTGTATCATTGATATCTGTACATGAAAGGCCTTTAGCTTTTCATTTAAAAAGAATTAAAATCTCTAGAAGAGGTTCCAGTCTCACAAACTAACAGCCTGAAGTAATGGAATTATGGTACTGTTCTAAACAAAGGCCAATGTGAAGGTCTCACAGTTCCTCAACAAGTGCTCTAAACATTGTGCAAAATGTCACAACTCCTAATTTCCACTGCAATCCATTCTTGCACGGATCAGTTAAGGCTCTCCTTATTTTCTAATGCATAACAAGAGCTAAGGGCAGCAGAGATTTAACCTAAAGTCAGAAGTAGCAAGAGAATTCCAGAAGTAAAGCAATAAAGCCAAATGAGAAAAAAAAAAAGATATTTTTTCAATTTCAAACCACCTGACAGGATCTCCACTGTATGGCAGCCACATTCCTATCATGAAGTGAGGTTCCAGGAAAGCAACTTGTGCTATTAAGAAAGCAACCACGTTGGTGTCGTTGCAAGAAACCTAACTGATACTCACAGCTGTGCAGTCACTTTAGATTCACCTGCTTATCTTAACAAAATTTAAATTGTCAGACATGATGTGGAAGCTTAGGGTACAGGACACACAAAAGCTATTTTGTTTGCATGTAACATTCACTGCTTCCTGAACACCAGCAATACATTCCTAAACCTTTTGAAACAACAAGAAGGACAAAAGGCCATGTTGTGTTGCTTCTGGATATTGACTAAACAATATCAAATCACTTAGTATGTTACCAAGTAGGACCAGGGCCCACAGTTTAGGTACTGAACAGATGAGCACCACTGGATCCCAGTAATGTCTCTGCAATAACCCACACAAGTTCTGGAGACATGTTTCAAAGTTATACATTGTTCAGAATCGCTGCTCCAATCAGACCATAATGGCAATGAACAGTGCTGTGCAACCCAAATAGGGTCTCCCTGCACACAGGCACTGAAAATGCAACGAGCAAGCCCAGTGGCTCCGTCCTTGTCATACACAGGTGCTTTTTGGTCACAGTGACAAAGGTCCCAGAGGAAAAGGGCAGGGGGGAGGGATGCTTTATTTGGCTTCTCAGGCATTTCCTGTCAGAAAACGAAGGTCTTCTGAAAGGTAGTTCTCAAGGCAGAGGGAAAAAATGGGCTGGCCTCACCCTTCTGGCTGGGCCTTTCCTTCCCCTGCCAAGCTGCTGAAAAATGTGTTTTTTTCCTAGCAGAAATGTGGAAAATGAATGGTTCACAAAGCACAGCTTTTTACCATGCAGTCCACCAGCCTGGGTACACTCATCACTGTAATAAAGAAATCCCTGCTACAGAAGAGCTTGGGAGACAAATTAGAAATGTAAAGAAAGGAGAAACCTAAATAAATCTATGCTTCAAAATGGCAGTGGTGCTTTCTGCTTGATGTCCTGAGCATAAGGCGAATGGCTCTCAGGCTCCATTCAGTGCTCAGCAAGGAAGCAAAGGCTAAGGCACAGTCAGACTGCTTTTCATAACAGGCTGTCTTGTTGTCTGCAGCAGCATTCCACCCTCATGCCCCCCTGGGCAAGGAACAACAGTAATGTCATTTCCCTGTGGTACAGGTGCCTTTGTTTCTGGCAAGGATAAACTCATATTTCATTTCTCTGGGAGAGAACAAAGGCAGTTTCTCTGCAGGGATTTAATTTTAGATCTCTTTTCAGTCCCCAGGCTTCCTCAGGCTATTGCTCTGGGCAACAGATTACACTATGGGAAAGAGTTTAATGAAAAACTGGCCTTGGTGAGGGTTATTACAACAAACAGGAGGCTATGGAGGAACACAGCAGAAGACAAAGCAAGCACAGGAAAAAGGTCTCTGCTGGCCAAGGTAACACCATATATCATTTGCACCTATAAATCTGCAACCTGCATTCAGTCCCTATGCTAACAGCACAACATGATTGGTGTTTAAAAGTTACAGTGACATGCTTGCCCTAGCATAAGGAAGAGGAACTGGTGAAGTTATGGTAATGCTGTCTACCTTAAGATAAAAGTATATTGAGAGAACTGGTTTCGGGGTACCCTTATCAAGGTTGAAAGGTCAGAGACCTGCGTCCTTGAAGATTATCATTGTTTGGTAAAGTCAGCAAAATGGTGCCCTGATGTTGAAGTTACCTCATTGTAACATCACTGTAATGTGAAAAACCATACCTCCTAGCTAGAGTAGTCCTATACACCTATGAGCCCCTTACCCAGTGAATTTAAGGGCAGCTGTATCTTTAAGATGAAGCAAGAAACCAGCCAATAGTAGGTGTTGACACGAGGCATAGCTGATATATTTTGCTACATGAATATCCACCACATTTCAATTGGTGTGCTAGCTTTGTGGGATTACCACCTGTGCAGAGCTGGAACAAAACACATAACTTTGTGTGTTGATTGGCTTTTGCATGCCATGTAAAGAATCCAGATTTGGGACAACAATAGGAAGTCTAGGAGGGAGCTCAACAGGATATCTGGGGCAACCTTCTCCTTTGCAGGATTAAAAGTAAATCCCTGTAATTTACATGAGAAGGGGCAGATCTCACTATTCCCACTTCTACCACAACAGTGATCAAGGCAATCCCTGCTAATTCATATCCCCTCAGAGAATCAATTGAGGCAGACTGAGAGGTTTAATAAAAACTGGGGTGAACTCATTTCATTAAGTAATTGCAGAAAGTTCTGTCTCAGTTTGTAAATCCCTTCAATGGTGCTAATCATCCCCTTATTGCTGGGCTGACTTGACTGACTTGGGCTGCTTATCATTTAAATGCAGAGTGCCTTGCTTCCAGGTGGAGCTGAAGTATGCACAGTGTATCACCAGCAGAAAAACATGCTTTCAGGAAGGGTTCACTGCAAACTTGCACTGTGTTACATGAAACACTCTGCAAATGATCCTAACAGTCATGGAAATTAGTTCCATAGGGCATGAATTAGAAGATCTGCTAAGTGAGGGCCTCTAAAATGGGCCTGTTTGGAAAACTGAAATATAAGTTCTTGTACTTTTCTTTTAAAGGTCATTAAAATGGGACAGCTGCTGTTTAACAATTAACTTAAGGTAATAAAAGCCAAGAGTAACTAAACAGATACTGCAGTTAAGTAAGGGTAACTACCTACTCTTTACCATAGCAAGTTGCAACTTGTATCACACAAGTCAAAGTCAGTATCTTTTGGAAGTTGTGTCTTCATGACAGGTATGACTGTTACTAAGAAGAAAGCAAATGCATCATTTTAACAACCTCAGAAGATCTTATGGAAGAATTTCCAGCACAGGCTGGCCCAATACAATGGAAGTAGTATACCATGTGCTGTTTCAGGTCCAGTATGGATAGAACCTCTAGAGAGACAGCTCCTAAACCACATGCAACTTGTTGTTCATAGTCCCTTTCCACATGTCCCATGGCCATAGGAAGCTCCTTCCGTAGAAGGACAGACACCAGACCTTCTTGGTTTTGTTGCAGATCAAGTCCAGGCTGTTTGGTGTTGCCTCGTTTCCCTTCTTGGTGAAGAATGAACACAAAGCTGCTTTGCTTTCATAATGCATCACCTTGGGAGTCCAGCTATAGCTGGGAGGCAGCAGCTGTGATTTGAATCATTGCAAGCAAGGGTGCCAGCTCTTCTTTGCTGACAGTGCTCTGCACAACAGGCTACTGAATTACAGCGTGAGAGGGGAGGCAGC
The DNA here is from genome assembly GCF_015220805.1 of Pogoniulus pusillus. Lineage (NCBI taxonomy): Eukaryota > Metazoa > Chordata > Aves > Piciformes > Lybiidae > Pogoniulus > Pogoniulus pusillus. The sequence goes on along the minus strand of NC_087281.1, from coordinate 19,046,820 downwards.
ATTAATCATAGAGTTACAGAATCATAGAATGGTCTGGGTTGAAAGGGACCTCCAAAGGTCATTTACTCTAACCCCCTCTGCAGGAACCAGGGACACCCTCAACAAGATCAGGCTGCCCAGAGCCCTCTCGAGCCTCACCTTGAATATCTCCAGGATTTGGGCCACACCCACCTCCCAGGGCAACCTGTTCCAGTGTTCAACTATATCCATGGGAAAGAACTTGTTCCCAACATCCAATCTAAATCTGCTCTTCTCTGTTTTGAAGCCATTGCCCCTCATCCTATCACCACAGGCCTTTGTAAACAGTCTCTCTCCAGCCTTCTTGTTAGCCCCCTTCAGGCACTAGAAGGTTGTTATTAGGTCTCCTCAGAGCCTTCTCTTTCTGCAGGCTGAACAATCGCACTGTCTCAGACTGTCTTTCATAGCAGAGGTGCTCCAATCCCCTGGATCATTTTTATGGCCCTACCTTGGGACACACTCCATCAGGTCATTGTCCTTCCTGTATTGAGGGCTCCAGACCTGGACACAGTACTCCAGGTTAGGTCTCACCAGGGCAAAAGTAAAGTGGCAGAATCACCTCTCTGGATCTGCTGGCAACACATCTTTTGATGTAGCCAGGATGTGACTGGCCTTCTGAGCTGCAAGCACAAACTGTCTGCTCCTGTCCAGTTTCTCATCCATCAGCATTCCCAATCCTTTTCCACAGGGCTACTTTCTAATACCTCCTCCCCTAGTCTGTATTGATAGTGAGGATTGTTCTGGCCTGGGTGCAGAATCCTGCAATTGCTTTTGTTGACCCTCATGAGGTTCACCTGGGTCTGCCTCTCCAGCTTTTCCATGTCTCCCTGGATGACATCCTGTCCCTCTGGCACATTGACAACACCACTCAGCGTGGTGTCATCTGCAAATTTGCTGATGGTGCACTCAATCCCACTGTCTATATCACTGATAAAAATATTAAACAGTACAAGTCCCAGTACAGACCCCTGAGGACACCACTTGTCACTGCTCTCCATCTGGACTTCAAGCCATTGAGCACTACCCTCTGGATGCAACCATCCAGCCAATTCCTTATCCACCAGACATTCCAACCATCAAATCTGTATTTCTCCAACTTGTCAAGCAGGATGCCGTGGCAGACTGTGTCAAAGGTCTTGCAGAAGTCCAGACAGATCACACCCCTAAGTTCTCCCTTATCTACCAACATAGTCACTTTATCATAGCCAGCTACTAGGTTAATCAGGCAGGATTTGCCCCTAGTAAAGCCATGCTGGCTGTCTTGAGTCACCTCCCTGTCCTCCATGTGCCTTAGCAGGCATCTAGGAAGATCTGTTCCATGGTCCTCCCAAGCACAGAGGTGAGGCTGACAGGTCAGTCATTCCCAGGCTACTCTTTTCTACCCTTTTTTAAAATGGGCATAATGCTTCCTTTCTTCCAGTCCCCAGGGACTTCACCTGACTGCCAGGACTTTTCAAATATCATGGAGAGTGGCTTGGCAACTACACCAGCTAATTCCCTCAGGACTCTGGGATGCATTAGGTCCCATGGACTTGTATATCTTCAGGTTACCCTTCCAGCAGTTGTTAACAGGCACAGTGGAAACTGTAAAGTCATGGGTGCTTGGCGTGATCTGAACATCCTTTCTAGGTCAGCCCTCTGAGGAGGAAAAGTATCTAGTTTGAGACGTTTGCATGTGTGCAGGGATGACAAAACTACACCTCTGTAACAAAACTTAAGCAGCCTGAGGCAACAACAAAAACAACAAAAAGAATTTACAACCCAAGAAAACTTCATAGGTGTTTAAAGAGTGGGCATGTCAGATATTCTGAGAATCACATTATTAGAGCAAACTGTTCCTACAACAAAAAATACACATTTTTTTAAAACTTCTATGTCTTTAGCCCTCAACAGTGCCTGCTGGCTATGTGCAAACTACTTCAGGGCTTGTAAAAGAGCTCAGCTTAATTCCTGCTGATTTAATAGTTGAGGGACAGTAAGAAACAGCTCAAAGGTGTGACTTATGCCCAAGATTCTACACTTCTGACTGCACACAATTTGTACAAGAAGCTAACTTTTTGCCTCCTATATCCTTTAGTAAATATCATCCTACCACTTGCAAGTACTGCCTAAATGAAGTGGGAAGGAGGTGCCTTTCAACAAGATCCAAGGAAAACAATAGTGATCCCAAATGCTGGTGAAATATGCTTCTTTGGAGGGCATCACCTGTATATTAGGCCTTGCTCCTTACTGGTTCCCATCATACTTGAGAGCAGAATTAAAACAGAATTGTTTAAAGAAAAATTTATGAGTTTTGGGTTTTTTTTTAGTCTCAAAATTAAAGCTTGGAAATCTTAAACAACTTGGCACTAACAAATGCTGTCTCGCACACTGTCATATGTTAAAGCTGACTGTTAGCTGTTATGCCAACTAAATGTCATTTATTAATTGCTTTGTCCCTGCTTGGCCACAAAATTGGAAGTAAAAGAAGCATACATACACTGTGCACCTTGACAAAACAAATCAGTATTTCAAACAGACTGCTCTGTGTCTTAGCATGCTCAAAACATATTTGTTTAGGCAGGAGCAGAGTGTGTGGCAGATATCAGCACTCCAGGGGAATAAATATTCTAGAGCAAAAAAATCTCAGTTTAGTTCACTAAAGCACACTGAATCTTCAGTCATGAGCCAGATGTAGTTGTGCTAACTACAATATTACATGAATGCTGCCACGGACCATTCTGTAACAGTTCAACATCAGATATCCATAAATAAATAAAGCAAGTCTTCTAATTTAACATTTGTAAGGATAGAGCAATTTAAATACACGCCTGCAAGGACACAGTAACCATGTCACAGAAATGCAGATGGACCAGATGCTGTAGGAATCTTTTTTTCTTAATAATCTTAGCCTAAATGAGGCTGTCACCAAGCAACGTATTAACCATCCTGAAACAACAAATGTAATCAACCTGAAGCATCCAGCACGACAAGTCACTGAAGCATATGTTTCCCATGGGATTTACAGGATACTGAGATATTTCACTAAAGAAAGATGCACAGTCATTCTGAAGGGTTTTTTAAAGAACTGTTATCTCCACAGTCAATATTAACACATTCATTACAGGACTGAAACAATTGTTTTTCTCACATATGCTGCCCGTAAATGTTATGTATATCTCAACACAGTAGGCCTCATATGACAGGAATAGGATTTAAAGCCCTGGTTTTGAAAGAGAGTGAAACCTCTATAGAGCATATTAGACTATCCAGTCATGCTCTCACAACCACGTTAATGCCTCTGAGGCACTTAGCATGACTCAGGTCACCACTGATGTTAACATCATGGAACACACCAACGTGAAAGGATATTCCAAAGCAGGAAAAGGAATGTATCACACAGGTATTCAGAGCAAGGCAATTCTTTCCCCAAGGGTGACTGTAAAAAATCATTTCTCAGAATTTTCCTTACATTTTCAAGCCAGATTTCTGTCCTTCAAAGTAGAACTCAAATATGTATTTGCAAAGGTGCCTGCTCCTTCAATACATGAAATGGAATTTAAGCCTCAAGCCAACACAAAGGCATTCAAAAGAAGACAAGAGGCAGGTGATACAGCTAAGGCTGTTATCAAAGAAGATCCAGCATAATGTGCCCAGTGCAGAAAGATTTCCAGGTCATACATCACTGCATAAGTACTACACATGACCAATGCGGCACAAACCAAACCTATGCAGCAGTATAAAAAAGTCAACCAACTTGAAACAGTGGAACACTCAAAAAAACCTTCACAAAACCCATAGAATCATAGAATCAACCAGGTTAGAAGAGACCTCCAAGATCATCCAGTCCAACCTATCACCCATTTTGCATCCCCATGCCTCCCAAAGGAACTAAAAGCAGAAAGTTGCCCAATCACACATTAGGATAAGATCTGAGCTCAGACAAGACTGGCACCAGCATCTTACATTCCCGGTCATATAAGTGATCTCAATCAACAAACCTAGATTACAAACAGGATTGTACCTTTGGTAATCACTGTGAGAAGGAAATCCCAGTTCATGGACAAGTCCGTCCTTACCACTCTATCCACTGCAAGGATAGGACATAAGAATAACAAATGTGTCCTTCCCTTAAAAGTGACACAATGGTGAACCCAGCACCTGACCCATGCGTAAGTTAAAGTTTCTGGCACTGCGTAGCTCTCTCTTTACAACATTATTTTTTCTTTAATAATTTGACTGTATTTGGTCAGGTGTCAAATACAAGGAAAAGCAACAGTACAATAAATGACTAGGCAAATTCTGCTTCCAACCTGTGAGACAAGGATGGAACTACATTTTTTTTCCCAGGGCTGCAAGCTTGCATGAAACAGTGCAGGAATTCCCCAGTTCAGTCAAAAAATCCTGAACTGGTCCCTACAGTTACAACATGCAAGCTAACCTGAAGATGCCTTGAGCTTGTTCGTTCAAAATGGATGCTCTCTATGATATTGCCTGGTTTCTTTTAAGCATCTTGGGCACTCTGACAAGGTAAACAGCCAGCTCTGAAGAGCCTGTGCTGCTCTTCCCACATCAATAGGAGTGTGGAAGAACCAAAGCAATGTGTCAGCATTGGTTCTGGGATGGTACCAGCTCTTTCACATATCTGTGCAACAGGCAGCCTTCATGTTCAAGAAACAATCTTAAGCAAGTGCTGTGGTCTCTCTTTTTGCTTCTGCTAGTCCTTGGGGAAGCATGTAGTTAGGCAACCTGTAGTACTTTCAGCAGCATCATAGTATAGTATCATCAGGGTTGGAAGAGACCTCACAGATCATCAAGTCCAACCCTTTACCACAGAGCTCAAGGCTAGACCATGGCACCAAGTGCCACGTCCAACCTTGCCTTGAAGTGCCCCAGGGACGGCGACTCCACCACCTCCCCGGGCAGCCCATTCCAGTGTCCAATGACTCTCTCAGTGAAGAACTTCCTCCTCACCTCAAGCCTAAATCTCCCCTGGCGCAGCCTAAGGCTGTGTCCTCTTGTTCTGGCACTGGCCACCTGAGAGAAGAGAGCAACCTCCTCCTGGCCACAACCACCCCTCAGGTAGTTGTAGACAACAATAAGGTCTCCCCTGAGCCTCCTCTTCTCCAGGCTAAACACCCCCAGCTCCCTCAGCCTCTCCTCATAGGGCTGTGCTCAAGGCCTCTCCCCAGCCTCGTCGCCCTTCTCTGGACACGCTCAAGCATCTCAATGTCCCTTTTAAACTGGGGAGCCCAGAACTGAACACAATACTCAAGGTGTGGTCTAACCAGTGCAGAGTACAGGGGCAGAATGACCTCCCTGCTCCTGCTGACCACACCATTCCTGATGCAGGCCAGGATGCCACTGGCTCTCTTGGCCACATGGGCAACACCATGCAAGTTTTCTTTGCCCTGTTATGACACAGTATCTTTGATTTTTCACTCCAGAGGGAAAAGCTTTTCACAGTAACAGTCAGTCTGAACACATCATAGGATCTATACACACTGTCACATTTCATGGCAAGATACTAGTAAGGAACAAAAAGTCTCTAAAAACTACTGCTATTAAACCATACATTGTTGCTAACTGAAAATGTGATTGCATTCAGTCTGTGCTAGAATGGCTGTGACCCAGCCAGCATGTTTTCTAAACCTGTTGGAGTCATTTTTCCCAAGTCCATTTGAACTACCTCATCAGCTAATAGCAAGTCCCAGCAGATGGCATTACATTACAAGGAAACTTTACCCTGGTGCCAGCTGCACAAATTCAATGCAGTCTCAAACTCCTCTATGCTTGGGCATAATCTTATCTTCTTCTTACCCTAGGCTTTTCCTAAGCCCAGTGTACAGTCATTACATTTCATCTGGGTAGAAGGTATAGAGAAACAAAGCCAGAAAGAGGCAGCAGAGCTTTATGTGACTTTAACCTCCATTCTTACAGCTCTGTTTCAAAATCCCCTATCTCCCTGTGGTCCCTAAGGCCAGAATAATCTTGATGTCAGCACTACTACTGTGTAAAACAGATTGATAATAAGTGTTGTCACTCCTCACATGCTGTAGTCTGTCTTTTCTAGGAGCCAGACAATACGGCAAGAGTAAATTCAGTGTTGAAATACTACTGAATTCAGATGTCAATGAAATATAAAAGGTTTAAGTGCATGTATGTGAATTCAGTTGTCTATAGCTAAGAGAACTAACCCAGAACAGCAGACCTTGGGGGATTCCAGACCTGTTAACTAATGAAAGCTGGGGGTGCAGGAAATGTCACAACTGCTAGCACTAGTACTCAGTTTATCCTCATCTGCCCTTCCCTCCCTTTTTTCAATTCCCTTCTGTTCCAGCTCTTCATTTTCTTCAGGACTTCTTCATGGCTGGCTTTGTTCCTAAGATTAGAAATCATATCATGCAGATGGAACTGTGTCCTGGGCTACAGAAGAGGTTACAACAGTAATCCATGCTCTTGTGTGCTACTGAGTCTTGCTGTACTGTTGTGACCAAGCACAACGAGCTGGACTTCACTACTAAGAAAAACTGGTGATACTCCTGTGAGTTGGTACTTTATGTCTATACAGAGGCCAAAATGTCTGCCAGTGTGAGATGTAACATATATTATAGAGCTGCTGATCATGACACATCCAGCTTCCTAAGAATTATAGATAGATAAAATCTTTGAGGAGCAGGCATCAGCAAAGAACTACAATAAGCAGGACCACCTAAAAAGGAAGATATTTGAGTGTAATCAATCTATTTAACTGTGGAAGATGTGGAGGAATTTCCACTTCAACACAAGAAAAAAGTCTTTAGGTGATAGATGACTGGAACAGGATGCTCAGAGAGATTGTGGAATCTCCTTGTCTAGAGCCTTTCAAGCCCCACCTGGATGTGTTTCTGTGTGACCTGCCCTAGGTGACCCTGATTTGAAAGGGTTCGACTTGATGATTGTCAAAGGTTCCTTCCAACCACTACCATTCTCCAGTTAACGGCTGGATGTACAACCCTATTAATGCACTTGTATCTTTAAGTGCTCTTATTCAGTATGCCATAAGCTGTTCCACATACAGCTGCTGGAGAGGAATCTCTCCTGTGTTTGGGACCGTGGGTTTTGATGGCTGCTCTGTCCCAGGAGCACGAGTTCCTCTGCCATACATGTCCAGAGAAGGGCAACAAAGCTGGTGAGGGGCCTGGAGCACAAATCCTATGAGGAGAGGTTGAGGGAGCTGGGCCTGTTTAGCCTGGAGAAGAGGAGGCTCAGGGGTGATCTTATTACTGTCTACAACTACCTGAAGGGGCATTGTAGCCAGGTGGGGGGTGGCCTCTTCTCCCAGGCAACCAGCAATAGAACAAGGGGACACAGTCTCAAGTTGTGCCAGGGTAGGTATAGGCTGGATATTAGGAAGAAGTTCTTCACAGAGAGAGTGATTGGCATTGGAATGGGCTGCCCAGGGAGGTGGTGGAGGCACCGTCCTTGGGGGTCTTCAAGAAAAGCCTGGCTGAGGCACTTAGTGCCATGGTCTGGTTGACTGGATAGGGCTGGGTGCTAGGTTGGACTGGCTGATCTTGGAAGTCTCTTCCAACCTGGTTGATTCTATGATTCTCAAAAGAGCTGGCATTCCAATACCTTTTTATCTGGGCCTTTATCGCCCAGACACAACCTAATCCCTACGTAAGGACCGTGTGTGTGTAGAAGGACGCATTAGCAGCGTGCCGTGAGAGAGCTGGGGCAGCTAAGCTCGCCAGGGAACGCCGCTCGGTGGCGCCGGGCACGGCGGCGGCCGCGGTCAGACATTTTACGGCGGCAGTCCATTTTACGGCAGGCAGTGCGGGCAGACCACTGAGTCTCCTCTGCCACCTCCTGACAAGCGCCGCCAACTACAGCTTCCCAGGAGCAGCTCTCTGCTGGAAGGTGCATCTCAGGGTAAGGAAGAGTTCTGAGAGCAGAGGTGGGAAAGGCTGCGCTGACCCACAGGGCGGTGCAGGGCAGCTTACCTCCGGCTGTCGTGGTCTTTTACAGATAGCGACAGAAATTAAACCCGCAAATGAAACTGGGGGGAAAATACAGAATCATATTCGGACAGAGATACAGAGAGAGACATTACAAAGCAATTACCTCATCCCTGGCAAACCCCCTTGAATTTTCCCCCATCCCAAAAAGCTAAATCTAATACTCCCCAGTGCCTCTGCCATCCACAGGGGCCTAAACAAGCCTCTGGAGGCCTCCTGCTCACTTGTTCCTCCCGGTAAAGTGGCTCCTGCCACACACACAGGGCAGGAGGAGGAAAGCAGAACGAAGTGACCTTGTTGTGAGTTTATAAGGAAGGTGGCAGAATTATGGGATAGAATAACAGTCTTCTAGTCCCCAGAAGATTTTTTTACCCCTATAGCCTCAACCTGGGACACCAGCAGAGCTCACATCTGACAGAGCTGACGCACTTCAGTGTCTGCACTGGCAGGATTTAGTTGCTCACATGGGACGCTACAAACTCCCTACTGTTCTGGGGCTTGTGTAGATCTCAGCTGGTTCTCTGCAGGCCCGTTATCACAACCATGTGGTGGTCTTTGTTCTGGTCCTGCGACGGCCCGGGGCTTACTTATTCTTGGGCTGTAAATGGGGAGTTGCCTTTTCAGGTTCCTCCTTCGAGGATATGGCTTGTTCACAGCCAGAATTTATCACAAGGCCATCACTTCTCAAAACCTGTGTCGTGTTTAGCCTGGAGAGGAGGAGCCTCAGGGGAGACCTTTTTGCTGTCTACAACTACCTAAAGGGTGGTTGTGGCCAGGAGGAGGTTGCTCTCTTCTCTCAGGTGGCCAGCACCAGAACAAGAGGACACAGCCTCAAGCTACACCAGGGGAAATTTAGGCTGGAGGTGAGGAGAAAGTTCTTCCCTGAGAGAGTCATTGGACACTGGAATGGGCTGCCCGGGGAGGTGGTGGAGTCGCCGTCCCTGGAGCTGTTCAAGGCAGGACTGGACGTGGCACTTGGTGCCATGGTCTAGCCTTGAGCTCTGTGGTAAAGGGTTGGACTTGATGATCTATGAGGTCTCTTCCAACCTTGGTGATACTGTGATATATGTCACAGCTCAACACCCGAATACGTAAATATGTGTGTACTATCAGCAAGTGCTCAATATGCTAAGAATTGGTCCAAAAGCCACTGAAACAGGAAATTTCAATTAAAGAAAAGCTTTGTTTTTTCTAAAGTCATCAAGATTGAGTCTAACATCTACTCAGTAACTTAACTGCTCTAAACTACTTTCTCATTGATTAGCAAGTTCTCTAATCAATGTGAAAAAATATAAACAGAGAGTCAGGTCGCTATTGAAATCTTCTCCCCTCTCTCCAACTTCCGCACAGGTAAGGAACACAGCTTTCTGGTTTGCAGCCTTCTTACCAGAAAGGCAAAGATCACTTCTTCAAGTGATCTTTTGGCAAAAAAAGGCAAGGTCGTTGGAGGTCTCACGAGGAGACAGATACAAAGCACTGCAGGTGAAGAGAGAGGATCCATGAGGCAGATTATATCAAACAGTGTTTCCAAGGGTTACAGCAAAACAGTTGTCAGAAATACTGAGACAACCAATCAGGTTGCAGGATGGGTGCTCAGCTTGCCAGGTGACAAGAACGCAGGTTAATTTAGCACATTTCCAGAGAAAAGTTGAGATGTTTATGACCAAGAGATGCTTATGTTATCTCTGTCAAACATCTGCAGAAGTGGTCTGCCACGCAGATGAAGGAGGGAGTCTTATGACATTTTTCAGTGAAAACTAGTGAAGCAAGGCTCAAACAAGAACAACATGCAGCTTCAAAATACCATTTCAAAGGCAACAGTGACTGAGCAAAAACTTTGGCCAATTAAGTGCAAAATGGATATTAAACGTTTACACTTTAAGTATGATAATGAGCCAGAGCTCATGCTAAACATCACGCTCAGCTCTCCAGCTAAATCATGCTAAATGTCACCAAGCCAAGGTCAGAATATAAAAAACACCTCTCTGTAGGAAGAAAAGACTGAAGATTTAGCAGAGACAGGGATTGTCAAGGGGCTCTGCTCCTATTCCTCCACCCAACACAGAGATGCCTTCTTGGTAAGAATGGTGTATTCAATATACACCTTTACTTCCTATTACATATTATTACAGCTACTGCAAACACTTCCAGTAAGAGTCCCAGGGGGCTCCAAGGTAGGCAGAATTTAGGATTTTATCTTTAACACATCTTCCTTTGTAATTTGTAAGTGACTGTACTGAGCTTTGAGTAACACCAAAAGATAAAATTCAGCTTTGCTGGATGTAGGAAAAGGCAATGTCAAAGAAAGGGTAGCAGGTTTCTGCTTAAAGTAATATGCACCAGCTGAGAAGTAGAAGTAGTTCTGGTACAGTGAAGAGCCAAACTACTCCTTGTTTTGGGAATGGATTCTGTACAAATCATGACACATTACACTCTTGCCTTGACACATGCACACACACATACATAATCTGAACAGCACTGACCTTAAGGTTCCTAGTTAGATATCACCATCTAGGGTTAACAACCTAGCTGCACCACAGCTCCCATCTTCCCTATAAATATTTCTTAACCTTTGAAAGCTGTTCACTGTGCTGTTTCTTTACTTTCACTGTCTCTGAGCTCACAGGTGACAAAGCAGAGATGAGAGGCAAGAGCAAAACTCCCAGAGATTCACCTTGTTCTTCACCTTGTTTTTCAGCTCATCTCTTTCTTTCCTTTCCATCACCTGTTTTTTTTACCCACACTTATAAATTGAAAGGCATGTAAGTAGCGAATGTTGAACATCCTGTAATGATGAGGGACAGTGCTGAAGGCCAGAGTCACTCCTGAGGTTGCCTGCAATAAAGCAGTTACCTGTGCTAGAGCCATATAAGTAGTTTTATGCTCCTTTCTCTTGCCAGCATCACAGCAGGCTATCATTTTAGAAAAACTCTGTAGATCAGCAGGAACAAGGCAAAAAGTCCTTATTCTCTCTCTGAAATTTTTGCCTCATAAGCTCTCTGGGGCAAGGACTGTCTTTTATTACCTGACTAGGAAGAAATGCCCTTGATTTCTCAGGCATCCTTAAACACCAAGAAAAGGCAAATACTGAATATTACTGACCTTGGAGCTATGGACAGCCAGAGGCAGTAGGTATTCACCTCACTTGACAGGTATGAAACACATGCTCTGGCTAAATGTAAGAACGCTTGGCAGATGGTGACTGTCGGTGAACAATCTCAGGTTGATAAATTTAACCTAACAACTGCTGGACAAATGCAGTGAAGTTGTAAAGACTTTCACACTTGGAGCACCAGGTGGTTATTTTCATAATGCATGCATCTCATCAGCCACTTTTAATCTCTGCTTTATGTTTCTCTAGCTTTGTTCTGTTCTTTAGGGTAAAAGAAGGTGTCTGACTCTGCTGTGAGTAGTTTTCCAAGGCTAGTTACTAACTGGATGGGAACAAAAAAGCAGCTTATTTTCAGTGCTTTCTGGAACTGTAGGCTGTTTCAAAGCCCAGCATGTAGGGCTTAAGTCTGGCCACAACTCATTGCATAAACTCCTGTGCTGTGGCAGGATAGGATGAGACAATCACAAGAGGTGCCTATTAGAAATTATCCTGTACTTCTGTGAATATCCAATTAAAGCATTTCAGATTAAATCAGCTACTTATTCAAACATTTTTGAGCATTGTTCCCAGCATGGCAAAGCAGCAGGGAGCACAGATCCCTCCTGCCTGCAGTCTTAGGGAGATGCCTCATGGCAATGCCTGGCAAGTTCTCAAGGGTAGCCCCAGTGCACAGCCATAGCACATCTGTCACAGCCCCTCCATGGGAGTGACTCCTTGCCCAGGGCCTGACAGCCAAGGAGAAAGGACTGGAGCTTGTAAAAGCAGCACCCATTGCCTTGAGAACTTCCTCATTTCAAGAAGGGCTTGCAGCAGGCTGGGATGGCAATGGGCTGCCAAGGACTACCACTACGGGCCTCTGTGTTCATCACTGCCACAGCAGGACAGCTTTGCCTTTCCTCTGTTTCCTGAATCTGGTCTGGATGTGGTGGAATCGCCATCCCTGTGGTGTTCAAGAAAAGACTGGATGAGGCACTTAGTGCCATAGTCTAGTTCATTGGACAGGGATGGGTGATAGGTTGGAGTGGATGATCTTGGAGGTCTCTTCCAACCTCGTTGATTCTATGATTCTGAACAAAGGCTCACTGAACTCATTACATTTCCTTTTATAAGTTAATTAGCTACGGCAGTGAGAAATCACTGTGGTTTTTGATATTCAGGAAGGCTAAGAAATACCTTAGAGTTCTGTGACTGTCAAGCAAAACATGAACGTTGGTTTGTTTGGCTTTTTTACTTTCAAGTCCATAGTGCTAGTATAAGTAGGTTTTTAATTGACCTCACTGAAAAAAATTGTATAACACCAAAGAAAATGTTCTATATCCTTATACTGTCAATTCAACTATATACTTGTTTATAGTTGTTTAGTGTCTTATAATTACATGTGCTTAGATTTTGATACTGAACATGATTTCTTTCCTGCCTTTTCTTTTTTCATTTTTTTGGTAAATCTTTATTAAAAGCCATGACAAATCTACCAGATACAATTCTGCTACAGCTGGGAGTAGCATAAGCTAGGAGTGATTGCTGAAGTCAAATAAGTGAGAAAGAAAAGCAGAAAATTTATTCCAGATGCCTCTGATCAAGCCAGTTTTATTTAGAAATGTGTATTCACTTTAATGTCATTGTATTCAAGAGTGTATCTTTTTACATGAGGGAATGCTACACCCAAACAAAATGCATCTTGTTCCCCAGCAGTCTGCACCACTGAGCCAATTCCTACTGAAGCAAGCAGAAGCTCACTGCCAATTTAATTCAGGATTGGAAATATGTCACAAATTATTATTGAAGACAAATCTTACTGGCTGGATGAGATTTAGTTAATTTACAAATATATTTATGGGTTGTTTTTTTTCAATATGAGTTAGTTAGAAAAAGTCACTCTGCATTAAAGGATATATAATCACATTTTAATTTTTATCAACTCTTATTTTATGTGCTAGGCTGCATAAATGAAGCCCTTTGGGAAAGAGATGAAGATAGATGAGAGGTACTGAAACTCCTGCATTCTCTTTCCTCTGGAAAGTGGTGATGTATACAACTGCCTGATCACAGTAGCCCATCTGTCTTAACAGAATACATTAAGTAGAACCATAATGCTTTGCTGAAAACAGAAGCCAGTACTACATCTGCTCTGATGCTAGAGTATCAGCCAAGATTTTTCTACTAGAAGTTTCAACATCCTAGAAAATGTTAGCATGACCTCTGCAGAGAGAGGAATGTTCTCAACAATTTTTAATGCTCAGAGTAATGAAACCTCAGATAAAAAGTATACTCTGCAAAGATTTCTCTCACCAGCTCATGCTGACCAAGAAGACACAGCATCGGTTTTGGGAAGATATGAACTTCTTGAAGTTACTAAAGAATCTCAAGTACAGATTTTAAAACATGATCTGGAGATACCACCTCAAGCCAAAATCACATCAATAGCATTTTCATCTTTACCACCTAAAATGCAACAACTAATGCTGTCCACAGGTAAACACATCTCCAAACCAAGACATGCTACAGAAATACCAGGTGTAACTTATATATGGCCAGTAATAAAGGTGGAAGAGGCTTCCAGGCCCTTTTGGGAGAATCTTCAAAAGTATTTAGTACCAACCAGCTCAAACTTAACAGGACACAATTCTAGTCCAGATTTACTAAGTGAAGATGTGAAATGTTCTCCAGCAGCCCCAGTGAAAGAGCTTTCACAAGGAGAGCTAGACAGAAAGACAGCAAGATCCTATACTCTTATTGTAAAGTCATATAACAGTGTCATTTCAGGAATTCTGAAATCACTGACCAACATCAAGAATAAGGAGTATGAGAATGTGTACTCACTTTCATCTATCAGTCCTATGGGAGAGCAAGTGAAAATTCCTTTCTTTAAGGGAAATGCTCTAATGATATATGATGGGCAAGTTTACATTCTATATGAAATGAGGCATGAATTTCTGTCACCGGAAGTGGAAATGTATGGCTGTGATATGTCGGTTATAACAACCAGAGTCTGGCTCATTACATGTAGGGCTGTCTATGACTTAATGATTGAAGTTCCACATCCACTGCTGTCAAGCCAGTATGTTGTCAAACAGGACACAAAAGTTCTTATGAGCATTGCTACCTCTATATACCAAGGTAAAACTTCAGATGCAACACAAGTCTCTTCACACTTTGTGACTACCATCTCACAGCCCAAGCATTGCTCATCTTCTACAGGGAGCAAACAACAGGTAGTAACCTATGGTGAACTCCTAAATGTCTGTGTATGGACAGTAAATTACTTTACTTTTAGTTATAGCTGAATGCCACATGCATTATTCAGCTTATTTATAACAGGACAAGTGCTGCAAAAGAGAAGTGATTTGGGGTTTATTTCACTTTTGTGAGAGAAGCAAAAAACCTCCAGCAAAAAACTGTAAAGCTTGGAGGTCTTTAAGATCTTACAATTTAAAAAATCATAATGCTGAGGGGGGGGGAATCCATCATGAGATACATCAATATTTTAGTATTTGAATAGGACAAAAATCGCTGCATTTAATGGGAACAGCCTGTTGTTATTTAGTGAACAGTAGAGCTGAATGTAGGATAATGGCAAGATATTACCCAAGTGAAAAGGTGAGGTTTCTGAAAACAGGCAATGAATGCTATCATTATCATATTTTAAAGTAACAGTGAAAGGAGAGAGAAGTGCTAGCTTGCAAGGGCTCTCCTGAATTAAATTCTTCTTACTAAGCCACATCCTTGACGTAAAGGATAATGTAGAAAGAAGATGGGAGGTTAAGCTGGGCACTTTTGGATAGTCAATTCCTACTCTTTCTTGTTTCAGTTCCTCAACAAGCCTGCATTTTCATCCACAGAAGGCATGCAAAAAAAATATGAGAAAGAAGCATGTCAAGAAGAAGACAATGCACTAAGAATAAAATTTGGTATTGTTAAAGATGTAAGAGTCTACCTCAACAGAATAAGTGTCCTTGAAGTAACTGGCAGAGCTTCTGCACTTAAATGGAAGGCAACTGCCAGGAAAAAAAGTGGCAAAGGTATGTAACTGTCCATAAAGTATGCATCACCTTGAAATGTTTATTACATACCATTGGTACACTTTTCAAAATATTTTAGTCTTTCAGGCTCCATCATAAAACATTTCTTTTTGATAACCCTGTGATGTTTACAAAGAATTACAGTGCTGACACTTATTATAAGCAGGGCTATTGACAGTCAGGAAACTGACTGTTTTTATAGCCTACCTTTGTTTCATTACCTTCTGTTATTTTCTGCAGGCTTTAACTTAACTAACAAGAATAGAAAATCTTGCTAAAGGTATTTTTAGCCCTTGTAAGCAAGATTTCAGATGAGAAAGCACTTCTTCCCACAGCGTGAGGGAGATCTCTGCTCTCTTCATCTATAAATTGTATCTCTCTACTTGCATCATGCCTTAATGAAGTGATTCTTTTTAATACGTATGCTTAAAATCCCTTCTGATAACTTTAATGATACTAAATTATGCCTAAATAGTCTGCAATAATAGACATTTAGATCATAGATCGTAGCATCTTAAACAGAATGACCCATGATGGTCTCATACTACCTCTTAGATAGTTATGTCTCCTTGAACAGCATACAATTATCACAATTGAAATGGAAACAAGAAATTCAACTAATGCACACATTCAATTTATCCTCAGATGTAAAAGCAGTAAAAGCACAGGATCCCAGCCCAGATCTTGTTTCAATAGTGTTGTATTTAGTTAATCTACTGGTTTAGCAAAGACCCTACTTTTGCAGTCAATCTTAAAAACTCCAGTTTAGTAATATAATGAGCTTCTGGTTGTGTTGATGCCAAGGATGATGGGTCCTTTTTAAGGCTTTAGTATTATTTACTGCAATAAGTTTGTCTACCAACTGGCTGATGTGAGCCTACTGCATGAGGATCATCAGAATCTCCTTGTGGCAGGAATAGTCTTGATCTAAAGCAAGTTTTGGTTTTCTCCTACACTGGCCAGTCTAGATGTTTCTTTTTGGAAATCAAATAAATTATGGATTAAGTAAAAGTTGGCTAAGAGTGTAGGCATTAATCTTCACACATTGTTTCTTTCATTTAATAGAAAACTCTGCCAGTTTTGCCAAAGAGAAAGTAACTAGAGCAATAGAAGTGATCTCAAAGAAGAGGCAGAAGGACATGTATTCAAATCAGAGATGCAGCACTGCAGAGACCATGAAAAAGAGAGAGGAAAAGAATTACTCTGCACAGTGTGAAAGTCCAAAGAACACCAGTGCTGCCACATATGATGCCAGCACTAAGCAAACCTTGTGCACTCAAGATCACTCAGATGACGTTTCCCTGAGTAAAACTTTAGTTTCTGGTTGTAGAGAGGATACTTCCTCTACAAATATGCCAGTTGCAAAGGAAACACCAAGAAAAGGCAATGTAAATAGTCTTTAAAAATCCTTAATGTATGAGAAAGAGCAGTAAAATGCATATAAAACTGAGTGAAGAATGGTTCCACTGCTCTTAAATTAGAAAACTTCAGCATTTGGTGAGGTGGGCTGTTTGTTGTGCTTTCTATTGTGCTTCTGTTCATTTAGTTAAAAGAAAAAAAATCTCAGTTAGTCTTAGTTTTGCATTTAGTATCTTGAAAACACCAACCATTTCTTCTCTCAATGCCTTCTGTTGAGCAGGTTCATTACAACAGCCTGAATGTGCTTTCTCTAGTGAAAAGTGACGAAGGCAAAAATCCTCCAGAACTGCAGGTCGAGTATCACATGATATATACAGAGACACAGGACTCCAGAAGTCACAGCTTTTTTTATGTTTAAAGGCCACTAGCCAGAAATCTTTTACAGAGATGCCTCCAGATTATATATTGAATAAAGTTAACACTATTGTTTATGTGGTACTGCAATTTCAAAAAGTTAATGTATAAATGTTAGTGATTTTACAAAGCTAGGTTTTTAATTTTTACTGTAGCTAATGCAAAAACCCCAATACAATAAAGAATTCAGCCTACTAGTTTATTCTTCATCAAGGGCTTAATCTCTAATATGCAAATCTTGTGGCACAAAATAAATTGGTAGCAATTTAAATGTTATATCATTACGATCCAACATACAGACAGTTGCCTAAGAGACCGCACTGCCAACACACAAATCAAGAATCCTCCTTCAGTGGGATTTTACCCATATGGAAGCTGTAAGGCCCATCTAAGAATCACAGAATCAACCAGGTTGGAAGAGACCTCCAAGATCATCCAGGCCAACCTAGCACCCAGCCCTGTGCAGTCAACTAGACCATAGCACTAAGTGCCTCATCCAGGCTTCTCTTGAACACCACCAGGGACAGTGACTCCACCACCTCCCTGGGCAGCCCATTCCAATGCCAATCACTCTCTCTAGCAACAACTTCCTCCTAACATCCAGCCTATACCTCCCCCCCAGCACAACTTGAGACTGTGTCCCCTTGTTCTGTTGCTGGTTGCCTGGGAGAAGAGACCAACCCCCACCTGGCTACAACCTCCCTTCAGGTAGTTGTAGACAGCAATGAGGTCTCCCCTGAGCCTCCTCTTCTCCAGGCTTAACAACCCCAGCTCCCTCAGCCTCTCCTCACAGGGTTTGTGTTCTAGGCCCCTCACCAGCTTTGTCACCCCTCTCTGGACACGTCCCAGTATCTCAACATCTCTCCTGAATTGAGCCCAGAACTGGACAGAGGACTCAAGGTGTGGCCTGACCAGTGTTGAGTACAGAGGAAGAATAACCTCCCTTGTCCTACTGGCCACACTGTTCCTGATGCAGGCCAGGATGCCATTGGCTCTCCTGGTCACCTGGACACACTGCTGCCTCCTGTTCAGCTACTATCTACCAGTACCACCAAGTGCTTTTCTTCCTGGCTATTCTCCAGCCACTTTGTCCCCAGCCTGTAGTGCTGCTTGGGGTTGTTGTGGCCAAAGTGTAGAACCCTGCACTTGGCCTTGTTAAATCTCATCCTATTGGCCTCTGCCCACCCATGCAGCCTGTCAAGATCCCTCTGCAGGGCCTTCCTACCCTCCAACAGATCAACACCTGCACTTGTGACCAGCCATCAACTGGATTTAACTCTGTTCACCACCACTCTCTGGGCTCAGAAACCTACCCAAGTTTCAACCCAGTGAAACAATTAGAACAACAGAGTAGATGATGGGAAAGGAGGATCCACTGATGGCTTGCCATTTTTAGAATCTTTCTAGAATTTGAGCTCAGCCCCTATGGGACAGAAACTGGTAAACCACTGGTATAACATGTACTTGCAGAGACCTTCACTAGATAACCTTGTCAGCTTTCCTCAAAAAAAGGCACTGATTTTTTTTTTTTTGCATCTAGTTAGAATCTCCAATTTAAACATCACTTGCAGAAAATTGCTGAGAATTTAGGTTTCAAAATCTCAAATTTAAAATCCTAAACCAGAAGCACTGATCACATGGATTGAACTGTTGAGTATATCTCACCATTAATTGGTTGAAAATCAATGTAGTTGAAAAAATGTAATGAATTAATGCTGAGAGATTTCTTTAAAACTTTAAATGGAAGATAGAGCACTCAAGAAAAGCACAATTAGTGCACTTGAAAACAAAAATGACCATAAACAAATTATTCCATCACAATGAGCCAAACACCAGCAGGACAGTAAGAATGGCAAGAATGAGAAAAGAGATTAAATGACTCAAACTTCTTTTGCAGAAGAGACATTTTAATCTTAGAATCCTAAGCTCTGGTAAAAGATTGTCACACAGTCTCTCATTCAAAAGTAACAGAAATAATTGCTATCTCTTGCAGCTACACCAAAATAAACAGCAGAGATATGATTTAGGTTCAAGAAAAGGGTTAAGAAATCAGGAGGCCAAGGACCGAAAGCACATATCAATACTAGCAAATCAGCCCAGAACTTGTGACCTTTACTCTTAGCATTCTGAGCTCATCATCTAGGGCTCAACTAGCAGATGAGTTTGGACCACAAACCTGAGATACTGGAATAAGCATCCTCTAAAACATAAGAATACTCCAGCTGGCTTGTTGGTATTCAGACAATTAGTTACTGGCATATTAATTACTTAAGGCTTAGCCATGAGGGTGGTTTTGCTTCTGTGTCACAAGAGAAGAAAGACAGATTCAGAGTTGTAGAAGGGAAGAAAGCAACTTGCCATATTCAGGGAGGAAACAAATGTTCAGGATGGCTCTTTTAAAAGCCATTAAATTGGCTGGCTGAGTCTGACTGCTTGAGGTCCTTTTCAAACTGCTCTTGCCAGTTTTATTTTCAGTTATAGACAACCCTCATGAAAGCATATATTTACGATAACTACACATAATACTGTAGAAGTCACAGACTCTCTCAGTGCAGCAAATAAGCCTTCATTTTGCCAAGTCACATATTTTCCCTAGAACATCATGCTGCAGTTTTCCTTCCTTCTCAGTTAGGCTGCTTGAATAAATAAATCTCAGTCCCTCTGGTGCTGTATCATTCATATTTGAATTATTAGTCTACACATAACTGTTTTATGCTTTCTGCACTGTATCCATCAGCTTCTCTTGCATATATATCTGCTTGTGTTCAGAATTATTAAGTGCTGGGTGGAATTTATAGCCTGAGTGAAGACCCATTTGTCATCCAAGTTTTGCTACACTGGAATTAACTCAGTAGCACCTGCATACTGATTTATGAAGAAAACCTAATCTCAGTCCATGGCAAACTGGAGCACTTTTCACCATCTAACAGTGGAGTGAATCTCTTCCTCTGGAACACACATAACTTCTAATGCCATTCACATTTTAATATTTATTGGGTTTTTCACTTTACTAAAGTGTACTAACTTTACTAACCTTGGATTTCCCTTCATTAGACATCACACTGTTCAGTCACCCTGACAGAAGAGACTGAAAAGCTTTAGCCCAGCTTCAGACTGGGAGCCCTGCCTCCTGAGCTCATCAGATTAAGCTTTGGCAATGTAAAACCTCACTGCCCCCACCGTTTTGGGTAGGTTATTGTGCCTCTGCAACGTACCTGAGTATTCAGAAATACCTGCAGAGGAAACAAGAGACTTCAGTACACTGATGTAAAAGCCTCAGTATCTTTTTACACCTTTTTTATTGCTACTGACCTTAGTGTAACCAACCCCAACAGCTGCAAATCACAGATTATGTCATTCAAACGTTCATACATGCTACAGGAAAGTCATTCAAACCTTCTTCAAAGCAGGAAAGAACAGAGCGGAATTCACAAAGCTCAAGAGTAATTCACCATTCAAAGAGGTGCTTAGCATTTCTCTCTAAGGAAATATTAAGTTATAGATCCACTCTATGGCAACTGGACATACATATATAGCCACATTGGACAGGTTATAGTGCTATCCTGACTTTGTGATGTGTCAAGACTAGACCCTTCTGGAAGGAACTTGTCCCTCTCAAGCATTCTGCACTTTTTATATAATTTTTCTTCTTTGAAAGTGTGATCTTAGAATGCAGCATGCAGCTGTATAAAGGCAATTGGTAAGGAGTTCTATAGTTTTAAAGTAAAATCACATATGAAATATTGCTGTTTATGTGCATAGTTTTGTGTTTGTTTGGTTGTTGGGGGCTTTGTTTTGATTTATTTTGGAGTTTGTTTTAATTTTCTAAGAGGCAGGGTGGTCCTGTGAACAGGTCATGGAATTTCTGCTCCAAAAACATGGAATGAGTTATCATTTATGTTTTAACTTTCCTGGTGATACTGTGTTCAAACTGTTGCATGAATGATTTGCATTAAGTAATTTTTGCATCTGACAGAGATTTCTACTTCATTTTATCTTGTCTGGGAAGTTCAAATCTCCAGTTCTTCAGAGAAGGCTTGTTTTTTTTTTTCTGAGCTGCTTATATTTGGCATAACACAGGGAGACTTGAATATCCACATAGACCTATATTATTCAAATGACAACTACCAAGCAAGAACAATTTGAGTAAATGCACTTTTTCTACATCTCCAGGCCTTTAACACCAATAATGACCTTCTTTTGAGCAACACAAGTATGAATGAAACAGAAGTCTAAGAAAAGAGTCTTACGTTAGAGCCCATTCACAGTATCACAGTATTATTAGGATTGAAGAGACCTCATAGATCATCAAGTCCAACCCTTTACCACAGAGCTCAAGGCTAGACCATGGCACCAAGTGCCACGTCCAATCCTGCCTTGAACAGCCCCAGGGACGGTGACTCCGCCACCTCCCCGGGCAGCCCATTCCAGTGTCCAATGACTCTCTCAGGGAAGAACTTTCTCCTCACCTCGAGCCCAAATCTCCCCTGGTGCAGCCTGAGGCTGTGTCCTCTTGTTCTGGCGCTGGCCACCTGAGAGAAGAGAGCAACCTCCTCCTGGCTACAACCTCCCCTCAGGTAGTTGTAGACAGCAATGAGGTCTCCCCTGAGCCTCCTCTTCTCCAGGCTAAACAACCCCAGCTCCCTCAGCCTCTCCTCACAGGGTTTGTGTTCTAGGCCTCTCACCAGCCTCGTCGCCCTTCTCTGGACATGCTCAAGCATTTCAATGTCCCTCCTAAACTGGGGGGCCCAGAACTGAACACAGTACTCAAGGTGCGGTCTAACCAGTGCAGAGTACAGAGTACTCTCTACCCACTCCCCAACCCAGATTCCAAAAAATGCAGGAAACTGGGATGAAAAGTGCAAGAAACAAGGGAAGAAGTGAAAATTCCTTAAAGTGTAAAATGAATTGGCAGGTAAAGCAGCCAGTTTTTGGAATGGACAACTCACATATACTAGACAGTCCATGAAAGAAGCACCTCCTCACTTGATCAACAAGCAAAACCTTCGGTCATTTGCTCAGACATTCTCCTCTGCTGCAGTATCATCTATTCAGACTACAGCCATACTTCTCAGACAAACCAGTTTGTACTTGCCCTAAATGTTCCTGCAAGGTTGTTTCAGACTCTCTTCATATACTGCAATTCAGTTTTTCATAGGAGTTCCCTCATTTCTATAACTCTATAGTATGCTCAAATTTTGGACACTGCACCCTCCTGTACAGAGAAAATAATTCCTTAATTAAAACACCATGAGGATATTGGACAAGCTTTTTAGTGTCTTCAAGTGGTGTTAAGTCAATGTGAAGGAGATGCTGTTTCATTGCTGCTTTTGTGCTAACTTCATTTGGGACAAACTCTGTATGATTAAGTCCGTGAAGCTCGGATCTTCTCCATATAAAGCCAACAGATATATCAGAATTCAATTACACAGCTGCAAGCCTGAGACTGTGGGAGAGGCTCTAAGTATGACAACAAAACTAGGCTAGATAAGATATGCAACTCCAAGCTTATGCGTTAATGTTCAGGGACTCATGTGACTCCTATGACTGTAATCTTGGGCTATTGGAGCAGGCAAAACTAGTGTAATGATTCCCTTTGGTAGTTCTGTTTCTGTTTCAGTAGGGTCCTCTGAGTATTCCATTCTCAAGTGTAGTGTTCTTCTATGATTCTCTTCTTAGTAAACTCCTCTAACAGTTTACTAATTATATCACACAAGAATAACTTAAAAGGGAAAGCAGGTAAAAAGGAATAAATTTCACATGTGGATCTAAAATTGAGCATTTCAATGCAGGTGCTATGTAGTCACACACTAGACCTCCAATTCTCTCTGCCTGCAAACAATTAAAGACATTACATTATTAGTTAGCACTTGTTAACCAAAGCTTAAGTCAGCACCTACTCAGCTCTCAACAGAAGTTAGAGCTGTAACTGATAATCAGTTTCAGGGATCACCAGGGAATTCCCTTTCTTTGGCTCTTCTTCTTGCCAGATACTCATTTTCCCTACTAGGAGCTGATGTAGGATCTTATGGTTAAGAAACCACCTCTCTCTGGAAGCTGGACCTCTGATGCCTGTACAAAGTCACACTTTTGCACTTCGTATGCAGTGACAAGTGACACAGAAAGTGGAACTCTAGCGTGTCAGGTTCCCTCACATCTGCAACACAAAAGGCAGAGAATCTGTTTCATCCAATTTGGCAAATGGATGCACCTGAAGACTGCTTGGAACATGCTTAAAATCACAACCATGCACTAGAGATAAAAAACACCCAGAGTTAAAACTCATCTCCCAAGTCATTCAGAAAACAAGCAATTTGATATGCTGTGAATATGGGGGGGAGGGAGGAATAAATTAATCATAAAATCACGGAATGGTTAGGGTTAGCACTGTCAGGCTAGTGTGGTTTTTTTCCATTTGTTATTTGTGTTTGCCTGTTCGTTTGTGGGTTTGCAAGGTTTGGGTAGGTTTTGATTTTTTTCCCTAAACTCAAAGAAATAATTAGAAAGCAGTTTGTAAAGATGAAGAAGGTAACTGATATTCTGGACTGGACAGCTGTAAAGGGAAGACAGGTGAAGACAATCCAGCCTTGGGCAGCACCTTTTAAGCACCCTGTGTGGTAGTCAAAGACCTCTCACAAACTATTACATCGTCCTGTATGCACAGTATCTCGCAGTTCGGATAATTTACACTAAAGAAAGCAAAGAACAGCAACGATGCTGCTAGGACAGACTAGAGAGGCAGGCTCACCAGCAGCACGTTCCACGTTCCACGTTCCTTTGGCGCTCCGCTGTCGACGGGACGAGGAGAGGAAAGCGTGCGAAGGAGGGCAGGAACGCCCGGCAGCTGCGGGGACCGCTCTTGGCGCGGCGCGGCGCTGCACCGGGCACCGCAAGCCGGGGCGGGGTCTGCGCCGGGTCCCATAAGAGCCGTGGGGCGGGGTGGCGGCGGCAGCCGCCGCAGGAGCGGAGCGCAGAGAGGATGCAGGCGGCGCCCGGGGCGCAGGCGGCCAGGCCGTTCAAGATGAGGAAGAGTTTCGGTAGGGACGGCGGGTGCGCGGAGGGGCTGCGCCGCGGAGGGCCTTCCGCACGAGTAACCTTTCTCCTCTCTCCCGCGCAGCCACCCGGCTGGAAGAAGTAGCAGGAATCCGAGCGAAGTTCCCAACTAAAATCCCGGTAAAGCTCTGTTTTGTTACCGGAGGTTATTGCTGTAATTTAAAGGGAAACTCTGGGAAGCTCTCTGAATTGGAGGGTGGGAGGGGAGGAACCTTGATGTTTTAGGCTTCGCTAAGTGTGAGTCTAATTAAAACAGGTAATCGTTGAGAGATACCATAGAGAGAAGTATCTGCCTCTCTTGGACAAAACCAAGTTTCTTGTTCCTGAGGAGCTGACCATGACACAGTTCATAACCATCATCAGGTAGGTAGTCAGCGCCTGTGAGTCTGTGCTGCAGCCGGGGCTTGCTGTTGCTTCTGATGAGATGTTGTTCCGTGCTGTGCTGGAACATCTTGCTCTCTCTGACGGCATCAGGATGAAGGTGTTAGTAACGGCTTCCCTCTCCTGCAAATGTTTTTTTCAGAGGCATGGGAGGGGATGGTGGAATAAGGTCTATGCTTCTTGGATTCATAAAGTTTTCTTTCTTCCCCCTAACTGTAGGGAGTAAGGACATCAAATTCCTGTTCTGCTTTCTTCCTGCATGATGAACTTGGTGCTGGGGCTCTGTGCTTCCTCTTTGCTTACAGTTGTTACTGCCTTTCTCTCTTTACTGTGACTTGCTGAATTTGCTCCAGTTCAAGGCAGGTTTTAGATGTGAGCAGGATGAAATGTGCTTGTAAATTACTCTGTATAAAACGCTACAGGGAAGAAGTCTCCCAAAGTATTTAGTGATGTTCCATGACAAAGTATGCTTTTTTTAAGTGTGGAAAAGATCTTTCTAGATGACAACTTCTGTAAAATATACTTTTTGCTCTTGGAAAGCTTAGATCCTGATCTTTGTATGCAATGTCTCTGGAAAGGACTCTTCTTTTGAAGGTGCTCTAGTTAATAAGTCAAACAGACCATGCTGGAATGTTTTATTACTGTGGTACTACAGAAGCTTTTGGTTTCTACTCAGTCCTTCTCCCTGGTAATTGGGAACTCAAAGCCTAGGCTCAGTAGCACTTATGGTCTAACAGTGCAAGCCTTTCTCCAGAGAGCAAGCTTATCAGCAGAAGTTACTGGAAGCTGAAGGAAATGTGAAGCCATGTAACAACTTCACACAGCATTTCTTGAGCCTAGTTTAAGCAGCTGCTCTGCTTGATGTATTTCATAGACTAAAGCTGAAATGTTATCAAACTTGCAATGCTTAATCCTCTGTTTTTCCTTCTTCACCTAGAAGCAGGATGGCTCTAACAGCTACACAAGCTTTCTACTTGCTGGTGAACAACAAAAGCCTAGCCAGTATGTCATTGACAATGGCAGAAGTATACAGGGACTACAAAGATGAAGATGGCTTTGTGTATATGACATATGCTTCCCAGGAGATGTTTGGGTGCTTTTTACCTACAGCTGAAGGGAAAACTGTGACATTCCTTAAACACTTAAAGTTGGGTCCACATGCTGCAGCAAAGCAATTTCCTACAAATCACACCTGTGACATGAACCTCAGAGATGCTCCTGCCAATATGAGCTCTTGAGTAGGGAGCTATGATCCCAAGCTGGCAGGACCAGCTTAAGGCAGAAATGGCAGTATGCTTTTCCTATATAATAATGTGAATATATATTTTTATATTAGAAGACACAATAGGATTTTTTTGAACTGCACCTCCACTTTTTTGCAATATCAATCTTTTATGTAATTGATTTTTAAGGTTATCTTGGAACATAAGACTAAAATAAAGAATCTTTTTTAAGTATTGAATTGAATGTTAATCTGGGGAAAGACTATAAAAGTCTATCTAGGAAAAGGTGCTAAAATAATTTGGAGCATTTGAGCACTATGCTTAAATGAAGCATTGCTTGCACAGCCACTCTGAATTTTTGAATGGAATAACAAAGGTTAAGTTATATCACACATTAACAAAAGTATACCTAACAAGCAGCTAGATATGAGTTGCAAGGTAAAGCAGACTCTGCTAGTACTGGAGCAGTATTTAAATGCAGTGTTTAATTAAACACTTGGAGAAATTACTTTCTGCTGTTACGATAAAAACTATGACTAAACTAATAACTACTTGTTTAAATAAGCAAAAGTGATTGGTAGTCAGCATAACTTCGGTGCAGATAGCATGAACTGTAGTGTAATCAAGTGTTCAAAAATCTCTTCTTACTAGTAGTTTCTGCTACTTTATGACAGGAGGTAAAGCTATCATATTCATTCCCTATAGGCAACTGCTTGTCAGTTCCCCTGAAGAGTTTCAGTGCTCCTTCTTTCAAGGATGGATAGAATTGTCACACTCGATGAAGAGGTGTACTAGTGTCTCTAGAAAATGTCAAAACTGCCATGTAGTGAGAATTCATCTATACAGAATTGTTTCCTAACCATATTAGGGGAACTCTTGACATGAGGCTTAGTCTGATGTACAGCTCTAGCTCTCTCTACTGGCCTTCCCATATGTGAGGAATGTCTTGGATAGTTGTAAATGTTCTGATTGTGAACAATTATTTTAATATATTACAATATGCAGTCATCAGTCTCTACCAGCCTCATCTTAAGATGGTTAAATCATTACAATATTATGTGGTTCTGTTCAGTACCAAACTGATGTGCAGAATGAGTAATGTAGGAGTTATTAGACTGCAAAGAGAAGTGCTGACAGTTATTTAAATTATGCATAGGAAAGGATTGTGTGTAAGCATTTGCAGTAGTTCTCTTGCACTAATAATTTCTTGAATTTAAAGCTCTGAGCAGACATGGGTTCAAGCCTTTGAACCAGGGGGTTTAGAGCAGTACCTGTCTTAGTGAAGGTAGTGCTTGCCAACTCATGTTTCATGAGCTGAGAAATAAATCATTGACATGACAGTGGAAAGGGAAATGTTGAAGCTATGTTACTACAGGTTATAAAAACACACAAGATTGGAGATCCCAGAATCAGTTGCTTGGATAGATTGAGCTTATGTTTGTAATGGACAGTTTCCATTGCACAAACTGAACTCAAATAGTCATTTGTTACCAGACCTCAGGCAGAGACACCTGTTTGGCAGAAGTACCGTAGAGCAATGTTGAACAGCTGTGGGAACCTTGAGGTGGAACATGCAAGGCTAAGTCTTGCTGTATTCAAACTCTCTTGCTAATCTAAGAGCTGGGCTAATATTTTGCTTCGTTAGCTCCTCTGTCTTACTGTCATGTGTGATACTTTGTACGTGAAGAGAGAAGCACTATGGATTCTCGGCTGGAGCAATGTTGTGTCCAACAGCCAACTTTCTTGGTTTGTAATGTAGTGGCTGAAGTGTAAGTGTTGACCCCTTCTGTATTTACTGACATTAGGCTATGGTGTCTAAAAGGCCAAGTCATCCAAAAAGCTGCACAAGGAGACAGTCAACTGCAGCTAAAGAGCATCATACAAACCTGTTTAAACTAGTCTGCTAAGCTTAGAAAGAAGTCTCGTGAACTGGGAAAGCTTCATCACTGGATAACAGTAATAGACTTATCCTTTTATGAGTTGTTAAAACAGATAGTATTAACCATCAAAACTAGTTTCTAAAAAGTCTCTTAAAAATAAACTAGAAGTTAGATACCTGCTTGTGGGGTTGCTTTGGTGTGAGTAGAGGTTTTGGATTCAACCTATTGTCTCTTAAGTGCAAGGAACAAGGACTGAAAAAGAAGCAAACAGAAAAACTGCTCTGACCTCAGCAACAGATAACTGCAGCTGCTTCCAGTGTAGCTGCTGTTTGAAGAGCTAATATTTGCTCAAGCAAATACCCATTGATTAGACAAGTACATAACTTTTCACAACAAAGGACACCATGCTGTGGTAAGTAAATGTTATTGTTCTTTCCAGCATACCCCTAATCTAAAAAGATAAGACAGAGATGCCACTTGTTTGTGCAGGTATCTTCATTTCTGGGTTATGATATGTCTTTGTATTCTTTAATGTAGAAAATACCTATCAGAGAAAATGTTTTCTGCCATAGACTACCAACTAAATCATGGAGGGTGCTTGGTGTTTTGGCCTCAGAGCAGTTGTGTACAAACAAGTTTTGCTGAAGTATCTTGTTAGATTGGGTTCATGTTGCTCACTCTTATGAGGCCACACCTTGAGTACTGTGTCCAGTTCTGGGACCCTCAATTCAGGAGATGTTGAGGTGCTAGAATGTGTCCAGAGAAGGGCAACAATGCTGGTGAAAGGCCTGGAACACAAACCCTATGAGGAGTGGATGATCTTGGAGGTCTCTTCCAACCTGGTTGATTCTATTATTCCATGAGACCAAGCACTGTCCCATCTTCAAATATTAAGCCAAACTGAAATGAAGTGTGGGATGAGGGCTGAAATTGCCATTGCTGTTGAGATGACTCTTTTTTTTGTAGCATTATTGCAAATAGAATACTTGAGTTGTGACTTAAGCATAGCCAAGTAGAATCATATAGGAAAATTCTTTACCAAGATACTAAAACATGTCTGGTCTTAATAACTGCAGATACTGCTGGAGTTATTAACAGGGAAATACAAAGGCAGCTGGGGCTGCAACCTTGCTGGGCAAAAATGAGATTTTCATGAAACATGCCATTCTTGTCTGTACTGTGATTGTTCTGAGGGATTGTTTCCAATACCTGAACAAACTTCTTTTGAGGTGCATGCTATGGGCTGCATGCACTCTGCTCATAAGAGCAGCTGGAGAAGAGTGCAGGAGCAATTTAAAAAAAACAAAAGACAGCCTCCTCCCCCCTACTTATAAACTCTTTAATATGGTCAACAATGCCTAACTGTGGCCATTTGAGCTGATTTTCTAGCTCAGACATAGGGGAGAGGTGAACATTCCAGGGATAGGCCATAGAATGCAACAATGGATAAGTTAAAGCTTTTAATGCTCCAATGAAATTACATTACGTCTAGAAGCACAGTTTGTTGTTCTCCCCTTGCTGGCTTCTGCTGCTTCAGCTACACCTGCCTGCTATCTTCCCCTGCTGCTGCTTTTGCTGCTTCACCACCACTTGACCCCTTGCCCATCCTCCTTAAGGTTACTACATTTTTGCCTAGTAGTTTAGGTATAACAGTATAAAGAGAAATAAACTATAAGAAATACAATTTCATCCTTCCCTGACTTTCCAAAAAAATCTGTGTTGTGGTGAGTTTTTTCTACTGAGAGAGGGATCCACCCTAACCCGGGACACCAACACATTTGAATTTCAAATGTGTATCAATCAAATTTTTTTTTCTGTGCCTGCTAAGACTAGATTTAGCTGTCTGTACTTTCCTTGTTACAGCTGATGTCCTACAGCCATCTACAAACTGCACAATACTGTATGGAGTGCAAATTGACATTTGTTGCTGCAAGGCAAGCATAATGACCTCACCTTGGGCTTTAGCATGTAAGCAACAGTAGGAGCTTTCTAAAAGGCTTGCGCTCAAAAATGACTTAGCATTGTGTGGGTAGAGTAAATGAATGACTGAAAATACTCATCTTCTCACTTGAGTGCTGTAGGCAACAAGTCTTACAAACTTAGATGGGCACTTTGTTGGTTTTGTATGCTGACTACTTCCAGATGGTAGTACTTTTGGAGTAAGAATATTTTTACAAGGTACTGTTAAACATACATGACAGACTGTAGCTTCCCCTTCAAATAAGGGAGTTGTGTTTTGCAAGAGACAGTAAAATAAGGTGGCAAATGAAGTAACAGAACAGCATAACCTTCAGCAGCAAATTGCACTGCTATATTTGCCTGTCAAGAAAGCCTCTATGGAAACTACAGGGAGAAAACTAAAAGACCGAACCAAGAGGGAAACTATTTTTAGTATACTGGTTTTTAACTTATGGATTATACAGTAGAGGAGGGCAGAGAGAGAGTTTATGTGGAAAGCATCCAAGGGATCCCTGAAAGGTAATTAAGAAACATAATTTCATATGTTACTGTACAATCTTCTAGTGGCACATG
Source organism: Pogoniulus pusillus (assembly GCF_015220805.1). Classification (NCBI taxonomy): domain Eukaryota; kingdom Metazoa; phylum Chordata; class Aves; order Piciformes; family Lybiidae; genus Pogoniulus; species Pogoniulus pusillus. Next base: position 19,016,850 of record NC_087281.1, on the reverse strand, counting down.
TGCTTCCCATAGGGATTGCTGTTCTGGAAAGATTTCCTGACAACTCTCCTGAATTTTACAACATCCCATTCTTTTAATACAATTTCAAATCATTCTGTCATGTTTTAGTGCAAACACACAAAGTTCTGCCTATGGAACTTAAGATGATTTGTAATGGTAAGTGTTTCCACTTTTTTTTTCCCCCATGATGTTTTTAGTTTGCTTTTACAATGCCTTGGGTGGGAATGAGAGTACCTGCCCAAGTACATGAGTTTCCAGAGCAGGCAGGGACTGAGGAGGGGCTGCTTAGGCCACTCAACACTGACATCATGTCCGGCAGGGACTGTAAAGGGCCCTTATGAAGCTGTTTATGATTTGCTGCAGGGTGGGCTTGGATGATGGTGTTTATTTTTGCAAGTACTCCTGGCTTTACTTTCTGTATGCAACAGCACAGTCTGAATCTTAATCAGAGATTAAAGTTTGTGTCTTGAGATAACAGAAAGAACTAGGTTCAACTGCTGATGATCAAGACATTCCTGATACACCTAAACTTATTTCCTGCTCTCAAGAACAGAGCCAAGACCCTACAGCCTCAGAGATGGATTTGCAGGGAAATCTTTAAGTCAGCTAACCAGTGGGTGAGACGTGATGGAGTGGGCCAGGGATTTAAGTATGTGTGTCAGTGCTTCCACATGTAGCAGCTGCAGCCACATATTCTTCACAGGCCTGTCTGTGACTGCCTGGAAAGCCTGAGACTCTGTGTGACCTCACTAAGGCAACTATTACACCCATTAGCTCACAAAGAGAAATTATGAGAAAGAAAACATGCACACATGCTTATAGATGGAGGGTGGATGTAGCCTTTACATGAATGAGAAGCAAACTGTCAACTGGAAAAACAAAGAAGGGTGCTGAAAGGAGGATGTGGCAAGTAAAGACATTCTATTCTTGGTGCTGGTGCTACCCCACAATGCAGCTGGCTTGGCTCTTACCCAGAGAACTTAATGTCAAGTAGTGGATATGAATATGGTCTCTCTGACTCTCCTTCCCTACAATGCTGCACCTGTAGTCAAAAGTTAAGATAACGATATGAGATATGTGTTTGAGTGCTGACTGGCTGTAGAAGAATAACTGATTTTTCAGCAGCTTGATGCATTAGTCATCAACAAAAGAAGAGAGCCACCAATTGGAAAAACAGATGCTGTAGTACAGGTGAGGGCAGGATCATCAGCTTATTGCAGACGTGTGTGTTGTCTTAGACTATCAGGGCAACCCATGCAAGCATTATGAAGATAATTTTGCCATTTTAAACTATATTAGCTCTGTTACGAACTTGTCAAGAGAGGCTTCAAGAGAAATACTGCATTTTCCTAGGAGGCAGCTGGACTTGATTTAACCCTCAGCTCTCACCAGCCATACTCATGCTCACTGACTCTTGTTCCTATTCTTTTTCTGGAAAAGAATCAGTCTTCTGTGTTTGCAGAAATTGAGTACAGATTCCAAGATTGCTGAAAACTATAAATTATATGCCTTTAGTTGCTGCTTGCAGAAGAAGTCACAGCTGTTCTGTTACTGTAATTCAGTCTATGTTGGAGTCACAAAATTTGTCTGTGCCTTGGTCTCTCTCAAGTTTCTAAGCCTCTGCTAGGTCTGGAGCAGCAATTTAAATGGGATGTGTGAGGCTGTTACTGCCATTTAGGTAGCTCTTCCCTTCTAGTGAGTTTCAGTTCCCTTCTTGAATCAGTTGAACAGATGTGTGTTTTAGCTCTGCTCATCAGCTTGACCTATTTTTGCTACAGGCACAAGAGAGGCTAGTGTAGCAGCTTAATTTCTCATCTTGGCTTGTCCAGCTGATTTTACCACAGAGAAAGAGGATGCCTCACATGGAATCATCCAGCAGCAAGCTAGAAAGAAGTAACAATCTGTAGGAAGGGGTCTGTTCAAAGAGAGGGTGTTACAAGAAATAAAGGGAGGTGACCTGCTACTGGTATAAGTAGATCTTGAAGATGATATGGGTCTGCAAGCTAGGCCATGTTAGCACCTTAAAAGGAAGGTTTTTCTTTGGTTCTGACATCTTTGGAAAGAGATGTTGTCTTTGTAACTAACTCCTTGATTATTTTGCACCAGAAGTCATGACTGCATTTCAAGAGAACGCAAAGGAAATCTATACATGCTGGAGATTTTTCTCCAGACTTAGACTTTAATCATCTGCTTGACATCATAGAACTTTACAAAGATGTCATCCATGTCAGCTCCTCCCTTTTTCTTCTTGCTGCAGTTTGCTTCACACCTGGGTTTAAGTACTGGTTAAACAAATCAGAATTTATGGAATTTACCACACTAAGCTGCTTTTCTTATCTTGTTCCCATACAAAGTATTTGCTCATAGAGTCGGTGCTCATCTAACACTTTATTCCCTATGCCTTCTAAAGAAATAAAGACATAAATCCAAAGGCAATATTTTCCATGTAATAGCTGGTGCTATGTATCTTGTGGGTTTTGCAATAAGACACATAAAAATATTGCAAATATTTTACAGGCAGAGTGAAGAGCTCCTTCATAACTGCCTGGTTACAATTCAAGAAGGATAACTGGGCAAAACTTCATTTATATGGGAATAATCAGACAGGCAAATACAGGATAGAAAACAAGTGGCTAAGTCAACATTATTGTGCTGTTGTGGAAAAAAGCAAACACCATTCTGGGATTTCTAAACAAGAGTGGAGCCTGTGAGATCTGTGCAATAAGCCTTCAGCTGTACTGAACAATGGCAGGGCTTTACCTGAAATACTGTGTGGAGTTCATGCACTGCAAAAAGAATATGAACTACTTGAGAATTCAGACAGTAATGATGATAAGCAGAGATTTAGACTCTATCTCATGATGAAGGATGTAAGAACTGAGGTGGTTTAGAGTCAAAAAGAAGGCTGGAAAAGGGAAAGTATATTCCTCATAAATGAGAGGCTCTTTGAAAAGGAAAAGGGGAAAATCTTGTTTATACCATCTATTGCAAGAGGTGATGTGCTTAAACTGCAGCAAGAAGAACTTAGGGTTCTTCTTAATGAAAGAGGAGGTGAAATGCCATGATCACTTGGTGGGAAAGTTGTGAAGTGTCCATCCCTGGAAGATGCAGCAAGTGGAAGATTACTGAAGGTCCTTTCCTAGTCCTTATTTCCTTTGAATCTGTTTTCTATTAAAACACCTTTGCTCTTTAGATTAATTTTTTGTCTTGGTAGTGAATGTTCTTAGATTGTATCTGTATCACACATGCTTGTGTAATCCCAGTGAAGGGGATGCAGAACACTGGAGGGCATGCAGGATCTTCTTATATTCTTGTTTTTCTCTGAAGAAAAAGACTAAGGTCAACACATCACTTTAGCACAAGGAAAGATTTGTTCTGGGAAAGCTTCTTGCATACTGATAGGCATCATCAAGCCCCACCACACTGACACTTTTCTGTCGGGGACAGTCTACACTGATGCAAGTGTGGTCTCAAAACAGCATGAAGTCATTTAAATCTGTGCTGCTGCTGAAAGTGTTAATGCTTGAAACCAACCTGACAAGCTCCAGGTCCATGATCCAGCTGTCTGCATGAGATCATCAGAGCCCCTGCAACAACTGGGTAAATGCCTTTGATCACTTGACCACTCATGCAAAAGTGAACCCTATGATTAAGGCAAGAATATCCCTACTAAAGAAGTCAAATTGAAGAATGAAGCTACACTCCGACTTTGTGAAAGTCAAATGGCAGTTACAATTGCTGGACCATAAAAGGGCCATTGCTGATATCAGTTAAGACACTTGAAAACTCAGACAGGACTAACTGAAGGCTAGTATTGTGATAGCATTTTGAAAGAGTAAATGAATTAGCAAAGGTAAACACACACCTTACAGCCTGGCATCAGTACTGCTAGGGCATATCAAGGACTTGATTAGCTGAGAGTTTAAAAGGAGATGAATACTGATGCTAGTGTGTTAACTGAAAGTATATGTTAGTCTATCAGAGTTTTCAGTAGGATTGAAGTAAAGATTTAATGGGTATTGGTATTAGCATGTTCAGATTTCCACTTAATCTGTCAGATGTCTGTCTTGGTATTACACAGACTTTTGATTAAAGGAGCAATCTCAAAATAACTGAACATGTGGAAATCAGCACTAAGTAATTATACTTCTAATTCAGTTCTGTACTGCTATGTTTCTAGGTCTGTGCTATTTTTAGCACAGTATTTTAACCAATAATCTAGAAGAACAACAAATCAATATCCCCTATCATAAATCTACCAGTGATAAAGCCTACAGATGTCTCCATCAATAGCAACATAAAGTGAATGGCAGGTCACTGCTACTGCATGATGTGCAGGCAAACACATGCAATGGTAACAGCAACATGTGAAGTCTCACTAGACCTATAGTTACAGGAGATGATATTGGGACTTGTTTTGTAGAACATGAGAATAAGAATTTTGCAGTAGCCACCATGTGTTGCAAATCATCAAAAAAAAAGCCAATACAATCCTTGGACATATGTACAGGGAAAATAATTTTAATCCTGCACCTAACACTGGAATGACTGCTGCTACATCCAGCGTAATGCATACAGTTCAGGATTGATGCTGCAAGGAGAATTTTCACCTTGAACAAGCAGAAACAGAAGAAAACATTGTCTCTGAAACAGCTTCTCCCATGAAGTCCCTGGTCCATCATTCTTAGATTCTCTTCAATTACAACTGTAATTCCTCACATGTTCACCTTAATGTGTTTTGTTCCTACCTACAGATTTTTCTTCAGCATATTCTTGCTACATTTAAACACCTATCTCTCAAGGGCACTGTATTCCTCAAAGTGGAGTGAGGGGCAAAAAAATAAATGAGTACCTAGACTGAAAAAGACACAACTCTCCCTTGCTGTGACTTCCAACCTAAGTCCCAGTAATGAATCAGCAGAATACACTCTGGCCTCTCGGAATCCTGCAGTCACATACTTCAGCTGCCCCCTGCCAGCTATCCTCTTTTCTGAATCTTCTGGTTAACTCCCAGCTGTTTCTGCCTGCCTACACACATGGGAAACTTTGCCTTCCTTACAAAGCAAAATGTTTTACTAGAGCCATGGTAGAAAAGGCAAGTCAGCTTTAACTAAAAGGAGCATATCCTTCGTAGTCCTGTATTTTCTAACTAGTTTGTAAGCATAAAGAGTTTGGGAGATTAGTTTGCTTTGGTTTGCCTATGAGTGATCTAATCTCACTGCATTAGCTACAGCTGCTATTCCTGACCTTATTCCACTCTCAAAATATTTTCTATCCTGAACCATATGCTTCACATATAGTTATTTATAGAGTTTCACTAGCTAAGCCTGCCAAGATGAATCATTCCTCCTGCAAAGGTGTAGTGGGATATGCAGCAGAGTACTAAGAACATTAACTTGGTTACATAGCATAAATAAAATCATACATGTCAGTTGTGCATTGCTGTGATAAAAAATTTACTCAAACTAAAAAAAAATTCTAAATGATGTGGAATGAGCTTTCCCAGACTATGTTACCCAAGGGGCAGGGAATACATATCTTTACAACAGAATTAGGCTATGTTTGTGCATGTTAATTACAGGGACATCATCAAACACATCTCTGGATTTAACTGCTGATGTCTACATGATTTTGACCTACTGTTGTTTCTCTTCCTGCACCACTGCCAATTTTGCTGGTGTAGAGAATAATCAGAAAAAAACTTTATCTGTCTCTCATTCAAAAATGACTGTCTGTTTTCCCTTAAGATACCTTATTGAATTTAAAGGATATCTACAAAGGATTTTAGAACATCTCAGGTATAGTTCGCAGCAAGGAGATTTTTATGCGCACTTGGCCTTTGGCAGTATGAACTTAAATAGGTTTCTATTTTCTTCACATCTACTGTTTATTCTTGCTCCCACCACATCCTAGTTACTATGAAACATGTAAACTTTATGCCAGAGCAGACCTCCAGCCTCTTTTCCATCCAAACTGGCTGAAAACATCATCATGCTCCTCCCAGGCAATCTGGAATGCCTTCCTTCACAGGATTATCACATATTCAGAGACAGTGGAAGGACTTCCCTACATCAGCTCCAGGGCAGTCCCTGGCTTAGCAGTAAAAGCACTTTCAAAAAAGGCAGCAGATGAATTTCCTGTTTGGGTAGGGGCTTTGGGGGTTTTTTGTTTGGCTGTTTTTTTGGTGGGTTCTGATTACTGATGTACCATGTATGGCAGGTATCCATCTCCACCTTTAACTGTGAATTGTTGAAAGAGATGTTATAAACGATCTTCACGTGGAACTTGGGATTTATGGCAGCTCCTCCAATTTCCTGATAAACTGATCTCTCTTCAACTCGAGGTGTTTTTTCCTCTGAATTCCTGAGAACATGGTTATATGAGCACTTCAGCATAAATCTACAGTGGTCCACAATGTCCTACCCACTTTTCTGCTCTTGTATGTTCCTGCTTCCCTGTAAGAGCCCTGACTTGTTTGTTTGCTTCCTTCCTTGGTATTAGTTTTCAGACAGATAATGTTCTTTGGCCTGATTCAAAGGGTTACTATGTGCACACCAGAGGTAGGACATGAAAAGCAGCAGGGAAAAGGTAGTGTGTTACTGGAGAGGAACAGAGAAGAGACAACAAATCTTTTCTGGTAGCAGTCCAGACATTTGCTGTAACCACACAACAACGGCATACGATAACTTCTTAGGCAGTGCAGGCAGTTTGGAATGAAGACTAGCCCAGCATTTTCAGAAAACATCTGGTTGGAAGAGACCTCAAAGATTATCCAGTCCAACATTCAATCCAGCATTGAAGGGTGAACACTAAATGATGTCCCTAGCCCCAAGTCCACAGGCTGCTTAAACACCTCCAGTGACAGTGACTCTACCACTGCCCTGGGCAGACCATTCCAATGTTTGATAATCCTGTCTGTGAAGAGTATTTCCTAGCAGCCAGCCTGAACCTCCCCTGGTGCAACTTGAAACCATTTCCTCTAGTCCTTTCACTTGACACCAAGGAGAAGAGAGCCCCTCCTTGCTCCAGCCTCTGTTCAGGTAGTTGTAGAGCGCAATGAGGTCTCTCCTCAGCCTCCTCTTCTCCAAACCGAATAGCCTCAGCTCCCTCAGACACTCCTTGTAGGCTATATGCTGCAGGCCTTTCACCAGCCTTATTGCCCTTCTCTGTACTTCATTCAGAACCTCAATGTCCCTCTTGTATTGAGGGGCCCAGAACTAGATTAATGAGGCCAGACATTTATAGTCATGTCAAGCTGAGGCAAAAGATCCTTTTCTAGATCTCTCCTTCACATGTAATGAGTGCTACATAGCATTGCTAGGATGAAGTTGTTTGGGCATTTATTTGCCTTGCTATTCAAGAGATGTCAGCTTTCCTAAACATTTTTGCAATGTCTGCTTTAATGGTACTCGTTCTAAGCAAAATATTTTGTGTTGTTTGGAAAAATGTAGTCACTAAGGAAAAAAACAGAAGTACTTGTAACTGAAAAGAAATATACCAGACCTTGTCACTGTCCAGCAAAATGAGGCCACTTTCAGTGGGCTATATGTGTGCAAACAAACACCCTCCCCTGCTCCAAATAATCTATCATTCTGACCACGCTCTTCAGGGAATATTCTGACTCACATTATGTGTGATAGGCACTTTGCAAGCCAGAATTTCTGGTCCTGTTAGGGTCAAGACAGATGTAGGCAAACCTGATGGGTAGAGCCAAGGTAGGTTTGAACAATATTGTGAGTCTCCAAGGTGCCAAAGCTGCTCAGCATACAGGCCAATCCCTGGACTAAAGAACACCTGTCTGCTCTAAGTGATGCCTGGTTTCCCACAGTCCTGAAGTCCAAACATGTAATCTGTCCTGAAAATAATGAGATAAAATGTGCTTTTTTTAAAGAGATCTATGGTAAGCAATGGATTCTCCCACAGCACAACTGGAATAGATCTCTCAATGCACAATGCCACATCTGTTTCTGGAAAAGCACAACTGGAGCCAATTGAGTGATCTCACTGGCCAACAATTTCTTTGAAATAGTTTATCACATATATGAAAATACATTGCATTACATCACTTCAGAAGTCATCTTTGCTTTCATTTAAGTTACAGTATTTTTCTTGATGTTTAAGCTTCAGTATGTGTGACTTCAGTGGCATCACAGAACACATTGAGAATTGACAATTTTGTACCTGCATATCTAGGCAGTTGGAATGCAGCACCGGAGAAGTTAATTATACATATGTAGTATTTAGAGGTTGTTGTGGAGGCAGGGAATTAATGTGGCCAAGTATAGAAAAATAGAATAATTTTATTCTCCTGCCCCCAAAACTATATACAGAAATTAATTTAGTTTTTAATTAGCAGATTTGGTTTGATTGAGAAGATCTTACAAGGATATCATAAATTTGACTATTTTGGAAGTCAGGAAATGGAAAAGGCTAAACTACTAAACATAGAATTCCCCACTATTAATCAGGCTGAGCCAAAAGTTTACCACAAGTGAGTCAGGCTGTCTGAGAGAAAGGGCAGTCCAGATGCTCACTCTCTTTCAAAAGACATCCGAGCCTCCTTAGCTTGCACAAAGGGTGCTTATGGTGGGAAGCCGTCCAAAGCAGGGACAGTCCTGTCCCTCAGGAGCTTATCCTTCAGAGCACCAGGGGACTCTTTCTGCAGGAACTATCCAGGCAGGGGAGAACTCTAGGGTGGAAGCCCCAAGGCAGGAAGTACCCCAATATTTATACCCTTCCTAGACAAGGAGTCAAGTTACCACTGCCTAGGCATGAAGACCACAGCCAATCCCCAGCCCGATTCCAGCGCGGGCACTGCACGGGCACACCTTGTGCTGGAAGGGCCCTTTGCTCCTCCTCTTCACGCCTGCAGGGCAGGGGAACAGGTTTTTCGAGCCTTTCCTCTCCCATTCAAACCAGAGGGAGAGGAATTTTGGGGTATACAGGGCTCCAGGACAGAGGTTGAGCCGCAGGTATTTAAGAATTATAGAACACTTGTAAGGCTATTTCAGCATCTTCATCTCCAACGCACACACACATGTACACATCTGAAATCTATATCCCATATGGAAGACCAAAGTTTTCCAAACTTAGATTACTGGCATTTAAATAAGCAACCCCAAAACTCAAATAAAATACTAGCATCAATTGGTAGAGCACGCTAGCACTTCACAAGAGATGTAACATTTTTGCACTTATTCTCCTCGAGGCACAGCTGAAGAATGTTCAGACAATCTCAACCACAACCATATCAGGACAGCATTAAGTACACAGCTCAAGCACAGAAGCAGTTTTTTATGTTATACCGCAGACAGTGGAGGCTTAGACATAGAACTGACAAAAACAAATGCATTCTTGTCTGTCACTTATTCACGTTGTGTTGTACAGAATAAGCATGAAACATTAAGATCGCCAAGAAAATGGTTTTATCACTCAAAGTTACATGCAAGCAGAACTTTCAGGGCGAGAGAGAGGTAATAAGGTTAATATTTGTTCCTGGAATTAAGTCTATGACAAATTCTAATTGGTTGGACGTCCCTTCTGCTTCCTTTAACAGATCTATGTTATTTGATCCTCCACTTTTTAGCTTTTCTGGTGCAGAAGCTAAAATACATCAAGAGAAACAACAGGTTTCCTAGATTATGTTCAGCTTCAACTCAGTTGCATTCAGTAGCTAGCATCCTATCATCCTATCATTCCAAGTGAGGATGACCTACTGCAGACATTTGTGTAACACAAAAACTTTGAGAACTCTTAAGAGAATTTATTGTTAACTTTGAGCATGGGCCTAGAAGCTACACCTAATACACAGACTATACTCTTGTGCTTCACATCTTTGCCAGATACTAGAATTTAAAGTTCAAGCTGAAAGTGCAGCTTAGCCAGAACCACACACAAAGTTCTTCACCAATCCTATTCCAGGACAGTTACTTTTAGCAGGGATGTTGATTCTTCAGTGTTGAAGAACAGACATCTGGTTTTCTAAAACTGTAGGTAGAACCTTTCTTTTTCATACCACAGAAGAGTTTCTTCATGATGGCAGTGTTCATTGCTTTCTTTCACCTCTTTCCCACCTATCTCATCTAGACTAGGTAAGACCAACCTAGAAGAAAGAGTCATGATACCATTGCAGGAATGCTGCAGTTTGATCTTCAGAAGTACCCCTAACCTCCTCTTTCTACATCTTGACAGTCCTTTGAAAGTCAGAGGAAAAGCTACTGAATTGATAGTGAAGTGGCCTGATAAGAAAGGCTGAAGATGACAGCCACTCTTAATGGGGGAACAGAGCCACACCACTGTCTTATGATTTAAGAATATACAATATTTCTCAAAAAAGCTTTTTTTCCTTCATGTGATAGAAGATATCACTGTAATCTCTCTCTCTTACAACCACACCCTTTTTTTATGAACTCGATGATTTTCAAGGTCTTTTCCAATCTAAGAAATTATCTGTTCTTATACAGAAAGTATATGTTACTTAGTTGCAATGTATACTAGTGGATGTAAAAGCACTTAGTGGAAATCCAAGAGTCCATGAACCTGGAACACTTCCTTACTGGCACATTTTTGAAGAAGACTGAAAACATGCTTTGCTCTTTACATTTCACTCCAATGTATACCTCTCTCTCTTTATATTAAAAATGAAAGTTTCAGTCATCTCACCAAGACCAAGTTCTGGTCTCAGATCTGCAAGAAGTCTGTCAAAAAGCAGTAAGAGAGAAGATAAGGGTTCAGCTTCCTATGAGCACACATCTTTGAGTGGTAAGTCACGGGTGATATCATTTCAGGGCTCTGGCACTGGCAAAATGTGCTTGCCAGACACAGGAAACCAAGAAAAATAAGACAAACCACAGAAGCCTCCAAAATTAAATATTTTGTATAGTTTAGTAAGAAGATGGATGTTCTCACTGTGACTGACCTCCAAGAACTAGATTTTGAAGCCAATACTAATATTAGCTTCTTTTTTTTTTAAGTCTCTGAACATTCATAAGACAGAACAATTCAGCATAGTTTTGATCAGCTTAAGGCATAAACTAATCTTTACTTTACTTAGCAGCTGCAGATCAGGAGAAGAGGGTTTCAATATTTTTTATACTGTTTATCATTAAAAAAAACACAACTCTTTGATGGTTTCTTATACTTAGCAACTATACATCTCAGATGTCAGTGCTCTCTACACTTATACTATAAATTATTTATAACCAATACTTATATTACTTAGTCCTAGATAGTTTCTTACAAAGTCCACTGTAATTCAAGTGAACACTTGTGATGGTTTGGGTATTACCTGCACCCCCCCACACTTTGGAAATCACCCAGACTAGACTCAGACAGCTCTGGAAATTGAATGAAGCTTATTATTTACAGCTAGCACAATATACTACAGTATATACAGAAATGTACAAGGTAAATACAAAACCACAACAACCCTCCCAGAAACCTGAGTCACCAGGAGGGGCTCCCAACTGCACCTTCACCTTCCCCCTACCCCTATCAACCTTACCCCAGTCCCAAGGAAGAATGGAGGTTCAGCCAGGGGGTTAGGAAGCAAAGTGGATTAGTCAAAGAAACGGAGGGTGAGGTTAGAAGAGAGATGCAGCTCCAAGCTCGCCAGCAGGAGAAGTACCTTATCTATCTTTTGATTCTTATTTTTATACATCTCAGCAAGCCTATGAGTGCAGTAGACATCAGCCTTGTTTTCCTTCCACAGCCTATAATCCAGTGCTTCTCACCAAAACATTCTAGCTAGGCTCAAACTAGCACAAAACTGAAGGTCATTGCATTTGTTACTAAAACTACTCAAGTTAGCATTAATTAATTTGAAATTATCTTCATTGGAGAAAAGAAGTTGAATCAAGCTAAATAAAATATTTAGTTTGGACAAATTGGCTAATTGTTTTAAAAAAATATGCTGATGATACAAGGATGACTGCTAACTGACCTCAAAACCTCCATGCTCAGATGCCTTAAATAAACAATTATCTGCTGAAAATGTATTCACCAACTAACATTGTATGATTCTGTTCTACTTAGAACTACTTCTATTTGTGTCACAGGAATGGTTTCTGTGACAGGCGTTTCTCTGGTCATAAATTCTGCACAAGAGAATGAACAAGAAAGCTATGGTCTGGATTTCAAGTAATATTACCTTCTGTACTAAATTTTAATATAATTTTTAGCCAGTGTTACTAGCCATTATGTAGCAACAACTGTTTCAGCAGTTCCAGATGTGATAACAATGCCAATTAACCAAGGTTTGTAGTCAGTACTGATTCCTGACAGACTCTTCCCAAATCAAGACACAAGAACCCTAAACACAGTAGGTATATTTATTCAGGTTGAGAATAGTTTCCTCTTTGAATGATGGATATAAATATGACATATTTTTTCCAAGATCATCCAGTCCAACCTAGCACCCAGCCCTGTCCAGTCAACTAGACCATGGCACTAAATGCCTCATCCAGGCTTTTCTTGAACACCTCCAGGGATGGTGACTCCAACACCTCCCTGGGCAGCCCATTCCAATGCCAATCACTCTCTCTGTGAAGAGCTTCCTCCTAACATCCAGCCTATACCTTCCCCATCACAACTTGAGACTGTGTCCCCTTGTTCTGTTGCTGGTTGCCTGGGAGAAGATACCGACCCCCTCCTGGCTACAACCTCCCTTCAGGTAGTTGTAGACAGCTATGAGGTCACCCCTGAGCTTCCTCTTCTCCAGGCTAAACACCCCCAGCTCCCTCAGCCTCTCCTCACAGGATTTCTATTCCAGGCCCTCACCAGGTTCATTGCCCTTCTCTGGACACATCCTAGTATCTCAACGTCTCACTTGAATTGAGGAACCCAGAACTGGACACAGCACTCAATGTGTGGCCTGACCAGTCTTGAGCACAGGGGAAGAATAACCTCCCTTGATAAAGATAAACCAGCTTGTAAATGAGTTGCTTTGTTGCTCTGTGCACTGCCTTGATGCTTTAAACCCTGTCTACACAGAATTCTGTCATGCCTCAGTTTACCTGGGAGAAGCACAAGTGCCCAGCACGTGCCCTGCAGGCAGAAAGTAATTGCCAAGCACTGTCTGGAACCAGGACTGTCAGCTGTAACTCATCAGGAACCCCGCTGGCAGGCAAACAGCTGCCTTAACTATGCATAAAAGAGTAAGCACCAGGTGAGCCAAGAGCCCTCAGTAAGCTGTACCACTGCAACTCACAGTTACAGCCTGCAAGCAAGAGGAGCTTTGCACCCAAACCTCCATGCAGCTTCGACGCACTGAGTGAAGCAGGACCCTGTCCTGGGGTCTGGGACTGAGCCTGAGGCGCAGAGAGCCTGCAAGCCCCAGGAAACTCTGAAAGGCTCCGTGCAAGGTCGCAGAGCCCTAAGTCAGCATGTGGCTCAGCGCCACTTTTCTTCGTGTTTAAACTCGATACAGCGTGTACTGCATTCTGGACTGTGAGGGCAGCCCCTGAAAGAGTCCACAGACACTACATTTGAGTGAATAATTTCTCTAAAGCCTGTTTGCAAAGGTTCTCTGCTTAACTCTGCGCTTTGACTAGCTGCTCGTCGAGCAGCATTGCCCTCTCGAGTGCCCCTAGCGCGCAAGGGGCATATTGCGCGGCAAGGAACTCCAGTTTAAATCACCGTTTGCTTTCTCTGGGTTTGCTTAAAGTGCTTAGAAGTGTTTAAGACTGCCCTATATACTGTATATATCCTCTACATATCTTGAGCAACCAATTACAAAGACCACAGGGTCTTCACCCTGACCACAGGGTCAGCAAACCCCCCTATATTAACAAATAATATTAATAATTTTATTAATACCCACCTTGTCATAATTAAACAATTCCGTAACAGCCATGTTTCTTTCCCTTGCTACTAAAGAGGTACTGTCACCTTCTGGCAGTGAGTCAAGTAACCAGACAAAGAGGTTCTGATTTACTTCCAACTGTAAAGAACTGCCAAAATTAAAATTCATTTGGCTTCAAATCAGAAAATTCCACTATTTTTCAGGAGCTCTTTCAGAGTTTGATATTGAGTTCTGATAAGTGCCAAAAGAAATCATTACTGAAGAAAGATTATAATAATTTACAAGAAATCAAATAATATTGTTAAATTTAACTAGTATGAGCTTAGAAGAAACAAATGTAGGCCCTTCCTTGATTTGTTTTCTAATGTGTGGCAAACAACAGATAAATATTGTTGAACTGACCTCCTGTGGTGGTTTGGTCCTGGCCTGGGGCCAGACACCCACCAAAGCTGCTCTATCACTCCCTTTCTCAGAAGGACAGGAGAAAGGAAAAATATAACAGAAGTACAGGAGTTAAGATTGAAGCAGTGTAATAGGATGCAAAGCCAAAGCAAAGGATGCATGCAGAAGCCAAAGCAAAGATATTATTCTCTACTTCCCATCAAGCCAGATGATGTTTTAGTTACTCCTGGGAAGTAGCACTTCAATACACATAGTGGTTACTCCAGAGGACAGACACCATCAATGAATGCCTCCACTCTTTATTCACTTAGCTTTTCCATCTGGGCTGACATCACATGGCATGGAATACTCCTTTGTCAGTTTGGTTCAGCTGGCCCTGATGTGTCCCTTCCCAAGATCTTGCTCATCTCTCACAGCCTGCTGTTGGGGGCAGGGAGAAACACTGAGAAGGACAACCTTGGTGCCAGGCTGAGAGGTACCCACAACACTGATGTGTCACCAACACCCAGCTACATCACTGCAAAACACAGCACTGGAAAGATACTCTGGGGAGAATTAACTCCAGCTCAGCCAAACCAAATACACCTCTTTTAATATAGCAAGTAAAAATAACACAAACCAAAAGGTAGAAGACAATCTAGACTTAAAATACTAAAAAGCAAATCTGTCATTTGAGTGCTTGTGCTATTTCAAGTGTTGCAATGATTTCTCCTTCATGCAGGTACTTAAAGTGAATGTTTTCCAAGAAATAAACTGGTACTCCTCAAGATACTGGACTTGAAACAAGCTGAACAAATCCCAAATTCCTCTTTGAGACATGCTGTAGAAGTTAATGCTAACTTCTATTATTCTTTGCATTACTTTAAAACCAAAACTTCTAATCTTGTCTGTCTTATCCATACACTGTCTATGCACCTCTAATATTTATAGCTATGGTCCAGGTTGTCATATATATACACACACACACACACATCTGTAACACTAAACACTTACTTCAAAAGGCATTACAGAAACATTCCCAAAACAGGACCTCACACAGGTATCTGTCATGTTCCAAATCCAGAGTTTTACAGCTGTTAAAAGTAAGACTTTGCCTGGATCACAGGAGTCTGGGAAGAATGAGAGCTACTGGAACAGAAACTAATCCTTCACACAGGGCAAGTCTCTCTGACAAGCATTTTTGCACTCCTCACCTAGTGTTTCCTACAGTCTCCTATATGAAGGAAGAAAAAGTGTAGTCTCACTTTCCATAGATAAGACCTTGAAATGAACAGTACCCTCAGATGGTGCATTATGAGACACATAGGCTGAACTTTGTGATGAGAACAGGGAAGAAGGGTTTACTGCAAACAGGGCTGTAACTCATGTCATTCACCACTGACCAACAGTCTTCAGTCTAATGTGAAATTCTTAAAAAGTGACCACAGATGATAAAAAAAAGGTAATAGAAGGAATTTAGATGCAGCCCTATACATAAGGCACTGAATTTTAAACAGATGGAATGGTATCTTTTATTGTGTTACAGAAGCTACACAGGACAAACCTCATTACAACCTCCTTTGAGGTAGTTGTGGAGAACAATAAGGTCTCCCCTCAGCCTCCTTTTCTCCAGTCTAAACCAGTTTCCTCAGCTGTTCCTAATGAGACCTGTTCTCCTTGCCCCTTCACCAGTTGCATTATCTTTCTCTGGACACACCTGTCTCAGTCTGGAGAAGAGAGATTTGTTCTTATATATTCCCATGCTGTGAAATTAAGGCACAAGTGGTGTGGGAACTGAAGAAGGGAGTCAGCCAGAGCACATCCCTGACACAAGATTAAGGTTAGAAACATAGTAAACCAATACGCTAGCCTTGTGTAACATTTGTACAGCAGCATAGTAAATTTAGAACAAAGAACTCAAAGTATTCTGTGCCAAGATAGACAACACTTCATTGTTATCCAATAAGAATGTTGAAAACAGTCTTTTACCCAATCACTGTATTCCATAACTGGTAGAGTTACCACAATTTGTAGACTGGCATATAGAAAGACTGCTGCTATAGTAATAAACGGCTTTGGCTTAACTACTATATCCACATATTCTTGTGTTGCTGTTACTTTGTCCATCACTAACTAATATATACAGTGAAAAAGTGGAATCAAATACCAAAAGCAAGACTATTTACTAAAGGATAAAGTGAATGGAACAAAGAAAAAGACAGAAGGGGAGAGAGAGAAAAAAACACAGAGAGAGAAGAGCAGGAAAGGGATTATATTATCACACCCCAAACCCTCCCCCAAGATACTTACTTTAGCTGGAGGAGGTCTGAGGAAGGGTGCCGCTGGTTTGGCTCGGAGGAGGTGTTCCCAGGTTCGTCCTTGTCATCGGAAGGGAGAGAAAGAGTTTCCAAAGTCCTTTTCAGTTTGTGTTACCCAGGAATGTTTCCAGCGAATGGTGTCTTCAGTGGAGCTCTGTCTTCTCCAGGAGTTCTTCTTTTCTTCTTACAGCAGGCAATACTTAGGGCATGGCACGGCGGTGGTGGTGGTTAGCGGAGAGAGGGTTCCTGGGCTGCCGTTTTCAGGCAGGACGTCCATGGTAATGCCTCCTCTCGCACACTCTCTCTGGTGCGTGCCGAGTGCCTTTTACTCAGGTTTTGTGCAGCTCCACCTGGCCACCCTGGTTACATTAGTGCATAAATGACTGCCAGGTGTGCTACCAGTGGGCAGGGCTGACCCAGCAGGAAGGTCAATTGCAGCAATCATTGCAGGTTCCCGGAGTCCTTGTGCCTGCAGGGGTCTCCAACTTCAGTACACGCATCCCTGGGCATTCGTGCGAACCACCTGAGCAGCTGTTGTCCGAGGGAAGCAAAGATGATTTTTATCTTCGTTGATTTACATGTACGAGAGACACAAGATTGAGTCTCTTACACCACTCCAGCAACTCAATGTCCTTCTTGTCGCAAGGGCCCCAAAACTGAACGCAGTACTAAAGATGTAGCCTCACCAGTGCTGAGGGCAGAAGGACAATCACTTCTCTGGTCCTGCTGGTCACACCATTCCCGATACAGACCAGGATCTGTTTGGTCTTCTTGGCCACCTGGGCACACTGTTGATTCCTGTTCAGCGGGTGTCAATCAACACCCCCAAGCTTTCTTCACTGGGTACCTTTCCAGCCACTCCGCCCCAAGCCTGTAGCACTGCGCAGTACTGTTGTGACCCAAGTGCAGGCCCTGGTACTTGGCCTTGTGTGGTGGAAGGTCCAAATTGCACCTAAAATACATATCCAAGACACGTCCTAACCACACACCTACATACTCACCTTGCCACCCCCACCCTCTTTCTCCTTCTGGGGCAGGAAGAGCAGACAAAAGCCTTGGTGCCTCTCAGTCTGCCACAGAAATGCCACGGTTGGCGTTGTTTTGCAGCCTGCCTTGTTTCCGGTCAGCGTGCCGGGCATGTGCATTTTCCCTTTTTTTGGTGGAATGGCCTAAGATTGGCTTAAGGCAGGGGTGCTCAAACTACGCCCCCCAGGCTCCTCACTCCGGCCCGCCGCTATTTACAGACCCCCTCCCGCCGGGCGGGAAACCGAGCGGCCGCTTCCCGCCACTCAGCCTGCGCGCCGGCCCCGCAGCCCCAAGCACCGCCGGGCCTGGGCGGGAAGCGGCGCCTCGGCCTCCACCTGCCCCCCCCACGGGGCGCCTCTCGGCTACGGACCGCGCCGCCGCCGCCGCCCCGTCCTCCTCCTCCTCCTCCTGTTTCTCACTGGCACTCGGCGAGAGCAATGATGTTCGTGGTTCTGCGCAACTCCCAATGTTCATCGTGGGACAAGTGAGTCCTTCGGTGTCACAGAGGAGCTTGCTGCACTGAGGAGCACCAAAGGAACAACTACAGGAGAGGATGTGCATGAGACACTTTGCCAAACACTGAATGATTTGGAGCTGGACTGGGGTCAGCTATTCAGTGTGACAACTGATGGTGCTCCTGGCATGGTGGGGCCCATGGAAGGAGCGGCTGCATGCGTTAGCCAAGAGATGGACAAACGCAACCATTCACGTCCCGTAGCCATCCACAGCATCATCCACCAACAAGCACTGTCTTGTGAGCCACTGAAGCTGGAGTGTGTCATGAAAACTGTGGATTCTTGTGTTAACTTCATCGGAGCTCATGCACTAAACCACAGGCGGTGTCAGGAGTGTCTGTCTGAGCTAAATGCTGCCTCTGGAGAGGTTCTGTACCACACAGAAGTCTGTTGGCTGAGTCGAGGGAGAGTTTTGAAACGGTTTTAGGAGTTATGGTTTATGATTTTCTACTTTCTAAAAGCAAAGAAGTGCCAGAGCTCAGAGATGTAGAAGGGAAATAGCACCTTGCATTTCTGAGAGATGTAACAGAGCTGCTCAGCAATTTCAATGTCCAGCTTCAAGGAAAGGGGAAGCTCACCTGTGAGATGTATTCACATGTGAAAGCATTTCAAGCCAAATTAGACCTGCTCATTAACCAAGTGAAAGAGGAACACTTCTGCTATCTCCCCACAGCTCAAAACCTGGCTGCAGAAAAAAACCAGCAGTTGCATTCCCAAACAAAACATGTGTGGATGTACTAAAAATGCTGCAAAAGGAGTTTCAGATTAAAGAGCTTCGCCTCCATGAACAGTACATTGAGCTTTTCTGGAACCCATTTTCTGTGGACGTTGGAACTGTTGATTCAATTCAGCCAAATGGAATTGGCCGAACTACAGACTTGTGACTCACTGAAAGATGCATTCAAATCAAGCAGCCTTACTAATTTCTATGCATCTCTCCCCTTAGAGACATATCATAGTCTCAGGATCCATGCACTCAAAACTATCTATGTCTGTGAGCAGACTTTTTCCCAAATGAAACATCTGAAATCTCCCATCAGATCCAGACTAACTGATGATCTCTTGCATCATTTGCTACAACTAGCAGTGACAAATATGCAACCTAACATTGACCATCTCATTAGCCAAAAGCTAATGGGTATAGGTTATCCCACAATTGCAGAAGCTGGTGTACTTTTCAAATACCAGCACAGAAGTAGACAAAGGCCCCATCAGGCCCAATGCCACAACATCTAGAGCTCAAATATTCTTAAGGATTTGGTTTTGCCATCCCCAGTTTTTAAGATAGATGATCAGTATTTTACAAGACAGGCTTGAAGCCTGTATTTGTCATGGTTGTTCTTTAAAGGTATTTCATAGAATCACAGAACCATAGAGGTTGGAAGTGACCTCCAGAGATCATGGAGTTCAACCCCCCCTGTCAAAAGTAGGATCACCTAGCATAGTCCACACAGGAATGCATCCAGGTGGGTTTTGCAAGTCTCTAGAGAAGGACACTCCACAACCTCCCTGGTCAGCCTGTTCCAGTGGTCCATCACACTCACTGTAAAGAAGTTTCTCCTCACGTTGAGGTGAAACCTTCTATGTCCCAGTTTGTACCTGTTGCTCCTCATCTTATTGCTGTGGACCACCAAAGAGATTGGCCCCATCCAACTTGACACCCATCCCTCAGATATTTGTACACATCAATAAGATTTCCTCTCAATCCTCTTTTCTCCAGACTAAACAGCTCCACATTTCTCAGTCTCTCTTCAGAGCAGAGATGCTCAAGTCCTCCAGCCATCCTCCTGGCTCTCCACTGGACTCTTTCCAACAGGTCTCTGTCTCTCCTAATATTTAGATCCATGTACTCCATCAAGAAATAGTTACAGGATGAGCTACTATTGAATTATTATCACTATACAGCACTTTAGAGGTAGTAGATCCAGGAACTGGTTTTGGTCATCTTTTCCCTTCCTCAACTTTCACTCACCTGTTGTCTTGTTACCTGCTTAAAGCTCTTCCTGGCTCTACTCTCGAACATATATTGCCTGGTTTCTACACTACCTATCCAGCTGGTGTAAGTACTCAAACAATCTGTTAAATCCAATGCCAAGTAAGAACTTACATGAGAAAACCGTGGAAGCAACCAGTATATTTGTTTCTAGACTGTGACAATAAAATCTTGGAATGCTGCACCCAGATTTAGGCCTGTTATTCAGCTCTTTTCCAAGCTGAATAACCCTAGCTTCCTCAGCCTGTCTTCATAGCAGAGGTGTTCCAACCCTCTGATCATTTCTGTAGCCCTCCTCTGGACCTGTTCCATGTCCTTCCTGTGTGGAGGGCTCCAGAGCTGGATGCAGTACTCCAGATGAGGTCTCACCAGAGCAAAGTGGCAACACTGCTTTTGATGCAGCCCAGAGTGCCAGTGGCCTTCTGAGCTGCAAGCACACACTGTCTGCTCATGTCCAGCTTCTCATCCACCAGCACACCCAAGTCTTTTTCCTCAGGGCTGCTTTCTATCACCTCCTTCTTCAGACTGTATTGATAATGAGAGTTGTTCCAACCCAGGTTCAGGACCCTGCATTTGCTCTCACTGAGCCTCACGAGGTTCACTTGGGCCCACTTCTCCAGCCTGTCCAGGTACACTTGATCCCACTGTCTATATAATTGATAAAAAATATTTAACAGCACAGGTGGTTATTCCCATCAACAACACAAGTGCATCAACACACAACTACCTGTTGAGACAGCAAGTCTTACCTCATAGGGAAAAGAAACAGAGTGACGGAAGTATAGTCAAGGTTGAATACTCAACAGCAGTTTTACTCCTGCTTTGGAGGTAGACTAAGCTCAAGAGGAAAGAAGCAGCCAAAAAAATTATCAGTTATTAAAAATAAAGCCACAGACTTGTTCTGTTGGTATAGTGCAAAGCCAAAGCCACAGCCGTTGTTGGCAACTTGAACTGCATGTGACCTACATGAAATGCCTATTGGCAGCTGAAAAGTTTGGACAGAAGTTTAGCAAAGGACTTTGAATCAAAACACAGGAATCTGAAGGGTTTTATTCCAGTCATCATAGAACTATGTCTTTCAACTTACACTTTTATAAAAAAAAAAAGATGACAAGTCACTAGTCAGACTAAAATATTTAGTTGGTTTTCAAAGCATCTTCTCTACATTGATGAAATATCCAGAAGATAAATTTCAGCAGTGACTAAAAACTCATCACATTGTGCAAGGATACAGATCAAGGGAATATGGCTCTCTGAACACAACTATGTTCCAGATGATTAAAAATTTCTTCTTCTGTTTCTGGAGTGAGCTGTATATTATCTTTGATTGGAGACAATGGATCTGGCTTTTTACAAGAAGGAAGTTTTTCATACTCTCTGCACACAAAAAAAAAGACAAAACAAAACCCAAGAACATTAGGATATTTTATGTTTCTAACCACAGACCTGTAAGATCACATAGTTAAAACATCAATCAACAAGCCCAAACAAAAAAAAATCTGCAGTAGAAACTTTTTATTTCAACTTCACTTTCAGTGAATGTGTTCAGTTTTAGTGATTTCAGCAGTTTCAGTTATCTTTGGGACAAAGTAATACCTCTTAGCTTTATATCTGAGAGACTGTATGTATCCCATCCTACTGTGGGTTGTACATTCTTAACATTTAAGTCTTGTAAGATAAATAACTGTAGCTTCCTATGTCTACCATGAGACTTAACATGATGGTGGAACAAATTAATGTCCCAGTGATTTGCCATCAGACAATAAAATTCTTCAGACATAGGGCTAATTCAGAAACGTTTTAAAATCTGAAACAAACCCAGAAAAACTCAGAACTAAGCAAGTCCTGCCAGGGAGCAAACCTTTTTTTTTTTGTGAAATAAGTTAAGAAGAGTCCCCTAATAAGTTACATATACACTGAGGATATATATATTTATGTCTACCCAGAAGTTACAGACCAACCAAAACTGCATGGATAAAATGAGAGTGTTAGCAGCCAAGTCTTGTGACCATTAGCAGAGAAGAGGCACAGAGTACCATCTAGGCTCACTGTTCTAATTGCCTGTATTCTGATAAATCAAATCTATATCAATCTTATCCCTGTGAGCAACCATAGTCAGACATTCCTAATTAGGTGTAAAGCATAAACATTTCTGCTCTGAAACTTATTCTTAACCTGCATTAAGAGGATAATAAAGAGATTTCTAAAAGATACTAATACTGTGTATACTATATTTCAAACAGAAATCAGCTGTATGTTTATAACAGCCTACCCCAAGGACCTGAGCTACTGCAGTATATTCATCTGAGTTAGCCTCTGCTGACCAGTCTCACATTTAGTATTTAATGCAAGAAGAAAATTTTTGTTCTACCCATTTTGCTTCTGATTAAAGTTGAAACTACTTGAATCTGGGAAAGCTTTGCCACCAGGAGCATCTACCTGAGCCTATGGGAACAGACCAAGGTTTTGTTTTGGTTTTTTTTGGGGGGAGTTTATTTTCAGTTGTTTAGTTGAGTTTTGAGTGCTGGTTTGTTTGAGGTATTTAAATAATCATATTCTCTCAAGTTCAAACCTTGAACATATTTGCAGAAACTTCAAACCAACCAAGTTATCTGCACAAGGGAAAATGGCATTTGACAATATGCAAAACCATCTTTTGTAACCAGAGACTGCTAAAAGAAATATTCCTTCAGTTTGTCAAAACTGTTCTACTTTCAAGATGGTAATCAGCCACCTGAAAATGTGGGAGGCACATGAATGGAAACAACCTTGTATTCAATTAAGTTTGGTAAATTCCAGGCAGCTTTTTACATTTAGACTAAGGAATGTCCTTCATTATTTGAGGTCAAACCATAGGAATATTTTTCATGTGAACTAAAATGAATTTTAGCTAAGAGTTTTTCTTGGTTAGAAAGAAAAAAGTAATTAGAAGAGGATACTTTGAACAAATCAGATTTCAGTTGTATTAAGAAATTCAAAATTGCATGTAGAAGATATCTATCTTAAGCTGTTATCTTAATTGAGTTGTGCAGACATGTGGAAAGTTTCTTTGGAAAAACAGTATACAGAGGTCTAATCAAAGTGCTGAAAGCAACTCACCTTCTAAACTGGAAGTTTTTCCGGAGTTCACTAATGGTGGTTTGCAGCCCCATCTGATTTTCAGCATCACAGTGATTTCTCTTCTGCACAGGTGACAGTTTCTTGCTTAATCCACTTGCTTTAGCTGGCGTCAGTGGCTTCAGCTTTGTTACACTACGTGACCCTATGTAACTGGATTTATGTAAACCAGGAACCTGTGAGATTTTAACAGTAGAGGAAGAATGGTTAAAAATGACAACCTGCAAGCAAGAGATATTTTTATTGTAACCATTGAGGCACAGTATCTCAGCACAGTGTGAAGTTATTATAGTCTAAATTGCCACAAGATAGACAACTTCTACAATCTGAAAAATGACTTTTCAAACTCATTAAACATAAAGCAGCTGTACAAACTGACAAATCAGTTTCCACAGTCTTTGTATTCTAAGAAGCCACAGACACAGTTTTCAAAGTCTGCTGAGTATTTTTTTTTCTCATCTGCTTACATGAGAGCACCACAGAAGCTCTTCAGTGTCATTTAGAATCTTAAGAGAAGCTACTCTTCGGTATCACCCTCTGAGATACCTACTGTTCCATGTTTTCATGAAACCTAAGCAGAGCACAGGTATCAATTTGATTATCCTGAGGATAATCCAACTCTAGTTGGACCTTCTTATCTATCTAGAACTCAAAACAGCAGTGCTTGGTCAGAGTATATCTTTCAAATGCAACTAGCCTTAAGTTTCAGAGAATCACAGAATCATTTAGGTTGGAAAAGACCTTCAAGATCATTGTGTCCAACCATTAACACCACTCTGTCAAGTCCAACACTAAGCCATATCCCCAAGCATTACACCTACACAGTTTTTAAACACTCAACCACCTCCCTGGGCAGTCTGTCCCAATGCCTGACAAGTCTTTCAGTGAAAAATTTTTCCTCATGTCCAGCTTGATACAGCTTGACACCATTCCCTCTTGTTCCCTTTCTAGTTAATTGAGAGAAGCAACCAACATGGAGGGCAGGGATGTGATTCAAGCCAGTAAAGCCAGCATGGCTTTACTAGGGGAAAATCCTGCCTGACCAACCTAGTCACTTTATCATAGAAAGCAAATATGTCAGCAACTAAGGGACAACCTATGGATGTGATCTATGTGGAATGTTGCAAGGCCTTTGACACAGTCATCCACAACTCGTACTCTCCAAGATGGAAAGGTAGAGCTTTGATGGGTAGACTGTTCAGTGGATAAGGAATTGGCTGGGTAGTCACATCCAGAGGGGGGTGCTCAATGGCTTGAAGTCCAGAGGAAAGGCAGTGACAAATAGTGTCAACCAGAGGTCCATCCTGGGACCTGTACTATTTACTACTTTTATCAATGATATATATAGTGGGATCAAGTGAACCATCAGCAGGTTTGCAGATGACACCAAGCTGAGTGGTGCTGTGGATAAGCCAGAGGAATGGGATGTCATCCAGAGGGAACTGGACAAGCTGGAGAGGTGGGCCCAAGTGAACCTTATGAGGTTTAATGAGATCAAGTGCAGGGTCCTGAACCTGGTTTGGAACGACAGCCATGATCAATACAGGCTGAAGGTGGAGGTGATAGTAGAAAACGAAGAAAAGGACTTGGGGTGCTGGCAGATGAGAAGCTGGACATGAGCAGACAGTTTGTGCTTGCAGCCTAGAAGGCTAATCACATCCTGGGCTGCATCAAAAGACGCATTGCCAGCAGATACAGAGAGGTGATTCTGTCACTCTACTTTGCTCTGGTGAGACCTCACCTGGAATACTGTGTCCAGGCCTGTGTCCCGCAATTCAAGAGGGATAAGGACCTGCTGGGGCTGGTCCAGAGAAGGGCCACAAAAATGATCAGGGGGTTGGAATACCTCTGCTATGAGGACAGACTGAGGGAGCCTGAAGAAGAGAAGGCTCCAGGTAGACCTAACTGCCACCTTCCAGTACCTGAGGGGGGCCTACATGAAGGCTGTTTACAAGGGCCTGCAGGGATAAGACAATGGTTTTAAATTGGATGTTAGGAAGAAGTTCTTCACCATGAGGGTGGCTGAGGACTGGAACAGGTTGCCCAGAGAGATGGTTGAGGCCCCATCCCTGAAGATGCACAAGGCAAGGCTTGTAAGGCTTGAAAAGGCTCTAGGCTCTAATTGGGAATATCTCTGCTCACTACAGAAACTGTACCCAAACGGGGGTACCTGTGTGTGCATGTGTTCCCTGGTCCCCCAAAGAACCCACTGGAACAAATGTTAATCTGATCAGAAAGTATCAATTTTTGTAATTGAGTGTTCCAGAATAAAATTCCAATTCACCACAGAGGGTACTAACGACCACCAGATGTCACTATTACACAAAATACACACAAGGTTCTTGCTTGGCAGAGATGCTTGCGATTTTTAGTCTTGTCTACAAGAAACATATAGGGATAGAGGGAAGATAAAACTGTCTTCATTTGACTTATGAATATTTTGGCCAATTCTAATGGCAATGCTTTAGGAGTTAAAGCACTTTTAGATAGAATAGAATCATAGAATCAACTGGGTTGGGAAGAGACCTCCAAGATCATCCAGTCCAATCTATCACCCAGCCCAAGCCAGTCATCTAGACCATGGCACTAAATGTCCCATCCAGGCTTTTCTTGAACACCTCCAGGGACGGTGACTCCACTACCTCCCTGGGCAGCCCATTCCAGTGGTAAATCACTCTCTCTGGGAAGAACTTCCTCCTAACATCCAGCCTAGACTTCCCCTGGCACAACTTGAGACTGTGTCCCCTTGTTCTGTTGCTGGTTGCCTGGGAGAAGAGACCAACCCCCACCTGGCTACAACCAGGTCTTAGAAGTTTTGCAAACCAGACAAATGATTAAAGCTCTTAAAAATGTCAAAAAGACAAGGGACTTGTATATTCTTAGATAACCAAGAAACCACACAGAATTGAAGCTCTGGGAGAAAAATATCCTTTCATCCAGATTCATTAGTGGCTAATACAGCTTTTAATTAAAACAATTAAACAAGAATTGTTGACTAAAACCTTTCCAGATCTTGAAATTTTACTTTTTAACATACTTTTCCTAGTTAAAGAGGAAAGAGAAAAGTAAACTAGTGGATTTATAAAAGACAAGCAATGAAATGAGGCTGTATCTTGTGACTGTATTTGAATTATGAACATGACTGGTTCATATCATAAAATCTATATATTTAGGATATCCAAATGAAATTAAGAAGTGGATTTCTTGCTTATCTTGGCTTCTTATTTTATATCTCAGTACTTAAACCCAAACAAGTTGCAACTACTGTATCAATCATAGGCAGACTGGTTATATTTCACCTTAAATCTGATATAGATGAACAGGAATAAAGCTCTCTCCTGCCAACACAAGCACTGATTAAGATTGTTTTGTTAAGATTTTTAGAATGATCTAGCACAAAACACAAACTGTTTTTTGGAGCTTAGTAGAGCTCATAGTAAAGTTAAGAGAATTCTTACCTTGGTCTTTATTATGACAGTTTTCCTATCAAATTCAGCAGCAGAAAATGCTGGAGATGGAGTACCTTGGTGATCAACCACTTTTGAACTGGAGTCAGATTCCTTCATGAAGAGAAAATTCATAAATTCATTGGCATTTAAAACAGGTTGGTGGTGTTTTGGTTTTGTGTGGTGTTAGTTTTTTGGATTTGCTTTGTGGATTGGGGATTTTTTTGGAGCACAGGACAGTCCTGGCTGTTTCACCCTCCCCAGAGGACATTTTTTTAATCTCTATAATTATAAGGTATAATCTTCTTAGAAAAGCTAAGAATTTATTTTAAAACCTTGATCTTTTTTTTTCAGCAAGCAAGACTATGGCAACACACATATGCTCTCTGACAGTTTTTTTTCCAGAGGCAAAGAAAAGCAGAGGGAAAATGCTAGACTACATAGAGGTTTCTTTCAAAGTTACTGTAGTGATAGCAATGCAAAAATTGAAGACAGACTTGAGCCAGAGAACAAACTTGATTTCATATAGTAAATCAAGCCATTCTACACAACTATGTAAAACACTGAAAATGTTCATTAGCACAAGCTACATAATCTGCAGGGTATCATTTTGAAGAGAAAACTTTAAATCATAAAAGGAATTAGGGTGAAAAGGGAAAGCAAATGTTGAAGCAATGTCTAGTTTTCTTACTTCTGCATGGGATTTGTTTTTAGACACTTCCACACCTTCTGAAGACTCCAATTTGTGTTCTGGAAGCTCACGAGACCTTTGAGACTCTGATAACTCTTCCAGTTCTGTTAGGAGGGAAGATTCTTCTTCCACTTCACTGCACATTGACTCGCTCTCTGCTTGTACCCCATTAAGCTGATCTTCCTGGGATACAACACAATTGCTTCTCTGTTGGTGGAACTGCTGAGAAAATACAGGACGAGACAGAGAAGGATTTCCTGGTTTACTTGTGAAGCTGCTAAACCATTGGAAGCAATTTTTCTGTGTTTCTCCAGGTGGTGTAACGACAGCACTTGTGGATTTTTCAGTTTCTGAAAAGCGAGAAACATCTTCTGCTGCATCTTTTACTTTTTGTTCCTGGCACACTTGCTCAGCATCTTGAGTCAGATCACTGTCATCTAGCTTTGCTCTATTGTCAAACATCATGTCATTACAGAAAAACCTAGGAAAAAAAAATAAGATGTTAAGACAAATGAGTATTACACCTCCAAAATCCAAGAATTGTCTCTATCCAACAATTTTATTTTTCAAGTGCACTTACACCTGGGAATGCAAGGCAAGTGAGTAGTGTACAAGCATTTGACCTTCATTCCCACAGCTTCAGGATGCCTCCCATAGGGGAGGAAAGATAGTGGGACATCTGGATAAGGGGAAAAACAAGGTGTGATGTATGAAAAGGACTGGGCTGAACTTGCCTAGATTATGCTAATGTGTGTGTGCTTTATGCTCAAGACTATATAAATAGAGGAAAAGACAGCAATAAACATCTCCAGTGGGACTTCACATTGAATTGTGTGGAGTTTGTTTTTCTGCCTGCACTTACAGACACAAATTGCTTTGACACTGGGAAATTTCACTTGGTCTCCCCCAGGGAGGTGTTTAACAGCAACAGTGAAAGAAGAGGGGGAGAAAGTATCTGTAAAACATGTCATTCATTGACTGAAATAGTAATAAGGTTTGTCATCTGAAAAAGAGAAGTATCTAGGAATCCTACAAAGTTTAAGAATATATTCATAAAGCTAAAAATGAGAGAAACATTGCAGTGCCTCTCATTAAAGAAATTAGAACGTAGTTATAGACTCATACAATGGTTTTGGTTGCAAGCAGACTTTAATGGTCATCTAGTACAACCCCCCTGCAGTGAGCAAGTACATCTTTAACTACATCATGTTGCTCAGAGCCCCATCCAACCTGAACCTGAATGTTTCCAGGAAGGCAACCTGAGGTGTTTCACCATCCTCATCATTAAAAAAAAGCAATCCTTATATCTACTCTAAATCTCCTCTCTCAATTTAAAATGATTACCCCTTGTCCTGTTGCAACAAGCCTTGCTAAAAGGTCTGTCCTCATCTTTTCCATAGAAATCCTTTGATGATTGAAATGCCACAGTAAAGCCTTCCCAGAGCCTTTTCTTCTCCAAGCTGAACAACCCCAACTCTTTCAACCTTTCTTCAACAGGTGTTCCAGCTCCCTAATCATTTGTGTGGCCCTCCTCCAGACCCACTCCTAAAGGTTCGTATGTCTAGGTGAAGTCTCCTCAGTGCAGGGTAGAATCGCCTCACTCAACATGAGGGTCATGCTTCTTTGATGCAGCCCATGGCCTATATCTACTATATATAGCAGTAATACAGTATATATCCAATAGATAGTTATTCTCCACACTATAGCAGGAGCTTCTAAGAATAAGTACAAGTCAGAACTTTTTAAGAAGTTGAACACTGTTTTAAAGAAGCTAAAGTCACTGACACAGCATTAGAAAACCTTTCAGCCTAGGAAAGCATGTGTTAAAGCTAGAGCACATCAGTATTAAGACTATACTGAAAAACTATATTGCTCAAAAATATTCAAGATGAAATATACACATTAAGAGACATAATTATGATAGTTGATAATGCTTTGTAAAAGCAATTCAAGTAGCTGTGGTCAAATGTGACTAAGTAACTCATAAGACACAGCCAATTTAAAAACCAAAACAAAAGTCCCTCTTCTCAGAATGCTTGTGCAGAGATCAGGAGCACTGAGTGAGTGGGACGGGATAAGAACAGATATGTATTATTCAGTAAAGTCAAACCTAGTCATACTGTAAGAAAAACCAAAAAGTACCCTGTCAACATGTCCATATATTCACTTACTTGCTTAAATACTTGCCACAATGCAGCTATTTTATTTTTTGAGATGGCATATGACCTTTACCCAGAATAGAACTATGACCAGTTCCTAATTAATTTTGATACCCAGAGGCTAGACCACATTGAATAGTCTCTCATTTACTTGTGTCACACAGATGCCATACCTAGTACAAAGAGTTTCTCAGCTCAGAGTTACAAATGCATAAATACAGTTGCATCAAAATATCTGAGGTAGCATTTTTCTCATTTTCAGTGTTTGGGTTACTTCAGCAATAATGACATCAAATACCATTTTGATACTTACTAAAACATGTGATGCAAGCCTACCTGCTTTTTGTTCCTGGAACAATTACAGCATCCTTCTCTTTGTTTTTCTTTTGTAGAAAGGAAGCAAATTTATTTCTAACGCTGGGCCGTGAGCCAGAGCTTTGCTGAATGACAGAATTCCCTGAAGAATCAAGGCTTTGTATTGCTGAGACACTCTTTTGTACTTGATTATCATGATCACACCCTTTGGGTTTTTTTGCTTTTGAAAATGAATACTGGGTCAACAGATCTCCATCTGAGATTTCTTCAATATCTACAGAATTTAAGCAGCAGTGTCAGATCACAGTCTAGAATTAACCAGTTACGAGATAATTAAGCATTATATATTACTCACAGACTTTAGTTTTAGTAAGATCTGGTAAGAACATGCTTCACATTTTAGTTTAGAAGTCTTTAACACAGTTATTTTCTAGTATGTAGCCCTAAAAGAAACTAAAGGCTAGATAAAGGCATAACAAGTCAACTGAAACATGATGTTTGGTTGATTTGGGTCTTATTCCAACACTTTAAAAGCAAAACTGAAGCTGACTTAAAGGCAAGTCACTAAACTAACTACAAGCTTTGATAAACCAGGGGCTAAAATGAAATCTGGAGTAACGAGGTCAAAAAAATGAGCCCTAGTAGCAAAGCTAAAAGCAAAGGCACCCCCAGAAAAGAAAAAATCAGATCAGGCACAACTAGATCAAAGAAGTGCTCCTTCTACTGTAAGCCTGCAGTTCATTATAGCAGATATGTTAGGTAGTGAAGATGATAGATTTACTAGAAGAAGTGAAAACACTGAAGTAAAGAATACCCTTGACAAGGATACAGGCACAAGGATGTTAGAAGAATTTCCTGTCTGGCCAACTATCAACCCCAGGAAAAATAGGCTATTCTCACTTCTTCAAAACCTATTATAAGATGGAAATTAAAACAAAGCAAAAACCCAAACGGCATTAAAACATAAACCAGCTTAAAATTGAAACCAACAAGGTTTTACAGCAAACTAAAGAAAGTTAAAATCAAGTGCTGCTGAAAGCTTACTGCCATCCTTAATCCTTACATAGGTTTCAATATTATGGCTCACATACCACTTCTTGGCCTTTTTTCCAAGGGCTCTTTGCTTGAAACTTTTAGCCCTTTAACACTAATTATCTTCTCCATGCCTTTGGTCAGTGGTTTCTCTACCAAATGCATTTTATGAGGAACGATATCTGCGCTGGAGCCAGGCTTGTAGTTTCTGCTCCAAATGCTATTTACATGATTAGCTTGCCTGTCATTCCAGCCACAACTTCTCTGCTGCACAGGCTACAGAAAAAAAAAAGACATAGATTTATAATTTTGCCTTCTACATATATGCTGATTTAGTAAATAAAGTCATTTTGACATTTGTACAAGTAGTGACATACTCTACAGAAGCCTTTTGTTTTGCTCCCACATCTCTCACTTCTGATACAAATTCTTTTTGTGCTGCCACAAAAGTATGGCAGAAGTGACTAACTGCTCATCTCAATTTTATTTCTGTTCAGAAAACCTAATCTGGGAAAATACCTTCCTCAGTTATATACTTAGATGCAATCTCCTTGAGATCTTTCTGAAGCAGTTATTTCTGTCAATAAGATTAAGGACTTATTTCTTTAGTCTAGAAGTAAAACACACACTGAAGTTAAATGCCATGAAAAGTACAATTTTTACCAGTACAAAGAATGAGAAATGTGTGAGAGCATATAGTTTCTGCAACAGCAAAATAGCTTCTCTGGCAAGTCAGCTGCAGAAAACATTCAGTCATATTTTCCTCTGAATGTTCAGACCCACACCAAAATTCTAACATGTAACTTCAAAACAAAGGATGTTACCTGTGCAGTGTCAGGGTTATAATTATCAATTTGTTCCATTGTATCGACATCAATGTTGCCAATGGCTATTTGAAATGCAGTACTATCACCAAAATGTCTGTTATCATCATATTAAAGGAAAATATACAAGTATTATATTACATTTCAAGAACCACAGCATGGAATTTATTTTATTTCCCACTTTTTGTGCTAAAAAGCACTGCTAGAATATTAACCAAAAGCATTAATACTGCTACTTATGGCTCAGTCTGAAGCAACAGCAATTATAAGAGGTCTGCAATGCTTGGCAAATCACAGAAGTCATTGCTAGGAAAGTTAACACATTTCTCCTTCGTAATTTCTGGACATGTCAGAGACTGGGAGGCTTGAAGAACATATAAAGCTACTACCTGCTTCAACAGTTCCTTCTTTTCATTTTCCTACTCTTCCATGATGAAATTTATGTTACACAAATGTAGCAAAATACTATTTGTTCTACAGGAAAAGGACAGGAAATGCTTAGGGTAGGGTATAATACAGACTACAAGAATTAACCAGGCAGAAATTAACACAGACAGAAAGTGATAAAACAATTTAAAAAGTTTAAATATAACCTGTATTTAGCAAGTTGTTTTCTATAATGAAGAGAAATCAGTAATTTATTACCACAACTACATGTCAATGACAGGCACTTGAAAAACTAACTAAAATCAGAGCAAAAGAAAAACAACCCAAACAAAATCAAAATGCTTTCTAAGACAACAGAAAAGTGAGGGTTTAATGAACTGCAGAATTGCAATGCAGAATGATAAGCATACCACAGATGAAGTGAAAAGTATAAGACACTGCTGTTTCAACACAAAGGATACCGTCCTGCATAAGTTAGTGTTTCTGGATCAATATCATCCTCATATGGATTCAGAGGAACTAATTTTCTGTTGACAGGGTCAAAAACTAACTGATAAAGGAATGTATTATTGGCTCGTGTAAAACCCTGTATGTATTCTTCTGGTACTGTTATATTCATCTTCAAGTACTGCCCTATTTTCTTAATAACCTGTTAAAAAAGAAAGTTTAAAAATGCTTAAATGCTTCATTGAAACAGGTTGCACAGGTTAAATACGTTCCAACTACTAAGTATCTTAGCTTGTAACGAAACAGATTCAACTTAAAAGAGAGCTTGTATACGTTATTTTCCCACTCTTAAATTGTTTACAATAACATAGATAGCATAAACTTTTTATAAGTGCTTCTTAGTGAATAAATACAGAGTATCTCCTTAAGGTATATATGTGCATGAAATTATTATCCCAACACTTAAGCAAACAATGGGTGTTTTTCAGATGGAAAAAAAACATTTTTATTTCCCCTCCCTCGTCTACTACTCGTCACAAAAGATTGTGTATTGATCCGTTAGCTCCTCATATATTCTAGAGTGGTGCATTAGAAATAAGCTTCTAAAAATTCATTGTCCTCTATTTTCCATTATCACAAAAGCCAGCTTATGTTCTTTTGAAGATCAAGTTTATCATACTGCTAGAGGCAGGAACCTCTTTCCAGCTGTGTTACAGCCATACGTTCTAAATATAGGCAAACGTACTCATCTCAATAACAAGTTTGAACAGGCACTGTTAAATCATGTTCTATCTTTTGAGTCACTCATG
Organism: Pogoniulus pusillus; assembly: GCF_015220805.1. Lineage (NCBI taxonomy): Eukaryota > Metazoa > Chordata > Aves > Piciformes > Lybiidae > Pogoniulus > Pogoniulus pusillus. Next base: position 18,983,589 of record NC_087281.1, on the reverse strand, counting down.
ACTTTCCAACACTGCTAGAAAACAGCAGTGATGAATTATGACAAATTACCAAACATATTTTTTTCCAATTATTAAATCTTGAGATTTGGCTCAAAAAGGGATGCATTAAAAGGTTCGTATGGGGAAAGCTCAAAGTTCCCTTTTTAATTCCACAACAGCCAACAAACCAGTTGATTTGATGCCTGCTTTATAAAATACTTTAAAACTAAAAATCATAGTTCTTCGTGTACATTCCAAGAAGGAAAAAAACAACCATGCAAAAGCAAAACAAAACACATTGAAGTATACAAGTAACTTAAAGAAAACACCACATTAAGTTAATTAGACAGCATATTTAAGAGCTTTCCTGGATTAGATCTATCTGTCTCCAGGACAGCCATGCAAGATACTTTTTCTCATTAACTCTTAAAAATCTGTCTTCTCCCTTACTATCTACACAGAATTTATTCCACTCTCAGCCTTTACATTTCCTAATACAAGGTTTGTTTTCATTTCACACATGGGACGAGAAACACTTCATCTTGTTTTACCACACCAAACTTCTCTTGCTATAGTATTTTCAACATATAAATGTATCCATCCATAACTAAATGCAACAAAGGAATCAAAAATTCCCAAGTCCTGCCCCTCCCACACACAGATGAAATTGCACTTATGCAAAAGTAAGAGTTAATTTAGCAGTTCTAATAACTAATCTGCAAAATCAGGACAAAGAATAGGTAATGAAGGTAAGAAAATCCAGAGCCTTACAAAAAACTAAGTCTCTCCTCAGATATATCCCCCTGAAGTATTAGAACAATTCTTTACTTAAGTTTTCTTTGGTGCATCTCATTAAATTTATAACAGCTTCAATGCCTAAGTTTAGCTCAGCATCTTTCTAAAGCACAAATGAAGAACAATTCTTTTATCATTCTCCTCAAAACAGAGGAACTCAAGAACCCCTCACAGTTTCAATTCAATGTTCATTTGCAATACACTGATGCAGGCTCCCAGCAAGCCAACGTACAAAACAAAATCAAGTTTACCTTTATAATATCTGGATTGTTGGCTAATTTCAGTAACTTGCATGCTTTAGCTAATCCAATTCCATGAATTGAGGAGAGGTAGTCACAACCAGAAAGAATACACATATAGCGGAATTTCTCTTCTGTAAATACATTTCCAAGCTGCTTGCAGTTCCCCAGTCGGGCTTGATCTATCTCTAATCCATTGCCAAATTTGTCAATTTTCAGGAACACCTGAAATTGAAAACAATATTTTTTTACCCAGATAAGCTAAGTTTGTTGCACTTTGGGGAAATGGACTGAATGCTACTGTCATCTCTTCTGTTTCCTCCTTTTACTGTAGAGGAGAAATACATACAGCAAACAAAAGCAGAATCTGTAGTTACCAAGTAAGATATTAGTGAGAAGTAAACACTATTAGTATTTTCTTCCATACCTTTTTACATCCAAAAGCTAAAAGATCAGAGTCTTCTGTAATTATGGCTTGAACCATGCCAGTCTTGTTAAGATAAGCCAGCTGAGCATCAGCTTCGTAAGGAGCAACAATACAGTCAACTCCCCGGGCTCGAGCAGCCTGTACATAAACAAGAAGCGTGCAAATACCTTGCATCAATTTTCAGTCATTACCTTAAGACATCTGAAAGCATAAGAATCTCTATTTAAAAAGAAAATGGGATTTTAAATCAAACACCCATCCCTTCCATTAGACTCCAATAAGTCATATTTTTTAAAAATACATCACATTTCAGGTAGTTTAGCCTAGTTTACAGATATAATCTCTACTGTGTTGGCCTGTAACACTGAGCTCCCAGCATCTGACCCCAGGTGACAACTTCAAACTCACACAAGTTATATTTTAGACAAAGGGAAGCAGTACTAGTCTTATGAAATATTATTTCAATAATGATTCTAGTAATGGAAGATTCTAGCAGTTGTAGTAAAAAGCAACTAGAAATGGTTTAAGCATTCTATTCTCTGGAACTTGCCAAGAAGACAAAAAACCACAAGCCTTTAAAAGTAGTGTTTAGTTTTTGTGCAGCAACACTGTACTAAAAGTTAGTTTCTAGCAGTTGAAAGAAGTATTTCAACTGACATAGAATCATTACTTACACAACTGGGCAATAATAAACTTGAAGTACTCTTCAAGTTTGTTAATTGTGCCTAAAACTCCAATGCATGCAAGACAACTAGAAAGTTACAAGGTTATTATTTCCCTTCCCTACGCAGAAGGGCTAGTAATGTAGCCATACAAATGCAGTGTAAGACATGCTACTTACAGCATAGATTTATTTTCCAAACTGACATCATCAATAGCATTGACAACTTACTTTCATGACTTCACGAGCCATTACATGGGTAACATTTACACTACGCCCAAAACATTCCCTAGCTTCTGACAGTTTCCCTTCCTGCAACAATTGTTTCCCCTTCAGAAGACTGGCTTGACGCTTCCTGAAAGAGAAAAACATATCCAATGAAATAACTCTTTTTCACTCAAAAGAACAACTAGCAAAAAGGACTAAGAAGAAGCAGGAGAGGCAGAATTATTCTGCAGATGAACATTTTCCACATCTCTTCGACTGCCTAATGTTTTCAAATACAAGAATAACCCAGCCATTGCAGTGACAGAGATGATTAGAAGGGCATGTTACAATTTACAATGGTTTCTCAGAAAAGAGTAACAACTCAGAAATAGAAAGCAGAAGTGTAAATGACACATGCTCACTCAAGCTGCAGTAAAAAAGATTTAATGACATTCACAAGTATCTGGCATTAGATACCTATTGGTTTAGAGGGCAGAAGGCATCATTTACTTAATTTCAATTATCAGTTTGGTCACTCCATGCTCAAGGAATTACACATCCCATGAAAACCTATGAATACAAAACACTAGTGAAAAATTCTCACTGTTTCATTGAGAAATCTCATTATATAGCAACCAGAATCCAAACCTGAAATAAGTTGACTTGATTATGTATAGAAAAAGATGAGGAAGGTGGTGTTAATTTTAACTAAAATCATACTGAGAAGAAATATATTTGTCCAAAGGTAACAAAGTTGGGTAAACCAGAAGCCTTTAATACATTACAGGAACTAATGCTCAGAGATTTACTTCCTTCCTCTATAACAGTGCTTTCATTTGTGAAGTGCATCTCTATTTTTGGAATAAAATCTCTAAGAAGAGGTTTGGATGATTTTGAAATGTAAATTAAATGACATAACACTGCATTGAAGGGAAGTTTACCAGAGATTACTGCCAAGCTGATGCCTGAGCTTTTCCAACTTTGAAAATTAATCGTAGTGTGAAACATACTTATTTGCTTGCAAATCAATACTGTTCAGTACTTACTCTCGTCGGGCCTTTTCCACTTCTTTCTTAGAAGGCAGGGTGCATCCATCAAATACCAAAATTGGTTTAATTCCAAATGAGAGGAGCATATCAACAAGTTTCATACAGAAAGCTACATACCTGTATTGACAATATTAAGAGTAAGAAAAGGAGATAAGCTTTATTGTTGAGCACAAGTCAATTGCATATTTTCTGTTTGCAGATAACAAGAACTGTATATTTAGGACTACTGTTAAAGGATCTCAACAGGCCATATATTTCCCCAGCATCACAAAAAGAATGAGAACACTTAAATGTTCTTTTGAACAAGAGAGCTCCACTTTCAACCCAGAACTGGACTGACTGTGCTTCCTATTTCTACACAGAATGAAATAAGAACTCAAGTACAATTCAGTTTTGTCTTGCTACATTAGAATTCAACACTGACAAAAATGCTACAAGTTAAAACAGATCATCTTTTTAGTTTCAGCAACTTGATTCATAATGGCAGACAAGCACAGTACATTACTTAAAAGCTTGTGCAAGGCAGACACTCACACATTTAATAAAATCCTTAAGTGAAGTTTGATCTAGCCTAACCAGTATAGCTTTATTTCTGAAAAGATAGATTGAATATAGTTTTAAATTAAGGTGAATCTAAACCAGGATTTCAGCAATTTTCCAGAGATGGGAAAGAATGTATGCAAGTCTGACCTAAGCTCCAAAACTCAACTTGATATATGACAGTTTCTGTTCATTTCCTCACTAACAAATGTGAATGAAAAATCAACATTACAAAAGCTACCCTTACTTAGGTTAAGCAACAAAACTTGTATCTCATTCAACACACAACACATCTATCAGAATTCCTCAGAATTGCTACATTTGTCACAGCACTATTTACACACTATCTCTTTCTACAAAAAGAGTTCCTGAAAATAAGATGGAATTTTAAACATATAAACAGGTGAAGTCCCTAGTAACTGCAAGAAGGGAAATATTGTGCCCACCTTCTAAAAGCTTAGAAAACAGGACTCCAGAAATTACCAATGTGACAGTGTGGCCTCTGTGCCTGGGGAGATCTTTGAGGAGGAGAATCTCCTTCACAAGGCTATACCAAAGCACATGGAGGAGAGAAAGGTGATTTGAGACAGACGGCATGGTTTCACCAATGGCAAGTCCTGGTCACCGACCTAGTGGCTTCCTACAGTGGAGTGACTACATCAGTGGACAAGTGAAGGGCAATGGATGTCATCTATCTGGACTTCTGTAAAGCCTTTGACACAGCTTCACACAACATCTTTCTTTCTAAACGGGAGAAGCATGCACAGCATATCAAGAAAGGTGATTCTGCCACTGCGCTCTAGTGAGACTTCACCTGGAGTACTGTGTCCAGCTCTGGCCTTCTAAACACAGAAAGGACATGGACCTACTGAGGGAGATCCAGGGGAGGGCCATGAAAATCATCAGAGGGCTTAAGCACCTCTTACAGGCTTCAAGACCTTGGGCTGTCCAGCCTAAAGAAGAGAAGATATCTGAACGGATGCTACAGGTAGGTGAGGAAAGGACTGTTCAGAAGGGCCTGTAGCAACAGGACAAGGAGCAACTGTTTTAAACTAGAGCAGGGTAGATTTGGGTTAGCCATAAGGAAGTCTCTCACAATGAGAGTAGTGAAATACTGGAATTGGCCCTGGAGACACTCAAGGTCAAACTTGATGGGGTCCTGAGCAACCTCATCTACTTAAAGATGTCCCTACAGGGGGTTGGACAAGTTAACCTTCGAGGTTCCCTTCCAATCCAATGCATTCTATGATTCTATGATTGCATCTACAGAATTTCATCTGAGAAACTGGATTACAATGGAAGTGAGGCATGCTGGAAAGAAACCACGTAACCTTTAGTGTTTTGATAGAAAATATGTCAGATTCAGCCGCCCCCCCCCCAGGGTGTACACCAATATTTATTTTACATGGTTGGAAAGCTATTCACTTACAGCAAATATTTCCATTTTCTTAAAGTACCAGTGGGACCCACAATTCAGAAGCAACAGTGAAATGTGAAACTGCTTAAACTCACCTTTTAGTTCACAAATGCCAAGCTAACAAAACTTTGATTTGCAAGAGGGCTGAGACCGAAACGCAGTAACTTACACATCTGTTGGCTCTCCTCGGGCCAGCTTTTCAGCACAAGCATAAGCGCCTTTGTGCATCCAGCAGTAGGTGTCCACGGCTACCGTCTGCCCTTTGTATTTCTTCACGTGGGTAGGCTCAGCAGCCTCTTTGATGAACTGAAGGAGGCCGTGAATTCCCATGGTGTGGCTTAGACTCCAGCCGGGAAAATGAAAAGCGTCAGCACAAGGCTTGAGTCTCGATCTTCATACAACGAGGGGCAGCTTAGGTTGCAGTCTGGGTGCGGGACTGTATCAGAGACACAAGAAGCTCCTCGGAGTACTACCATACGCTCCGAGCAGCCGAAACGCCTTTTCGCTGCCCGAAGAGAAGCAAAATGCTTAAGCCGGTGTGGGGATGGGGCTGCCCACAGGCGGCAGGCACGAAGCTACCCGCCAGTAGGCCCTGCGCAGGCTTCCCAACGCCGGGATCTGGACGGGGCACAAAAGGGGGGCCAGATCCAGCCGCCTCCCCCGCCGCGCTTCGGCCAGGGGCCCGCAGAGCCTCAGGGACGCTCCCCGCGCCGCCCTTCGCGGCCTCTCCTCCAGCGGCACACACGCACGGACACGAGGAGCTGTACCATTTCAGCGAGGAGAGGGTCTAAGGCAGATGTCCGCCCCTGGCGCCGGCAGCGCCTCTGTCTTGGCGCGGGCCGCCACAGCCCCGGGAGGAGGCTGCGACCTAACGGCCGCGATCGCCGGCCAACCGCCGCCGAACGCCGAGCGCCGAGCGCCCGGACCCGGCAGGGGAGGCGGCGGAGGGGGGGAAGGAAGGAAAGGCCGCGCGCGGCTCTCACCCGCTCCGCTCCGCTGCGCTGCAGCCGTGGCGCGTGGCGGCCGCCCGGGCTTTCAAGCAGCGCGCGCTGAGGGCACTGGCCACGCCCCCGACCGCGACTACAGGCTCCAGCGTGCCCCGCGCGGGTGGGAGTGACTGCGCTGGGAGCTCCGCCCCGCCCCGCCCCCGATAAAGCGAGTGGGAGTGACTGCGCTGGGAGCTCCGCCCCGCCCCGCCCCCGATAAAGCGAGTGGGAGTGACTGCGCTGGGAGCTCCGCCCCGGGTAAAGCGGGTGGGAGGGACTGCGCTGGGAGCTCCGCCCCGCCCCGGGTTAAGCGGGTGGGAGGGACTGCGCTGGGAGCTCCGCCCCGCCCCGGGTTAAGCGGGTGGGAGGGACTGCGCTGGGAGCTCCGCCCCGCCCCGCCCCGGGTTAAGCGGGTGGGAGGGACTGCGCTGGGAGCTCCGCCCCGCTCCGGATAAAGCAGGTGAGAGTGACTGCGCTGGGAGCTCCGCCCCGGATAAAGCAGGTGAGAGTGATAGCGCTGGGTTCCGGGAACTTCAGGTAGCTCTCTATTCTCTTTGAAACTGAGCTTGCAAGACGGGATCCGAGAGCAGGGTGTTTGTAGGTCCGCCACAGATGTTGCGGAACAGGTTTGTGTCGAGCTGTGACATGAAAGGGTGAGCTGTGAAATTCGCTGCTAGCAAAGGCTGTGCAGTTAATTCAAGCCTCTGCGAAAATACAAAAGTACACTTAATGCACTGCGGTAAGATTCAGTCCTGCAGCGTTGAGTCCACTCATCCTGTGCTCAATTCAATTCTGCTAAGTGTTGAATAATGGGAAAATGCTGCATCACATCGTCTAACACATGTGCTGGAATGTGAAGTGAAACATAGTAAGAAGTAAAGTGCATCCTGTCAGTCAGCAACTTGTATCTGTGACCTGCACCAAAGTGAAAATACCAGGTAGAGAGATCATGCTGTGCTGAGTCAGAGGTACAAAACTGAATTAAGTATTGTGGAAGACCATGGATTGTGTTTTACTCTTGCATTTAACTCTAATTAGTCGATTCACTGTGGGGAACAAACTTCCAAGCAATAGTTTGCTTCAATTTTCTCAACCTTTCCTTCATGCTTTTGTGCCTTATTAGAAATTGCCTTTATCCTTTCATCTTCTTCCTGTATTTCCAAGGGCAACCCTCTGCCCCATCCTGCCAGTCTGTCCCTGTATTGTCTTTATGCTTCAACTCAAAGTACTTTTCAGTTCTCCATCTCCAGCTATTTCGGTCCTACCAGGCATACTTTGACATGATTCTGAATAGAAAGAATGGAATGAATTTTCTCAACCAGAAAGAGACAATGGATGACTTCAAATGCATAGATAAGTGTGCATGCACACAGGTGTATCCTATCACCTTCCCTACAGTGAAGCCTCAGAAAAATTCCTAGACTCCCCCCCAGAAGCAAAACCAGAACTAAGACAGCCATTTTTGCCATTAAACCTCACCCCCTCCCCTGCATTACCAGTTTTGCTGCCCTTACTAATTTGTGTTAACTATTCTAGGCTCACCTTTGCTATCACAGTGCTGCTTATGGCAAGTTGTTTTGATCTCTAGAAACAGATGTCAGCATGGAGAACAAAAGCATGCTAAGGTTCTAGGACATCAGTGCGTACTTCCCCCCCCTAAGTTTTTGCTACCCTTGGTTGTGAAATTACACGTCCAGTGCCGTGGAGCCTCTGCGCCAGATAGCTGCATGGCTCAGCTTGGCCTCCAGGGACCCAAGGGACAGAGTGAGCTTCAGCTAAAGCTGCATGCAATGATCAGCTTCGTTTCACTTTTGCAGGGGCAGAAGCAGGATTAATGCTCACACTTTTTTCACGGGTAAGTCTTCAAACTGATTCTGCAATGGTTGCTATCTGTATTTTTAATACCATTTTAATGTACGTTTATTTGCAATCTAAAGAGAACTTGGAGCCTGTTAGAGTTATTTTGTTCTTTATGCATGTAGATTTCATCCTTGTGCCAAAGAAAACAAATATTTTAGCTTATTCCTTCTGACTGCAGATTCTTCTGCGTTTCTCTGAACATCATCACTTTGAGTTGAAATCCTATGGAAGGTGTGTGTTTTGATATGATGAAGGCCAACATAGCACTTCTAGCCTGTGACTTTGCATTTTTCTTCTGTGTTCCCTGTGTATTGTCCAGAAAACATTTTACTCTGGGGTCATTGACTTCCTCCAGACTCTCCAAGTCTACCCTGAACTATGCTGAAATTAATTTCTTCCAGTCTGGGAATTATACACAATACTCTCTCCATTTATATTTAAGCACCATCTAGTAATGTTAACAGCTTGATTTAATCATTAACTAGAAATTTCAAAAAGACAAATTGCTGCAGATGATAACAAAGTTTGTCAGATGATGGGAAATGAACATCTGCATCATCATATTTAAGGTGAGGCAAGAGGCAAAGGAAACTGAGACAACGTGAGCAGCACCTGAGAGTTGTTGCGGTTGAGTTATTTGACTCTATTTAGCTGCACTTGAGGTAAGCTGTTACTGGACTTACACAGTCTGCATGTGCAGCCTATTTTTCTGAGAAAAGGGATTTAATGTTTGAAAATACTCCTTTCCCTGATGTTTCTGGTACTACAAACAATGAATTAGCAGGTGAAGGTCCATGTCCCAGGGAAATCTAAGGATGAGCAAGCTATACAAGGACGTGGTTAAAATAGGTAGCTCAAAGTAAGAGGACCTTTAAACTGCCAGGTTAAAAACAGACTGAGAAATATGTAAATCATGGCCTGCAGGAAAACTTTAGTTTAGATTCTCTAGGATCTGATTCCAGCTCACAGACTTTTCTGGGACTCTCAGCCCAGAATGAGTAGAGGGAGAGAGAGGTTTGCTATTCGTGTACAGGCTTCTCAGGGTGAAACAGATCAGCGAGATGTAGAGGTTGTCTCTAAAAAGCCAGCTGGTGAAAGGGCCTGGAACACAAACCCTATGAGCAGAGGCTGAGGGAGCTGGGGGTGTTTAGCCTGGAGAAGAGGAGGCTCATTGCTGTCTACAACTACCTGAAGGGACATTGTAGCCAGGTGGGGGTGGCCTCTTCTCTCAGGCAACCAGCAATAGAACAAGGGGACACAGTCTCAAGTTGTGCTGGGAGAAGTCTAGGCTGGATGTTAGGAGGAAGTTGTTGGCAGAGAGAGTGATTGGCATTGGAATGGGCTGCCCAGGGAGGTGGTGGAGTCACCATCCCTGGAGGTGTTCAATAAAAGCCTGGATGAGGCACTTAGTGCCATGGTCTGGTTGACTGGCTAGGGCTGGGTGCTAGGTTGGACTGGATGATCTTGGAGGTCTCTTCCAACCTGGTTGATTCTGTGATTCCCTCATAGTGGGAAAATAATACTTTGCTGCATTGTTTGTGTGAAATTGACTCCTCTTGTTAGCACCTGCTCTAAGCCACCTACTCTTCGATACTGCACCTTGCCCTCTCAGTATTGTTTGCTGTGTTCACAGACTCCCTCGGGACAGATGTTGTGGACAGATTTTTGTGGATCTTCCTCCCTCCCTTGTCTGTTCCACTTAATACTTTGTATTTCTGCAGGTGATGTACTGATAGGAACAGGATAGAGAACAAGGCAGCTGACATGATCTGCAAATCATTTTACACACTGCTAATCTGGCCTAGATTGAGGGTTTTTTATTCATGAAAGTCACAAGTATCCTTTTTGTCGTTCTGCTCTTCACTGATTTTTCTCACTCATTTTACATCCTCCACCACAGTTACATTCAAAACCGTGGTCTTTCTGGAGATGTAACACCTTCAAACCAGAAAGCACTGCCGAATCCCAGCTGTCAGAAAACTGACAGTGAGGACTTAAAAAGTGTCTTAGCTCCTTTGGAGAGACTGGAGATTTGAAAACTAAAGTGAACAGTCACTCCTTGATGCAGGAAATTGTACAGATCTGTAATGTTATCAGATTAACAGGCTGGAACACAGCTAGAGATGGAGCTTGGTAGCATTCCTTTTTTAACAGTTTGCTTGTTTTAGACAAACCCAGTGGCAGTGTAACAAACCCTCTAGTTTCTGTTACCAGGCAGTAACAGAAAGGTAGTCCACACAGGCCAGTGAGGTACAGATATCCTCTTATATTTTGTTAGAAATTTCTTACCACAGTATCACCAAGGTTGGAAGAGACCTCACAGATCATCAAGTCCAACCCTTTACCACAGAGCTCAAGGCTAGACCATGGCACCAAGTGCCACATCCAATCCTGCCTTGAACAGCTCCAGGGACGGCAACTCCACCACCTCCCCGGGCAGCCCATTCCAGTGTCCAATGACTCTCTCAGTGAAGAACTTTCTCCTCACCTCCAGCCTAAATTTCCCCTGGCATAGCTTGAGGCTGTCCCCTCTTGTTCTGGTGCTGGCCACCTGAGAGAATAGAGTAACCTCCTCCTGGCTACAACCTCCCCTCAGGAGGTTGAAGAGGTGAAGAAAAAGGAGGCTTAAGGTGGGGGTGTGGGGGTATGGGAAAAACATTATTTTTACTGGGATATGGTGATTTGGTGACATCAGATAGAATGGTCAAATAGTGTTTGTGCTTTCTGGAGAGATGAAGGGAGCCCAGCAACCTGCCATTATCCTTGCCCTGTTACTCTAGGAAATAATTTGTTTCAGAAAGACTCCATCTGTTAAATCTGTCTTCACTATGTGCTCTGTTTAGTTTTGTTTCTCATGTAAGTACTTTTCTTCTTTGTGCTACATGGAATAAAGTTAAAATAGGTTAATCAGTAACTACTTATTCCAGCAGCAGCTGAGCAATCTCTCATGTGTTCCCCGTTGTAAGTTCTGCTAGTTTGAATTCTGCTAGCTAGAATGTTTTGGGTGAGAAGAACTAGATTACAGGCTGTGAAAGAGAAACAAGGGTGATGTCTACTTCACTCACAGGCTTGCTGAGATGTATAAGGACAAGAGTATAAACATAGATAGGGCATTTGGGCATTCGAGCAATGCCTGGGCTTTGAGCTGCATGTCTCTACGATTAATCCATTTGCTTCCTAACCCCCTTGGCCAACCTCCATTCTTCCTTGGGGCACAAGGCAACATCTGGGGTAAGGTAGAGGGGTGGGAGAAGGTGGAAGAGTGATTGGGAGCCCCTCCTGGGGACTCAGGTTTCTGGGAGGGCTGTTGTGTTTCTGTATTACCTTTTACCTTGTATATTTCTGTCTGTAACTGTATCTACTGTAAATATTGTGCTAAGCTGTAAATAATAAGCTTAATTCAATTTCCAGAGCCAGCTGAGTCTAGTCTGGATGATTTCCAAAGTGTGGGGGTGCAGGTAACACCCAAACCACCACATAAGTAATCTAAACTCTGTCTTTTGCTTTTATGTAGGTACCAATACATTCTGTATTGCTGAGCCTTCCAGCAGCAAATGAAAAATATGTATCTGTTCCTCCTTTCCATTTTTTGTTTGCTTTTGAAAGCCACTGGCACCAAAGATATTCTTTTTGGTCATAAGAATTACACAGAATATCAAGTGGGGAACATGAATCTGATTCTCTCTGTCCCACATGGTGGGTCATTGGAACCCAGAGACATCCCTGATCGAGAGGCTGCCTGTTGGGATGCAAAGACATCCTCTTGTGTTTTCTCTCATGAGTGTCCTCCTGGAAGTGTTCAAAACGATAAGAAATGTAAAGTATCTACCAACCAAGACAGGTATACTATAGAGGTGGCTCAAGCTCTTGCTGAAGAAATCAACAAAATTAGTGATGGCTTCTTTCCACATATCATTATAAACCACCTGCAGAGGTTCAAGATGGATGCTAACAGGGAAAAGGAAGAAGCCTGTTTTGGAATTCCCCAAGCAGAACAGGCCTGGGAAGAGTATATGGGATTTCTGACCACTGCAAAAGCTCAGATGACAGGGGGTCTGATTCTGGATATCCATGGACAAGCACATCCTGAGCAGTGGATAGAACTAGGCTACACACTTTCCAAAACTTCCCTTAACTCAAACACCTTTTCTGCAGCATCTTCCTCAATTAGACACCTGGCCAGTCAGCTAGTCAATGTGTCTTCTACGGCTCTGGTTGCAGGGGACAGAAGTTTGGGTAAGTACCTTGAAGAACAAAATAGTAGTTATGTTTGTGTGCCTTCTCCATCCCATCCTCACCCAAATAACGGGAGCTATTATAGCGGTGGATACATAACAAAGACTTTTGGTTCTCGCAATTCTGGCACTGTTGATGCAATTCAGCTTGAACTACCCCAGTGGGTGAGGGCCCCTGAAGAACGCCTCAGATTCTGCAAAGCACTGGCAAGAGCTGTAATGAAATTCTGGCAAGCTAACTACTGCAGCCAGTACGACCATGAATTTCTACCGTGCTGAAAGAGGCTGTCTTGTTAAGATACATTTCTGTAATACAGAGATCATCTAGAACAAGAGAACAACTGATACAACTGAACAAGCCTGCAATGTAATGGTAGATGCTGGTGGGAAGAAAGTGATCTGCAAAGGAATGCAGAGATACCAGTGTAGAGAAAATCCACAGCTGATAGCAACAAGTCTATTAACACACAGCTCTGCATCAGATCCAGCACTGGAAAGACCACTTGAAGATGAGTGTGTTTATTTGGAAGTATCATTTGTCCACTTGTGCTTTTTCTGTTCTTAATTTCTTTCCAATAACATCCTCTGTTCTCCAGAACATAATAAACAACTCTTCTGCATCTAATGAATTCTGTGCAATGGCTTAGTAGATTGTTCAAATACATGAAGTGTCTCTCCTTATCTTGCGATATTTTAAGACAGACAGTTGGATAGTATCATTGTGTAAAATATTTGAGGCTGGAACTAGTTTCCATTTGGTGTTTAGAAAGCCCTAGGAGTTGGAACTCTTCTACTAAACTGAAATTCCAAGCAATGGCACAGAGTCTGGACCAATTCAGGTTCTGCTAATGAATTATGAAAAAGAAAAGTCTGACAGTATTATAGTACTCTAATTTTGTCACATTTTAAATAGCACAACAGGAAGGTAGTGACTGGATGGAAGACAGCTAAAGATAGCACATAAAGATCATGCATTTTTGGCAGTTTTCCTTACAGCATGGTTCCCTCCTGAGAGCTGGTGCACTCACCTCATTCAACACAAGATTAAACTCTTTACTGATACAGGAATCAGTATAACATTATCAATGGACTCTTTTGAACAGTGGAGAATATAGTAGCATGTACAGATATGAGTACAAATGAGCTCTTGGAAAACATGGGCAATTAATAAGGAAAAAACAAATGGAACAGGCAGCAAGACCAAAAAGAATAAAAGTAAAAAATTGGAAATATCTTAAATCCTAGCAGTGCTAAAGGTTGAGTAAAAAAAATTAGTAAATAGTACAAGTAAACAGGCATTTCAGAGGAAGTAAATAGTTTCTGCTTTGCCTTTGCCTTCAAAACAGCTCACAGAGCACAAAGTGTAATTTAGATGAAAATGGGGAATAAAGCATAAAAGCAACATTGTCTGACATTACCATGGAAGAAGGGAGAAACCTATGTATTGTTTTCTTAAATGTTGGTGAGATCAGTTTCCAACATTTGGCAGTTCTTTTACAGTTTTGCTTTTAGAGCAAGAGTTTGGGGTCCAATTATGAAAATCGGGAAGGTGTTAGGTATGTTTTAGCACATCCCTTGGGGGAATACTTTAAGACTTTCCATTACTGCAAAATCCACAAGAATGACATTGTCACTAGCCTGTCATTCAGTAAACAGCCACTGGCAACTGCTGAAAAGGAGCATGATTTCTGATCACCCTGAGATATGCTGAGTAACTTTTGCAGGTTTTGATCTTGTTTACAACAGTTCAGTGTAAGGAGTTCACACTGATACAGTAGTATCACTACTACATAACAGTAGTGATAAAATACTGCTGTTATACTTTCATCTTCGTTGTACTCTGGTTCATATATTGACTTTAAACACGTCTGTCATGTCTTGGACTTGGTTACAATAGAAGTGATGGAAAATAAGAGTCAGTTGAGTCGACCTATAGTGGTTTCTTGCTATTTAAAAATGCATAGCCAAGATTTAAATTGGTGTGACAAGGGATCAAGGTTTTGCTAGTAAACCTAAACTTAGAGGAGGTAAATGATCACAGAATCATAGAATCAACCAGGTTGGAAGAGATGTCCAAGGTCATCCAGTCCAACCTAGCACCCAGCCCTATCCAGTCAACTAGGCCATGGCACTAAGTGCCTCATCCAGGCTTGTCTTGAACACCTCCAGGAATGGTGACTCCACCACCTCCCTGGGCAGCCCATTCCAATGCCAATCACTCTCTCTGTGAAGAGCTTCCTCCTAACATCCAGCCTGTACTTCCCCCAGCACAACATGAGACTGTGTCCCCTTGTTCTATTGCTGGTTGCCTGGGAGAAGAGGCCAACCCCCACCTGGCTACAACCTCCCTTCAGGTAGTTGTAGACTATGATCAGATAAACCAATTTAATAAATTCTATTCTTACCTAAACAGATTTTCCCTGCTGTGACATGGTAGTGCATTTCTAAAACAAATCCAATAAACAAACAACAAGGACAATGATAATAAAACAAACCTTCAAATGCACTTGTTAGCCAAGAGAGAATTACGAAGCTTTTTCAGACTGCAGTGATTTAATTGCATAAGCATTGCCCCTATACTCAGCACTAGTTAGGCTACACCTTTTATGTATGTGATATCTGTGGTTCCTTTGGTATCAAAATACTACGCTGACTTCCAGTTCCAGCACTGTTCCATTTCTCAGACTATTCTTGTGTCTGATGTACATTTACATGAATACTACTGACATAAATACAATTGAACTGTAATGGAAGGTCAGCAGAAATATTTGTAGCACTCTAGCTATGCTTAAGCAAACATGCATTTGTATGTGTTTACTGATTTTCCAGTTACTGAAGTCATTATTTCACATTGATTAATGCAATCACATATTTCTGTGAGCCACAAAATTCTAAAGTACTTCAGATAAGCACATCAGTGATAACAAGTAGAGGTTGGTATCTTCTGCCATTCAAGGAGAAAAAAAGAAAGCTCATGAAGAAATCAGGAGAAAAAGAATTTGTCCCTCTTTTTATTGCCCTCACTAAGGACTAAGGTATTAAATGACTTATTAAGCAGATGATTAAATTTTGTATGAGAAAATCCAACTAGAAGAGACAGGCCAAAATATACCCTTTGACTCTAATTACTGTCATTGTTCACATATTTAACAGGATTATCAAGAACTCATAAAGTTTAGATCCAGAAGAGACCTTGAGAACTACTTTCATTTCCTCAGTGTTACAGATCATTAAATATCAGCCATTTATCACTATAACGAGCCCAACGACTTTGTTCTAAAGCATTGCTTTTTTAATCTGCAGACACTGAGATGGAGAATCCATCATGTTTGTTCCAAAGGTTAATTGCTCACATTGTGAAAAATTAATCTTCCTATATGAATCATTGTCTTCAACATTCATAAAGCA
The DNA here is from genome assembly GCF_015220805.1 of Pogoniulus pusillus. Taxonomy (NCBI): domain Eukaryota; kingdom Metazoa; phylum Chordata; class Aves; order Piciformes; family Lybiidae; genus Pogoniulus; species Pogoniulus pusillus. The sequence goes on along the minus strand of NC_087281.1, from coordinate 18,967,786 downwards.
ATTGCTGGAATATCTTTACTGATTTAGAGTAATAGTATATTCTTCTACAGAAGTTTAAAGAGTAGAAGAGACTTTGGTCTACACCACTTTAGATTCTTCAGCTTTAACTTGCAAGTGACACTCAATGCTCTGATGTCCTGAAACATTTCAAATGACTAAATATAGCAAAGGCTGGGAACCTCTGAAAACAGTCCCAGATATATTTTAGAGTTTCCAGTTCTGAATTATTATTTCCAAGGCTGCCTTCTAAGGTGTTTTTTCTTCCACACATGTCAACATGCATCTATACAAACGCACACTGTCCACCTGAAAGTTTACAGCCAGTCCATTCTTTCAGCCCATGTAAATCGTGCACAACAGAAAACCTGTTATAAGGATTGTTGCAGAAGTGATCCAGAAAGCCCTTGGGAGTTTCAAGGATTTTTTTAATAGTACAAGACTGGTGACCTTCTTGTGATATTTATTTTATCTCATGAGCTCAGCTATATGTACCATATACATTTGGTATTTTCAGTTGAGACACACTTAGAATCATAGAATCAACCAGGTTGGAAGAGACCTCCAAGATCGTCCAGTCCAACCTATCCCCCAGTCCTATCCAGTCAACTAGACCATGGCACTAAGTGCCTCATCCAGGCTTTTCTTGAACACCTCCAGGGACGGTGCCTCCACCACCTCCCTGGGCAGCCCATTCCAATGGCAAATCACTCTCTCTGTGACGAACTTCCTCCTAACATCCAGCCTATACTTTCCCCAGCACAACTTGATACTGTGTCCCCTTGTTCTGTTGCTGGTTGCCTGGGAGAAGAGAGCAATCCCCACCTGGCTACAGCCTCCCTTCAGGTAGTTGTAGACAGCAATGAGGTCCCCCCTGAGCCTCCTCTTCTCCAGGCTAAACACCCCCAGCTCCCTCAGCCTCTCCTCACAGGGTTTGTGTTCCAGGCCCCTCACCAGCTTTGTCGCCCTTCTTTGGACACATTCCAGCACCTCAACATCTCTCTTGAGATGTGTGAGCCACACACATACACTTCCAGAGATGCAAACATCAGCACACCTTTCATGCAATTGTAAAAGTGAAGATAAGATGCTTTTTGCAGCATTTCCATTAATATGTATGCATGCTTGATGAGCAGGTGCAACAGTAGAATTAGGAGTGTGAGTTCTGTTTCCATCTTTGACTTTGACCTGATGATACAAACCCACAGCATTTCTTTCTGTTGTGCCTCATGAGAAAACTAACATTGCATGGAAGACAAATGGAACTTGTTGGAGAATTCTTGGTAGCAGAGGACACAGAAATGATAAACATGAGCAACTGAGCTGAGAATGTCCTTGAATCCATTCTGGGACCCAGATAGCAGGCATAGGGTAGTTTCCCCCCACATGCAGCTGCAGGGGGTGGACCCTCAGATTGTTATGGTATGCTGACCTATTGATGCCTTACAAGTAACTCTGTACCCTCTGACTGTAACCAATCTTGGTGGAGCACGCCTCTTGCTAGAATGCATATAAGTCACTGTATCATGGAAATAAAGTGGATTATGACCATCTAACTATATTGGTGAACCAAGAGTCATTTTACCCATAGCGCTCCACCGACAGGAACTCTGCTCATGAAGTATGCAGATCACTTGAACAACGTTAGCACTTTGACAGTATTAATAATGAAATCAAGTATTGAGGAGATTGCACTTTTAAGAATCTAATTTTGCTATGAAAAATCCCAAATCAGAAATTCTGAGGTAGGATTTTTGCAAAATGTGATTAATGGATTCTTTTTCTCTTATTTTCTAGAAATCCATAAGACATCTAAAGGGAGTTTTTTTTGACAGATGCTCTAACAAAAGCCTACATAAAAAAATCTATGTACATTGTCCAACATGTACTCTCACTACATTTTATTTCTTCCTTCTTCTTCCTTACCAGCTTTTCACTGCTTTTATATTACAGGGATTTAAAAAAATAAAGTACATATTTTAAGATTTCCCTTTCAAGGCAGAAGACAGAGATGTCTTCTTCTCAATGATATGTACAATTAATCTGGCCCAGCCATATCTTATTGTTAGACTTCTGCCATGCAGCATATGGTCCTAAAGCAATCCATGACTATGTGTTGACATAATATTTTTGCACATGATCTGTCACCCACATCTCTTTTGCAGACCAAGACAGATAAAGGATATATGCCTTCCATAAAGCCCATGCTTAAGTACTAGTGGTCTGTTACTGGAAATTTTGGAAGGTCATGTGTTCTATTAATCCAACTTTTAGGTGGAAGAAATAGAATTAGGAGAGGCAGCTGCTTTTGTAATGAGCACAAAACAGACGATTGATGGAGAAACAGACTGAACTGCTTCTAAAAGTAGGTTTCAGTTATCAAATCAATGGATTTGAAAGCACAGACTGTAAATAAAGTTAACATTGATAAGAAGCTACTTTGTGTTTTCTTTTTCTGACCCATGACTTTATTCCTAATCCTTCTGTAGTTTGTCATATAAAATTGCCATTACAAGCCTGAGACTAATGGGCCTTTGGATACAGAATAGCCAATCAGAATGGTAATTTTCCAAGCCTGACCAAATTAGGTGAAACCATAGGCTTGCTTAACTGAAAATTGGGAATAACATAGGGCTCGCATATGGCAGGCACAAGTCAAGTGTAGGTACCTTGTTTACCATAGGATGTAAACAGGAGCAAAACAAGTCTGGGCAAGTCAGAGTCCTTAGGCTCAGTGGCTCCAGGTACTTTGTCCTCTTTCCCTTGGTTGCTTCTCCCCACAGCAGGCAGGAGATCAGAAAAACATTCCTGGGCAAGATAGCACATGTGTAAGCCTGTTTTGGCAGTCCTGTACTGTTTTCTGACAACATACACTGGAGACAAAGGTATAAAAATAGATGACTTGATAGCATGACTTTTGGTATCTGATTTGGTCTGTGGCTGACAAGAAGGTGTTCACTTGCATCGCAGGTTTGCCAGGGTCACGATGCCACTAGTTGTTTTGTAAGGATGCAACTAGATCCACCTCTAAGCACGTGGGGCAGCACTTTAGGATAAAAACTATCACCATACTAGGAGTTTTCATTGGCTGGATGTTTGGAGAAATCCGTCAGTTCACTAGTTTCTACCTGTGAGCAGGGCTCATAGGACGTCTATCCAAATGTGGCTCCCCATAGGAAGTGCTGCTGAAGGCAGTCTCAGGGAGGCAAAATGCACCGAAGGCTTTAAGGACGAAGAGACAATCACATCCCAAACATGACCACCGCATCGAGGGAGAGGAGAGAGGTACGAGATCCGGTGAGAAGGCGCTGAATGCCAGCGACGCTGTGCGGCGGCAGCAGCATCCCCCGGCAGGGGCAGGACCTGTCCTAGGGCTAGCAAGGTCAAGGTCTGCTGACGGAGCGCCCTCTGTGGGCGAGAGCGCTCCTCCTCCTGCCTTCAGCGGTGTGTCATGGAGCGAGGAGCGGACGGAGAGGTTTATCCCTGTTCCAGCTGAGCTATGAGTGGCGAGCCTGAGCCATGCACTCGGGGAACAGCACGGACACGACGAACGAGCCGGAGCCTGAGGCAGCGGAGCAGGAGGTGCCGGGCGAGCAGCCCCTCTTCAGCGCCGGTACATACGAGCTGCTGGCTCTGCTCGTCGCTACTATCGGCATGCTAGGCTTGTGCAACAACTTGCTGGTGCTGGTACTCTATTTCAAGTTCAAGCGACTCCGCACGCCCACCAACCTTTTCCTCATCAACATCAGCCTCAGCGACTTGCTGGTGTCCGTCTGCGGCGTGAGCTTTACCTTCATGTCCTGCCTGAGGAGCCGCTGGGTGTGGGACGCTGCTGGCTGCGTCTGGGACGGCTTCAGCAACAGCCTGTTCGGTGGGTGACTGGGCTGTGGTCTCGGCTGGCCTCGTTATCCTTGCTTGCTTTCTCGGAGGATCCCGCTCCGTGTTCCCCCCTTCCTCACCTCTCCACCATCATGTTACCCCCCTCCCCGGCCGTTCCAAACGCCACGTCTCCCTGCCCCTGCCGTCGCCCCCTACCCTTCCTCAAGCGGCCGCCGCGTCCCTCACAGTTTCGTCCGAGGAGTTTTTGCCCGATTCGTCCCGTTTCAGGGAGCACTGCCTGCCCTGCCTGCCGGCATGCGCGGCGCCCAGCGGGGCGGGTGGAGGCGCTCTCCCGCTGGGGAAGCCGCAGCCTGCCTGGGCCGCTGTGGGGCAAGAAGCCGCCGCTGTAGCGGTTTGCAGAGACCCGAGGTCCCCCCTCCAGAGTTCTGGTAAGAAGGTGGACACTATGGAGGAGCATGAAAGGTTGTCATTTACGTGAGGAAGCGCTGTGCTCGGTGGATAAGGGGCACGTACGACTGTGTAGGGTCGGCAGCGCCGCGCTTAGGTGGAACAGGAGGAAACCCGTCCGCGCCGCGCCGCGGAGTGGCAGTGCAGCCGCGCTCTGCGGGCTTGCCTGTCGGAAGGCTACTCAGCCTGCGGCAGCGCCCGTACGTGGAATTCAGGTGCAATGTCTCAGTCCTAACAGCACCACGTTTCGAGTTTTGGAACACTTGTTTAGTTCCTTGCAGTAGTCTGTATCTGCATTCTTGTAACTTTACCATTAAGCAAGTTTATCTGCTGCTTGTGTTGCATTGTACAGCTTAAAACTTGGTGCTTGTGTTACTGCTGGCTGTTTTCTCTGGGTCTTGAAAGCGTGGAATGTACTGAAATCTGCTTGCTACAGTGCAAAACGGATCATTTTGACTACTGACCATCTGTTCTTGCCATGCAAGTAACACTCTCAATTTTCTTTTACTTACCAGATTCTGAAGTCAAGATACAGTTTAGGTATATAGATTTTCAAAACAGAGGCCATGAAAAAGGCTTCTCTCTGCTATTGCAAAGCCATTCTTAGCCCTGCTTACTCTAGGGTGTGGAAAATAGTGTAGATCAGGTGGATAAGTGCTGAGTCTTAGTCTAAGCTTCAATGGCATGCTTGTCAGTCTTAGACAGTAATCCCCATTTAATTTAATTATATGAAGTTCCAGTATTATTTTCTTTTACAGGCAATTATATCATGATGGAATATAGCTTCTTCAATTAAGTGAAGCATTTAAACCGCGAGACTCACCTTTCTATGGAGGTGTGCTAGCTTTGTGTTGGTTTCACCGATTCTGCCCCCTCTCCTCATGAAATACTTGTGACTCTTGCCCTGTCTTGTTGTCAGCCAAGCTGTCAGTAGTAGAGATCTGTGTAATCTCTTTACCTGATTTAGTAATACAACTCATGCCTAGAAGGTTTGCTGTCTATCACTGAGAGCATAGGGTTTTTGTGTGTCATTGCTTGAGAAGACACCTGGCAGCTGAAAGCACTCAAATGTCTTCCTAAACAAGGTACCTGCTATCCTTAAGCATGACTTTGTTTAATTGTGGAATACAGGCATGATATTTATATGTTCATCTGCTGGTTTTTCACAGGCAGGCCTTTTTAAAATGACAATAACTGCTGGAGAACTTGATATGTGCAAGAGAAATTTGTCTCCTGTTCATCCACAGGATGTCTGCTTTAATGCTTTCTGTAAATAAGAATAGCCCTAAGAGTTTAGAACTAAGCTAGTCTGATCACATGGAACATACACGTGTACCTCTTGAGCGTGTATCATTTTAGCCACAAGTGATGGCAGCTAAACCATCTGCCAGTAGTGTTCTTTCTGCTTTATGCTACTAAGCATAACTTTTGAAATGTTTAATTGAGCAAAGAAAGAAAAGAGTGGGAAAACTTGATAATAGGAATTGTCTTGAAGAACAGGAACCAAAATCATGTATCTGAGGTGGTCTCTTGACAGAAGAATGCATAGCAAGGGTGTACTCTGGGGTGGGCTTGTTTATGTATTTTTATGTATAATTTATATTTCAAACCTTAATTGTTTGTGGTTGAAAGGCTAGGATTACTGAAATGTGATTAGAGACCTCTGTTTTCCCAACTGTAAGCTGTTCTTGTAAGGTTAAATAAACACTGCCAGCTTGTAATGTAAAATTAATGGAAAGTATTATGACCCTTCTGGAGAAGTTACTGTTAGTATTCAGCAGCTAGATCTTGGTGAGCTGCCAAGTAAATGTTGAGATAAAGGTACATCCTCTGTTCCAGTAGTGTGAGTGGGAGGATGGGAAATTTTGTAAGCAGCTTTACAGACTATAGTTTCCTATGTAAAGCTGCAGAGTTGACAATTGAGGTTGTTTTATTTAAGGCAAGCTGACTTTATCCCCTCCCCTTCACACACACGTGCACAAAATGCTGTCCTGTGGACCTGGCCTCAGTTACACTGTATTTTAAAATGAAGCAAAAGCCATTTATCTGTACATAATTTAGCTACTTCATCTAAGGCTATTTTCTGCACACTTGGCAGGAGAATGGATGAACAAGTTACCTGTCAAGACTTAGAATCACAGAATCAACCAGGTTGGAAGAGACCTTCAAGATCATCCAGTCTAACCTGTCACCCAGCCCTGTCCAATCAACTAGACCATGGCATCCAGGCTTTTCTTGAACACCTCCAGTGATGGTGACTCCACCACCTCCCTGGGCAGCCCATTCCAATGGCATATCACTCCCTCTGGCAACAACTTCCTCCTAACATCCAGCCTAGACCTTCCCTGGCACAGACTGTGTCCCCTTGTTCTATTGCTGGTTGCCTGGGATAAGAGACCAACCCCCACCTGGCTACACCTTTCTAGCAATAACTTCTACAAGGAGTCACTGTCCCAAAATAACCCAGTGTTGTCCAGATAGGATTCCTTCAGCCATGTAATACTTTGCTTTCCTGATTATTCTCTGGAATACAAAGACCTAGAGGAAGTCTTGAAAAAAGTCGGAATTCTCCTCTCATTTTGTTCACATAAAAGGTGCACATCTGTGCTTTCAGTTGTTGAAGGCTTTCTTTGACTCTGAACTCAATTCTGAATTCCCTAGAAGTTCTAATATTTTTGTTACTGCTGATTATCTCTTTTTTTTTTAATATGGTAACTTTTTATTTAAAGAGAAACTCAAGAACAATCCTGCACTCTTGGAATGTGATCACTCAAGTAACGCTTGAAAAAAACACCAAGCCAATACTTTTCCCCTCACTCCGACCTTGTCCTGCTTCAAAGACCATGGTACATCACAGGTCAGATACCAGCACCTTGCTCCAGAGAGTCCTGAAGTTAGTGGTGCTGGTTTTGTTTGTAGTTAGTAATGGAGTGTTGCCCAAAAAACTTATTGGTGTTAGAGTCATGACATGAGCTGCCTAATTTTGAGTTAACCTGCCAGCAAAGGACACATCAAGAGGACTTCAGTCCAGTTGGTGATGTTTGTGAGTGATTTAATTTTTCTTATTTTTTCCTACAGGAATTGTTTCAATTATGACTCTTACTGTCCTTGCCTATGAACGCTACATTCGAGTAGTCCATGCAAAAGTGATTGACTTCTCTTGGTCTTGGCGTGCTATCACATACATCTGGATCTACTCATTAGCCTGGACTGGAGCACCTCTTTTGGGCTGGAACAGATATACACTGGAAATTCATGGACTAGGTTGCTCAGTGGACTGGAAGTCGAAAGACCCCAATGATACCTCCTTTGTGCTCCTATTTTTCCTTGGCTGTCTAGTAGCTCCTGTTGGGATCATTGCCTATTGTTATGGCCATATTCTATATGCAGTAAGAATGGTAAGTTAATTAATATAAATGGTAAGCTAACTAAAATCAAAGGCTTCTCTTGATATAATACTTTTCAGGAGAAAATGTTGATGCTGTATATTGTTTGGATCAGAGCCTAAATTTGCACTCTTCCTATGCTAACTTCTAAATGTTTTAATGTTGTCCATGTCAGGAAAGGATGCTTTACTACTAGAAAGGATGTAGGACTAGAGCAAAGATAACTTAGAGCTACTACAGCTTAGAGATAACGTATACTACTTATTTTACTGTTAGTAGGAGATGGGTTAAGGAGCTGCTCGTGCTCAGTGATCCACATCAGTCTGTCCCTTAAAAAAGGGAAAAAGAAAACTGCAGTTCTGCTAATTAAAGAACTCTCCTCCTCTCCACTCTTTAGAAGAAAACCCTGTAAAGCTCTTCCAGGTTGAAATTAAGTCCTGTTAAAACAATCTAAATGTAATAGCAGCCCATTTTAATGCAATCCAGATCTTTAGTGTCAGAAAGTGCAAATGTTTCATATGCTGTGAATGGGCCCATGTAAATTTGTGGTCAGCAGTACAGGCACAGTACTTACAAAGAACACTCATGTGTACATCCCATCTTTCCCACATTTTATGACTCGCTTGGGTAACATTGGGAACGTGCTGCTGACTAATCTGCTTTAAATAGGTATTTCATAATTTAAGGTAGCAAACTAGGTGGCAGAACAGTACAGAGAAATATATTTATGAAATTGTCAGCAATCTTTAAAGAGAAGATGACACAAATCTCCAGGATTGTCTGAGTAGTTGGATAAAGGCTCACTAAATAAAACTGAACTTGCTTATGCCAACAGATGAGGGCAAGCCAGTTCTCTAAAATACTTCAAACAACTACAGCATGCTTTGTTACATCACTGAATTTGTTATTTTCCTGTAGATTTTCTATTTTTTCTCAGATAATGTTTTTTCTACTTAACATACACAGTAAAAGTCTGGGAAGCATGATGTAATGTTTTTCTGAAGAGAAGGTGTATAGTGTCAGCGTCTAAAACTAAATTTGTGGGTTAAATGTAGCATTATTCCATTTCAATTAAAATACAGAGCTGTTTTAGTTTACTGTCTTACCTTTTTCTTCTACAGCTTCACTGTGTGCAAAACTTCCAGACTGTTCAAGTGGTCAGACTTCTGAAAAATGAACAAAAGGTGGCTAAAATGTGTTTCTTAATGATCTCCATGTTCCTTATTTGTTGGATGCCCTATGCAGTGATATCCCTCCTAGTAACATATGGCTATAGCAACCTTGTAACTCCAACAGTAGCTATCATCCCATCTTTCTTTGCCAAGTCAAGCTCTGCTTATAATCCAGTCATCTATATCTTCATGAGTAGAAATGTAAGTACATTCAAGATATTCTTACTTATGTACTACTAGAAATGGGATTTTAAGTGTCACATGTGAGGACTCGCATGAAAGGGATGGGAAGGAGTGTCAAAATTGAGGTGTCTAGTTTTGATGCTTTACCCGTGAAACAGATTGCAATCACTCACTCCTCACATCACAACTTCACAATCACTCCTTTACCTCAATAGAGCTCTATCAGAGAAATTTGGGAAGACTTGGTATCTGTCTCCAGACCCTGGAGTTACTTAAAAGGAAGAAAACATGACTTTGTATGCCCTTTCCTCCTCTTGTTCCTTATTTCTGCATCCTTCTGCAAAGTATTTCTGAGAATATTCTTTGCTTTCTAGATCAAATGTGTGGGGTTTTGTTTTCTTCTTCCTCTCTCCGAGTAGAGGCTCAATGCCTGTAGCACAGCTTGGAGCCTTGTTCTTTGCAGGTTGTCGATGGCAGATCTTGCTGGTAATGAATTGGATTTCAGTGCCCTCTGCTGGCTAGTTGACTCTCTTAGGCTCTGGCATAGAGAAAATGTCTGCGAAAAATTCACCATATTTGCTAATTGAGAAGAAGGTGGAAATATGCAGACATGGATTGTTTCCAGTAATTTGCTGTAGTGCGCTCTTAACTGGATTGTATGTGATGTGAATCCTTGGGAAGTCGTAACTTTCTTCTTCTCCTCTTTGGCAGTTTCGACAGTGCCTTTTGCAACTTCTCTGCTTTCGCCTGATGAGATACCAGAGGACCATGAAAGAGACACCAGCAACAGGGAGTGACAGGCCAATACGACCTATAGTTACATCTCAGAAAGCAGGGGGCAGGCCAAAGAAGAAAGTGACTTTCAGCTCTTCTGTCATTTTTATTATTGCTAGTGATGACACTCAGCAAATAGATGACAACGATACACACAGCAGGACTAAAGTAAATGTTATCCAAGTAAAGCCACTATAGTGATGAGCTAAAGAGAAGTGAGAATACAATGAACTTCAGCCAGTAGACATATGTTGGAGACTGGTTTTGGTGGCAGTGTCTGTGGGTTGCCAAAGGAAACTGCATTCTTAACCTGTGAAATACTGAAGGGATTCTGTCTCTGAAGCTCTGCTGGCAGTTTGGTTTTGGTGACAGTACTGAAATCTCTGCATCTATGCCAAAATCAATGGTGGATGATTTTACTCTGAGATTTCTTCAAGCATATTGTAGGCTTGCTGTTCGGGGAAACTTGACCAGGCTGGAGGAATATACTGACAGAAATGTTATAAAGTTCAGCAAGGGTATGTTCAAAGTTCTGTACTTGGGAAGGAAGAGCAGTGCTGCAGCACAGCAGGTTGGGTCCTGACTGCCTGGCTTGCATCTCTGTGGAGTCTTGTTGCTTAGTGAGCAGGATGTGAGCCTGTACTGTGTCCTGGCAGCAAGGAAGGGCACCAGCATCCCAGGCTATATTGACAGGGTTGGAGCCAGCAATCTGGAATGATTATGCTCTTGATTTAGTTCTCATTAGACTACATGTAGACACTGTATCCAATTTTGAAACCTCAATGCAGGAAAGAAATCTGTAAATGGGATGAGTTCAGTAGAGTCTCCAAAGATTGTCAGGAGCTGTGGTATTTGGCCTGTAACTGGAGACTGGAGTTGCTGCATTTGGCTAGCCTGGAGATTAAATATCTTCATGGGAACCTGACAGCAGCCTTCCCATGGAGATGGGGAGATTCTTAACAAGATGGATCCAGGCTTTTCAGGACAATTTATAGTGGAAGGATCACAGATAAGAAGCATGAACTGAAACAAGCCTTGGATGGGATATTAGGTGAAGGTTTTTCACCTCAAGGGCAGCTAAGTAGTGGAACAAGTCAGACTAGAGATTTCCTGAGATTCTTTCTAACTTCCATTATCCTGTGACCCGTGAACCGACAGTGTTCCAAGCACAGAGTTCTCAGGGATGGAGGAACATTTGAAACTGACTGAATTAGTACTTTGCAGGGTCAGTCATGAAAAAAGTCATGTCAGCAATGACTGGGGTTCTGTTTGAAACAGAAGCCCCTAGAGTGCTGTCCCTATGTGCTCAGCAAGTCATTCTCTCAGTGCTACCTGGTAGGACCTCTGAGTTACATAGTGAGGAAATCATGCAAACCAGAGCAGCAATGAAAAAGGGTGAGTGCAAAGGGAGATTTGGATGTTTGTGTTGGACCTTTTGGGTTTATGATACCTGCTTTATGTATCTTTATCTTGCATCCATTTGTTCTGTACATGGACCAGGAGCATCATCCTATGTTAATCCTGAACCTGCTCTGGCACTTTGAAAATAATGTTTAGAGGAGAGCAGAGTCATTTTTTCCTAAGTTGCAGCATAAGTGGTAGAGCTAAGTAAAAGAATAGATAGAGAGACAGAGATTAAAAAAAAACCCAACATTATTTTCCTCCTCTCATCTTTGTAAGTGTTGATGATGCAAAACAGTCATGAGATTCTGCTGCAGACATGCCTTCCTGTCAGTATTGGGTGAATAGCTTAGAACTAGTTTTGAGTTACACTGCCTGATTCTCTACCACATCCATTGCACCAGTGTAATTTCTGCCTCAGTCTGCTAAAAGGGCAGTGTGGATCTCTGACCTGCAGCTTTTCCCTATGTGTGAAAGCTGTAAGAAAAGCAGTTATGAAACCACTTGTTTCCTCTAGGGACAAATCTTCGGAGAGGTATAAAAGGAATATGCTGCATACGTGCTGGCATTGTAGCCTTTGATCCTGCCATCAGGAATAAAACTTCATAAATAAATAAAATCAGGGTGTAAATATAGAAGCTTAAAGAACAACCTCAGCTCAGAACAAGAGACCAACTTTGAGCTTGTGCCTGTTCTTTCTATGCACACCCCTCTAGAGCTTCAGCACTGGTGAATTGGCTCTGTCATGTTTCAGCGAGCATCTGGAGTCCACTCAGGTTTCTGGATTAAATCAGATAATCTGAGTGAAAACAGATGATAAATACTTGTCTTTGTTTCTTTTGTCTTTGTGATTTTTGTTTTGCTATTAATAAATTGTTTCACCATGTCAGAGATCTGTCCTTGCTCAAGCATGTTCGTTGCAATGTTGAGAGCTAAGCTTTCAGCCAGTGATCACTACATCTATGCTTGTTTAATGCTTAGGAAGGGAGAAAGATTTATATTAGCATTCCATGTAATAGTTCCATTCTTTTAACAAAACGTTTGGCATTTTAGTGTTTTCTGTGTATTGGGCTTTCAATGAGTGATTAAATGCACTTTATTTATATCTATGTATTCTCAGTGAAATTCTTTTCCCCCACTAAGAGAGGGAGATAGTCCTGTGTCCACTTCTGGGCCACTCGATTCAAGAGAGATGTTGAGATACTGGAGTGTCCAGAGAAGGGCGACGAAGCTGGTACGAGGCCTGGAGCACAGCCCTGTGAGGAGAGGCTGAGGGAGCTGTGGCTTCTTAGCCTGGAGAAGAGGAGGCTCAGGGATGATCTCATTGCTGTCTTCAACTACTTGAAGGGAGGCTGTTGCCAGGTGGGGGTTGGTCTCTTCTCCCAGGCAACCAGCAACAGAACAAGGGGACACAGTCTCAAGTTGTGCTGGGGAAGGTCTAGGCTGGATGTTAGGAGGAAGTTGTTGCTAGAGAGAGTGATTTGCCATTGGAATGGGCTGCCCAGGGAGGTGCTGGAGTCACCATCCCTGGAGGTGTTCAAGAAAAGCCTGGATGAGGCACTTGGTGCATGGTCTAGTTGATTGGACAGGGCTGATAGTTTGGAGTGGATGATCTTGGAGGTCTCTTCCAACCTGGTTAACTGTGTGAACTTCAGGGATCTTACACTTCTATATGAAATTAGTATTCTGGAGTCCTATTTGCTTGCCTTTTAAACATAACTATTTTCTGTGGTAACTATATATAGTATTGATGTAGAATTTAAGTATTAAGACTAAGAAAGATGAGAAGGAAAAGTGTGAGGGGCAAAAAGATAAGGGTAAATCATAAGGGTGCATTATTTATGAAGACTTTTAGATAAAGTAGCTGGTGAGAACTTTAATGATCCTGCTGTGCAAAGGGGAGTGCTAAGTGTGGTGAGTCACATGGTAGCCTCAAAGCCAATTAATTTCTCTTAATGATGTTTCATTGATTTCATGCAATACTGGAAAAATACATATGATGATTTAGCTAGAGTGCAGTTTGCAAATGCAGGAGCCTGAGTTGAACTGCCTGCTGAGAAAAGGATCCCCTTTCACCCTGTGTTTTGAAGCAGTTAAATCTTGAAGTTGTGTCCAGTGACCTGCAGGTGTAGGGTCTTTGGCTGCTGGCTTGGATCCCAGACAGGCAAGAAACTGTGAGATGTGTGATACAAATCTGCTCCACAGCCTAGTGACCTTTCTCCTTCTTCATCTCTCAGAAGCAGCTACTCATATATACCTGACTTCGTGCAGAAGAGTCAGGCTTTATATTATTAAGACATAATTTTATCACACTGATTACTTCAGCTGGGAGATCAGTATTCACAAGCATTATCCTTTGTGCTCCTGTCCTTTGTGTAACAACAGTATCCAGCTTACTGTTTCCTGCTAGAATACTGCTACAACTAAGTGATAAGGACATTCAAACACTATTTTGTGCCAAACCATACAGAAAGAAAAGTGTTTAAGAATATATTTATACTTGGCTTTTATAAAAAACCTTCAGCTTGAAAGTGGAGTCTGACTGTGTGGTATTCAGAGACAAGAGATAAGATGAGTCTGACTGTGATGGTGGAAGATTTGACTCACATATAAACAGTTTCAAGTTGAAAATGTATGTCATCAGGGTTGTTTTGTTTGTTTGTCAAGAAGGCTTATTTTTTTGTCTCAGAGGAAGGATGTGATGCCTGTTCCATCTGCTATTAATGCTGGCAGTAGATGCCCCTTTTAAGTGCTTGCATATGCCTCAGTCCCTCCATCCGTGGCACTGGAAGCAGGATGAAAAGCAGGAGGGTGAACTGCACATCTGACCTCCCTTTCTTCTGCTACAAGCAAGCTCTGCAGCCTTTTAGTCCCACTTATCTGACACCAAGGCCACTCTGCCTACTGCTCTGACCTGGTTCTGCATTTGATTTGCTCAAGCTGCACATTATTAATGCCTTTCCATCGCCTTATCAGATTAGTATCGAAGAATTACTTGTAATACATTAATGCTGAAGAGGAAATTAAATTGATTTTCAGTGCAAATTACAATGCAGATTGTTAGCAACAGACTCGGCATCAAGCAGTGCTTGCATCTGGCTCTTCTGCCTGTCGTTTTGTGGCAGAATTTTCAACAGTGTTTGCACTCCCTCTTGTGGCTTGCTCAGCCTGGTGTATGCTGACAGAATGAGCATGGCCACCTCAAAACGGTTTTCATTTTGTTTATTAGCCTTTGAAAAGTTATGGGAAAGAGATATGTGTAAATAATAGGAAATGTGGTCTGTTGTAGTGATAATTTGAGGATCTTATGTCTTTGCAGGTTCTGGAGAATGCATCCAGGCAGGAGGCTGGTTACATAGATTGCATAGGGATGATGCAGAAGCAGCACATTAAAGTGCTTCTGAATCAGTTTTTGCCTTGCTGGAACTTCCGTAAGTGAAGGTTAAATTTCATCTGTAACTTCTCAACGTGTCCTGTGTTCTCAGGAAGAATAAAGTTTATGCATAACAGTTAGCATACTATTTTCCACCAGTCTATCTTTACAGATAGGTTATTGACAGCAAGGACAGGATATAGTGTAGAATTATTAAATCTTCCTTAACAGGCTTGCTGCTGCTTTCCTCTGTATTTAGATTGAGTTTCTGTTACATTCATGAGCTTCCTTTTTTTTTTCCTGATGTATAGATCTGAGACAGAAATGAGAAAATGCTCTTCACATCTTCATGTATCATATAGTATTCATGATTTATTTAATTGGTGTGTATCAGTACACTCTGCTTTTCACCTGGTTTGCTGTGCTGGTGTGATGTGTATTGAGTATATGGGATGGGCCATGGCTGATATCTTGTACAGTGTCTGTGCAAATTCCACCTGCAATTACTCTTTTCTAAGATGTGCTGAGGCCTTCAGAAAGAGGCACTTACACAATCAGGCA
Source organism: Pogoniulus pusillus (assembly GCF_015220805.1). Lineage (NCBI taxonomy): Eukaryota > Metazoa > Chordata > Aves > Piciformes > Lybiidae > Pogoniulus > Pogoniulus pusillus. Next base: position 18,952,652 of record NC_087281.1, on the reverse strand, counting down.
GTATTATTTTTATGCCAAGTATGCATTTATTTTAGCACCCTTTCAGTAACATTTCTGCCAGTTGGGTCTGAGAACTGAAAGTGTGCTTGATGGGCTGCTGAACATTAATTCTAATCATCCTCCTAGAGGTAAAATACAGAAGAGGATTTTGTCCACTTATGAATCCGTTTTCAGCACTGATCTTAGAAGATAGTGTGAGTACAGACATGTATCACACAATACCTCCAAAGCCACACGGCATGAGTAATAGAAGCCATCATGTGAAGCAGAGGTCTGGACTGGTAGAGTTGTAAAATAAGTGTTATCTTTGAAACTATCAAAAACCGATGAAATTACAAATTGCAGAACTATATAGGGTTTTACTTTTTCAGTTGCCCCAAAGCTTCTAAATGAGGGCGTAGTAGGATGGGACTGGGGTAAAGTATAGGATGACATTCTTGTCCCTGCAAAAGTACTAAGTCTTATGTTTCTTCTAGGGAGAGAATTTGATGGTAGCCTTATAATTCGTAGAATCATAGAATCAACCAGGTTGGAAGAGACCTCCAAGATCATCCAGTCCAACCTATCCCCCAGCCCTAGCCAGTCAACTAGACCATGGCACTAAGTGCCTCATCCAGTCTTTTCTTGAACACCTCCAGGGATGGTGCCTCCACCACCTCCCTGGGCAGCCCATTTCAATGGCAAATCACTCTCTCTGTGAAGAACTTCCTCCTAATTAGCACACACTTAAGATGTGTAAGAGTATATAACAGCATCTGGAGATGTTAAGTAAATAAATAGTTGAAATAACTTGGGATATTTTGTGGAAGAATAAACACCTAACTCATGAGTATTAGATGTATTATTTTTTAAGTAAAAGCTTAGATATAGCTGTCTTTCTCCTGCCACAAAGTTAATACTGTTAAAATTAATACCATGTCTGGTTTCCAGAGAATTGCTATGAAATCTGACAGTTGGAAGTGTTTGCTTTGATAACTGTATTGAAATAGTTTATTGGTACCTATTGCTATTTTATATGGCCAGGTCAGAGTGTTGTTATAAAACACAGTCAGCTTTTAAAAGAGATTTCTGAGATCATACACTGCCAATTTCCAAAGTGAGATGAGAAATTAGTGATTAGAAATGGACATGTTGCTGCCTGAAGTGGACAGAACATTGCCCGGGAACAGTATGTTCTGAGCCTTACCTTTTGAACATCATCTCCTAATTGGTCTTTGAAACACTACAAAGAGGCATATAAACAATCATAGAATGGTAGAGATTGGAAGGGACAAGAAAAGACTGGATGAGGCACTTAGTGCCATGGTCTAGTTGACTGGCTAGGGCTGGGGGATAGGTTGGACTGGATGATCTTGGAGGTCTCTTCCAACCTGGTTGCTTCTATGATTCTATGACATCAGGAGATCATCAAGTCCAAGCCCCTGCCAAAGCAGGATCACATAGGGCAAGTCACACAGGAATGCATGTCTTTCTTGGTAGGATAATTAAACCCAGAAATTGTCTAAAATGTCAAATGTAGGAAAATTTGGCATCCATGTCTTCCTTTCTTTAGGCATTTATTGTTGTCTGTAGTTGAATTTTTAAACTAACAAAGCATTGCTTTTTCTGAGTGAAGGCCCTTCCATGTTCATATTTTTCCCCCGTGTTTTTCAACAAGTTACATCATTCTTTCATCAACAGTTCTTTAGGACTAGGATGTGTGGATTCTTGTGTGTACTGAGAAAGTGCAACATACTTGAGATCCCTATCTTATTGCAAAGTTTGTAAAGATAGCATTAACTTGGCTAAATTGATATCTACAGAAATGTTTAAGTGACTGAGACACCACTGGCATGTGTTCTAATCCAATATTGTGTACATACTACACGGTTCTATCTGAACATAAGGGATTAATTGGTCCTAAGGGTATTTCGACGTCTGTTGGAAGCAGCTTGGGATGTGCATCAATTACGTCGCAAATGCCTTTTCTGCAAATAAAGTCTCGCCCAGCAGAGGGAGCCATTGGGTTATCGAGCCAAACATGACCTGTGTTACTCTGCTGCAGCTTGACTTCTGTGTTCTTGATTTGTCTTGTGCTCGGTCTTGTTGTTTTGTGGTTGTGTTTTTTCTTGTTGCCGTGAGCTTACATGAATGCTTACAGATTTAGTTTTCTTCAGGCTTTGCTACATTTTGCAGAAGCTTACTCTCTTAAAATGTTGTTGTGATGGTTTGGGTGTTCCTTGCCCCCCTCCCCACTTTGGAAATCACCCAGACTAGACTCAGATGGCTCTGGAAATTGAGTGAAGCTTATATTTACAGCTTAGCACAGTATACAAGCCGATATTTACAGTATATATAGTTATATACAGAAATAGACAAGGTAAAAGGTAATACAGAAACACAACAGCCCTCCCAGAAACCTGAGTCCCCAGGAGGGGCTCCCTTCACCTTCCCCCTACCCCTCTCAACCTTACCCCAGTCCAAGGAAGAATGGAGGTTTGGCCAGGGGGTTAGGAAGCAAAGTGGATTAATTAAAGAAATGGCAGAGAGGCTAGAAAGAAATGCATCTCAGCCAGTTCCCCAGCAGCAGTGTGTTAGCTATGTTTTGATTCTTGTTTTTCTACACCTCAGCAAGCCTATGAGTGAAGCAGACATCAGCCTTGTTTTCCTTTCACAGCCTGTAATCTAGTTCTCCTCACCAAAGCATTCTAGCTAGCTTCAAACAGTTTTCTTTCCTGGAGATGACAGTTACATGCTTAGTACTTTCCCTGTAAATGAAACCAGATAGGAAAAGAAGTCCATCCTGTTCCAGAGCACCAAGGACAATGCCCTCTGTGTACATGGGACACCTGGTCCCATATGAAATTCGTCAGCCACTCTGTATGTCTTGAATACTCCAGGACATCTCAGGTGGCAATAGGGCACTTACATGGGTGCAAATTTAGAGAGACTCAGAGCTCCACTGAATACAATGGAAATCTAGGTATTGATTTCATAGCCAGGCCTCTAAGTTTGATATTACTTAATGTGAAAGTCAAGATGTGGGCCTCAGTCTTCCTCCTCTTGCCTGCAACATGACTGTCACATCATTTTGTAAATGAGTTCTGTTGAGAGCTTTTCTCCTCTTTTTTTTCTCTTTCTTTCTTGTCTCTTCCTTTCTGCCTTGGGCAGAATACTGTGAACTTAACCTAGACAGCTTAGTTACCTAGTGGCTAATCACCTAGTAGAGCTTTATCAAGACAGGTTGTGGCCCAGTGTTTTCTGGTTATGTCAGATGGCTGTTAGAGGAAGACTGTTGTCTGGATTATGCTCTGTGTGTGTATCATGATCATTGCTAATTTCTCATATAAATTTGACACTAATGAGTGCAATTCCACTAAACAGTGTAATTTCCTTGAAATAGTGTTTTCTGACAAAAACATGCTTGAAAAGTTTTTGGCTAACACTAATTGGGAAAAATGAGACAAGCAAAGGTCAGTTTGGATTCTCCCTATCTACCTTCTAGTCAGAAAACCAAGGTTTTCTAATTTTTTTCTGTGTAACTATGTGAATTATATCTTTTTTAAATGAAAACTGAGTTTCTCCACATGATTGCAGAAGTCTCAGCTACTTTGCATGGTGCTTGTTTTAATTCCAAGGCTGTTCCAAAGGCTTAGCAACAGTAATGGATTGAACCAGCTGTGAGTCAGGAGTCAGTTGAACCTGGCAGATCCAACATAGGAGCTGTATTTCTTGCACTCTTGTATTTGTTACACAACATGGAACCATCAAAAGCCTCGATGAGGCACTTAGTGCCATGGTCTAGTTGATTGGACAGGGCTGGGTGATAGGTTGGGCTGGAGGAAGTTCACACAATTAATGAGATTGGAAGAGACCTCCAAGATCATTTAGTCCAACCTATCACACAGCCCTAGCCAGTCAACTAGACCATGGCACTGAGTGCCTCATCCAGTCTTTTCTTGAACACCTCCAGGGATGGCGACTCCACCACCTCCCTGGGCAGCCCATTCCAATGCCAATCACTCTCTCTGCCAACAACTTCCTCCTAACATCCAGCCTGTACCTCCCCTGGCACAACTTGAGACTGTGTCCCCTTGTTCTACTGCTGGTTGCCTGGGAGAAGAGAGCAATCCCCACCTGGCTACAGCCTCCTTTCAGGTAGTTGTAGACAGCAGTGAGGTCTCCCCTGAGCCTCCTCTTCCCCGGGCTAAACACCCCCAGCTCCCTCAGCCTCTCCTCACAGGGTTTGTGTTCCAGGCCCCTCACCAGCTTTGTTGCCCTTCTCTGGACACATTCCAGCACCTCAACATCTCTCTTGAATTGAAGGGCCCAGAATTGGACACAGGACTCAAGGTGTGGCTGGAAACTTGCTACTGTGACACCCATCTGCAAGAAGGCAGGAAGGAGACTCTGCAGAACTACAGGCCTGTCAGCCTGACCTCAGTACGGGGGAAGATTATGGAACAGTTCATCCTGAGGGTGATCACAAGGCGAGTGCAGGATAACAGGGGGATCAGGCCCAGCCAACATGGGTTCATGGAGGGCAAGTCCTGTTTAACCAGTTCTTTTTCATCTCAGTGTCAACCTGCAGTCATTCTGCGTTGTGCTGTATGGGTTGCATTCAACTATGGAAGACTAATGAAGAGGCCAGCATTTAGTTTAGAGAGCATACCCTTCAGCTTCAGTGACAAAACATCAGGGAATTTAACCTGTTTCTTCACTCCAAACTGAAAATATCCTGTGGGGAGAAAGCACTACCTGACTTGGGGTTACAGTATTAATAAAATACGTTTTTTCCACTTCTGAATGTCTAAAATTTGGGGTATCACAGAATCACAGTGGTATTTATTCAACTCCTTTCTGTCCAGCAGATGTGGCAGCTAAACCAAGATGAATGGGCTATCAGCTGTCAGTGGAGAGATACTCCTTATATAAAGTCTTTGCAGGTAGCATTTTGCTTTCCACTTCATCAGCAGTGTCATGAATTGAAGTTGCCTGCAGGGTAAATTTTCCTCACTGAACTAACTCAGTGCTGCTCAGCAGCATGGCTGTAACCAAGTTAGAAATCCTAAGCATGAAATATTGTAAGCAGAGACCTGATTGCTCATGTGCCAAGTAGTGGAGGCAGCAGAAGGAACAGAGGTAGGATCAGGAGCTGGGAGAAGGGTGTGGAGAGACCATTTTGTGTCTTCTGCCACTGTTAGGCAATCAGAAAGTGGGTCAGCAGCAACTGGTGGGTCTTGGGTTTCTAGTCTTTCTTCTTTTCTGCCTCTTTTCCTTGTCCTCCTGCTGTCCCCTTCAATACCTCCCATCCCTTTTGCAGCAAGTGCCACATGCTCCCAGTGGCTTTCCAGGAGTTCTGTGAGGCAGACAGACACTGGGTGCACAGGAATTTCAGTGCCTTCAAGCCGTTCTGCTCTTCTCTGTGTGCCCTTTGCCTTGACTCAGAATAGTGCTGCTGATGTGGGGGACCTACTTGCTCTGCTTTACAGAGCCTATCAAGTGCCTATGTGGCATCTTCCATGTGATACATGCTTAAAAATGTAGAGGTTTTCCAAAATGTTCAACATCTTAGAGCCTGTCTCAGGGTAGCGACCTCCCCTGCAACGTTTGTGCATCCACTGGTGACTGCCTCGATGATACAAAGGTTTACTCAAAAATGTCACCTTGGTAATAGAGGCACTAAGCTTACTGTGATCAGGCCTTAACAAATTTTGTCATTTTGTGTGGCTGAGGTAACAAACCCATCTGAGACCTGTAGTGAAAGGCACACTTCATTAATGAATTCTTAGGTCAAAGAAAGCTAGTGTGGTCCTAAGGGCATTGGAATTCCCTAATGTCATTGTGATCGTTTAGGTTTTACCCACCAACCCCCCTCCCCTCCCTTCTGAAATCACCCAGACTAGACTCAGCCAAGATGGAAATTAGAATGGAGCTTTATCTTTACAGCTTAGCACAATATACAAGCAGTTATTTACAATATTTATAGCTATTGATGGAAATACACAAAAATGTAATACAGAAACACAACAGCCCTCCCAGAAACCAGACTCCCCAGGAGGGGCTCCCAACCACCCTTTCAACCTCCTTTCCACCCCTCTACCTTATCCCACTTTGCCTTACATTCAAGGTGAGTTTGGAGAATTGGTCAGGGGGTTAGGAAGCAGAGGGATTAGTTATACAGACAGCAGGTTAGAGAGAAAAGGGCATGCAGCCAAAGCCAGAGAACAACTGTGTTATCTATGCTTGTGTTCTTGTTTTTATACATCTCAGCAAGCCTATGAGTGAAGCAGACATCACCATTGTTTCCTTTTCACAGCCTATAATCTAATTCTTCTCACCAAAATATCCCAGCTAGCAAAATATCCCCAACCTAGCACAGCCATCCTCAGTTTAATAGCATTTGCAAAGACATTTCAAAGTGTGGTGTCTTGGTCACCTCTACACCTGTCTCTCTTATTTCCTCTAGTCAGGGAAGTTCCACAAAAGCTAGGTTTATGGGCATGTTGTTATGGTGTGTTTGGAAAATAAGTTTTAGTAAAAGGAGCTAGGAAAAGATAGAGTTTGGGCCTGCACATTTGACCTTCATAGTTATGTGGTGGGAGGCACAGAATTGTCAAGGACATCAGAAGCAGATTTCAGTGACAGATTTGAAAGGTTTTCTTTAGTGTGAAAACTTCCATTTTAACTATCAAAAAAATAAACTCCAAAATTATCAGAAATACTCAAGCCCATGACAGCTGCAAGCTTACAAGTGCAAGAGAAGGGAAGAGGATAGGAAATGTTGCTTGAAGGTTTCATTAATGTGCAGAGCTGTTTCATAAATTAGTGCTTGTATCTGCCTGACAGCTGATTTCCTCATCTCACTGCTGACATCACATCTATTTATTAATTTTGGAGAATGGAACATTATGGCAATAAAAAACTGGTGTAAAAAGTGACTGGTATGAGGAATAGTAGAGCTAGTGAAAATGAAGTCTTTCATTGATTTTTCATTAAAGAGAAGGTGACCCTACTCTGTGTGAAGCTGTAACCATGGCAGCAAATCTAGTCACTGGGGAAAAAAATGATGCTGATTTTACAGTAGGAGGTGAAAATGGACACTCTAAGCTGAATATTTTCAAGCCGGTGATTTGGGGCTTGAGACATTTTCATTTACCAGGCTTTGACTTTGAAGATGGATTGTACTACTGTATTTCTCACTGAAAAGATGTCCACATTTGGTAATCAGGCCACACACCACACAGAAAGCTGAGGGACACTTGTGTTGGAAGAAAGCCGAATCTCCAATGATGACAGTTTCCAGTAACAGGTGTCAGGGATACAAGAGTGTCCTAGATACACAGGGACCAACTGTTACTTAGATAAAAGACCTTTACATCAATGACTGCGTAAATGGAACTTGAAGCATTGAAAAAGGTGCTGGATGTAATCAGGAATTAAGGCCATAACACTTAACAGGGGCACTGTAAGTCTCTCAAGTTCTTTACAAATAGATAACTCTAATTATCATCTGGGAAAGAGAGCAGCACAGATACTGAGCCAGCAAGGTCAGCTTGCTTACCTAAAGCTGGAGAGAAAAATCTGTGTCAAAGCTAGTGCTGGAAAGCATAGGTTTGAACTCTGTGCTCAGAGCATTCCTGATCTTACACCAGTTGCCCCCACAGCTCTCACAGTGCCCTCCCAAGATGTGCAGGCGTGCCACTTCGACTGCTGATACATGGCATCCTAAAACACATGGTGCTTCTTTTTAGTGGTTGGAGGCACTCCCAGACACGGAGAGAGCTGAATAGTCCTGATCTGGCAGTTGGCAGCTTACTCTGGTTTGGGCTGCAGGCAAGTGTAGTGTAACTCACTGCTTGTGAGCACACTCTGTTCTTTGCATCCACAGCAGTAGGTGGTTGAGGGCTGATACCCATGAAAAACTCAGTTTCTGCGTGTCTCCCCAGGCTTGCTTTAGTCACAGGATCACAGAGTCACAGGATGTTAGGGGTTGGAAGGGACCCAAGGAGATCATCCAGTCCAATCCCCCTGTCAAGAGTAGGACCACACAATCTAGCACAGATCACACAGGAACACATCCAGACAGGCTTTGAAAGTCTTCAGAGAAGGAAACTCCACAACTTCTCTGGGGAGCCTGTTCCAGTACTCTGTGACCCTTACAGTAAAGAAGTTCCTCCTTGTGTTGAGGTGGAATCTCTTGTGCTGCAACTTACACCCATTGCTCCTTGTCCTATCACAGTCAGTTTTCAAAGTCTCTGCTGAATACTAGTGCATAAACAAAGAGGACTGGAGTGCTCATTCCCCATTTTATAGAAACCAAAATTATGTAGTATACTCATATTTATGAGGTACAATTGGTTGCAATCTGCATAATGTAACTGATTCCTTCTTGTATTTAAGGGAAGTGATCTCTAGAACTGTAGCTTTTTGGTATGTGGGGACAGTTACTGGGAAATAACAGACATTGGGCCAAAGTATTCTTTGGAATGTCTTATATTAAGATTAATGTACCCCAAAGTGGATATCAGTGACATCATTGTAAACTAGTGTATGTTCCTGCAACTCAGAAGAAATGTTGCTTTCAGCATTAAAATGGTGCATCTGATAGTGTGTGCTTAATTTGGGACCTCTGCCTTGTAAGTTCATCAAGAAAAGTTGACTTGGACTCCAGAAACAGAAAGCTGGTTCAAAAACCATTTTGTGTTCTCTGCTTTGTTAAATAACCACAATGAAATGAAAAATACTTGTCCTTGTAAGGCCAGGTAAGAAAGTGCTATACATATATAGATAAGGTATTGGTTCTTCTTGGTTTTGATGGTGGTTGTCCCATAGTCATGGTCTCTGCCGTAATGCACATCCACATGGAGTTCACAGAAAGCGAGACAGAGCAATCAACAGCTTCAAAAGTAGCCTTCAAAATATAGCAATACCAGCAACCCTGTTCACTGTCACAGATAGGCATTTCCCCAGTGGGATGCATGCTCTCTATAAATAATATCAAAGGAGTCCTTATTTCAATCCAAGCATCTGATACAAACTTTCTTACTGATTTTACAGAAGGCTGTGGCCTTTTTTGTATGCCCTGGAGACATGACTGGCATAAGACTTGCAGCAGAGAGGCCAGTCAAATTTCCAGTGGAGTCATTAAGAAATCTGTTTCTCAGCAGGTGACTTGTGGCTCAAATAGACATCCGCTGGGATTTACATCTATGACACTGTCCTCTGGAATAGCTTAAGCTAAGTGGGAAAGTGACTTTCAGTGGGCAGTAGGTGGAAAGGGAATTTGCCTCAGTAGGCAGAATCTTCAAGAATGAATCTTGGAAAAGACTGGTTTGAGGATGATGATCAAAAGGGGAGAAGCAGAAGTCAGAAACAAAAGCAAGTATGAAAGCTTGAAAATCAGAGGATGAGAGAAAATGAAATGTAAATGTTATGGCAAACATTTTAAAGATCTCACTTGTGGATTTCAAAGGAGGAGAAGGATCAAACTTCCTTCAGTGCTGGAACACTGCTGGAAGACTTCACTCAGATCATTCAAAGATGCATTTCCATCTTCACAAATAACAAATGATGGTGCAAGCTGACAGATAAACCTCATTTTCAATAGATTAATCAGCTCTTGGGATTTTTCTGACATGACTTTTTTGAGTAGAAATTGGAAGAGGAGCACAAAAACCAATAGAAGATGATGTCTCTACTTCCCCACTTTCTTTTCACATGAAATCCCACTTCACAACTCGTTCCATCATAGTAAATGGGAATGGGGAAAGGGAGAACTGGCTGAAGAAAGGCAGGTAAAGCAAAACTAATAGAACAGAACATTCAGTGATGGGAAAGCATTCACACAATAGAGGACATGAGAGGAAAAAAATAAATCAATGTGATTTTTAAGGGAAAATTCTGATGTAGATGGGCAGATTTAGAATAGAAAAGAGCAGATAGAGATAGAAACAGAAAACACATAATGTTAAGATAGACTTTGTCACAGACTTCAGGCAGGAAATAATATTTCCAATACTGCTTCAGTTTTAGTAAACTGTTAAAAAATATAACTCCAACAAATTCAAGTAAAAGCTTTCATTAACCTCTATTTTTTCTAAGCATAATCAAAGTGAAACTAGCAAGATGTATTTCTAAGTGGCTAAAGAAGCTTATTAAAATCCTTTGGCACGATTATCTTTGTGTGAATCAGATAAGCATGTTGAAAAGGCATAATCATATTCCCAGCAGAGGCTGAAAACCTCTAGTTTTGCAGAAATGGTTGATTTTTGCTGTGTTATGATCGTTGCATATTGTATCCACATTGCACTAGGAGTTTATTGATTGTGAAGCCACGTAATATTAAATATCTACACATGATTCTTAAAGTCTTCATTTTGCTTAGTAAAGGTGATGCTAGTAGCATGGTGACAGAATGCTTCTATGCTGGGAGCTCAGCACAGTCTACAGAATGTGCACTAATCTGGGTAGCCACACTATTAAGAAGTTTTTTAGGCTTTGATATGATTCAAAGGTGGATGGTAAGTATTACGTGCAGCTGAACGTGTGTGTGTATGTTCACAATGAAATTAAAACCATGTAAGGCAAACTGATGGTGTAGAACAGGGGTCCTCAAGCTTTTTGTGAGAAATATATGTTTGATCTGATCAATTCTATGAGGAGAGGCTGAGGGAGCTGGGATCGTTTAGCCTGGAGAAGAGGAGGCTCAGGGGTGACCTTATTGCTGTCTACAACTACCTGAAGGGTGGTTGTGGCCAGGAGGAGGTTGCTCTCTTCTCTCAGGTGGCCAGCGCCAGAACGAGAGGACACAGCCTCAAGCTGCACCAGGGGAAATTTAGGCTGGAGGTGAGGAGAAAGTTCTTCACTGAGAGAGTCATTGGACACTGGAATGGGCTGCCCGGGGAGGTGGTGGAGTCACTGTCCCTGGAGCTGTTCAAGGCAGGATTGGACGTGGCACTTGGTGCCATGGTCTACCCTTGAGCTCTGTGGTAAAGGGTTGGACTTGATGATCTGTGAGGTCTCTTCCAATCTTGGTGATACTGTGATACTGTAATTCGTGGCAAGAGGCCACAGACAGAGAGGAGGGGGGATTCTGAATGGAGCTGCACTCCTCCTTGCACAACCACCACAAAAGAATGCACTTGGCTTAAGAGAACAGTTATAAATAATTAGAAACTAGAAAGGTTGGTGGAGGAGGGAGGCAGGTGGAAGAGACAGCCTTTGTGTGTGAGCAAACAGAGGAACAGCCATACAAAGGACACTACTAGTTTGGAGTTCATGGAAAGGACACTTGAGGAAGACCCCTTACTTCATCATTGAAGACCCCTTACTTCATCACTGAGCCCACCAGAGGGACCACTGGATAAAAAGAGACATGAATGGAAGAGATACCTCCCATTCTTGGAACTGATAGGGAAAACCCAACCTTTGCTTAGAATTAGTAATGCATATGTAATAGAATAGGATATAAAAAGAGAACGCTGCAAACAAAGGCTGTGCATTAGGGTAGAGCAGAGCCTCCCCGTGCTTCCAGGCCCATACATGGCTTGATTCCTGTGACTCTATTAAAAGCCTTATTTTGCATGAACCTAAGTTTATGCCTGTTATTTATGACATTTTTAATCAGGGGGCTGGTTCACTGTCCCTCAGACACTGTCGGGGGCCAGGCTATAGTTTGTCAGGGGCCGGACTATGGCTTGGTTGCAGCCCAGCAGTGTCGGGGTCCAGACTACAGCTTGGTTGCAGCCCAGGAGTGTCGGAGGCCGGACTGTAGCTTAGTTGCAGCCCAGCAGTGTCGGGGTCCAGACTACAGTTTGTCAGGGGCCTATAGCTTGGTTGCAGCCCAGGAGTGTCGGGGGGCGGACTATAGCTTGGTTGCAGCCCAGGCCCGGCGGGGGCCGGACTATAGCTTGGTTGCAGCCCAGGCCCGGCGGGGGCCGGACTATAGCTTAGTTGCCGCCCAGGAGTGTCGGGGGCCGGACTGTAGCTGGGTTGCAGCCCCGGCCCGGCGGGTGCCTGGGGTGCGGCGAGCGGATCGAGCGGCAGGACGCGGCTGCTCGGTTTCCCGCCCAACCCCCGGCGCAGGGGGAGCGCGGGGGTCTGTCAATGCCGGCGGGCCGGATTGAGTACCCTGTGGGGCCGTATCCGGCCCGTGGGCAGTAGTTTGAGGACCCCTGGCGTAGAACTTGGTCCTTAGTTAAGAGTTGTATCTGTTAAGTTACTGTACTGTGTTAGATGAAAACCACATTAACATGCTAAAAGCTGCTTGGATCTTTGGTCATTAACTCTGTGTGGTCAGAACCTGAGCCAACATGGGATCAACAAACTAGAGAGGAAGTCTAAAGCAAGTGCCTGTTGCTCTGAGCATACAGAAAGCTCCTGCTTTGAAGACATGGCATATCGCGAGTGAGCCACAGCATAAACTGATTCAAACCTGCCCTTTGATACAACCCTTTTCTCCTTGCCTCCTTTCTCCCTGTCCTCCCTGCTCCCCCATTTGTTGCATTTATTTGGGTAAGAGGTTTATGTGAGTACTTGACTATTGGCTAGCTTCACTGTACTAAGCCAAAAGCTAGATCACAAAGGGAACAGTGACTTTCTTTAATTATCAGGCTGCTTCCATGCTTGTGAAGCACCTTGGAGTGAGGAAAACGGAGATTCAGGAGGAGGGCTGAAGCACGCACTGGTGTGGACTAATGTTCTTGTGTCTTCTTCAGCAGCCTGATCAATTTACTTATACATGAGTTTACTTTAAATTCCATCTCTGGAGGAAGAAAATGGGATGTGAGCCTTCATGAAGCAAGCTCTCCTGTGTCCAAGAGCTAACATGATGCCAGGCTTCCCGTGTAACCCACCAGGGTGTCACTTGTGCAGAGACTGCCTCTTTGAGACAGTCCAACTGAACAGGGTGTGGAGTGCCAGTGTCACTAGCTGCCTTCTCCCTCATTTACTGTCTAATTTAGGGTGTCTTGCACTCCAGCATGGAACTGCTACTCTGTCTACTCCTGGGATGACAGAGGGGCAGGACCATATAGAAAGCTAATGTCATTCAGAAACACCATCAGCTTTCTCTAAATGCATCTGTTCTGGATCCCTTGAAACAGTGGGCATGAAAGCCACCTAGGAACAAAGTCACGACAACTACTTACTGCTTTCTTTGATAACATTGACAGGTATGAAAATCAGTGCCCCCCTACCTTAATCCTTCCTCTCCCTTTCTTTCTTGAATCAGTGTCAGGGAATCAAAATGCCAGGCAGAATATTCAGCAGCTAATAGGTGGAAGGATCAGCAAAATAAAACAACCAGGATCAGTGGGAGCAAGGTAACCTTATTCTGTGAGGAAAGATGTGAGGAGATGTATTAGCAGACAAACTTATGTTTGGGTTTGGATTAGATGTACTACGCTGAACACACTGCAGTCACTTAGCTGGAAACCAATATAGAATTTAAAAACCAGGCCAGTGGCAGGAGAAAGATTTCATTTTCTCCCAGGGCAAACTGGAAATTCATCTGTACCTTCCTATATACAACTAACTTTCTTTGAGAAAGCAGGCAAATGAAAATGTTTTCACTGCAAGTATAGTAAAAAAGTGGCAGCTACCTCAGTTTCACCAGATGCCACTGTGTACCAATGGAAGATTGGTATCTCTTGTGTGAGGTAAATAAAAACACAATGGTCTCATGAATCTCCTCTTGAAATATGGATGTATTTCCACAGATGTAAGGAATAAAAAAGTTGCATAGACTGTTGTTAAATATGATCAGTCCAAACTAGGATAGTCTGGAAGCAAAAAGTAGAGCTGCTTTTCCCTTTCTCTGGGTCTGTTGGCCCAGAAAGGCTGTTTACTTCAAAAAAGGTTTACTTGCATCTGGCCTTCTATGTCAGCCAAAATAGATGACCACAGGTGTATAAGTGTTTTGTTTGGTTTTTTTCCCCACAGTCTCTGAAACATCTAAACAGTGATGCACATTGGGACCCAACAGAGATGCCCATGGATGGCTTGGGACACTTCAAGCCAATTCTCAAAAGCAGCTTATGAACTTGTGTTTATTTGGGAAATAGCATTTTAAATCTTCTGCATTACCATACTGCTTAGAAACACCTCAAAACTAATTCTGTTGAGGATACAGAGTGAGATAAAAATCATTCAGTATAACTGTAGGTGTAAAACCATTTCCAGCTTTTACTGCTACCTGGTTTACCAGAGAAGGTGCTATATGTTTGATTGTTTGCTTTGTATGTAGAGCTTATGGATCTGAAGTAAAGTACAGCATTTTGAGGTCACAGCTGCTGAACCAAATAAGCAGGATGACTTACAGAAAGATAAAGCCTCTAAAATCATTGCAAAGCAAGATAGTTTGGCAAAGATACAGAGAGGGTTTAGCGGAAAGTGGAGCTTTCAGATTACTCTGAAAAAGCACCAGCTGGAACCTAGGTTACTTTTATTTGGAGTTTTATTTCCATGCACAAAGCTAGGAACATCACAATACTGGAATAGAACGTTAAAAAGTGAAATCTGAGGAAGCAAAGCTAGGATCCATCAGAACAAAAAACAAAACACATAAACCAAAAAGCTAACAGCAGTTAGTTATCTGAGATAGTGTGATGGTTTGGGTGTTCCCCACCTCCCCACACTTTGGAAATCATCCAGACTAGACTCAGCCAGCTCTGGAAATTGACTCAAGCTTATTATTTACAGCTTAGCACAATATACAAGCAGATATTTACAGTATATACAGTTATATACAGAAATATACAAGGTAAAAGGTGATACAGAAACACAACAGCCCTCCCAGAAACCTGAGTCCTCAGGAGGGGCTCCCGACTGCCCTTGCACCAGTCCCAAGGAAGAATGGAAGTTTGGCCAGGGGGTTAGGAAGCAAAGTAGATTAATCAGAGAGACGTCAAGAGAGGCTAGAGAGAAAGATGCAGTTCAGCCAGTTCCCCCAGAAGAAGTAGCTTATCTATGTTTGGATTCTTGTTTTTATACCTCTGAGCAAGCCTACAAGTGAAGTAGACATCACCATTGTTTTTTTTTTCACAGCCTGTAATCTAGTTCTTCTCACCAAAACATTCTGGCTAGCTTCAAACTAGCACAGATAGGGACAAGATAAATGCTACCCATGGATACTTGACATAGATAAAAAAGAAATCTGGAGATATGTTTTAGAAAAGTATCTTTCTATCTGGGAAAGTATATGGTAAGATTTGTTCCTGAACTGAAACAGAGTCAGACTAACATCTCAGGCAACACCTCAGTGGAACGATATTCTGAAGAATACACACAGGAGGAATGACAGGAGCAGCGACAGCAACGAATGTCCATCAACCACAGTAGAAAGTTGCATAGTAAAAATGTATGGTAAACAAAGGCTGAGTTTTTAAAAGAGGCTCTGTGTAAGCCACGTTCCTGAAAACATGGGCTCATAAATGAGTGGTTCCACAGGAACACAGCTGAAGAAACACGTGGGGAGTAGCACCATACCAGAGACATCCACAGAAACATTACCGGACACAGCACCGAGAGAAACCTGACTGGAAATGTCACAAAGCAGCAGTATCCTGCTGTTGAACATCCCAGCCAGAGGAAAGGTACACACTGCTAGAATTTGTAGCTACTTTTAAGAGGAATAGGCAGTTCATGGTTAGCTGTTATTATGGGGATGGCCAAGGAAATATTGCTGCTGCTGGGGATGTAGATACGCTGCTGAGTTCATATGGCAGAGGCTACTCAGGTAAAGGATCAGACAGTTTCTCCTGGTGCTGTCTGGTTTATCTTCTCATCCTGGAGGGGAAACACTTTAATTCTCAGCAGAAGTTTTGTCTACAGCAGAAAGTCTTGCTTAGGTGTCAATCTCACATTAATAAAACAATGTTCTGGAGGACACAAAGATAGTTAGCCTGAAGTGTTATCACCAAGAAGCTTCTTTGATTCACATTATGCACATCATCCTGTAAATGATTAAGTATTAAAGAAACACAAACTACTTAATAATCAGTTTTCCCACTACTCTAAACCTAGGCAATAAACACCTGTGGGAGTTTCTGTTACTGCAGATTATACTGTATCTGTTTCAAAACAGTTATGTCTGATTCTAATTTACACATAAGCCCTTTTCCACAGTGTAAAGGGGCCCTCAAGGGTGTAATTTCCATTCACATACACTAAAAGGGGCTTTTGTATTGCCATAATACCAAACAGGGCCATGACAGCCTGTGTGAGAAACCGGGCATGGTTCCTCCAAATATAAACTAAATTCAGGCAGATCTGAATCCAGCACTGGGAAGGTGAAGGGCACTTGGACAGCTAAGGATGAAAAGTACTGTAGAGAGCACTGCCCAAGAGGCTGTGTCTTTCAGCACACACCTATCCTTTCTTTCTTGTTTTCCACTCCTGCTCATACATCTGTTGCAGCACAGAGCCTCTAAATAACAAAGAGAGGGAGGAAAAAATACTTCATCACAATCTCATGTGATTCCCTCAGTAGGTAAAAATAAAGATGTTAAACTGGTGACCGTGCATGAATCTTACAGAACTGGCAGCACCAACTCCAGTTGGTGCTCTTATATAGCGGAGCTAAAACCAGCCAAAATTGTGTTTGCCTGAGATTTCACAAGAGTCTCTCTTCCCCTGATGACAAAGAAATGACCTGGCAACATCTATGCTGGTACCAGACCAGGATATGGAATAGAAGAAATAACATCAGGAACAACTAGAAATCATAGGGAGAAGATTTCCTTGGGGAGAGCAAGAGACTGAAGGAGACAGTATGCAACCAATGTCCAAAGGTGAAAGCAGGCACATCTCCTTCCCTCCCATATGCAAAAGTTGAAATATTTTCTTTCATTCTGATATTCAAGAGACTTCTCTGTTTTCCACATTAATGAATAACCTCAGATAGCATTAATGATCACTCTCACTATCTCTGCTTTCTTCCCCAGACATATCTTTCCCTTTGGTTTCACTCTAGGATCAAAATCTCTGCATTTCTCAGGAGACAGAATTGTCACACCCTAGATAATGCTAGTAAGAATGAAAAATGTGGTGAACAAGAGATCTGTGTAACATCCATATAAAATTAGTTTTCAAAGTGCACTTCAGTAGTATAAGGGCTGAGGCAATAAAACCCACTCACAGTCAAGAATCACATCTCTGTACCATCTGTGTCTTCCGAAGACTTTCACAAGACTGGCTAGGAGAAGACCTGACCCAAGCAGACTTTCAATCAAGTGAAATCTAAGAGTTCAATAGATTCATCACACAAAGGCACTTTCATGATTGCTATTGCTTTTCTAGCCCACAGTCATGAGTAATCCTTCCTTTCCTTCCTTCTTTCTTCCACAGGATATTACAAGGCAGAGCAGATTGCCAACAGAGCAAAGGAAGGGATGGCACCAAAAGCAGCTGTCAAGTTTGAATTCCTTAGATAGGAACAATCTGATCAGCAGCAAAGCCCGAGGAAATATTTGCCTTTGAGTCATTTTCTCAAGCATCATGGGGAACAGAAAACAGCAGGGGAGAGCAGTGAGAGCAAGCTATAGATTATTTTGCTGCCTGTTTAATTTTCCTCTACATAGCCACCTATTTAATTGTGGGGAATAGTTTTTCCATATCCATCACATACAGAGATGCCCAACACAAATCAGATATTTACCAGATGCTCAAAGGGTACTGCTCACACTGAGAGAACTACTTACTCATGACAAACTCATGAATATCTTTTATAGTTTGAATGCACAGCCAACTGAAAAGAAGAATTCTCCTTATCTCAGAAGAAAGAAGGGGCAGGTAAAGACTTTATCAACCTCTTCATTATGGAGATGTTGCCCAAATGGTGGGGCTGTGTCTCCACAGACTGAAGGAGTTGGGGCTGTTCAGTCTGGAAAAGAGGAGGCTCCAAAATGACCTTCTTTTGGCCTTCCAATATCTGAAAAGTGCCTACAAAAAAGCTGGGAAGGGACATTTTAAGATATCAGGTAATGACAGGACTAGGGGGAATGAAGCAAAGCTGGAGGTGGGTAGGTTCTGGCTGGAGGTGAGGAGGAAGTTCTTCAACATTAGAGTGGTGAGACCCTGGAATGGGTTGTCCAGGGAGATGGTTGAGGCCCCATCCCTGGCGGTGTTTAAGTCTGGGCTGGATGAGGCTCTGGCCAGCCTGATCTAGGGTAGGGTGTCCCTGCCCATGGCATGGGGGTTGGAACTAGATGACCCTGACTGATTCTATGATTCTATGACTTGTGGGGCAGCTGAGTCCAGTGACTCCTTCCACTCCAAATGAAAGTGGCTTCATTCTGGTGCTCATCTTCCAGCACATGCAGGAGTGAAGATCCCTCTGTCACACCAGAAATACAGATGGGTTCCAACTCTTTAACCTGCCAAGCCATCAGTTCTATACAGGCAAATAAACCCAGTTGTCCCTCTCCTCCATCTGGTTGGAGGCAGGTCCCCTTTACTTCTGACTAGAATCACCTGCATTGGGAAGATGCTTTGTGAGTCCTTTCAGAAGGACTCACAAAGAAGAGCTCATCTGCTCTTCTTGGGTGATTTTCCACTGGAAACTGAGGCAGCACTCTTTAGGGCAGAATTCTCCTGTAATTCATAACTTGTGAAGCTAGAAGTGAAGTGAATTTTCCATCCCACTTCCTCATGTCCTCCCTGTGGTTCTAATTTATTTGGGCAAGCTTCACATATATGATTTCTTAATTCCTTTCAATTTTTACTTTTGATACCTGTTTTGTATTTCTAGAGTCTCAAGGACTTAGTGTGGCCTCACCATTACCTAAGGTCTTGGTGGCCTTGTACAGAGTTATATACAGACAAAGGATACATTTTCAATGATCTTTCTAACAGCAACAGAAGTTGTTTCGATGCTTGTATGACACTAAGCGTGTGGAGTGGCAACCTTCCAGTTTTTGCAGGAGCTGGCAACTAGCATAGTTCCTTAATAGAATAGCAACATATTTCTTTTTCAGATTTGCAGTTTCTAAATGTCACTTTTTTATTGTTGGTTTATAGAGATCTTTTCTTGCCAGGCCCAACTGGAGTGATACATATATATATGTATGTGTATATATATATCATAGAATCATAGAATCAGCCAGATTGGAAGAGACCTCCAAGATCAGCCAGTCCAACCTAGCACCCAGCCCTAGCCAGTCAACTAGACCATGGCACTAAGTGCCTCAGCCAGGCTTTTCTTGGAACACTCCAGGGATGGTGACTCCACCACCTTCCTGGGCAGCCATTCCAATGCCAATCACTCTCTCTGTGAAGAACTTCCTCCTAACATCCAGCCTAGACTTCTCCCAGCACAACTTGAGACTGTGTCCTCTTGTTCTGTTGCTGGTTGCCTGGGAGAAGAGACCAACCCCACCTGGCTACAACCTCCCTTCAGGTAGTTGTAGACGGCAATGAGGTCCCCCTGAGCCTCCTCTTCTCCAGGCTAAACAACCCCAGCTCCCTCAGCCTCTCCTCCTGCACTTGGCCTTGTTAAATCTCATCCCACAGGCCTCTGCCCTCCCATCCAGGCTGTCTAGGTCCACAAAACTGATAATATATACTCAAAAATGATGATTTCCCCCTTGATTGGATCAAAAATTATGGTAAAGCATTGTAAATTTTGTGTCTTTTAAGCCATTTTATGAAGTAAATCAAATGTTTGGATCTCTCTGGAAAAAGAAATCTTTTTAATTTATGCAGTACATAAATGAACAGATGAATGGCAGCTAATTCAGACAGTTTTGACCATGTATTTAATTTCTGTAAAGGACTGTTCAACTCACTAATTGGACAAATGTGAATGATGTGCCTGCACTGCTAACTGAAAGGTATGCTTCAGATTTATCTTCTAAGATTCTACTTGAACACTAGCACCCCAAAACCTACATAAAATGAAAATCAATAATAACAGTGCCACAAATGAGATTTTAATTGGACAGTCAGGAAAAACAGTCACTCAGCTATTTCCCTCACCAGTATCCAGTGGTCACCCAGAAAAAAAACCCACAACCAATACCTGAAGGACAAAGGTCAAAATTCATGGGAAAGCAATGTTGTGTTCTCCACTTATTTCAGACAGATGTGGGCTTTCACATTGAGACAAACATAAGGGAGTTTTGGAGTCTTGCCAGGCTCTAGGGCTGCAGGTGAGAAACCTCCAGGGCTGCATGAGTCACTGGTCAGTACCATGCAATTTGTACTGAGCTCTGTTATAAATAACTCCCACTTCTCCAGTCGGCTGGTGCAGTTGAAATAGCTGTCAATGATGCTCAGATTTGTAGGTTTCATAATTTTTCAGGTCCCAGTTGAGCTGACAGCTTCACTTTTGCCCCACCAGGCACCAACATAATCTGCTTTTCTAGATGGAGGAATGTTATGATTGTATCCTGTGTGGCTTGCCCCTGCCTGCTCACAGGGCTTCAGGTCCTCCAGGTAAATGGGAAGCTGAGTCTGTTGCATTTACCTTACTGCTGCCTCCTGCTTTGCTTTACATGGAAAACAGAGAAGAAAATATTTCTCGATGCAAATGTAAAGATTAAGCTTTGGGAATTGCAGTGGCATCTGAACCTACATCCTTGACAGAAACATTCCCAGAGAGGTTTTGAGAATGCCTAAGCCTTTGATTTCTGAGACAGCATTAAATATTTCTGAAGCTCTGGCATGTTTTAGAGGGATCCATTTCCCAGAATATTGTCAGTATGTGGGGGAATATGTTTTGAGACATAAGTTTTCTCCATATAGCTATGCTACTTACTTTTAAGGAGAGCATCACAGACAAGCAACCTTTTACAGAAAGCCCCTGAACACAGTAAATAAGTGTATATTAAATCAGTGTAAAGAAAGGTAGATGCCAGAGAGGTATCAGGTAAAGCTAATTTCATATTTCAGGAATATTCATTTGTGTCTAGCCCATGTAACACAATGCTGAACAGCATTGCTACTTGTGCTAGTTTGAGCCTGGCTAGAATGTTTTGGTGAGAAGGATTAGATCACAGGCTGTGAAAGAGAAAAAACAATGGTGATGTCTAGTTCATTCTGAGAAGTATAAGAACAAGAATCAAAACACAGATAAGGGAGCCACTTCTTCTTCTTGGGCCACTGCCTGAGCTGCATTTCTCTCTAGCCTCTCTGCCAACTCTGATTAATCCACTTTGCTTCTTAACCCCCTGGCTGAACCTCCATTCTTCCTTGGGACTGGGGTAAGGTTGAGAGGGGTGAAAGGGTGGTTGGGAGCCCTTCCTGGGGTTTCTGGGAAGGGTGTTTTGTTTGTATTACCTTTTACCTTATGTATTTCTGTCTATAACTGTATATACTGTAAATATCTGCTTGTATGTTGTGCTAAGCTGTAAATAATAAGCTTCATTCAAATTTCCAGAGCTTGCTGAATCTGGTCTGGGTAATTTCCAAAGTGTGGGGGGGCAGGGAACACCCAAACCATCACATTTTTAAAAACTTATATATATATATATATATATATAATTGATGAAATTCCAGAGGCTTTGCCTTATTTTCTGATTAATTCTTGCAGTGATTGATTTTCATCTTGAAACACAAAGTTCTGAAAATGTAACCATAGAATTTTTCTTAACTCAGTTGGCTTTGGCCTAGGGTTTGTGAAAGGCCTGGAACACAAACCCTATGAGGAGAGGCTGAGGGAGCTGGGGGTGTGCAGCCTGGAGAAGAGGAGGCTCAGGGGGGACCTCATTGCTGTCTACAACTACCTGCAGGGAGGCTGTAGCCAGGTGGGGGTTGGTCTCTTCTGCCAGGCAACCAGCAACAGAACAAGGGCACACAGTCTCAAGTTGTGCTGGGGGAGGTCTAGGCTGGATTTTAGGAGGAAGTTCTTGACAGAGAGAGTGATTGGCATTGGAATGGGCTGCCCAGGGAGGTGGTGGAGTCACCATCCCTGGAGGTGTTCCAAGAAAAGCCTGGCTGAGGCACTTAGTGCCATGGTCTAGTTGACTGGCTAGGGCTGGGTGCTAGGTTGGCCTGGCTGATCTTGGAGGTCTCTTCCAATCTGGTTGATTCTATGATTCCATGATAAGAGGAGCTCTTCAAAAGACTTCATTAGACAGGGAGGTGTCCTTGTAGGGCAGCTATCCTGCCAGGCCGGTTTAACCTCGGCTCTCCTCCTCCTGTTGTGCTGGGGTCTGGGAGTGAGTCAGATGAGGAAAACAACAAGGGTTTGGCCCCGGCAAAGCCTTGAGGGCCAGGGGGCTTAGCACCTCGTGTCAGGTGTCTTGTGCTGTTATTGTTTTCCAAGTTCTGATTGTTTAAACTGTCTAATTCTGTGCAGTTGCTTCCTGTTGACCGAAAATCCAAAGAATCTCAGGGAACTTCCCCAATTTTTTTTATATTAATAATAAATATTAATACAGATAGTAATATTAATAATTATTAATTTCTGATACAGGAGGGCAACAGAGCAGAAAGCTGAGAGAAGATACTGATGAGAGGATGCTTTTAGTTGCAGAAACAAGAGTCATAAAATTTTGCAGCAGTGCATTCTCCTCTGGTTTGAGGTGTCCTGTTCCCATGAGGTTTTGGTGTTCATTAGGTGGGCATCTGGAACAGATCTTCATCCAAAGCAAAAATCAGATTCTGTATATTGACAGCACATTGCAAGGCAAACCAATACACAGTAAATGGGGACAGCTGGGGAAACTTGCTTCAGTACTGCTCTGAACTAAAGCATAAATGTAGACATGCTTTAAAAGCTGTACTGAGATCTGGTCATGTCATGGAACTTCTGTGGGAGCTTATTCTGGAGGTTTTACTAGAAGACAAATCACAAATGCAGCATTTATCATCTGGTTTGTATGATACTCTACACTGCTATCAATTCTTCCTCACCTGATACAGCAACATAAAAGTTAAGTAATGCCCCAATGCTTTTGGAAGGTGTATGTTGAGCAGTGCTAAAGTCTGGGTTTTCCTACATCTCAGAAAGGTTTGCACAATTACTGGTAAGTCAGTCTCTGAAGATGGAAGAATCACTTGTGAAAAGGAATTATTCACATTCCTGCACATCAGATTTTGCCTTGTCAATAATGCACAGGTATATTTTATCACAGAGATCTCACCATATATTTTTCTGTTTGTCTGGGAAATAAATGCACACATTATTTGTGTTTTAGATAAATTACTGAAAAACTCCCAGATTAAATTTCCTTCTGTCCCATACAACTGACTGATACTCATGATCTAAATGTGACAGCTTCTAGATACCAACCTCTTTGCCATCTGGTCTTTCAGAAGAGCAAAACCCCTGCATTTTCTTGGAAAGCAGCTCTGCCATATGGCAGCACAGTACCTATTCAAATTCACAAGGCTCAAGTATGTTCTTTAGTTTTCATGAGTGTTCTTGAAACTGCTTGGCAGAAGTCTGTCACTGGCATAACATCTGCATTGCCCATCTAAATGTGAGCCACAGGGTTTTTTTTTGTCAGTATTCTGACATTCTCCACCATTCTCTACTTTCTTCATATTCATACACCAGACATACATAAGATTACATGTTCCCATGAATATATTTGACCTTTAGGTTGCTGAGCACTATACATGTTCAGTGACTAATGCAGCAGGATTGCTTTGCAAACATCATTTCAATTTGGCCTGCAATCAAAACACCTAAATCAGTTCTAACACCTTAGCTTGAGAAAAAAAACACATGTAATTGTGTTACTTTCTCAGTTTCTGCAAACAGACTTCAATTAAGGTCCAAATTAATGCTCAAATTTCAAGCGGCTAAGTCCCCATCTGAGACCTATATCATCCTGAAGATTAATTTTAGACAGAATGTCAGCTACTATTCAACACTAAGGGTCAAATTACTTGTAACTTTTCCAGACTGCTAAATTAATATAATGTTAGCCTTGATGCCACACAAAACAAATGTATTTTTACAGGGCATTGTAAATTGTAGTGCCTCTGAAACTGAAGTTCACTTCTCTTTCTGCAGAGGCATAATCAAAGCGAAAACTACACAAGTGTGAAGAGACAAAGTTCAGCAAATGTCACTGATCACTGGTGGGTTTAAAGAAGACATTTTCAAATATCTTGTAAGTCACAGTGTTTACCTTTGATGTCTTTTGCTGGGCTTCTAACCTGCTTGCACAGAACCTGGGATGAGGTGGATCGCAGAAGTGTGGAACAAACTCTGCTCTTGTTTTATTGCAAGAGTCAAGCAGGGCACCTGTATGCTGTCAGTTAGCTTGCCTGCAAGGAAATGCTAGAAAATATACTAGTATGAGAGTAATTAAATGTATTAATCTGTTTTAGACAAAAGCAGAAACTTTCCCAACGCCAATCTACTTCAGATAGCAGGGCAGCTTGCAATAGCTTCATCTTCTTTGAATTCTCAGGGGATGACTAAAATCAGAACCAGTGAATGATGGAGAAATACAAAACTATTTTTCTCAGTGAATGAACATTAGCACCCAAGTTCAAAGACCTCAGGATCACAGCTGATGGATGCTAGACATGTTTATATGCCTATGTGTACAGGACTTATATAGGACTTCTATATGGTAAAGGACTTAAGAGTTATATCACTGGTAAAGAAACACCTAGAGGCTGTAGTCATACAAGCAGCCTGTAATGAATGAGCAGTTCTGACCTGTACCATGTGAATGAAGCTTTTTAAAACTCTTATATTTAAAATACCAGAAACAGAAGGGAATTATTTTTGTCCAAAGTTACATTTCAGTGACATGCTTGGCTGCTTTGGCCAGGAAGTGATGGGGAAAAGCAGGCCTAAATCTGACTCTGCTTTCTCCCTTAGACAGCAGATGCCACGTCAGGGGTAGATGGAAGGAGCACAATAAGGCATGTGCATGTCAGCTGGAGGAAATGTCTCTTTGAGGAGTTTGGATCTACTAAAGACAGTTGCCATGAGCCCAGGTGTGCAAGACCTCCAGCCTCTCCAACAGCAGCAGTTTTCAGCCTGGCTTGAATTTCCAAGATAAAATAATTTCTCAGTGTGCTTATGCCTGGAATGTTGCCCATTCCTCTGTATTTAAATAAGTGTTTTAGATAAAAAAATCTGCCAAACTTTTTGACTTTGTGCCCTGTCAGCTGCAGCAGTCTGTAGAAAGGGTTTATTTTCTGATAAAAAGTTCAATATATTTTTTTGCAGTCATCACTTTTTCCTTACCTACAGACTAAGTTAATAACCCTAAACAACACTACATATAATTTCAGAGCTAAACTATTATTAAAAAGCAGAAGACCTTGAGTAAAGATAGTTTTAGCAGAAGGCTGGACCTTTATTTTATTTTGCAATGACATTAGTCATTATCAGGGACTAGAATTCAGCTGCTTTCTTCCCCCACTCTTTCCCATCTCATTCAAGGCATGTAAAATCCCATAAGAAAGCTATTACTTTTGGTAGAAAATGAAGCCAAGTTCCAGGGGCTTGCAACGTTTGAATTAACCTTGCCTAATAAGCAGTCTGAATCTACCTGTGTTTTAATTGCCTAGCTGGCTAAAACCACCTTTCTGATTATACATATATGTTTTGTCAGGTTTGATTTCTCTTAAGCCACAATCTGGTAGCAACCATTCTGGGGAAAAAAAGGTGTAAGAAGATACATAAGCCCAGAATTGAGAGTTTATCTGATATACAACTTCAGGTGGTATAAAAGAAAGGTCATAACCAATTAACCAAGCATACCTGGTTATGGGAATGCTTTGCTAAGGACACTTGGGTGATTAACAGCCTAGGAACAACCATCTGACTAGAATCCTTTTCTAAATGTGTCCAGCAACAGATGCAGAGGAAAATTATACAAAGGAGAGATTTTCAGAAATACTTCCCTTTTTCAGTGTGATTTGCAGCTTGGTGAATTCCCAGGAGATGTTTTTTGTATTCAAAACCCTTGATGAAGTTTTCTTCTATGTATTTGTCCAGTTGTTTGCATAGCTATGTAACTTAGCTTGCTCAGTGTCCTGTATCTCCATAATCAGAACATTTGTTCACCATTTCCATTACTAAGAAATGTGCAAATGCCCAATTCACTTCAGGGGAGAGCTGAGGACCTTACTCCTTTCTTCCAGAGGGAGTTAAACCAGAAAACCTCAAGCCTTCATCTGATTTAAGGTTATTCTGAGGGTAATGAATTTCATAAAGTACTTTCTGTTTGAGGTTTTCTTTTTTCTGAACATATGTAACAAGGAGCTGGGGCTGGCTGTAAAAGGTACTTCTTACTGCAGGATCAACCTCTGTTCAGTTTTCTTTACTGACAATTGATTCTAGATTTTCTAACTTTTCTAGACCTTTGTTATATATGAAATAAATGTCATTAAATTGACTTTTGCTCTGAGCATGCTTCTCATTTTGCATATGTAGTCATGCCTGCCTCCATTGATAAAAAGCAACTGGAATTCTACATTATAAAGTTAACATGTCAGTGGTTGTCAATATACGTTTCACTAAGAGGGAGGTCTCCCTCTTCATTCTCAGGCTAGTGCTAAGTCCCAGTAAAGGGCCAGAGGTGGGGAGAATTCTCTCAGGTGAAACTGGGGAGGGGCTGTCCTGGGTGAGGGAGAGTCAGAGGGATGAGGCCTGCCCTGCCCTGGTTGCCATAGGGGCAGCCCTTGTGGGAAAGCCTTGGCAGGGCAAAGTGGGACAGGGAAAAAGCAAGACCCAGCAGGCAGCTGTATCTGGTGGTGGGGAGAAGCCCTCTCTATCTGCATCCAGCTCTGAGGTGAACGGACCTGGGAATGCTGGTTGAGAAATTATTTACCATAAACCAGCAACATTCTTGTGGCCAAGAAGGTCAATGGTATTCTGGAGTGGAATGGATTAGCAGACACACTTTGCCTGAGTAAGCTGTCACTTAATGGATCAAGCAATTAAAAGTGACAGAGGCAAACAGCACAACGAACTGAAATCACTTGACTACTGTCTGATACAAGGCAACAGTCAAGGTCTCCAGGGCCTCATTTCTGCCCTTGTTTCTTGATCACTTTGCTCCATCCTGCACATGTAAATTTTGGCCCTGGCCATGCAGTATTTCTTTCTGGTGAACAAACAACATTTGGTTCACTTCCAGCAACAAACTTTCTTATACTTAATCAGCTAGTTTATTAGAGCATGAAGGAACATTGGTCATGACTTCAGTTCCTGTACTGCTGGAATTAACAAGCTGGCTGTTGCCAGCACTATACTTGGAAGTGCTAATGGTAATTAAAAACTATTTTCAAATACATCTGACAGTTTTAAGGTGGAGAAGTACTTGTTACTCATGTGAACTTCCAGACTGTATATTAAAAAAAAGGTGCTACTTTCTTAAGGAAGCTGTGGGAAAGAAATAATTATAGGTGAATTATCAATGCTATGACATAGCATTTGTTCTCCTGTAGCAAGTTTATGACTATGTGTGTCCTACAAAGTCTTCTGAGTAAGAGAAGCCTTAAACTAGAATTTGCATGCTACTTTTGGTTAACTCTCTGTCATATTGTTCTTGCAACAGAAAGAGAAGGCAAAATAGTGCTAACGTTGAAGCTGACATGAGCTATCAGTAGCTTTATTATCACTTGACAAAAGTCCATGTAGCCTCTTCAGAGTTTTCATTCAGGTGCATTTGGGTAAAATATATTAACAAAGTATTCTAGCACCTAGCTCAAATGGAACTGTGTTCCTAAAGGTAATCTTAATTATTCAATGTATTCACACTATACAGTGTGGAAAATAAAAGAATAATCATTTAATTATAATTTGTTTTTCATTTCATTTTCTAAGCCTGCTTCCTGAGTAATTCAATCTACTGGATCAGTGGGAGGGACATAGGATAGGTTAAAAAAATGCTGACTGTCAGATCACCAAGGTATTTGAATTAATGTTCTTTTGCATAGTATGGAAGCACATGGGCCACAAAGTGCAGCTCTCATTGGATAATTACTGTCAAAACAGTACTATCTGCATTTACACAGCTGCTGACTTGTGAAGCAGTAATCAGGTTTTACTTGAGTTAACCTTCAAAAAGCAGTTCTAGAGTGACTGCTCACTAATACCCTATGGCTACATCAACAATATTGCCTATTAACAGCTTGCACCAGTCACATTTGTACAAACCTATAAGTGCTACTGTAGGATGTAACATCCTATAGACCCCCTTAAAATAGCACAAGGGAAGCAAAATTATGTTCATCCAGCCTGTCAACTGCTAGAGTGCCAAATCCTTTTTTTCCCTCCTGTAAAAATTGAAAACACACACGAAAAATAACCTTCATATAAACTAGGTAGCTTTCAGTGTCTGAGCACACTGCTCAGTTTTACCTGCATTTCAACTGATATCCAAGGCTGAAGTTCTCTCTCCTAGTGTAATTGATGAGGCCTTGAGCAACCTGCTCTAGTGGGAGGTGTCCCTGCCTATGGCAGGGTGTTGGAGCTGGATGACCCTTGAGGTCCCTTCCAATCTAGACCATTCTATGAACTGGATACATGTTCTAGCTTGCTTCTCCACTATTTCCACAAGTAGCAACGATCTCTTACCTGTCACTTATTTACATGTAAGGTACAAAATATTTTATCTGAAGAGAACGTTAAAGCCCCACAGTTGAGCTCTAAGAGGTTGAGCTTTATCTATACATTAAGATTGCCTCTAGTAAGCAACCTCTTGTTTCTGCAGAAGCCCATGCCTGCCCCAGCACATGTCAGAAAGGAGAATGATGATGAATCACTTGCTGAACTATCAAAAAGTAACCAATTTCAGTCTTTATATTACTGGATAGTGTCCAATAAGAGATTGAGAAGTTATTAAATGCATGGATGGCATGGATTAAGGTGTTTACAGAAAAGTAATTGTAAAAAAAAAAAGGATACTTTTACTAATACAAAATATAGGTCTTTAATCTCATTTGTCACATAGAAAGACAGAAATAATGTGACCATTGCAGATTGTTAATGAAAAACATCATGATACTGGTGGAACATGCACTGTCAAATATGGTTATAAATTGGTGGTTCTTGAGTATGTCCCTCCTAATTCAAGGTCACTGCTGCATATGCATCAAAATGAATGTGATTGAAGTTTTGAGTCACTAGAGATTTAAAGTGCTGAATAGAAGAAATATTTAAAACCCCTCTTTTACTGAATGCAACTCTGAAAAACCATGTTCTTCCAAGGGGTCATGATGGGAACTTCTCTTTTTGCTTCTCTATGCACAGGGAAATGTTTAAGATTGTGCATATGCTGCACATATATAGGCCCTAAAGCAAGAAAGTTCCATGAGTGGTTTGGTTTAAGTTCTCAGTACAAGATTTGTCCTAAGCACAGGATAATTCTATACCATATTGCTGCTATCATTAGAATATGCATTCTGCAGCTGTCTTTGGAAAATATATGAAGAATATACTTTATGAGTTTCATGTGTTCATTATGTATTTCTGAAGCCCTCTTAAATCAGAGGCCCCATTCTTCTAAGCTAAAACCCCAAAACAGAACAAAAATCCAATAATCTGCTCATAATTTACTGTCTCTTAACGTTTGCTTTCTCTACAAAACATTAGGAAAAATTCTGCTGTTTCTTCCCTGATGTAAAAACAGAAAAGCTTCAAGGTTTCCTGGAAAAAAGAAAAATTATGATCTCAGTTTAGAGCACATAATTGCTGCTTATACTATTACAGGAGTCAATACAGCAGTAACACAGATAAGGCAGTTAGTTAATAAGGACTATGTACCTGGTTGTTGTGTCAGATGGTAGATTAGCATGCTCATACTAAAACTTAATGAAACATTTATTATTATGTTCTTGTTTACTTTGTTATTTGAGTAATTCAATCCATAAACTACAGGAAATCACTGTTAAATGCTAAAACAAACAATGGTAATGAAGCTTTGACTGGTCACCTGTGAATCCAGCCATGACCCTTTGGACTACAGGCTGTGCTGTAAAAACCAAGGAAGGCAAAAACAGTGTATGTACACTGTTCATTCACTTCACTTTGTCTTTCACTTTGCATTCCAAGGCTGGTTCCAGTACAATGTGAAAAATTTGTGCATTTCATTGGGTGCTTCAACCTTTTTTAAATAAAAGTAACCAGCATTACAATTTTGTAGCCCATGGCAGAGAATAAAGGTTAGAATTCAGACACATCAGTTCCTAATTAACAGAAGATAAATGGACAGAAAATAAAGAACTTGAACAACCATCAAACCCAATAAATGTTACATAGGAAATGAATCTGGGAAATTCTAATGGTGTTGTAATTAATCACCACAACTTGTTCATGAATTATACCTTGTTCTACCTTTGGCTACCATTACTTTGGATTAATGCTTTGTATCAGGGAATAAAATCATTCAATTCCATCTAACTATCTAAAATGATTTGCAGCATCTAAACTATCAATTATTGCTCCTGTTTGTTTCAGCTCATTTCTCCCATCCAGCTTCTTATGATTCACTATTTATAAATGTCAAACACATTGGGGTGACTGGCTTACTTACTAAGTAGAATCACAGAATGGTTTAGGTTGGAAGGGACCTCAAGGATCATCCAGTTCCAACCTCCCACCATAGGCAGGGACACCTCCCACTATAAGAGGTCGCTCAAGGCCTCACTCAACCTGGCCCTGAACACCTCCAGGGAGGGAACAGCCACAACCTCCCTGGGCAACCTGTGCCAGTGTCTCACCACCCTCACTGCAACAATCATAAAAAGAGTAACTCATAATCAAATTGTGACTGTAAAGATAAGTTTGTGCAAAACTCTTTTTATGACTTGTTTATTCATGGCTTTCTTGAATCACTGTTGAAGAGTTGGTATTGACCTGCAAAGGTAAGGTACTCTTCAGTTCCTATTGTCACAGAACTTGCCTTCTGAAGGCCTCAACATTATTTTATTAAGGAATCAAGAATGTGTTTGTCAAAAGGAAATGATTTCTTATCTAAACCCCAATATTGTATGACTGTCATGAACACAGTAACTCAAAATGTAGATTTTTTTCCCCAAAAAGTTTTTGAAGCCTTACCAAATAAAACCACATAGGGCACTTTCTCTTCACACACACATAAAATGTTCTGGTGATTAAAACAAAACTCAAGTGTGTGGAAGACAAACCTCTTGTAGGAGATACAGACAAGCTGGTGGTTGTCTTCCTTCATCCCAGGCAAAGCCAGGGCAAGGACATCAGGGCTACATCAGCTAGACCTGCCAAAAAACCCCGGTACAGTTTGTCAAAAGAATATATGCTGCATCATCCAGCTTGTGAATTTACAAAGAACAAGCTGACAAGAAATATGACGGCAAGAATGAGCGCAGATGGGCAGGGGAATCCAGAATGCCTCCTTCCAGTGTGGGAGCAGAAGCATCACCACTCTGAATGAGGAAAGCATCCTTCTTCCAAACACATCAGAACAGCTGAACTGGACCATACCATAAGGATATTATCACACCTCCTGTTAACATGCCCTAAGGTCACTGCAGCTCAAGCACTTCCTCTTCTCTCACATAACCACTTCAATGGGTCTCAGAGCAATGGGAAAAAACTGCAGATCAAAACATGCAATTCATCCTCATAAGGTAGAATCACAACCAGGAAAGAAAAGCCTGTATGTAAGAAAGCTGGGAGCCACTCCAGTCCTGGGAAAGAAGGCTGCCTCAGGAGACTTCAGGATTCAGAGAGGCAGCATGGCAACCACAAACTTGGAAGACAAACCCTCCTGCCCACATCTTTTCCTGATGACATCTCTGGGAATCCCACTGAATGGCTGAAGTTCTTTTGCTCCACCTTATACACTAAGGGCTTCACTTTCTTGTATGATGTAAATAAAAGCTGTGGCAAATGTGACAGTTTGGCACATGGCTATCTAAACTTTAGATTTTACTTAAAAATACCAATTTCCACATCTGTCAAGGGCTATGTACACCAGACTCCTTACAGGACACTCTTCAGAGTACTGAGTCTAAAATGGCTCTGGACCTCTCTTGCTACCACTTAATTCCAAATCTTCCCACGTGTCTCATTTAAGTATCTCATTTCAACAGATTGTAGAGTTTCCTATCTTAACACCTTTCTTATGACAACTGCTCCACTTTCTGAACTCTTTTCATTTTCATTATTTTTAATAGCAGATATTGAACTACTGCAGAACTACTATTTCCTCTTACTCTGTGTTATAAATTCTACTGCTTTTGGGAAACAGGTGCCATCCTAGCTGTATTTCAATTCTTTTCATTTGCTACTGTTAACATCCATGGTAACTGTTAACTATAACTAACTGCAGTTTATATTGTGGAAGCAAAGAACACAAATCTTTTCGTGTTATCCATCTCTGTGATCCAAGACAAGAATTTGAAAAAAAAATCTTCCTTCACAACAAAAAACATCTGTTCAGAAATTCAAACAGCACAGGAAAGGCAGAACTATCTGAACAAGCCCACGTATCTGAATTCTGAAATAAATTACAAGTTTCAAGGCGTCAGTGGCTTGTATGAAATAATCACGTTTTCTCCTATTTCACTGAAGAAAGACCCAGTACAACACACAAAACCAATGTTACTGTGGAAAACAAACCAAAACAAAGTCAAAACAAAAACAAGAGTGCACCTATGAAATGACTGCCTTACATTCATTCACTAGCTTAATTCTTGTAAAACAACCCATTCACTTACTGGAGTGCATAGAACTGTGGAGCTCCAACATTCCTTTGTAATCTCCTGTGTTTTTCTACAGAAAAGGCCACAGTCCTCAACAAGCAAAGTAACAGTCAGTACTGGGTAATAAGATTGCAGCTGCTCCATGAAGGGCTATATGAAGGAACTGAGGATGACCCCCATGACGGGCTATACTCTCACTGACTAGGGTGTTGGTCTCAAAATGGCAAGTGGAGACAGATGCTGGTAATGGAGCCTCACACATGGCAATTGAAGAACTGGTTCATGATCCCTTCAGAGTTCACTCAGGAGCAGCAGAAGACAGGGCTGGAACCAATGCTGGAAAGTTTACCAGCCAGTTTCCAGGCCCACAAGGGAGACAGGTACAACTGCACACACACTGGGGATATGCAAGGCAATGAAGGTCAAGCAGTGCCCTCACAAGCACACCCCAGATCTGCATACATTCATGCTATAGTACAAAGGACATGCATTTACACTAGAGATGGTGCTGGTGGTATGGAAATTCTTAAAAAGGACAGTATGGCTGTTTCTGGATTTTGGTTTATTACTGTTGCTTAAGTTTTTTTGCAACTTGTGCTTCTCTTTGATAATGTGAAATAATCTGAACAATTATGAGACTATTAATGAAAAGGAAAAGCAAGCCTGCCAACCATATAAGTAAAAATGTGTTGTATCCTTTGAACTCCAGAAAGTAGGCAGATGCAAGCCACAGGCCTTGTCCAACAAACCACAGGAAGAGCAGCAGCGTACCACGACGCCAGGACATCTTAACACTAGGCATTACGAGGGGCAAAAGGCAGAGATACCAGACAAAGTACTGGGATGTGCATACTTTGTTAAAACTCACAAAAACAGCAGTGTGTAGGAAACAACAGAAGGGAAGATCTCTGTAAAATGCTAAGGACACAACCAGGAGCAAAAGCAGCTGGGGTAGGAAAGCAGCAAGCCCAAGAGCAAAACTCCATTTGCTCTCTGCAGTGAGGTACAACATGTAGAAATAGGGAGAGAAGTTATGACGGGTATCTCTCCTGATCAGGTGGTAGAAATAGGCATGCTCCAAAAACTCCCAGCCGTAGAGGTTATAAAACATAACAGTCAGGGCGGCTACCACAGATCCAGCAACAGTTCCAAAAAGCAGTGTTTTGCGGTTCAAAATCTTGACAAAAAGCTGCCATAAGTATGCTACGAATGCAAACTTTGTTTTTTTGTCGCTGCCCAGACCCACTGCCCCTTCTCTGCACTGTTTGCTCTGCAGATGCAGCGCTATGGGCAGCGCGTAAGTCAGTGGGTATATTTTCATGTGCACCGCCAGCCCGTAGCAGACTGCGGCTTTCCCTACGCTCCCCTTCTCCACAAAGTAGAGAGTAGCGAGCACCAGCAACGCAACTACGGCCTCTGCATTGCCCCGGCTGGAGACGGCCATGGGGAGAGGGTTAAGGAGCCAGGCGGCGGCGCAGCACCCGCAAGCCTGACCGACGGCGACACCTCGGTGCCGCAGGGTCTGGTAGGCGACGACAGCAGCCGCCAAGTCCCCCGCCACGAAAAGCAGTTTCCCGAAGACCTCAGCGAAGTAGACGTTGGGAGTCAGAAGCCAGGCCACGAGCGGGGTGTAGCGGTAGGTGGCTCGTCCGTAGGGCGACCGCCCCTCAGTCACCAGCCGCGCCGCGTCGGTGAAGACCCGGTAGTCAACGTCGGTGTAACGTACCCGCATCGCCCCATCCTGGTGCAGGCCGTACAGCACCAAACCCAGCCTCGCCAGCAGCCCTGCGCCCAGCACCGCGCCCGCCCCCGGCCGTTCCCCCACCATCCCTCCTCGGGGCCCGCCTGCTATCGCGGCGCGCACAACCGGCCCCTTTGGGCGCGGAGAGGAGGGGGTGGTTGGCAGGGACCTCGCTCGGCGGGGAGGAAAGGCGAGGAACGCCCCGCTGCGCGCGTCCACACCTTCCGCCTGTGCGCAGACGACGAAAGCGAACCTCGCCCGCGCACTCCCGCTCGCTACCGCCGCGGCGCCTGCGTCCTGCGGGCGCCGAAGCTGTTGCCCTGGCTGGGGCGTGGCTGTTGTGGGTGCGGAGCCAGAGTGGCGGGTGGGACGGGTCCTCTGAGGGAGCGGTGGCGTGCTCCTCCCTGTTAGGGCTGCGGAGCCAGTTGTTCTCGCCTCTCAGGCGCTGCGAGTCCTAAACAGGGAGTGCCGCGGGCTCCCTTGTCCCTGTTTGGCTAGTGAACGCACCCGCGGGAAGGGGGAGGCGTGTGGAGGTTTGCGCTGTAGCTGCCTTTGAGTTGGGGTGTTGCAGGGATGGTTTGTATTCCGCTAGTCTGCGGTACTCGGCCTCGCTAAGCGTGGTCTCTTATCGCTGGCCGAGTCTTGTTAGAAGATGAGTACCTTTGTCAAAAGATGACAAGAGAGCTGCGGGACCTCATCATCCACGTTGCTGTTGCTCCTTCCTTTTCTCAAAGGCAGGGAGCAGCGTGCAGCGCAAATCTGCGAGGCTCTGAATGGGCAGAGTCAACATATGCAACAGTAGTTAAGTGAGAAGAAGGGAAAATAACATCTGTTATTTACCTTCTGCAAATGGCTGTGCTTTGCCTAGACATATGAGCTCTCTCTAAAGCACTTAGGTAAGCTTCCTTCCACAGTAAATTTTTTGCTTGGATCAGAAACAGTAACATGGAAATCAGAGCTTAGATAATGTGATTTACAATAAAGAACTTAATTCCACTGTAATTTGTTGTCTTGGGGTTTATAAAACGTTTTCCAAATAGTTTTTCCTTGTCTGGATATTTGCTATAGATTGTATCTCACGTTTGAATGGTGGCTGTCTGAAGACTGGGTATTTACATCTTAACTAGAATGATGGATTTCATGTTAGAACCATGCAGGATCTTTTTAAAGAGAAGCCGTATTCACCAAGAAATGTTCATTTTCTTGTTTAGTAGTTAATTGCAAGTGCATTCTTTTCTAAATGAAGCAATTCAATAAAATGTTTTTGCTGTTGCAGCGTTCCTGGCTCACATCTCTTAAAGAATGTGCTTTTTTTTTTCCTCTGTTCAGGAGATGCTCATCAGAGAAATGGGAGCAAGTCTGCATTTGCCACAGATGTGTTGGAGGGTGGCCTAACTGGTAGGCTATTCAGGGAACAAAAGATGCTTCTGTTCATGTGTACACAGCTATTAGTTTGGGGGGGGGGTTATATTTTTTTTCCCTTAGAATAGTAGTACTGTAGGTGTTCAGGCTAAGGTGTCCAATGGAAGAAGCATTCTAACTAAGATGAAGGATCTGTTTTTCTTCTGCCTGTATAAGTCAGCAGATATTTATATACTACATGGTAAACTGGACCTCTTAAACAGGAAAGTTCAAGAGCCCATTTCATTAACTCACCATATGACATCATTAAGTCTTAAAACATGCTCAGGGTATTTGTGGGATAGGGCACAAAGGTGGCTGTTGCTCCTTTGTAAATAATTGCTTGCTTACTGCTGTTCAGAACAGCAAAGATTGGTGAAGTCAAGTCATTTTCTCTCCTTCCTCCTTTTATATAGTTTGTAGTATAATGATTGGCATACTTTTACAGAAGGTTACATTACCTTATCCTTTGTTGGGCCTAACATAGTCTCTGGAAAGTGCTGTTGAGGTAGAAACATAATTAAAATCACTGGTACTGAAATCACTTGAGGTGCTGTGCAATTACAAGTCTAAGCAAAAGTATGCATGTAGATACCATGTAGGGTTTTTTGTTTGACTCAGGAAGGTTGTAGCTCATAAAGAACTGTGCTTGCCATTTGCCTACTTCCAGGCTTGTTTGTGATTCTTCTGTTGTCTCTTTGGGTGGAATATGCTTTATCATTTCAGATCCTTTCACGAAACTATTGTCAGAACTGAACCAAATGCATTGCAGTTTATTTGTTGAAGTGTCTAAGTTGCTTAAATAATAGTAGTTCAATAAACCAACTTATGACTCTCTAGATTTATCAGATGATTTTTGTCTGTTTCTGACAGTTTGTTTTCAGACAAATATTTCATCTGAAATTAATAGAAATGGTGGAGTTGTCTTTAGTGACTGTTTAGTGACTCTCTGGATTCTAGAGAGAAAAAGGTAGGTAATTCTAAAGAGTTATGAAGTTAATGAAACAGAAAAGCTGCCTTTAGCTATTGTTGCATATACTGTAACTACGCAGTTGCCTGAGTTGGAAAAAGAGTTGATTTTCCTTATTTATAATTTAACATCTTGAAAATAAGCACGAAGCTCTTCAGAGAAATAAAGTTTGGCTCAAAAATGTGTTTGGCTTTAGATTTGATACCAGCTTGCTTAACTTGATTTGTTGTGTACTCTAGACTGTAATGCAGGAAGGAGAGTAGTCTTATTAAAGTTATAAATCTGTTGTTCCTGTAAAATTTTGCTTTTATTTATACAAGTCACCAGGAGTCACTTTCAGAAAATGCTAGGAGATAAAACCTAATAGAAAAGCTGCAACTCCAGCTAATTGATTCTGGTACACATGAAGATACAATATGAAGAAAAGTGTGGAGCTGGCCATAACCACACATAAAATTTTAACTAATAAGAATGTGTATATGCACATGTATATAAATATTTTTTTCCATTGCCTACTATGCATTTTGTTTACAGTCTCTGAGATGGTACTGTCAGATATTTTTGCAAACTGAGGTATAATGGAGGGGTAGTTAATTAACTGTGTGATGATCAAAATTAATATTGTTTATTAATTTTGATCTTCAAATCTCCCACCACCCTGACCACTAATTTTTAATAATAATCAGTTCTTCACACGGTCGTGGGAAAAAAACTACAGAGGAATAACTAGATCTAGAAATAACTTGCAAAAAATATAAACATTGATTGATGGGTGGGCAGAGGCTAATGGGATGAGATTTTACAAGGCCAAGTGCAGGGTTCTACACTTTGGCCACAGCAACCCCAAGCAGCGCTACAGGCTGGGGACAGAGTGGCTGGAGAGCAGTCAGGAAGAAAGGGACCTGGGGGTACTGGTAGATAGTAGCTGAACATGAACCAGCAGTGTGGCCAGGTGGCCAGGAGAGCCAATGGCATCCTGGCCTGGATCAGGAACAGTGTGGCCAGCAGGACAAGGGAGGTTATTCTTCCACTGTACTCAGCACTGGTCAGGCCACACCTTGAGTCCCATGTCCAGTTCTGGGCCTCTCAATTCAATAGAGCTGTTGAGATGCTGGAATATGTCCAGAGAAGTGCAACAAAGCTGGTGAGGGGCCTGGAACACAAACCCTATGAGGAGAGGCTGAGGGAGCTGGGGTTGTTTAGCCTGGAGTAGAGGAGGCTCAGGGGTGACCTCGCTGCTGTCTACAACTACCTGAAGGGAAGAAGGCAGTTGCCTCCTTTCATATACCATATTTTTGGTCATTCTGCTGAGGGGTTGGAATAAGGCACTTCTCATGCAAGTCTCTTCTGCAGTTAGCGAATTCTTAAGCTATACTTCTGAGATTCTGTTAGGAGATAAAATTTGATCATAATGACCAATACATTTTAAATTGTCTTACTGTATGTATGCAGCATGTGTGTAAAATGTGAATGAAGATCATCTGTATTTACATGTACTCTATAAGTTTTGCAAAAAACAGTTGTTCTCTATTGCATAAAACTTCAGATACTCTCTTTGAAATGGAAATGAAACCTTATTCTAGCTACTTGTGATGGTTTTTTTTGCCTTAATAAGGGGCTTTCCTGTCTTACCTCATGAATGATTTTAACTTGGTTAAATATGTTTTGAATTGTATTACTGAGGTTAAGCTTTTTCCATTCTCTATTTTCTAGGGATGGCATGGTTTTCTAAATGTTTTTGATAGAGCATCCACAGTTTTCCTGAATGTTTTAAGTGCATTTTTTAGTAAAATGAGCATCTGTCTTTTAAAGACTGTTGTCTTCCTTCCTTTGTATACTTACTTATTTCAAATAGTTTGTCAGTGAGATTTGCCATTAAAAATTACACTGAGTAACAATCCTACCTTACTCCCTTTGTGCTATCCTATTCTACTGTGCATAGTGCCTAAAATGCAGTTGTACTTTGCATTACAGAATCATGTACTACAGAGCTGTAAAGGATGTACTTGTCAATAGCTGCTGTGGAAATTCATTGTTTTGGTGTTTTGTTGGTTGGGGTTTTTTTGTTGATTGTTTTTTGTTTCGTTTTGTTTTCATGAGTAGTGTTTTCTGTGTCCTAAATGTATATTTGCCTGCTGCTCTTCATTTAAGCTGATGGTTACTTGGCTGAATTAGCTGCTAATACACATTTTTCTGTTTGG
The DNA here is from genome assembly GCF_015220805.1 of Pogoniulus pusillus. Classification (NCBI taxonomy): domain Eukaryota; kingdom Metazoa; phylum Chordata; class Aves; order Piciformes; family Lybiidae; genus Pogoniulus; species Pogoniulus pusillus. The sequence goes on along the minus strand of NC_087281.1, from coordinate 18,913,750 downwards.
ACTCTGCCCCTTGCTGCATTTATCTCTGGTGGTGGTGCTTCTGCAGATTATAATTACCTGGTAGCAAAGTTCATAATAGTTTTGCTGCTATCTTTAGCAGTTACAGTTCTGCCCTTCTTTCACCTCCTTGTTATACAGGATGACAGTCTTCTAACCTTGTGTGCATGTGTCTTGTAACTCAGCCTTCAGAGCTTATTCATTCACTGTTGATTCAAAGTGACAGCTGTACCATCAATCTGTTTGTCAGTCTTCCCCCATTTGGTGTGCTGGATTATGGTCTCCTTACCACATATGCTCAAGGATGCTGTCTGGTCCCTTGTGCTCTGTAGGTCTGCTGCACCTGGATGAGAAAGTGAAGGCAGACTTGGTTGGTGTGAGGGCTTAGTGCTTCAGTGTTAAAACTCCTGTCATAGGAAAGTAAAGCCCTGGTAGAGAATTTGGGCAAGTCATGTTTATAAGACTTGGGAAAATCCATACGCAGTGTTCTCTATTTGCAGTGTAACTGGCAACAGGCATACCACTTGTTTCAGTATTGTTTGGCTTTCTTCATTCTGGTTACAGCTGAATTTCAATATTTGTCTTTGCTGACTGCCACATTGCTGAGTTTGACAGGGTGTTGCCAGAATTAGAGTCTGCTGGCATAAACTTTGCATACGTGCAAGTAGAGAGTCAACCCTGTGTCAGAGTAGATCCTGCTTTGTTTATGTATAGAAGATTAGGGAAGGCTGCCTGTTGAGAGGCTGAAGATATCTAATACCAGTTTGATCACAGAATCAACCAGGTTAGAAAAGACCTCTAGGATCATCGAGTCCAACCTATCACCTAACTCTTCTGATTAACTAAACCATGGCACTAAGTGCCTCATCCAGCCTCCTTTTAAACACCTCTGGGGATGGTGACTCCACCAGCTCCCCGGGCAGCCCATTCCAATGGCTCTAAGGCAGGCACCCCAAGGTGGGAAGTCCCCCAGTATTTATACCCTTCTAGACAAAGAGCCGAGTTACCACTGCCTAGGCGCACGGAGCACGGCCAGCCCCAGCTGGCAGTGCCCATTAATTGCGGGCACTGCACGGGCGCGCCGCCTGCCGGCAGGGCCCCTTGCTCGCCCCCTCAGGCCCGCAGGGCAGCGCGGGGAAACAGGTCTGTTCGCGCCTCTTCCTCTCCCGTTCACACCGCAGAGGGAGAGGAACTTTGGGGTATACAGGACTCCAGGACACTCTTTCTGTGAAGAATTTCTTCCTAATGTCCAGCCTAAATCTGCCCTGGTGCAGTCTGAGACCGTGTCCTCTTGCTATGTCACTGAATGCTTGGGAGAAGAGACCAACTCTGCCTGGCTACAACCTCCTTTCAGGTGGTTGTAGAGAGCAATTGAGTCTCTCTGAGCCTTTTCTTCTCCAGACTGAACAGCCCCAGCTCCCTCAGCCACTGCTCACAGGAGCTTGTGCTCCAGCCCCCCTACCAGCCTTATTGCCCTTCTGGACATGTTGAAGCGCCTCAAGTTTTCAAAGAGGTGATTGGACCAAAAAGTACAGCACAAAAATATCCCCTGGGTAAAGTGTACATTAGGTTGAAATACTGATGCAATTAGAAGTAGCACTAGTTTTTTCTTATTTTGATTGCATTGCATTTGCACAAATTCTAGGGTAATTATTACCAAGTCAGTCAGGACTTGATACTAACCAAGGCACCATGCTACTTAGGGACAACAGAAACCGTCAAACTTCCTTGAGCAACCCAGAATGGAACTGTGCAACATTAGCTTTGTTTTGAGCTATGTGTCATGCTTCTACAAAAATGCATAGATTACTCTCAATGAATATTAATATTTAATTGCCTTCTGGGATAACTATGTGTTCCTTGAGCATTAGAGGAAAAGAAAGGTTTTGTTTGAAGTATAAGTCATGCTGTAGTAAATTTTAGCTAGCATAAACCAGAAGCAGTTGAAAAGTGAAACTTCTGCATCAGTGAACCTGTAGACTTCTTCAGGAGGACAGCTCTGTCGGGTTTTAATTCCTCTTAAAATGGTTAGTATTTTTAAAAGATCCAACATTTCTTTACACCCAATGGCTAGAAAAATCAAGACTTTTTTGTGTTGTATTTTCTGAATTACTGGCTGCTTTAAAATTGATTTATAAAGACAGTTTTTGTTTCTGAGAGTTGGACTATCCAGACAACTGCGTAAGAAAAACTTGAGTGGAACTTGCCCAGGGGATATTGCTACACTCCTCTCTTAGTACCATCAACACCAGAAAGATTTGTTTATTTGGTGTCCCTTTTGATGTTCCCCTGAATATGAAAGTTCAGTCTTCAGTGAAAAAAGAATATCTGAAGTGGAGAGAGATACCATGTTGAGGTGAGAATTCCACATATCCTTTCGTGTCTTCCTGTTCTAGTTTCAGTTGGAAGTCTTACCTTATTTTTTAAATGATTTTTTAAAGTTGTCATGAGAAGACTTCAGGTCAGGATTAGCAATTCATTGTAATCAGTTTGATTTGAATGCCACTGAACACTGAATCATAGAATCATAGAATCATAGAATCAACCAGGTTGGAAGAGACCTCCAAGATCATCCAGTCCAACCTAGCACCCAGCCCTAGCCAATCAACTAGACCATGGCACTAAGTGCCTCATCCAGGCTTTTCTTGAACACCCCCAGGGACGGTGCCTCCACCACCTCCCTGGGCAGCCCATTCCAATGGCAAATCACTCTCTCTGTGAAGAACTTCTTCCTAATATCCAGCCTATACCTACCCTGGCACAACTTGAGACTGTGTCCCCTTGTTCTATTGCTGTCTCCAAGTTCTGTTTTCAAAAGGCCTAAGCGAAGCCATTTGAAAGTGATACTGAGTTAAAGATGTATAGCAGTAGAGAAGGAGATATGTCAGGGGATGGCTTGTAGGCTTGAAATACTAGCTTTTGGAGGTTAATTTCATTACAAATATGAATATATAGTTAATGTCACCATGTAAATTTAAGCTTTCATTCTTTCAACCTTTGCCAGCTACCTTTACAATTTTAAGTCTGTATAGGTGAAGAAATGTTAAAGCCAGTCTTTGGTTCATCAGCACAAAATATGATTAATCATGATAATTTTCTGTTTTCTTCCTAGCATAAGATAATGCAGGATAACAGGTCTGTAGTGGTAAATGATATCCCAGTCAATAATGCTGAAAGATCTTAGCAAGATCTGAAAATTGAGTAGCTTTCAGAATGCTGTTACTTTTGGAAGGGCATAGAATTACTAATGCAGTATAGAACTAAATGAAACTGTCTAAAAGTTAGATGCCTAGCCTAAGCTTGTTCTCTAGCTTCCATTTATAATTGATGGAAAGAAGCAGATAACCTCCAGAGAGGTGAGTCCACCAAAATGTGACTGACAAAAAAAGGTAGATGAAAGAAGTACTTTGTTTCTTCTTACAGTGTGAATCATTAGATGTGGAAAGTTTCTTTCTTGGGTCTTGCAGGGCGTGGTGCTGACAACTGTCCCACAAACTTTGAGGTGATGGTGGCCATTGCCTATCTTTCCTAGTTAATTTAAAACATTTTTATAGGTTCTGTTGTGTTACAACTGGGTAGAAGTACCTTTAATCAAATAACCTACTGAAAGAATCGGCTGCCCAGGGAGGTGGTGGAGTCATTGTCACTGGAGGTGTTCAAGAAACAACTGGATGAGGCACTTAGTGCTATGGTCTAGTTGACTGGCCAGGGCTGGGTGCTAGGTTGGACTGGATGAGCTTGGAGGTCTTTTCCAACCTGGTTGATTCTATGATTTCCAATGAGGTCTTCTCTTCCATGATGTTTTCAAGTATTTCTTGCATTCTGGTTAGTATTATGGTGGCTCCATTCTTAGCCAGCTTAAAAACTTCATTTTAAATCAACTTATTAAACCAGGGTTCTTAAATATGACCTGTTGTGGATTTTTTTAGTAACAAATCTCATTGAACTCAAGAACACTTTTTTGTGAATTGCATCTTAGCTGCAAACTGTGATCTTAGCTGAAAGTAATCAATAAAATAAAAGGAAAAAGACAACCCTAATTTCTGTAGAATGAGAAGAGAGGTGTAAAGAATTTTGTTGAGGAGCAGTAGGAGGAAGGCTGTAACAGTTGTGTGTTTACCACAGAGCCACTACCAGGGGACTGACAGTGTTCAGCAGTTCAGCTTATGAAATAATGATATAAGTAAAATTTTCTCCTTTATAACAAGTGAAAACGAAGGATCCAAAGGAGAGAGAAAAAGATCTTAACACAAGGTTAGTGTGCTGTTAGAGTCTGTTAGAAAGTTTTACTGACAGATGCTCCTGTATTTGAAGTTTGTACTTAAGAGAGAAAAAAAATGCTGGAGGTAGCAACGAAGTTTGTGCCATTCTAATTCAGACTGCCAATCCACACAGAAACTCCCATTATTTCTCTGCCTATAGTCCTAAACCACATTTTTTTCTTTTTAAACTGAATGTGGCTTGTTCTGAATATGTGGAAGAGAGATGAAGAATCCCTAAACAGAAAATCATTTGGCATTAGATCCAGCCAAAACTTTTGAATAGTGAAGCCTGTTTTGATCCCATCTAAGTAACTTTAAGACATCTTTGAGTCTTTAATTTTTTCCTTCAGTCATATATGGTATATAAGAAAGCAACTTTTCCTGTTCAGAGGGGGAAGACAGGATTTAGATTCTACCTTTTGTTTCTAGGAATACTGTATTTCTTTTTCAGGTAAACAGTTCTGTTTATTTTCTTCACTTTGTTTCTTTTCTATTCTCTTCAACTTCTAACCTGAGAGCTCACTGGAAAATACGAGATGCTATCCTCCACCAAAGTACACTAGAAGGACTTGTAGGAGTCTGCAACATGCTGAAGAGTTTGCTTCTTAATCCAGAGAGTTCAAGCACATAGAAAGTCACCCTCTGTCTTCCTTGTTCTTAGACTTGTCATATTTTATCCATATGTCTTAATTGATTTTGCAGCTGAGAAAGGTACCTCTGTGGACAAGTGACTCTAGGATTACTCAGCAGCATAGAACAGTATCTGTCCTCCTTCAGATTCATGTACAATCTGTCTCTCTGCCTACACACCAGCTCTCATTATCTCTTCTAGCTTCTTTTCCTGTTCCAGTGTTGGCTACCTTGAATTCTCAGTTCATGTCTGTTTGTTAGGACCAGAATTCTAGTATCACTTTCTCCTTAAAAGTCTCCCACATTTCTGAGTTTGCCTTTCCAGGAGGAAAGTATTTGCTCTTCATCCAAATTTGTTCCTCCCCATCTCTTGTGGATCCTTCATACAGAATGCACAATATCCTTCTCCCAAAAAGACAGTGATTCAAAATGTAGGATCTCTGGTCTCCAACTTGGCTCATAACAGTCCAAGACAGCAAATGCAGGGAAATGCTTGATTGTTGCAGCATTCATCGTCTTGGTGAAGAATTCAGCCTAGCACCAACACCTTTTGTGGGGAAAAAAATAGCCCAAGAGATTTTGGTAGAGTTCTAAGCAATTTCAGCACTTTTAATAAGAGAACTGCTAGATAGATTTCATAGATTATATTATCAGCTCATTGTATGCTTGCTTATCCATTCCTTTACCATTGTGTGCTTTATCTTGGTAAGTGAATCTTGTCAGTACAATTACATCATGTTATAGAAGTAATGAGGTTTGCTAACACATTAGAATTTAACCAAATCAGAACTAGGCCTAGTTTTGTGGAAAGAAGAAACTACATTCTGAAACACCTAATTCTTGCAGCAAAACCAACCAAGACATATAGCATGTACACTTCAGAGTGAAGGACTTCTCATTGTGACAATGTTTGCCACAGAATTGATTAGGAGGTTAAATTTTAGAATGAGAAAGAGTATCTGTACTAAAGTAAAAAAAAATGTTATTTTAAGTGTGTAGCTCTTGCCTATGTGATTTGTGTTGGTTTTTTTTTTCCAGTACTACATGTCTTATTTTCACAGGCTGTTCTAGTTCAGCTTCTTTTCCCTTCCATCTTTTTTTTTTTTCAAATTCTTTTTAAAGAAGTGGGAAGGAGTTACACTTCTTTAATGTGATAGTCTGAAAATAATTCTAAGCAGAATATTCACAGTAACTATGATGAATAAAGGTGCTGTTTTCTTAAACCTTACTGCTTTTATACTGCTACATCACAAGATGTGATATCACTCTCAGGGAGAGCTCAAAAAGTTTGGGAATGCAGCCTTTGTCAAAAGACCTTGCTTACAGGACCACAAGTCAGTGTTCAGTCAACCTTCCTGAAGTGACTGAATTCCTCCTTGTGCTCTAACTAATCATAGAATCAACCAGGTTGGAAGAGACCTCCAAGAGCATCCAGTCCAACCTATCACCCAGCCCTAGCCAGCCAACTAGACCATGGCACTAAGTGCCTCATCCAGGCTTTTCTTGAACACCTTCAGGGAGGGCGAGTCCACCACCTCCCTGGGCAGCCCATTCCAATGGCAAATCACTCACTCTGGGAAGAACTTCCTCCTAACATCCAGCCTAGCACAACTTGAGACTGTGTCCCCTTGTTCTGTTGCTAGTTGCCTGAGAGAAGAGACCAACCCACACCTGGCTACAGCCTCCCTTCAGGAGGTGCAGGATAATAGTGGTGCAGGAGAGAGCAATAACCAGTTTAGGCCTTAAGACTATATGTTTGGAAGCTTAGCAGGGCTGGGTGTGTTGTTTCAGCACTCTCCAGTGATTCTGTATTCAGTGAGTTTTGTGGAGTGACTTTCACTTGAGGCAGTCATTACTCTTTTTATCAATGCCTTGTGATGGATAGTGTGAGCTAGTGACTATTTCCAAAAGGCAGTAAGGAAGAAGCCCTGTCTTGTTTTGAGAGAGAACAGGTTAGGCATATGCATGTGACGAGGGAGGTTATTCTTCCTCTGTACTCAACACTTGGTCAGGCCACACCTTGAGTACTGTGTCCTTTTCTGGGCCCCTCAATTCAAGAGAGATGTTGAGGTGCTGGAATGTGTCCAGAGAAGGGTGACAAAGCTGGTGAGAGGCCTGGAACACAAACCCTGTGAGGAGAGGCTGAGGGAGCTGGGGGTGTGCAGCCTGGAGAAGAGGAGGCTCAGGGGTGACCTCACTGCTGTCTACAACTACCTGAAGGGAGGTTGTAGCCAGATGGGGTTGGTCTCTTCTCCCAATGGAACAAGGAGACACAGTCTCAAGTTGTGCCAGGGGAGGTACAGGCTGGATGTTAGGAGGAAGTTGTTGCCAGAGAGAGTGAATGGCATTGGAATGGGCTGCCCAGGGAGGTGGTGGAGTCACCGTCCCTGGAGGTGTTCAAGAAAAGCCTGGATGAGGCACTTAGTGCCATGGTCTGGTTGACTGGCTAAGGCTGGGTGCTAGGTTGGACTGGATGATCTTGGAGATCTCTTCCAACCTGGTGGATTCTATAATTCTATGAACTGCCATTCCATACTTTCTCACAGTACATGAATGGAGAGCAGCCTTTTTGATTTCTCATAGAAATGCAGTTCTACAGCCCAGTGAGACAGAGACTTGATAGGAGTCAGCTGTCACAGGATGTGTGACAAAAATTGGAAAGATTTTTCAACAACCTAAGTCTCTGCAGAAACACTTGGTTTGTAGCTAATTTTTTTTAAAGCCAAATTGCCTGCACATAGAGAATTGAGTGTTATTTGCAGGTTTTGAACATGAAGCTTAGGGAAGTTGGTCAAAATACTGCTTTAAGTTGTTGAAATAACTAGAAAAGCAGCTGTATTTATAAGCCCACCTTCACCTAGCACTGATATTAAAGTGTTGATTAACACTCAGAGAAACAAAAAACATATTAGAGTTCTGGTTTCCCTCACAAAGTATGCTAATCTGCACTTGAACAGAGTCTGAGCATCAGGATCTACTTTTCAATCTCAGTTAAAGCCCAAAGTCACACGATGAAGGAAATTGTTAGATTCTTATTCTAAACACTCTCCTCTTACTTGAACAGTGTTCACTGATCTTTTATTAGGGTTTGTATTGAAGACTGATTTTTGAAGAGCTAATACTGTTTTCCTGTAGAAATAGCATTTTCCTGACAGCCTGCAGAAAACCCAAATCTGCACAGTTTGTGGAATGTGTGAAAGCTCTTGCCTTATGTGCTGGATGTTTCAAAATACAAAGCAAATGCAGTTTTTTGCTTCAAAAATAATGTCTTCTGTTTGAAATTGCTCATGCCTTCCTTTATTTGGGTCTTCTACAAGTCCTTTCTAGTTTTGTTTTTTTTCCCCTCATGCAAAACATACTTCTGCAATTCTAGGAATACCACCCTTAGCCTCTTTAAAAAGAGAGAAATGCATCCTAAAGCTATTTTATTGTTACTGTATCCCCACCTTTCTCTTTGGCAAACAAATCCTATTTTAGGTCCTTTTATTCTGTTTTTGATCTAGCTATACTTACTATGGGGCAGAAAGGCTTTTTACTACTGTCTCTCCTTCAAATTCATGGTCCTAATAGTATCTCTAGTCCTTCATTAGCTTGCTTCATACATGCAATTTTCTTGGTCTTATTTTGCTCCCTATGCCAGAGTGTTTTAGTGCTATTCATCAAGAAACCTGCCAAGTCTGTCTTTGCTCCCTTTTGTGATCCAGGGCCGCTGCACTCTTCCCTCCTATAGTTATCTCTTGCGTTTGTATTAAATGACTCGTGTTGTGTGCCAGCATCAAGTTCCCTGGGTCCTTAGGATGCTGCCCTGGGATGAAGGTTCAAAAGAACAGTTGTCAGGTGGGATTCCTCAGGGTTAAGAGACCAAACCCTCTTTTCCCTAGTGTACCTTGGGGAGCTGTTTTTTAATGAAAGCTCTGAAACTAGCAGTCCTGTTCTCATTTTACAGGCTGTAAAATTCAGGAAGCTTTGGCTGTACAAGGTTTCTGGATTTTTCTGCACTTTGGGCAGGTGTCTCTGAATGCTTTTGCACTCCTGCCTGGCTGGCTGGCCTAGGCAGTCAGTATGCCTGCATGTAAAATACTTTTAAAAAAGTGTAGGATTGCAAGAAATCTAGGCAGAGGAAGGAAAGCCTTGGTGCTGGCTCATTGCTGGAACACTGTAGCTGAAGGGTGAAATTCAGGCTCTGGTGAGCAGGTTGGACTTTGAATTCGCTACACAAGAAATGAGTGTTCCAGGTCAGTTAGCGTCTCACTTTCCAAAGCCACCGTGTTCCTCACTCATATGACAGCTCAGGAAAGGAAGAGGGTGGTTTCTCAGCAACCCAGAACTGGCTTATGCTGCCGGCATCATAACTAGGAGTCAGAGCCTTCCAAGGCTCTGTAATGGAGATGTTTCTCTGATAATCATGACTACTCTCAATCTATTCTGCATTTTTTGGGGAAATAAATCAAGAAAATACTACAGTTTATCTGCTTCTCCTGGACATAACTTAATTGCAGTACAACAGAGCAAACAGGAAGGGATTCTTTCCCATTTTCACCTTCCTGAAGGGTGTGCTTTTGCTACTGCCTCTGGCAATTTCAGAAAATTAAGTCTTTTGTTTAGAACAATATCCAGCCAAACATGACCCTGCACCAAACCCTTGCATTACATCACACTGTATCCAATTCTGGGCTCCTCAATTCAAGAGAGATGTTGAGACACTGAAAGGTGTCCAGAAAAGGGTGACGAATCTGGTGAGGGGTCTGGAACACAAACCCTATGAGGAGAGGCTGAGGGAGCTGGGGGTGTTTAGTCTGGAGAAGAGGAGGCTCAGGGGGGACCTCATTGCTGTCCACAACTACCTGAAGGGACATGGTAGCCAGGTGGGGGGTGGTCTCTTCTGCCAGGCAGCCAGCAATAGAACAAGGGGACCCAATCTCAAGTTGTGCCAGGGGAGGTCTAGGCTGGATGTTAGGGGGAAGTTGTTGGCAGAGAGAGTGATTGGCACTGGAATGGGCTGCCCAGGGAGGTGGTGGAGTCACCGTCCCTGGAAGTGTTCAAGAAAAGCCTGGATGAGGCACTTGGTGCATGGTCTAGTTGATTAGACAGGGTTGGGTGGTAGGTTGGACTGGCTGATCTTGGAGGTCTCTTCCAACCTGGTTGGTTCTACAATTCTATGAAATGATATGAATAATATTAAAAGTATTGCCTGAGTATGGTGCAGTACATGGTGTTTGCTGAAAGTGAATGGTGCAGATGCTGAATTATTTTTTTCCAAGTCAGCTAATTTAATTTACAGAGGTGAAATACTAAGGCAGTACAGTGAAATCTGCTAATAATTACAAATTACAAAGTTTTAGTGATGAGAACAGCTTGAACCTGCATGAGAGTAATGTAAATATTTCTTTTAACTAAATACACAGTCAGAGAATCACTATGGTTGGAAAAAAACTTGTAGATTGTCAAGTCCAACCATTATGTAACTCTACCAGAGATTTTAAATGCAGTCAGGAATGGAAATTCAACCACTCCTTGGCAGCCTGTTCCAGTCTTTGGTAACCCTTTTGGTGTGGAAGTTTTTTGTAATGTCTAACCTAAATCTTCCCTGGCGTAACTTGAAGCCATTTCCTCTTGTCCTATCAGTGTGGCTTGTGAGAAGAGATCAACACCCACCTGTCTTACAACCTCCTTTCAGGTAGGTGTAGAGAGCAGTAATGTGTCCCCTCAGACTCTTTTTTAAGACTAAACAACCCTGTCTCACTCAGCTTCTTCTCATAAGACTTATTTTCAAGATCCTTCACTAGCTTTGTTGCCCTTCTTTGGACACACTCCACCACCTCATGACTTTTCATCCTGTGGCACCTAAACTGAATGCAGTACTGGAGGTGTGGCCTCATCAGTGATGAGTACAGGGGGAGAATCACCTCTCTTTTCCAGATGCACACCAGGATGCTGTTGGCTGGCTTGGCCACTTGAGCACATTGCTGGCTCATGATCAGATGGTTGTCAGCTGGCACCCCCCAAGTCCCTTTCTGCCAAAGAGCTTTCTAGCCACTCAGCCCCAAGCCTGTGTAGTAGTGCTGCATGGGGTTGTTGTGACTCAAACCCAGGAATCAGTACTTGGCCTTGTTGAAGCCCATATGACAGGCATCAGCCCATCGATCCAGCCTGCCCAGGTCCCTTTGAAGAGCCTTCCTACCCTCCAGCAGTAACCTGGTGTTGTCTGCAAACTTAGTGAGAGCATTCTCAATCTCCTCATCATTGAGAAACATACTAAACAGGAGTGGCTGCATGGCTGAGCCCTGGGGAACAGCACTTGTGAGCAGCCGCCAACTGCATGTGACTCTACTACCACTCTCTGAGCCTGGGCATCCAGCCAGTGCTTGATCCAGAAGAGTGTATGCCCATCCAGGCCTAGAGCAGTCAGGCTTGGGTTTTTTTCATGAGGATGCTGTGGGGATCAGTATCAAAGGCTTTACTGAAGTCCAGGTAAACAATGTCCACAGCCTTCACCTTATCCAGTAAGCAGATTGCCTTATCATAGAAGGAGATAAGTTCCTTAAGCAGGGCCTGCCCTTCATGAACTTCAGCTGACTGGGCCTGATTGCCTGATTATCCTGTAAATGGTGCATTACTGCACTCAGTGTCATTTGTTCTATGACCTTCCCTAGCACCGAGGCCAAACTGATGGGTCTGTAGTTCTCCTGATCCTCCTTCTTGTGGATGGGTGTCATATTTGCTAGTCTCCAGTCCATTGGAGCCTCCCCAGTTAGCCAGGAGTGCTGATAAATCAGGAAGATTGGCTTGGTAAGCACATCTGCCAACTCCTTCACTACTCATGGATGTAACTTATCTGGCATCATAGATTTGTATATGTCTAGGTGATTCTGCAGGTCACTCACCAGTTCCTCTTGAGTTGTGGCAGTCTCCTTCTGCTCTCCATCCCTGTGTTCCAGCTTGAGGGGCTGGCTACCAGCAAACAACTAGTCCTGCTTTTAAAGATTGAGGCAAATAAAGCATTAGGTACCTTAGCCATTTCCTCATCCTTAGTCACTGTTTCCCCCTGCATACAATAAAGGATGAGGATTCTCCCTATTTCTCCTTTTGTTATTAATGTATTTATAGAAGCATTTAAAATTATCTTTTAGGGCAATAGCTAGATTAAGTTCTAGTTGGGCTTTGACCCTTCTAAGATTAAGTTCTAGTTGGGCTTTGACCCTTCTAATTTTCTCACTGCATAGCTTCACTGCATTTTTGTAGTCCTCCTGAGTGGCCTGTCACCTTTTCCAAAGGCCATAAACCCTCCTTTTGTACCTCAGCTCCAACCAAAGCTCTCCATTCAGCCAGGCTGCTTCAGTTTGAAAAAGACATGAAAATTAAACATGCATTATGCCCCACTTGTCATGATCTATAAAGCTCCTCTTTACGTTCCTTTTTTTTTCCTTTGCTCCTTTTACATTTAATTGTAATGTTTTATATATTTGCTGCAAGAAAATCTGCAAAAATACTTTACTGACATTAAGTGAAGCCAGCCACCTGTGCTCAGGTGCCCTTGCTGGTAGGAGTGCTTTACTGGCTTCAGACACCAGTGGTTTTAAATGGAGACAGTTTCTGTAAGGCTGGTTTAGTGATGTTTTTTGAGCCACTTGGATCCACTATGGAAATAAATTAATAATGTCTTGTTTTTGGCAAGAGAGCTGAGCAAAGAGGAATCTTTAGAATATTGCAGAAAGAATGGTATGTCAAAGTAGTAAACCCCCTCACTTTCTTGTGCTGATGGATGGTGTTACAAATATTTGATACCAGTAAATACTGTGGCAGGATTCTCACTTTTAGCATGTAGGACAGGGGTGGTATGAGAAAGAAAGAAGGGCCTGTGAGGTGAGCCTCTCTGTTGGCTTACTAAGCCTTCGATGCTGACTTTATGTCATTTATCTGGAGCTTTAGAATTTATTCTTAGAGCATTTTTGTCCAGAACGAATACTGTAGCATAAGTTCTGCTGTTTCATCGTGTGGAATCATTGCCTTAAAGCAGCCTCTTCTCTGCACCCACAGAGCACACCAAAGCTTTTTTGCAGACGGCAAGAAATGGGAATCAGCATTGTATATAAAGAGGAGGAAGTGTGACGTCTGTGCGGTTCATTGTCCTCTGATTTGCTAGCATGGAGAGGCTATCTAGGTAGCATTGTCCAAGTGCTTATATCATTGAAATGGAGAGGCCAGAGTCAAAAGAGCTATTGAGGATGCAGTACTAGTATCATGTGATGACAGCACCTATTATCTGGTAACATTTAGAACTGAAGCATTTTTGTGGTACTGTTAAATTGCTCATCATCAGTTCAAGCTTGTGACTTTACACTCATCCTGCTCTAATTAATACTGACCTTCCATTGCCACAGGCTTCTAAATACAAATCATTGGGATATTGCATCTACCCTCAGGGATGAGGTTGGGAAGGACAACTGGAAGCTGTACTGTGACTGGCAAAGTGATTTAGGGCATTTATAACGTTAGCAACAAGATATGGGAACATGCTTCACCAAGCCTAAGTAACATTTAGTTGGCTAAAAACATTGGCTAGGTAGGGATGTGTATCTACAATTCCCTGTCTGCAGTTAGGGTTTTTCTGCAGTTCCTATTGTTACTTTAGAGAGATCCCTGAAAACTAATGAAGACTAATAAAAGAGTTTTCAGTATTTTTCAACCAGCCTCATTCCTTACTAGCTAGACTTAGTCCTAGATACTAAGCCACAATCTCCCTGACTGAAACTTGCTCAGAACTTGTTCCCTTATTATTTGTAGTCAGGGAGTAGATGATGTCAATTAATTTTAAAGATTGTTTGTCCTTGCCTAGTAAGAGTGGACTCTTTGTTCTGTAGTTGTAATGCTTTTTGCTCTTTTGTCCTGTCTCCAAGTATTTTGGTTCCCTATGATTCAATGAACCTTGCCTTCATTCTCCTTTCTTTATTGAGGTGAAAAAACAAGTGCATTCTTCTTTTCCATAGTTCTCAGTTTTGTGGCTGACTTTTTTCTTCCCCCATTATATATCCTTGAATCCTTTATTTAATTTTATACTCATAATTTGACCAGTTTGCAGAGAAAATGGGATCAGTCCTTGCTTTCTGAATTACTCTACTTGCTTCATTTGATCCTAGTCTGTCCTCTACCATTGGCAGCTGCACAAGTTTCTCTTGGCATACAGTCACTGAGATTGTGGAATCTGATTTCAATCTGCTGCCTTCCTATTAAATAAATAGTACTGCTCTCCCCCCCTGCATGGTGGGACATTTTGCAGTCTGGATGTATTCACACTACCTTGTTGCCTTTACTTTCATGACAACTTAATTTGCTTACCTCCATCTCTTTTGTTATCCAAAAGCCTGTGACCAACTATCTTTATCTCCTTCTCTAAAAGACAAGTCTTTATATTGTCCAAATCTTGTGCTGAATGCCTGTGATGGTTTGGGAGTTACCTGCTCCCCCCTTCTCATAAAATCACCCAGACTAGACTCAGACGACTGGAAGTTAAGGAATGAAACTTTATATTCACAGCTTAGCACAATATACAAGCAGATATTTACAATATATTGCAAATACATACAGCTATATACAAGTTAGAAGTAATACAGAAACACAATATCCCTTCCAGAAATCAGAATCCCCAGCAGGGACTCCCAACCACCCTTCCACCTTCGTTCCCCTGTTCTACTTATCCAAGAGTATGCCTTATGTGCAAGGTGAGTCTGGAGGATCGACAAAGGGGGTCAGAAGCAGAAGGATTAGTTACACAGGAGCAGCCCAGGGAGAAACACAGACTCTGACAGACAGAGACACATATATTCACTGTCTTAACTATGTTTGTGTTCTTGTTTTTATACATCTCAGCAAGCCTATGAGTGAAGTAGACATCACCATTATTTTCCTTTTCAGAGCCTATAATCTATTTTTTCTCATTAAAATATTCCAGTGAGCCTCAAACTAGCACCATGCCTGATTCCTTTGCATGAAATTTGAGTTCCCTATCTAGGTACAACAAACCTTTGCTTTCTTTAGCTTTCTGTAGCCCTAGTTTATTTTACTGCTCCTTTTTGTCTCCATTCTCTTATAAAAGGTAAGCTGTAAACCATTGCTATATTGGAGGAAAACAATTTTTTTCATGCTAAGCATTTTATCTGTCAGATACACTGTAAGGCTTCGCTGTCTGCTTCTGTGAGTAACAGAACTGTCCTATGAGGACAGACTGAAAGAGTTGGGGCTGTTCAGTCTGGAGAAGAGGAGGCTCTGAGGTGACCTTCTTGTGGCCTCTCAGTATCTGAAAGGGGCCTACAAAAAAAGCTGGGGAGGGACTTTTTAGGCTATCAGATAGTGACAGGACAACGAGAATGGAACAAAGCTGGAGATGGGTAGGTTTGGACTGGACATTAGGAGGAAGTTCTTTACTGTGAGAGTGGTGAGAGCCTGGAATATGTTGCCCAGGGAAGTAGTTGAGGCCTCATCCCTGGAGGTGTTTAAGACCAGGCTGGATGAGGCTCTGGGCAGCCTGATCTAGGGTAGGGTGTCCCTGCCCATGGCAGGGGGGTTGGAAGTAGATGATCCTTGTGGTCCCTTCCAAGCCTGACTGATTCTATGATTCTCAGTAGAAGACTACTTCAGAAGAAAAAGGGAGCCATGTCTGTCCTTGTGTTTACTAGTTCTTTATATTAACTAGAGAAGGATATACATTAGCTAGAAGAGGATACTGTGCAGAGTCCCAAAGATTGGACAGTTCTGCCCCTGTACTCTGCAGTGGTTAGACCACACCTTGAGTACTGCGTTCAGTTCTGGGCCCCCCAGTTTAGGAGGGACATTGAGATGCTTGAGCGTGTCCAGAGAAGGGCGACGAGGCTGGGGAGAGGCCTTGAGCACAGCCCTACGAGGAGAGGCTGAGGGAGCTGGGATTGGTTAGCCTGGAGAAGAGGAGGCTCAGGGGAGACCTTATTGCTGTCTACAACTACCTGAGGGGAGGTTGTGGCCAGGGGGAGGTTGCTCTCTTCTCTCAGGTGGCCAGCACCAGAACAAGAGGACACAGCCTCAAGCTACGTCAGGGGAGATTTAGGCTTGAGGTGAGGAGAAAGTTCTTCCCTGAGAGAGTCATTGGACACTGGAATGGGCTGCCCGGGGAGGTGGTGGAGTCGCCGTCCCTGGAGCTGTTCAAGGCAGGATTGGACGTGGCACTTGGTGCCATGGTCTAGCCTTAAGAACTGTGGTAAAGGGTTGGACTTGATGATCTATGAGGTCTCTTTCAACCTTGGTGATACTGTGATACTGTGATATAAATAAATGTAAATGGGTTCACTTTGTAATGCACTATCAGCCAATCGATTCTGGCTGATTTAAACCTCCACAAAACCAAAGCAACTGTGGGGGAAAAGAGCTGTTTGGTTAGATTATCTATGGATGTGAGGTAGGGAATTCATGAAGGATAGAAGGAACTTCAAAGTAAAAGGTGGGGGAAGGATAGAAAAATTATGAACGAAGCCTGTTAAACTGCTGAGCTCTCTTTTCCTCCACTGCATTCAGCTCACTGACTTAATGAGATTAAGTGGTATCAACCATGAGTGCTGGAAGTGCTGAGCAAATTGGGGAATTTCAGTAGTAGCTTGCATAACTGAATTTGGCAGGTTACCTGTGATGCCACGGTGCTACCATTTGAAGCTTTTTCCTGACTTGATAGCTGCCACAGTTTTTATAATTTGTGTAGTATGTATGAACTTATCTTTCAGTTAAAAAGCTGTGTTAAAAAATATTTCCCATTTAGTAGGAGAAACCACCTCTGACAACTGACAAAAACCTACAGAATTAACCATGTACTCTTTTTTTCCCCTGACATTTACCTATTTGTCAGAAACTTCTGTAAGTTTTGGCTGCCTGTAAGCAGGAGGGGACAGATACACTAAAGGAGAATTTTTGCTTTTAAAAATCTCTTAGTTTCTCCTTAATCTCACTTTATGAACATTTTAAATTCATCTGCCATTTCCTCAGAAACCATTTGAACAGTTTGCAAGAACTGGCCCCTGCTAAATGTGACTAAATGCGACTATGTCCTATATCTCATTCTGAATTTTCCACCATCTCTTCTGAAGATCTTCTTTTTTCCTTTGTTTTAACTTGTTTTCCTTGTTTGGCATTATTTTTATTTATCAGCTCAATTCTTTGCCACACAAACTGTTCCTCCAGCTAGTTCTCTGTGTCTCTTGTTAATTCTGTTATGATGTCTCTCAACAATTAATCTGTTCTGGTCTGTAACCATGGCATTCTCATACATGGTGCACTTTCCCTGGCTCCCTTTACAGGGCTTCCGAGTCATCCTTTTCTCTTGTCCTTTCATGCCAAATGATTCTAAATCAGTCACTTATTCCTAATTAATCCTTAATAAGTAGCTTATTCTATTTTGATCTGAGCAAATGCAGTCCTGTGAATCAGGCCCAAGAGATTTTAATGAGAAGTGGAAGGGGCAGTTACTTGTATTGGTAGAGCTTTTTGTTGTTTAAGTCACACACACAGAGGAATACGACATCTGAAGATGTGGATAGTAACCTGTAAATTTCTCATCTTAGCCCTTCAGGAGAGTATCATAAATACCAAACAATAAGAGAAATGCTGAGAGCAGTGCACCTTTATTTAAAGCAGAGACCATTCTCCACACTCTAGGCGGAGTCACCATCCCTGGAGGTGTTGAAGCAAAGCCTGGCTGAGGCACTTGGTGCCATGGTCTGGTTGACTGGCTAGGGCTGGGTGCTAGGTTGGACTGGATGATCTTGGAGGTCTCTTCCAACCTGGTTGATTCTATGATTCTGTGACAATGGAAATATTTCTCCGAAAGCTGTTTTGGGAATTGGAAGACCAAGATTCAGAACTTTGCTTGAGTCAAGGATGCTGGCATGATGAGATCCAAATTTGCCTCATCCCCCCGGTTTTCTCTGGAGATTAGTTCTATTTCTACATGCCTGCTTGATTTCTCTAGTTGGTAATTTACATATGCGATCAAGAGTAATTAATCCTGAGTCTGCCAGGCAGCTTTTAAGGAGTGCAGTGCAATAGGTCTCATTTCTGCAAATGCTTTCACTGTGTGCAACTGAGAGTCTATTGCTGGCTGTGGTAGTGCTTTCTGTGGAAAGAAAAGGAATGTTCATCCACACTCCTTAGGTGTGGGCTAGCGAATGTAACCTTGACTGAGAACGGCTGCCCTCTTTTGGCTATCATCAGCACTACCTTAATTGTTAAGACAAGTACTTGAAGTTGTTCTACTTTTGCTATAGAAGCTGTTGGATTTCCATGGGTAGCTCTGGTGAGGCACCACATTGATACCAAATTCTCTGTAGCTGTGGATTTTCTGTGACAGTAATAACTGACGTTTTTAGTAGGGTATGAAATCAGTTGGATGGAAGTTTTAAATATATGCAAATAGTCCTGTGATGTGTATGGTTTATATGTGTATATACAAAAATACTTAAATTGCAGAGATGTGAGCTTTCCTTATTTGTCACAATGTTTAATTCCTCTGAAATTATGACTGGCCATGACTAGCTATTTTTGGTGTTGTTCTGCCAGTTTAGATTTTTAGTGCTAAATCTAGATTGCTTTTTTAGTTACCTTCTTCATTTCTGTTTTAGAAGTCTTCTTTCTGTGGTATATTAATTCTTTCCCTAAGCAACAAGGTTCATCTGATTTTGAGCTCCAACATCATAAATTGAAAAAATTAAGGTTTCAGTAGAGTTGAAATGTAGCTGATAAACCAATTGTCTAGGGCTTAAAAAAAGTGCCATGAAGGAAGTGATGAAGTTTGCAATCATGCATTCAGTTCTAGCAAATATATGCTGTAACTTGCAATAATCAGAGTGATAGTTGAAGGACTACACTAAAAGGATTAATTGCACTTCATTCCTGAAGAAGCAGGTGTCCAGATCTTATCAGGAAGGCCTAAGATTTGGCCTGGAATCACTAGCTACCAATTTAGAGCCTGGCTTGTGGTTCTGTCGGGTTTTAAATATATCAGTTCAGTTAACATAGGGCAAGCTCTGTGCTTAACCAAGCTAGCAGAAAAAAGCTCTGAGTTTTATATGGTAAAGCAGCACAGTCTTAAATCATGTTAGTTAGCCAGAATGTTTGTGCTGGTTTTGTAAATTGGAATGTGATTATTTATCATGCTGTAGTGTGTTGAAGACTTGGTCATGGAACAAGATCATGCTGTGCTGAGAGTCTGTACAGCATGTCTTCACCACAAGGAACATTTAGCCTAGCCATAAGATGAGATAAATTGATGGATATATCATATATATGGCAGCATACTGACATAATGCTACAGCATTGGTCAGTGGGACAGAGAACACAGTTTACAATCTATTTCACATTGTCATATATATCCTGACATATTTTGTCTTACAAATGCCTGTGTGCTGTGTACCATGTGCATAAGATGTTGGGATACACAAATTGTATTGACAATGCAAACTAAACACAGAAAATCTAGTCACCACCTTGCAAAATCTGTGTACTTTATTGCCTTGTTAGATAAAGCTGCCCCTTGGCAGCCTTTCCCATCATCTTTGTTTTATTA
Source organism: Pogoniulus pusillus (assembly GCF_015220805.1). NCBI lineage: Eukaryota > Metazoa > Chordata > Aves > Piciformes > Lybiidae > Pogoniulus > Pogoniulus pusillus. Next base: position 18,894,283 of record NC_087281.1, on the reverse strand, counting down.
ATGAGTAGTTTTGCCTTGCATTTTGAATGAGGCCATTCCTCTTCTGGCAGACCATGCTTTCTGGGGATGCTAATGCTGCTTGTGTATGAGATAAGTGATGACTGTCAACATGGGAAAAATGTGTAAGTAATTTATGAATTAAAGCATTTTATAGGCTGTTGAACAAACACAACCAACTACATTAGAATAAGATTATCCAGTTAAAAGAAAGTCTTTGCTGTTTAGTTGCATTTACGGAAGTAGTCCGGCTCAGGATTTCTTTCGATACATGGTAGTGGCAAAAATGAAATTCTATTGGGTTGTTTCTGGTTTTCTCATCTGTCAAACCCCTTCCAGGATTTATAGCTACTATTTCAATTTGACAGTGGACATGCCGATGAAGTGGAAAAATTGTTGGCATGCTTCGGCATAGCAAGTCTGTAGTTATGAGACATCGCTGGGATATCCAAATTATTCCTTTGGTTCTGAGGACAAAAGTGAAGATTATATGTGAAATACAGAACCACAGAATTAACCAGGTTGGAAAAGACCTTTGAGATCATCAAGTACAACCTATTATCCAACACTTCTAATCAACTAAACCATGGCACTAAGTGTCACATCTAGACTTTTTAAAAACACTTCCAGGGATGGGGACTCCCACCTCCTCAGGCAGCCCATTACAATGGCAAATCACTCTCTCTGTGAAGAACTTCCTCCTAACATCCAGCCTAAACCTCCCCTGGTGCAGCTTGAGACTGTGTCCTCTTGTTCTGTCACTGGGTGTCTGGGAAAAGAGACCAACCCCCACCTGGCTATAACCTCTCTTTAGGTACTTGTAAAGAGCAATAAGGTCTCCCCTGAGCCTCCTGTTCTCCAGGCTAAACAACCCCAGCTCCCTCAGGCATTACTTGTAGGACTTGTGTTCCAGCCTCCTCACCAGCCTTGTTGCCCTTCTCTGGACACACTTGAGCATCTCAACATCTTTCTTAAATGGAGGGGCCCAGAACTGGACACAGTACTCAAGGTGTGGCCTGACCAGTGCTGAGTAAAGGGGCAGAATGACTTCCCTGGTCCTGCTGGCCACACTATTCCTGATACAGGCCAGGATAGCATTGCTCTTCTCGGCCACCTGGGCACACTGCTGGCTCATGTTCAGTTCACTGTACCCCCAGGTCCCTTTCTTCCTCACTGCTCTCCAGCCACTGTGTCCCCAGCCTGTAGCGCTGCTTGGGGTTGTTGTAGCCAAAGTGCAGAACCTGGCTGTTAGCCGTGTTAAATCTCATGTCATTGGAAAGTGCCCATCTACCCAGTCTGTCGAGGTCCCTCTGCAGAGCCCTTCTACCCTCCAGCTGATTGACATATGCTCCCAACTTGGTCTCGCCTGCAAAGTTACTAATGGTGGACTCATTCCCTTGTCCAGATCAACTATAAAGATATTAAACAGGACTGGGCCCAACACTGAAAGTAATTTCTCTGTCTAGGTACTTGATTTAGAATTATGATAATGAAATCTGGTTATTTTCAAAGAAAATGTATAAATCTTGTGTAACTATTTCACTTTATTTCTGAAATTAATGAGCATAATTAAAGCAAAGGCATGATTGGAGGCAGTATAGCCAAAATCTAACTCAGCTGGGGTTACCTCTCAGAAAATAAAAGCATGGACATGTTGTTGCCTAAATTAGTCAGCTTTGTTACGAAGTTTTTTAGATACATAACACCTGCCAAAATCTGTTAGCTGAACAGCTTGTAGTAAATAGGTAGATTGAAGTTATCTTGTAAACAATTTCATATATGTAGCCCAAGAACTGTAGAAGAAGAGAGTTTCATTTTCAATTGGTTTTTTTTTTGGTTGGCTGGTTTTTATTGTAGTTGTTGGTTGTTATAGTGTTTTTTTAAATTATTTTATTTTATTTTTCCTTTTCCCTTCCCTTCCCTTTGGGAAGATTAATGTTTTTGTTCAGATTTCACTGATTATTTTCATTATGAGGCCATTGCATGTCAGATAGCTTTTAATAGGAAACAAGTATTTCCTTAGTTCTCTGTTTATTCTTTAGTTTCATAATTATCTTTGCCCACTATTTGCAGCATTGATCCTTCTTCGCTTTTTCCTATTGTACTGTTGATTTTTTTAACTTGTGCTGGTCTCTCTTCCATCTCAAAACTTCAGATTTCTCCCTTGTCCATGCCATTTGTTCCTACATTGCCTTTTCCTCATGACATATCTTTGTAGAAGTTTGACTTACAGTATCTGTCTTGTACAGAGCTCCTTTCCTTTACTGCCAGTAGATCTCATTGAAATAAGTTTTGATTCTTATTCTGTGTTGTGTCATTTCACCTTTCATTACATCATTATCTGAGGAACATTCCCTATTCATGTTGGAGATCACCTTTCTTTAATCTGGTGTTCATTCCAAGACCATTATCAAACCTATGTCTTCCTTCAGGTCTCCAAGGAGTCCAGATCATCCCTTTCATTCCTTTTCCCTTTATGTTGTTGTGGCCACTGTGAGTCTATTTGTTGTCTTAATTAGTTAATCACATTCTCTGTTAAATTATTAAGGCCTCTACAAAGTTTGGAAGAGCAGTTAAAGGTAGACACAGTAGCTGATAAGAGCAAACTTCTAGCAGAATAGTGTTGAGTTAGAGACTCAAATCTCACTTTGATCTCATCTCACTCTATGGAAAAGGTAGAAAGAAGAGTGGAGATGATGCAACATGGCAACCTCTGTGCTTGAATTGTGTGATCTACAAGTGCACAGTCCACAGGGCGCAGTGTAGAGTCGATGATGACTTCTTTTTTTCAGGATCATCCCTGTAGAAAGAGTTACTGTTTCCAGAAAATACAGTTTCAGGTGGGACTATCACAAAACTTAACTACTTGTGCTCTCTTAGCTGTTGAATTCTCTGTTTCAACAGATTTGGACAGTTAAAGCATTCTTGTCTGTTATGTGATGAGGAAGTAAGACTTAAAGACCTGATCTTTTTTCTTTGTCATGGTCAGTGCTAGGCGTTCACAAATTAGGCAATTGCCTGGAACATAGCAAGACAGCCCTGTGGGTGTTCTGAGGTGTCTTCAGGGTTCCTTCCTATTTGACTGGAACAGACTTGCTCTCTCCATTCCGCTGCTCCGAACGAGATGTCTGCAGTGCCAACACGCTGTAAGCTCTCCCTAGTTCTCTCCGAAAACACCACATGAAGAGTCTAGCATAAGGCAGAGGAACAGATTCCCTGTTGCTGTCGGTAAAGGAGCAATGGAAGCGGCGAGGCGCTTTCTCCACCAGTGCTCTTCACCACCAACTCCCCCCCGTTCATTCGCTATCCCTCTAGCCCACATTTTCTTCCAGCCCAGCCCTCCAGTACTGCTTAATGTCATTTACAGGAGCCGCTGCCAGATCTGCTGGCAGCTGCAGTTCCTCGGTCGCTGTTTTCGGTTAGCGGGCTGAGAGCGCTGAGGAGGAGGAGGGCTGCTGCGTGCTGGAGCGGCAGTAACAGCAGCAGCACCTTTGACGTGCCCGTCCCCCACGTGACGGCCGCTCCATTGCAGGGAGGGAGCTGAGCCGCCGCCGCTCCGGCAGAGCAGGGCAGAGCCGCAGCCTCGGCGGCGGCGGCAGCATTAGCAGCAGCGGCAGCATTAGCAGCGGCGGCAGCATTAGCAGCAGCGGCAGCATTAGCAGCAGCGGCGGCGCCTCCGCCCGCAGTGCGTGAGCGCGCGTGTGTGATGCGCGAGCGCCGCGTCCCTCCGCGCGCTGCCGGCTGACAGTGTCCGCGCGGGGCGCGTCAGGAGCAGCAGCAGGAGGCGAGGAGCCGCGGGCACCGCGCAGTGACCTTGGCCCAGGAGGTAAACGAGCCGGGCGGGAGCCCCGCTCCGCGCCGCGCCCCCGCCCCGTACCGCCCGCGGGGACGCCGGGGCCCCGCCGCCGCCGCTGTCCGCGGTGCTGAGAGTGCGGGCACCTTGCCCGACTCCGCGCCACGCCTGCCGCCGCGCCGGGCGAGCCGGTTCTCCCGGCGAGCCGGTTCTCCCGGCCATTTGCTGCCGGGAGGCGCGCACCCATGGGCGGGCGCTGCGGGGGTAGGGCAGGGCTTGGCTTGTTGGTGTGGTGAAGCCCTCGCGCCAGAGGTCTGAGGAACAGGGGAGGGCTCTGGAGGTAAGTGGAGTAGAGCTCAACCCTCCGGGCTCTCTGCGACCCTGGTGTGGTCTGTAGATGGAGCACATTCTTACACCGGCGTGCAAAGCCGGAGCTACGGCATGATCTGAGCTCTTGCTTTAGTGCAGCTCCCGTGTGACCGGGAGAAGGGCGGGGAGGAGACGGTGCTGGCGGCGGAGCCGGTGTTTTGCAGTGAAGTACGATGAAAGTAGGTGAAAGCAACAGGAAGGGTTTCCTGGCTTGTTTCTTCCTTCACCTCCCGTCATCTGCTTGCCTCCTCCGGCATATGTGTAAGAGCACACACGTGCTGGTGAATTAAAGAGAAGGTTAAAGCATCTGGTTTGCTTTTTGTATATTTGAGGCTTGTGGAAGTTGCTATGGCCCGAGCTGGGAGGAGAGGGCACTGCTGAATAAACAGTCACGGGCTGAGGCGGTCCTTCCAAAACTCTGGTCTGGAAGATGTGGACTGTCCCTTGATGAAGCAGGGGAGGAAGGAATGCTTCGCGAGGAGGCATCTGCATGATATGGTGGTTAGTGGAATGTCAGGGAGATATTCAGAGTGACAATTCATTAACACCTAAATTAGATTACCATGTTACATTAATTATTTACAGGCGAAAGAGAGTAACGACAGTTAATGATGAAATAGCAGCTTTGATCCAATGTAAATATCTGGAGTAAGAATACTCTGATTCTGATAACATTCTGGTAGAAAGTCAGATCCATTAATCAAGGAAGGAAAGAGACCTGAGGCGATGTCTTACTGAAACCATTTTTACCTTTTACAGTGCAGATCAAATTTGTGGGTCATGGCCCAAGGAAATAATTATGGGCAAAGCAGCAACGGGGTGGCCGATGAATCCCCAAACATGCTGGTATACAGAAAGGTAAGCCTTTGTATTTTTCAAAAGCTGAGGAGGAGACTTAAGGAGATGGTGAAATCCTGACCTCTTTTGCCCAGCAAGTGAGGCTGTTATTTTACAATTCCGGGAATAGATGCTGCCGCTGTGTTTTGTGTTGAACGGAGCAGTCCGGTTTCAGAACATGATTGCTTACCGCTCATTTGGAAGGCTTTGCATCTGTTGACTTTTGAGCTGCATAGTGTAGGTGGTTTAAATCTCATGTGCAATGTAGATCTCTATTACAGGTACTACTGGTGACTCCTGTTTTGGGAAATCACTGGATCTGTTGTTTCAAATGGTAGAATATGCATCTATCCACTTTGTGTTGTGTTCAGAAACAGTTAGTTTTCAGTTTGAAATACTTGATGTCTTCCATTCAGTTCATGCTTTGATAGATAGGATATGCGGTGGCAATGATGCACCAAACTGGAACATGTTTCAAATTCAAGTGTTCACTTGTAAAATATAATTTTAAAGATGAATTAATGTATTTTAAAGCTAAATATTAACTGTATAATACAATATTTCGTACTTCTGTCTCTGGACAAAGATTTTCAGAGTGCAGTAGGGCCGGAACCACTAATTTATTTTGTATGAGAAAAACTGACTAAAGATATTACTTATCTGCAGTCACCACAACTCAAAAAAACTTAAACACTCCAGGGATTCTCTCTGGGAAGGATTTTTAGTGTAGTTATTCTAATACTGTCAATACACAAATTTCCAGACACTAAACTCTAGTAATGTGACCTATTTAGCCACTGTGCTTTCATTTAAGTAGCAGTAAATGCTTAGGAATTTTGAAGTGTAGATATACATAATTAAAAAAAAAATGCATTTATCAAAAAATAATAACAGAACAAATTCTTAAAATAATGGAAAAACCCTGTTGTCACAAACTGAAGTACATGATTATGCAAATACTTGCTTATTTCCAGAACACAGTGCATTCTAACTTGTTTGTGGTTGTTTTTCTCAGGTGGAAATAATCAATATTTTTACTTTGATAGAGGTATTGACTTTTCCTTTTGCAAGTTTTTTGCAATAGAAAGCATCTGATATCTGACTCAGTTTAGTCTTTGAGGTGAATCGAGGTACCACCAGTATCTGTGTTAAGTGGTTTTTTCCCAGAAATTAAAAAAAAAGGCTCCAATTGAAGTCTGATGCATGCTTTTTTCTCTCTTCCTGTTTTCAAGTTTGTTACTGATTCCAGTTTGTTGATTATATTTGTTTAAAAAGTTAGGCTATTTTTACATAAGTGAATGCATGTATTAGCTTAGCCTAGTTATCGATCTATGCAAGAATATGTGTCTACAAAAATACAGGTTCACCTTTCCAGTAACAGCACAAGTGTGTTTTAAAATGCAACTGCATGCATTAATTTGTATGTGAGAACATACTGGATATATTAGAAGTAGTATACCAAAGCTTATGTTGGTCTTTATATTTCTATTGATCATTCTAAGCAGAGTCTTTCCACATTTGTCATGTAGTTCCACACTGAAAAGTCTTTTTCTCAGGTTATTACACAGAGAAAGGAGCACAGAGAAACTGTTTTGATTTTCCCATGTGTGAAGAACTGGTCAAGCTTGTAACCCATTATATTTAATGTGACTTCATGAAAAAAAATAACATTGCCCTTGAATAGCCTCCTGATTGAAATGGAACTGCCGAATTTGGTGATGAGAATCCTGATGATGTGGGGAAAATTTGAAAATGGGGAGCGCAGATAGGACACAAAACCTCCGGTGTATGCTCAGCAAATCGAAGCATCAAACACTTTTGCAGTTCTCTGTAAATCAGCAGTAAAGGCATGATACCAGTTTGTGTCTTTCAGTGTAGCAGTGGTCATGTTGCAAGTGGTGCACTGAGTATTAACCTTCTGCAGAGCAATGACCTTCTACAGCATTTAGTGCCATGTTTATTTTTATACATGTCAACTTATTTTTGTAACATGGTGAATCAAAAAATCGTTTAAGACTGTTCACACTGCTGTTAGAGTACAAAGAGTACTTGAATGCCTTGGCAGTAGTCAAAGAATAGGCAACAAAATAAGAGAACTTAAAAAAAGAAGTCACCTACTTTTTTTTCCCATATGATATTTGTGTGATCAAATGTGTTATAAATTATGTGTCTAGAACAGAAGAGGAGCATAGTTAGGTGGAAATCCTTTCAGTTCAGAATATATAATCTCTGGATATAGTTCTCTAATAGCAACAACTAAATCACAGGATTCCTTGTAATACATTTGAAAACACAATACTTCTCTGTCTGTCATTGTGTTGGAAATGAAAGCGCTGTGCAGAGTGAACAAAGAACTAGATCTGCCAGCTTCATGAAGGACTCTTTTTTTTTTTTGCCCATTGGAAAAGTATTAATAGTTGTTAGGAAAAAAAAAAAGCAAATACGGTATTGGCTGGCTTCAGAAGAAGACTGAATTTGAAGCCATATGTTTTGAATAATGTTGCTGAAATCCACAAATGCAGATTTTTATACAACATAAACACATGCAGTAGCATACATTTTGTGATACATGTACCTGCAAGGAATAGGTGAGGACTATTTTATTGCTTGTGTTAACACAGAACTAAAATTTAGCCAGGGTGAGTGAAGACCATTGCTTTGGCTGTAATCCGATATGTCTACTAGTCAGACACAATCTGAACTGTGTTCTGAACGTGGAGTTACAGCCCTGGGTTTACTAAATCCTGATTCTGTCAGGAGCATTTTAGAGAAAATTCTGTACAGAGTAAAATTCTCATGTTTAGAAATGTAGTATTTAAAGCTTGAATCATTATAGAATAATTTTTTTCACTTTAAATTGCAAGCTCTTGACAAAAAAGGTATTTTTGCATTTTTTGTTATGTATTTGGTTTGTGATTAGTTACTTATTTTATAGGCTGAAGAAAGAAGGATTATCAAATTGTAATCTAGAGTAATGTAGAGTGTAGATGGCCTGTTATTTTTGTAGTTCCTTGTACTCCTAGAGAAGAGTTTAATAACATTTTACTTATAAATACAAAATATATATTTAAAAATCAGAGGGTAATTAAATATTCAGTGTATACATAGCTTAGAATTACTTATCTGTGATGGAAAATACCTATGTTTATTTTTCTGGTCTGTGCTTTGCTTACTTTTTTAGTCAAATGTATGTTGCAAACATCAGGACTTTTAATTTGTAAGTTTAGTGGTTGTTATATTGGTGTTTGAGAGATGATAACCTTACTGCTACAAAATAAAGCTGTCCTTGTCTGAATAGCAATATTTTTCTTACTGAGACTTTGGTTCTCTACCTTCTTCACTGCCTTGTGTGTTAAAACAGTTTTTGCCAAAGCTGATTAGAATTACGAACAGTTGGAGTTTTTAGTGCTGTAATGAAGATAATGAGGTGTCTGTTTTGTTCTTGTGACAATTGTTGAAGGTCAAATATGCCACTACTCATGTATAGCAAGGTTGGAATTTGTAATCTCAAGATAATTCATAGTTTATCATTATCTGATACTCTTTATGTTAATTACACATCCAAAGCATGATTCTGAGCAAATATTGATAAGGAGCAATAGCCACACAGTGACAATATTTGAGGAAATAGTGACCACCATTTTCTGGTAATCATTCGTCTGTCCTCTGCTTCTGCCAGAGATGACTTCCAGCATTGTGTGCAGATAATACTGTATTCTCATGTGGCTTTTATGAACTTCTTCCTTAATGAAGGGTATTGGAAGAAAAGCTTGTGAGACTAAGGAAGGATATGGTAGGTGGGCTTTTCTGAAGTGCTGTCACTCACTTTGGTAAGGGAATAATTAGATTGGTATTATGCATTTATGAATATGCTATTGAAACCTATGGAGGCATCTTGCTCCCACTGAGTGAAGTACTAAAGAGGAGAAAGATCAACATTTGTAGACCTCAGGAATTCCAGCTGTAGGAAGAACAGAATTTACATCCCTGCCCAGTGTGAATGTCATCAGGATGTTGTAGCTCCAAAGTAGTTGGTTGATAGTGAAGTAAGCTGTTACATAGGTAATACTTAATACTGAAGGACAGTATAGTTGCTAGGTGCTGTGAAGTGCGTTTCATGTGGTGAGACTGCATATTTCTTTGTACACTCTTGCCCTCATGTTTGTATCAGCCCCCTGTGGAGTGATTCACTTTGATTCTGTATCCTCTCCAGGAACAGTTATTGTTAATGCTAGTTGTTTTGGCACTGTTTGTGATAAGAGCATTGTAAAGGATTGAGTGTTTTCACAACTGTAGAGAACCACCGAAAATGCTAAGGAAACCTACTTAAAAATATATCTTGAGTCTGCAGGTGGCTAGATCTGTGAGAGGGGCACCTGCCCTATGTGTTGGCTTTGCCGATTCCTGCTGGTATTTTCCATCCTTTTTCTTCTCCTCTCTTTTCCTCTCTTAGGTATAGAAATGTATCAAGTGATATTGTAGTGAGAGGTTTCCTGCTGCTTACTGTTCTGTGCTTGATGTGTTCGGATCACTGGTGTTACTGATGAATGCTAAAAGCACACACAATTCTGCACCACCATGTTACTTGATTCTTCATCCCACATGTGCCATCTGAAAACTGTATGTGTCTGTTTTGATTGTTCATTGTCATTTTCAGTTTCTCTGCTTCTTTCTTTTGAAGCAGTCTACATTCGTAGCTATGGAAACAATGATGCTATTGATAATGACGTACAATACAGAGTCAGAAATTGTTTGTTTTGGAGTTTTGAGTTTTGTTGTCTTTTACTTCAGACTTGAAATATTCTTTGTGGACCACAGGAATTTTTATAGTATCATGTGGTAACATGTGACAGATTCCCACCAAAACTAATATAAACTATAATGAGTCCAAATGAAATACTTTTGAGTAAATACAACTTGTTTAAATGTGGCTGTTTTCTCAATTCAGGAATCACAAACTAGTTGAACCACAGCTGTAATTTTTAGTACAGGAATCACTACACCAGCTTCTTCAGTCTATGGAAGAAGAAATTTGGTAATTTCTTTTTCTCTCTGCTAAAGAGAAGAAATTTGGCTTATGAAATCCTTTTACAAATCTAAACTCCCTATCAAATGTAGAAAGAACAGAATAAAACCACCAGCAGAATATGTTTAATTGGTTTTCACATGCTATAAAACTTTTCAAAGTGTAATAGAAAGGTAAAGTCTGCAGATATATAATAATGTTGAGCACGAGCAACAGCTGGTTTTAAACTGTATCTCTAATAATAGAAAGTTTTAAAAAAATGAATACAATGCATACAATTTACTCTCTGTGTTACAGATGGCTAATCTAAGGCATGATAGTGACATGTAAGAGCAGTTGAAAATCTAGAAGTCCTGATTTTTTTGGTGGTGGGGTTGTTTTGGTTTGGATTTTGGTTTTTTGGGGGGTTTGTTTTGATAAAACAGAGCAACCTGTTTTCTACAGAAGAGGGAGCCATTGGAGCTTGCTACCTGGAATGGCTTCCGTTATTTTCTCTTTTTACTTTGGTCAAGGCCAGAAAATCTAGATTTTTACAATGGTAATATGAACCTCACAAAAACGAATAAGGGGAGAATACTTTGAAGGTGGAATTAGTATGATGAAAGGAGATTGTCCACTTTAGAAAAATACCCTCTAATGAAAATTTGAGGTGGTAGTGTAGTGGAAAAAAAAAAGTATATGTATAATTTTCCATGGTGGAGGAATCAGCTGAGAATTGTGATTTTTGGTATTGATTGTCAGCAGCTATAAAAAAAAGACTTGGAAATGAAAATGTTCAGCTATTACAGTAAATGTTGGTTATAAGGGTGACTTGAATAGGTATGGTGGGAATGAGGTTGGCTGGGAAGCCACAGGGAACATTAGCCCTAGTTGCTGAGGAAAAAGCAGAGTTGGAAACTGCAGCCTCATCTGGAAAGTGAGAATTGCCTGGGTTTAGTGCTGGAAAGCAGACTGGCCAAGAAATGGAGCTGTAGGAGCATCTCATAAAGCCACTTTTAGCTCTCAGTGAAGCTTTTACTAGATAGCATGCAGATTTCTTAAGTGACAAGGATGGTAGCTTGGCATGTGGACTATTTAGCTTTCTAAAATTTGGGGCCTGCTTTGTGCTTGTATTTGAAAACTTTATTTATCAGATGCTGCTATCAATGTCTCTGTTTGCACCTCCAAGAAGATGGCTTTAGGGGCTGAATTTCAGAGAAGCTGCTTTGTCTGCGAAGGTAATTAGGGCATCAAAAATGAGACATCAGTCTTGCCTTTTCTTACTGTTGTTATCTGCTCTTCCTATAAATATGTTTCTGGCTAAAAGTTTATTGCTGATGAACAGGAACTGGAGAGATGCTACTGTAATGTACAGCTTATCCATATTTTTTAGAACTGAGCTACTTCTGTTTGATTGAGGACATCTTTTATAGCTATTAAATTTAAAGTATTATTCAAATGAGAAATCCTTTTGGGGAAGTTTCTAAGAGTTTATCATATTGTATTTTATATCAAAGATGTGCTGCTGTAGTTCTGGAAAACCTTGAGTGAGCTGAATAGACCCCAAGGACCATCCAGATAAAAATTGATCCATCATAGTGAAATCATCACTCTCCTGGCATTCTCATACTGTTCTTGCCAAAATCAGGTCAAGCTGTAAATCTGAAACTGTATTAACTCTTTTTGCATCAGTTTTGCTGGGCTGAACTGATGTGCTGAATACTGTTTGATTAACATAGCATGAAATTCTAGGAAGGGAGGATTGTGCCACAGAGGAATAGACAGGAAACACGGATGATTTCTTCACAATGCAGTTCAGATGTACAAGGATTATGTTGCTGCAAGTGAAAATCTTTTCCTGTAACACCAAAAAAAAAAAGGTTTTTTTCCTTTCTATTCCAGTTGTTCCTGGTGGTGTGCATGGTCATATAAACTGAGTGTACATGCATGCAGACTTCAGGTGTCTAACAAACTGACAGTTGTAAGTGCCCTCTCAGCAGCCCAGTTCTGCTGTTTTAGGACACGTAGTGGCGATAGGGTGTGCCTGCTTTCATGATGGAGTTTATGAAGTCAGGAGTCTTTGTTGTTGATTAAATGGCAAACCACAGTAACAAAAAAAAAATGTGCATACAGCCACTATGGAATTTCTTTTGGAAGGAATAGTACACCATCTAAACCCTCTTCTACTGGAATCTAGTTATTGTTTCATAATTGAATAAACATGAACAAAAGGTTGCTTGTATTAGAGGATATTTATATATAATAGTTTTTGACAGTATCTCATGTACATGTACACTGCTGCACTTTGTCTTACACATTGTAAAAATGAATTGCACTGAAGTATTTCGAATAGCTGTTATTTAAAAACACCCTAAATGCTGGTGGAAAAACAGTTTTCCTCATCCACTTTTTTATCAGAATGAATAATCAGTTTATGGAATGGTTTTTGAAAGAAATAAATATTACTTCTTAACACCTACACTTCTCTGAACTACAGACCGTTAGAAATACTAATCTTTGATCAAGATTCTGCCCTTCATAGCATCTCTTGATATCAGCAGGAGCCATATAATTGCTTGTGATGTAGAATCAATACCAACATGAAAACCGACAAAGTTTAATAACCACCTGTACTGGTTTGAGCAGAAACAGAACTAACCCTGTTCAGAGACATTACTTCTCAGCTAAGTCTCTCCTGAATGACCACACTTTCTGAAATTAACGGTGTATTTTGCCAGACACTGTCTGCTTCTAGAAGTGCTAATGCTTGATTTTGACAGTGATTACTAAGGACTGATATGCAGAAAGGGTCACTGTGAAATCTTACATACTTTTTGGTGGATGCAATAAGTGTTTGCATCGTTTGGAAGCAGCAGGACAGGCATCCTTGAACTGATCAATGAGTATTTAATTCAATACAATATTAATCCTATTTAGTCTAAAGCTGTAGGATCACAGGGATTAATCCCTCCTCTTTGATGGCCAGTGTCTGTGGATATCTGTCCAATCTTTATTCAAACCAAGCCCATGAGTCTATCCAGCTCCTGAGTTTGGCTCTTTTCTGCCACTGAGTTGACTGTGAGTCTTCCATGATGATGCTGACATAGTTGCCATTAAGGGGGTTGGGTTCAGTATTGGTTTTGTATATATTTGTGTATGTTTAATTTTACTGCTATTACTTTCATTAGAGCTGTTTCTTTCTTTCTTATTCCCTTTCTCTTCCCCTTTGGGAAAGAAAAGGAGGTAGCAGAGAGCATCTGTCATTTGTCTAGTGGCTGGCCCAGCTCTAACCCTTGACATACCTTGGAAGCAGGTGTTTTACAAAAACAGTTATCTGCTGTACACTTCTATCTGTCTGTCCATAGGGGGTTATATAGAAGATACTGTAACTATACCACAAAATCCCTGACATTGGCATGTTTAGTGCTGCAAGCTTATGTGTGATCTGAAGAATAAGTTATTGGGTAGCTTATTTAATCAGTATGATATGTAAAATAGGTGGTCTGCAGTATAATTAAACTCACATTGCTGAAATTCTGTTAAATTCAACTGTTTAATTTATACAGAGTACCTTAAATTTATTGAAGTACTACATTAGGTGGTAAAGTACTGCAATCATAGGAATGCAGTTTTAGACAATTAGAATAATATAAACAACATGCACTCTACCCAGCTGCTCGCAGTATCAGCAGCTTTCAAATGTCTTGTTTTTTGTTGAAGAATTTCTAAGCAACAACTAATTCAATTCAAGTCACTAGGAGTTAAAGTTTTCTCAGTAGCTTGTCACAAATTGTGTCTATTACTCTATGCAATCATCACACTATCAGAATGAAATATTTAGAGTCTGGCTCCTGTGGTCTGGTAGAAATACCCGTGTCCGTCAGAGCAGAAGAAACATATTAATGCCCAGTAAAGTTAATGCATTAGTTTGGTTTCCAAGAGACAGGAGAAATGCCTTTGGCTTGTTTAAAACAGTGATAAATGGCACAGTGCTTTATCCGTGATAATTTCTTTAAAACCTGCAGTATAAGAATACAGAATTTTCCTGCTGTAGGAAAAGCTTTTTCAAAATTCAATCAATGTTTCTGTTCTACAGGCAGTTGTGATCTGAAGCACTTAGGTTTGTTTACAGTGGAAAAAACATAGTTCTGATCATCCTTCCTCTTTACCAACTCCACTTCTATAGCATTACTTTTTGATACTGAAATTCATGTTCAGTTGTCTTCTTCTTATGTTGAAGTGTTGGTATCATGTTTTGAGGTATATTCAGAAGAAAAACATGTGGACATGTCCTGCTTATAGTTATGTTTGTATTTATCTGTGTTTATATAATTTGTAGCTGTCATACCATCTGTAACAGAAACCTTGGTGTACATAGTTGGTCAGAGAGGCCATAGCCAATGCTATTTTCTCTGAGATTCTTTTGGTTTATATTTATTTTCTCTCTGGAAAATGTGGGCTGATTGTGTGAGACTGAACTTGACAATCCTTTCTGTTTCCATATTCTAACATTTGGAAGCTCTCACTTTAAATTACAGGAAATAAAACGTGTTGTGCAGGTATAAGTGGGTACCTGTGGGTTGCTTCTGAAAGTTCTAACTTTCCTTCCAACTCACTGATGTCTATTATCTAAATGAAGACAGAGGCAGAGATGCCTTTATGTTGTCTGGGAGGGTGTTGCCACAGGACTTTGACTTGCCATCCTGCTTTTTTTTTTGGTAAGAGATTCTTTGCAGGGCTATAGTTCTTACTTCCCCTTCAGGATTCTACCCTTTGTGTCCTGTGAAGTAGTTTCTCAAGTAGATAGCTTTATGAGGCTTATCCTTAGTCACTCTTAGAAATATTAAAAGACATGGAGTAGATTCAAGAGGAGAGTGCTGCATGTGAGACACTGAAAGAAAAATCCTTAGCATGACATCATTCTGTCACTTGCAACATGTTTGTCTTTATGTGAGCTATACCACCTATTACTCTTTCTGGTGAATATGGCAAAAGGAACTGGATTGAAGGAGACCAGCAGGACTGTGCAGGCACTTCTGGAAATGGTTCCAGAGGTTCACTAGGTGGTGCTCTTTCTCCTGGGTAGTGAACCAACATCCAACAGACATGCTGAGAGGGATTCTCTTGACGAGGGAATGAATGCTGTTCTCAGACAGGGTCTTCCTAGATCGATGTTGATTTTGGTGTCTTGGTCAAATTGTTGATGAAGTCTTTAGTTCACTGACGCTTGTTCTGCAGTTTCCAGGATGGGAAATCTCTACTGCCATGTGTTCATGAACCAGCCTAAACTTTGCTTTTTGTTATATGTGCTCATGTTCCACAAAGGAGACTGCTGGGCTTAGTGTTCTGTTGGCAAGATGAAAAGATAATTTCTGTGCCTAAAATTTACAATGCCTTATTACATAGTTTAGTGCCTAAACTATGAAATAAGAGGAAGTGATTTGGGAAAACTAGTCAGAAGAGGGTGAGAGTAGATAATTTCCATTTTTATTCTTCATGCATGGTAATGGCCTTTGCATCCCCTACAGAATACTGTCAATCACCACTGCTTGCTACAAATTCACACTTCTTCACATGATTTTGTCCCAGTGTCAGTGGTTCTGCGTGTTGTCTTAAAATGCCTTAGTGAGAGGAAACCATGTTTCTGTACATTCATTTTTTTCCCTTATTCTGCCTATTTTGTGTGATCCATACAGGCATGGTAAAAGGATTTTAGCTGAGTAGCCCACAGGTGACATGAATATTAGCATATGTTTTTAATTTTAGCCATATAATTGTTTTAATTTAGATATGGTTGTCCTTTTTTGCAAGCTATCCTGAATATTGCTAACGATGGGCTGCTTAGATGCTTATGTGTTAGCCAGTTAGACTTCAGAGTGTTACTAGGAAAGGTCTGTGCATTGCATTGTCAACTGTCCTTGGAATGGGTACTTTCTTGAACATTTGAAGCACGTGGAAGATCCAGTGAAGAGGGAGAAATCCTTCCCCCTTTTAATTTTTTTAATTTTTTTTTTTTTAAACTTGGTAAAAGTAGAGCTGAAATTTTCTTTTATTTATGTGGCCCTAACTGCAGAGTAATTGCTGTTCTCACTCAAGTTATTAAGGTTAATTCACTGAAGAGTAGTGCCTCCTGGTTCCTGTATCAGTGAAATACTACAGAAGTTCTCATGCAGTGTTGTCCTGCTGGTGCTGCACTAGAGGTGTGAATTCCAGGGTTTTTTTCCACTGAAGTGGGCTATATTGTAGTATGAATTAGATAATATATTACATTTTGGTTGTATCTTACATTTTCCCTTTAAAGCAAGTCAATATAATGATGACTTTTGAATGAATGGCCCTTCTACAAGCTAAGTAAGTCATAATTAACATATCAGTTGTAACATTATTAATGCAGTGAAGAACTTCTGATAAGTGAGAATAGATGAGGTGATAGTCATTAAGCAGGTTAACACCTTTTTCTTCAAGAAAGAGATGGATTGTGTTTTGGGGGATACAATCTGCATTAGAACACACTGGAAAAGCAGTGGCAGATAGTGTGTTGTACTGACATGCAATGGTGGCCATAGTTTTCGATAATGCTGGGATGATTTGTCATGAGTAGTCTGTTATATCAGTCTTAAAATCTCAGCTGAAGGCAGGTGAAGTCTAGGTTGTGCTGCTGAATGGTTTTGAATAAACCAGCCTGCATCAACCAAGCTCAAAGGCAGGCAGGCAGGCACTTTGGATTTAACTGCTTAGGATGAAATAAAAGGTAGATAGTATTTTAAATCCTATGAAACATTTATCTTAAAATTAATCGACCTCTTCCCACTTCTCAGAGTTAGAACGATTGGAACTGCAGAAACTCTTTATTTGTACAGTGTTCTAAAACCTGTACATTTCTCATGGCTGGAGAAATTTTGTAATGTTACCTGAAGGCAGTTTGGAGAGTACCTAAAATCAAGTAATATATTCAGAAAGTTTGGCAGTGGGAATGTGGATATGAATCATAGTCCTGCTGTCCTGTTTGACAGAATGGTAGTAATTCTGTGTCTTTGTTTCCCATCTGTAATTTGGAGATAATTCAGATGGATTATGAAGAGAACTGGACAGTCTCTAGGATAGTAATGGCAATATTACAGTAACAATATTGCCTTATTTTTCTGATACACCTTTTTTTTGTTTGTTTTCCACAACCCAACTGTGATTCATTAGAGATAACAACATTTGGCTTTGAGATTAACAGATTTTTGTGTTACTTAAGTAATCATCCTGGAGAATTTTATCTGACTCCCAGTGAAGTGTTAGGTGGAGATAACAGCAGCTGAATCTCTGTGTGATACCCTGATAGTAAACTTTATAGGGTCAGTGCCTCTGTTTCTTTACTTCTTTGGTGAGTGATGAGAGAGGGAAAGGGAGGCATGCCTAACCCACAGTATGTGAAGGCCACTTGGCATTTTAACAGTTTTTTCAATGATTTGGTTATGTTCCCTTCCATTTACTGAAATCGTCTAGGGGAAACTCATGTGCTGAAGGAAGCATGAGTGATGGAAGTGCTGACCTTTGTTGAGGGAATGGCATTTTGTATTTTCTAACCACTGCAGCCTATTCTTACTTCTGTAATGCTCATAAATGCCATACTTGAAAAAGAAATGAAAACAGATACTGTAACTGTACCTCTCAGCAATATATCCTAACATTCACCATGCAAAATCTGCATTCATGTGAATATTGTGAGTTTAATATGAGTAGCTATGATTTGAATGAACCTGTGTGGCTTCATACACTGTATTTCTGTGAAACAAGAGAGCTACAAACCAGCTTACTTGTTTGTTTCTTGTGCTTGGCAAATCTTATGTGCTTATCTTTTTTTTCTTAGTCTAATAACAATATTAACAATGTAATAAGAGTTATTATTTGTCCAGTTAGAAAATTCTGCACAGCTAAACATGTCTATACCCTTAATTGTCCATTTATTGCTATTTCCAGATATTAATGTAGTTAAAACTGATACTACACATTTTTTTTTTTTAGTATTTCTTTCTTTCTCTGCTGTCAGATTAAAATTTTCTAGGGTCTTGGGATTTTCTAGGATGTTGGGCCCCTTCTGGGCTTCTTTGTTTTTCAGGTGAGGGGAAGTTTGGATTTCTGTACTATTTCTAAATTGTACATAATTATAAATACATGTAAATATATTGTGTATATATGCTTCTGATTTTTGCCTTTTCTAAAGTAACAAGAGAGCCACAAGATTTGTCTTATAAATTTTTCGTGGCTGTGGACCACAGCATGCAAGTAAAAATGAGGTAAATAGAAGAGATCAAATCTGCTGAAGAATAAATTCCATCCATGGCCATTATCAAAAACCAGTCATTTGTACAGACTGAGGCTGTTAGTGTAATCGAGGAGGCCCCATTAAAAACCATGACCTTTAGCAAATAAGTGATTATTACCCCTGTCTTCCACTCAGTTTTTATAACTGATGCCTGACTTTGCAGCAGTTTGAACTTTGCAATCATCTTAAATGAATGCAGGTTGAAAGACCTTATTAAATAAAAAGCAGAAGTAGAATTACTTTGGGCATAATTTGAACATCCTTTTGGATTAATGACATTTACAGTATTAATCGGAAGCCTGAAAGTCGGTTGCTGGTGGCTAGAATAATTGAAGCATCTCAGCTGACAGAGTTGATGCTCTTGCATCATGATACACATGAAAGGTAGTTTATTTGCATGTAACTTTACTTGTGTTTTCAAGTGCAGTCAGTCATTGCTGAGTGCTTTTTAAAAAAAGGCTAAGAATTCCAACTCCATTGTGAGTGAAAAGTTTTATTTTTTAAATCAAGCAATATTGCTGTGAAAGCTACAGCTCGGTAGCTGGGGTTGTTTAGCCTGGAGAAGAGGAGGCTCAGGGCAGACCTCATTGCTGTCTACAACTACCTGAAGGGAGATTGTAGCCAGCTGGGGGTTGGTCTCTTCTGCCAGGCACCCAGCAATAGAACAAAGGGACACAGTCTCAAGTTGTGCCAGGGGAAGTCTAGGCTGGATGTTAGGAGGAAGTTGTTGGCAGAGAGAGTGATTGGCATTGGAATGGGCTGCCCAGGGAGGTGGTGGAGTCACTCTCCCTGGGGATGTTCAAGAAAAGCCTGGCTGAGGCACTTAGTGCCACGGTCTAGTTGACTGGTTAGGGCTGGGTGCTAGGTTGAACTGGATGATCTTGGAGATCTCTTCCAACCTGGTTGATTCTATGATTCTGTGATAAGTGATATTTATAGAAGCTCTCTTGGAACCAAATTATCTCCTTAACCACTGCAACCAGTGACTTGGGTTTACTTTTTAGGCAATAGCAGTGGAATTTCTAAAACAGAATAATCCAAGTTATTTTAACAATAATATGTGAGGGTTTTTTCAGTTTAGGCTGTACATGTTTTTTCATATCTTGGAGTGATCAACCAGACCTTGTAGTTTAGGTGAATACAGTTGTTGGTAGTTTGTGCTTCTCAAAGGTGGCAAGCTAAAGTGTTGTTTTATCTCACAGAGGAGCAACTAGATAGTAGTTTGGGGGTTTTGTTTGATTGTTTTTTTCCTCTACAGGATACTCTTGGATATTACAGCTTGGAAGTAGTGTGGTAACATCCCAGATCTATTTCCATTCACTGTTCCTCAAATAGAGTTTATAGTTTCTGAATTTTGTCATCTTTGTCTTTTTTTTGTCCTAATATGTGCAAAAGTAAGGAGAATATTTGATTAGTTATTTAATTACTAACTTCAGACATAATTCCTTAAAGGAAGTATGTTTATTTTCTTTTCCTTTTGAAGTACACTGAATTCCAGTTGTAAAGTTGACTTGAAATGTTTCATGTATGGTTTGAAATTTCTATTACTTTATTATATTTTTATTTATATATATATATATACATATATATATATATATATTAGTGGTTTTAGTTTAGAAGAGCTGTATGGGTAATTGCAAACGAACGTGTGCACTCTTGATTTTGGTTTGTGAAATGCATGTTCAAATGTGGTTCTCATCAGTGCTGGTAACCTCAAAAACTTGACATGATTTTTGCAATCAGTAATCTGTTGGATGAATTGATGGATTTCTATGTGCAGACAAGAGCATGTGAAACACTACAAATAAACCTTATTTGCCAAAATTACCATATTATTTCCTATTGTGAAATTATATTGCTGGAGAAGAAAATATTTAGCCAAAATAACATTGGCATTTGTTAGCAGATTTGAGGGATCAAATATATGAATTAGTGGTTATTCTTTTTTGCAGTTGCCCTAAATGATTTTTTCTGTTTGGGAGACTTTTAAGTTTCGAAATGAAATTATTTCTCATATGACACTATATAACAATTTTCAATCATCATTTCCATTCTTGGCCATTGTAAGCCATGAAATGCTGTAAATATTACCTGTAGGTGCTTACTAGAACAAACATTTCTGTAATTCTGCAAGTAACTGATCACTAAATACACAGGTCAGTGTGTACTTGAAATAGATCTACTATTTAAGAGCGTCCCAGCTGTAGAATAAAATTAAAAACTTTAGATAGTGGCAACTCAAAAGCACAAGTCCATGGTATGGTGGTCAAGTCTTAAAAGTGCTGGAATATGTTTTGGCACAAAATCTTTAGGGAGTATTCCAAACTACAGTTAGTAGAAAATAATAAAATGTTTTCCTGACTCCATAGCCAGGACTATCTGAAGTTTGACAAATACAAATATCATGATATAGCTCAGAGGAAGCTTGCAACTTTCAAAGGTCCCTTCCAACATAAACTGTTCTAACAGGTAGTGAAATTGAGTGCATTAGAGGCAGGTTGGTTTGTTTGTTTGTTTTGGGTTAATAAAACACAAAATTATTGATGACTTCTAGGTTTTTGGTTTGTTTGTTTGTTTGTTTTTGTTTTTCTTGTTTTGGGAGGGAAGGGGTTGGTTTGTTTGCTTCTCTCAGAGGGTCTATCATGCAGTAACATGAAATCTCATCTTGGTTTTTTTTTCAGATATTAATCGTCTGTGTTTTGTAAACTAGATGGCAAAGATTTTTTTAAACTCTGAATCAGTATTTTCACATTGACTTTTAAAAGCAATTTAAATAAAACTGTGCTTTGCTTATTGAATATAAACCTAGTTTTGCTGGTAGTGATTTTCATTAGTGCTACTTTGCATGTGACAGTATTTGTAATGATTAGTTTCTTGCAGGTGTACTCACTTCACATTAGTGGTCGATAGTATTCTAATTTGTCGGTATACTGATCTTAGACTATGTTGTGTTTACATCTAACTACCTGAAACTACATCAATTGAAATGTGCCATTTAACAACAACATACTAATACAGGTGTGGAAGATGTTAAAAAATTCCATGTTCCTCACCACTTGTTTCATTTTTTTTTGTTGAAATCTGCTTGGAGACATATTTTGAAGAGGAGAAACAAGAAATGCACTAGAAATGAAGGAGGTATTACACTGGAAAGGTCATGTTGTCTTGAAATGAGAGCCTAGATTTATATTTAAAATTCAAAAATTCTTCATGTAAAAGAAGCCAATGTGACTTTTTAAGTCAAGCTTTGTGAAATAGAAGACCTACCCTTTCTGAATAAAGGAAAGGGCTGTGGCTTGCAGTAATGTTCATGGTGATGGTCCATGATAACCATCTTTCTGGAAGGCTGAGGATTCCTATTACTGATGCTTATTGAGATGTTCAGTGATGTGATTCTGAAAAATGATCAAGCAACTGTATAAACATGCAAAGCTTTACTGAATATCTTAGTCTTAATGAATCTGAAGAGTTCCAAAACATTTCATCACAGAGTTGATTTTGCTGTTTACTACACATAACGTACTTTGTGTTTTGGCACTTCTACTCAAATTAATGAAAATATTGTTTGAAACCCCCCTCCTCCCCCACCAAATGCTGTGGAGAACATCTGGTCCAGTTTCCAGCTCAGAATGACTGTTTGCAAACTAAATCGGGCCAGCTGCACCTACTACTAGTTCTTCCATGTTTGTGAGCAGCAAGGGAGAATCACAGAGGACTTTTGAATTGTAACATTAGAAAAGCAAGAAAAGTGGTTTGAACAGATTTGTATGAGATTTCTTTCTTGAGATATTTGGGTTGTTAACATTGACTTTTGGGTAAAATTCGAGATCTTTTTGATGTGAGGAGTTTTAGAATTGCTTTTCTTCAACATTTTGTTTTTTAGAAGCTTCAGCAGATGACATTTACTTATTCCATCAGTGCATTGAAATTCTATTTTGAGGCAAATGAAATATGTTAACCTGCAATGCATTAAGTTAAATTTATCCATTTAATTAAGATAGAAAAATCCTTTTTGACTAATACTGGTTTTATAAAATCTGTTTTGCTTTTGACAAGGTTATCTAAGAAAATCTATTAGGGTGTACAGTAGAAAGATGTATTTGTAGCCTGAACTGTGAGATACTTAGCAATGACTGCTTATTGTGGAAGGGCTTTTTATTTAAGCATGGACAAGTCTTAATGGTTGCTCTTAGATCCCTACCAGCAAAGTGGAAGTAATGTGCTTACTATTCTACTGTTTTTCTACAGTATAGAATACTTAGAAACTACTGTGACACAATAGCTAAATACATACCAATAATAACATTAACATTTAGAATATATCTGTAATATAAGACTGAAGGAAAATTAGCTACCAATTTTGCAATGCTAAGATGATTAATTTGAAAGACTACTATGGATCCCCTTGTATTGTACACCTAATGGTACTATAATCTTTTAGAAAGCTTGTCTGTAAATTCAAATCTGAATCTAACATGGGAAGCCAAAATTTAGTTGTTCTTGGAGAGATTGTGTGTATGTGTGTCCCCACATAATTGTGAAGTACATGTTTGTTGCAAGTATGGACTGCTATTAGTAGAACTTTAATTGCTCATTTGTTTCCCTGCTTAGCTTTACTTAAAGTAATCTGAAACTAGCTCTGATTAACAGCTTCATTTTCCTGGCTATTTATGAGAGTGGATGAAATGACTGGTTAAGCATCTGTGCCTTGCAAATCTGATAGGTGTAATGATTTGATCTGCTTAGTAAATGAGAAGCTTCTGTCAGTCTAAGTTCATTTTGAGCCAACAGTTATGTCCATGTCAACTACTGGAAGATTAATAGCAACTTCTTTCACTCTTTCCCCACTATTTCCTGAGTGACACCAGAAAAGTATTTTAGAGCTCCAATATGGTTGTGTATAGTCATAACAAAAGACTGCTAATAAGGAACTTGCTCTTTCATAGAATTTTAAGCTGTTGTGAAGAAATTTGAGGTAGCAGATCTCCCACACCCTCTCTCCAAATATACATTATATATAAAACATGCTAAGATGGTAGGAAAAACTGTGGCCAGTTACTTTCTTAGAAAACAAGCTTATTTTGTATGCAACTCTTCTGAAACTCATAATCTATCTTCTCATATGGAAGGGAAACAATTTATTTTCTGTTTGGTTAGTTAATATTCTCTTGCTGGATTTTTCATGATTGTCATGGGCTGTTTACATTTGCTACAGCTAATAGAACTGTTCCTGGTACACATCCTGTGGAACACACTTCAAAGAGTACTACAGTACTGCATGCAGATTATCTGTGTCATTTGTTATTTGATACATACTGTACTTTGCACTAACATGCTGACAAGTCTTGATTGTCTTATTCTGTTGGTGTTTTATATTGGTGAAAGGATCTTTGAGAATAAATTAACGTAACTGTTTCATAGCTTGAGAAACTTTCTGCTATGTTCTATGTTTTGTACAAAGAAATATCAGGCTAATACGCTGTCACAGTGCTTCTGCTGAGTTGGCTTCCAGCACTGTGCTGCAAAACATGTAGAAGTCCGGCATAAAGTGTGCCAATCACTTCTTTTAGGGGCACTGTGTGGATGTGATGGTAGAGCACTTGGCAAGATTACCTGTGCTTTCCCCTTATCTAATGGAAGTGTGCCTTACAAAACACCTCAAAATAGACCCTTTTAAAATCCAAGTATTGTATGTGATGAATTTCTTGCTATTGGACTTCTACCACTGTAGCACATTGATTTTGGTGGTACTGTCATGGTTCTAAGTTGATGATGAACTCTCTTATCAGCTGGTAAGATAGAAACTAATGTTCCAAATTAATATAGATATGCTGCGAAGCATTGATTCAAAGGAAAATCCCCCAGATTCTATAAACAACAACTCTGAAGTTTAATCTTTTGACCAAATCATATGCTGTACTAAATACTTATTAAGGATAAGCTGTTTCTACTTTTAGTATGAACATAAATGGCAGATCCCACAATTCTAATACCAGATGCCAGTGATAGAAAGGATTTGTGACCTAAATACTCCTGAACAATTTCTTCCTTCAGTGCATGTTCACAGTGACATATAACTTAAATGATCTAGGTATCTGAAGTGGACTTTACCTCTGTTCACATTAGAGTAGGTACATTGGCAAGGTGTCATTGATACCATTCTGTCTAACTAGAATATGCTTTGTTCTTTTAAGAGGAAAAAAAAAAGGTATGATAGAATCATAGAATGGCTTAGGTTGGAAGGGAGCTCAGAGATCACCTACTCTAACCTCCCAGCCATAGGCAGGGATGCCTCTCAACTAGAACTTGGTTGCCCAAGGCCTCATCCAGCCTGGCTTTAAGCAGCACCAGGCAGGGGCATCCACAGTCTTCCTGGGCAACATATTCCAGAGTCTCACCACCCTCATAATGAAGAATTTCTTCCTAAGATCCAATCCAAACCTACTCTCCCTCAGCTTAAAACTATTCCCCCCCTGTCCTGTTGCTAGACCACCTTATGTAAAGTTCCTCTCCAGTTTTCTGGTAGGCTCCTATCAGGTATTGGAAGGCAGCTATGAGGTCCCCACAGAGTAATTTCTAGTCTGTACAACCTCCACTCGTCTCCCTCAGCCTTTCATCAAAGCAGATGTGTTCCAGCCCGTTTATCATCCTTCTTCTGGACTCCCTCCAACAGTTCTGTGTCCTTTTTATGATGGATGAAGTATGCAAGGTGGAGTCTTGCAAGAGCAGAGGAAGTGGGCAGAATCACCTCTCTTGACCTGCTGGCCACGCTTGATGCAGCCCAGGATATGGTTTGTCTTCTGGGCTGCATGAGTGCATTGCCAGCTCATATTGAGCTTCTCATTGATTTGCACTCCCAAGTATTTTTTTTTCTCCTTTTAACTTAAACAAATAAATATTTTCTGAAGGTCCTCATGTTTTCCTGTGCCTGCAAATGACATGAGACAGCAATCAACAGGTCTCAATCCACGGTGGCTTCTAGCATTGTTTCGAAGGCTAGTGATAATCAGCTTTAGCTGCTGTAATGACCATGCATTTGTCACTGGCCATTGTGTCCCACACTGTAGACAAAAAATGTACCTACTTACACTGTTAGTCACCTTTGTGGTTTTGTCTTTTTATTTTTTGGTGGTTTTTGTTTTGTTTTGTTTGTTTGTTTGTTTTTTAAGTGAAAAAAGGCTGCTTTGCAACTGAATCCATCTTGACAAATTTTAATGTTTACCTGCTTACCTGGATCCTAGCTGACAGGGCAAATTCTGTGTACCTCCATTGCCTTCTTTGAGTTTAATGGAAGATGATTTATTGTCCATTTATTGTCTCTTGTACAAATGCTTCTCTTGTGTGGTGGTGTTATAATTTCTTGCATAGAATCATAGAATCAACCAGGTTGGAAGAGACCTCCAAGATCATCCAGTCCAACCTAGCACCCAGCCCTATCAAGTCAACTAGACCATGGCATTAAGTGCCCCATCCAGGCTTTTCTTGAAGACCTCCAGAGATGGTGCCTCCACCACCTCCCTGGGCAGCCCATTCCAATGGCAAATCACTCTCTCTGAATGATGGGATAAGAGGACTTCTCTGGCTGTATTCTGAAAAATCCACATTTTTATGACAGTTTCAAAATTTCTCATTTGTACTGTATGTTGTTTTTCTCCTTCATCCTTGAGCCCAGTGCAGTTAGTGGCCTCTTACTAATGTCTTTAGCTACAGGTATCATCCAGTCTAAATTTTCAGCATTAAGAAGCATTTAAAATATTTATCTTTATAAACACCCCCCCCTATATATATATGTGTGAATATGCTTGCATCTTTTCCACACACAAAAAAAACCCAGACAGCAAAAACAAAAGGTAAAACAAAATTAAACACAGTAAGCAATGACCTCACTATGTGGTTAATGTCTGCCTATGCATGTTTTGAATTTAAAATTAGTCCTTGAATCTACATGTGTCTATTGCTCTCTCAATTTTTAAAAGAAATTTCTTACACAGGATTTTTTTATTTGATGTTTCTGTTGCCTCCTTTCAAGTGTTTTCATCTGTTCTGTGTTTGCTCTTTCCTTCCCCATCAGTTCTCTTTATTCTGTCCATACTGGCAGACTATTCACTAATGATGTCTGGTAATGCTTTTTTGGAAATGTTCCCATTTTGCAGATGGATTAACCTAGAAATACAAAGCTGTGTTGCTTTGGTTCAGGTTTGTTTACAGTGCCTTTCAACACATGAAGTGAAGTTTGATCTGTAATGATACTAAATCTTACCTCTTAATTCTAGTTATTTTCCAGATTTTTCTTTCTACCTTCTAAAGGTGCAAACAGGGTACAAATGCTTAAAAGCTGTGGTAAGATGTGAAAGTGGACACAGCTTGTATTGCAATCTGTGGTCAATAAATGCTTCTACTACTGAATCTATAAACTAAGTTCTGTATCTCAGAAGGCAAAGATGACTCATGATGGGAAAAAAAAGAATTAAAAAAATCCCCATCATTTTTGATCTTGGTATCTAACAGCAAGTTTTGATAGCCTTGCTTTCAGAGTATTCATTTGAACGGCAGCACAGTTAGTTGATGAGACAATAGCTGTTGAGTAATTGTTCTTTTAAGTAGGGACAGAAATTTATAGGAAGTGTGTTAGACCAACAGGAAAAGTTCAAATTAACTTACCCTTCCAAGGGATGTAGTTGAGGCTGACTGGCCTGTAGTTACCCAAGTCCTCCTCCTTGCCCTTTTTGAAGGCTGAAGTGACACTGGCTTTCCTCTCATTCTCAGGCACCTCTCCTGCCTTGCAGAACTTTTCAAAGATGATGGGCAGTGTCATAGCAATGACATATACCGGCTACCTCATCACTCAGGAGTGCATCTCGTTGGGGCCCATGGATCTGTGGTGTCCAGTTTACTGAACTGATCTCTAACCCACTTCTTTTCTACTGAGGCAAAATCTTACTTCCTCCTGACTTTCTCTGTGGGCTCAAATGTCTGGAACTGAGAGCTGGTCTCAGCAGTAAAGACCAAAGCAAAGAAGGCGTTCAGTAAGTTCACCACCTCTGGATCATCCATCACCAGGGCACCCACTTCATCCCGCAGTGGGCCCACATTTCTTCTAGTTGTTCGTGGGTTTTTTTTGTTTTGGTTTCTTTCCCTCCTGTGTACTTGAAGAAGCATTTCTTGTCTTTGACCTCTCTTGCAACCTTTAATTCTAAGGAGGTCTGGGCTTTCCTCATTACATCCTGATGTACTCTGTTAACATTCTTGTCAGCCCCTTCTTCCATATTCTATACAATTTCTTTTTCCACTTGTGTTTATTCATTAGCTTCCTGCTAAGCCATGCAGATCTCTTTGCTCCTGTGCTTAATTTTTTACTCTTTGCTTGGAGCAGATCATGCTTGAATATTAACCAACTCTCTTGGGTTTCCTTACCTTCTAGTGCCTTGTCTGATGGGATTTCTTCAGGCTGTTCCTTGATGAGGCCTGCGCTTGGGTCACAACAACCCCAAGCAATGCTACTGGCTTGGGGCAGTGTGGCTGGAGAGCTGCCTGGCAGAAAAGGATCTGGGGGTTGTAATAGACAGGCAGCTGAATATGAGCCAGCAGTGTGCCCAGGCAGCTAATGGCATCCTGGCTGGTATGACAAATGCTGAGGCCAGCAGGAGTAGGAAGCTGATTGTCCCCTTGTACTTAGCTTTGGCAAGGCCACACCTTGAACATTGCGTTCAGTTTTGGGCACTGCAATACAGGAGAGATGTGGAGATGCTGGAGTGAGTCCAGAGGAAGGCAACAAAGCTGGGGAAGGGCTGAGAGAATAAACCTTGTGTGGAGTGATTAAGGGAGCTGGAGCTGTTTACTTAGAGAAAGAGGAGCCTGAGCTGTCTACAACTACCTGAAGGGACGTTGTGGAAAGACTGTTGCTGGGCTCTTCTCACAGGTAACTGGAGACAGAACAAGAGCAAATGGCCTCAAGCTGAGGCTGGGTAGGTGTATTGGAAAGTAATAATTTATTATGAATTATGAATATTTTTTATTATTAATATTCCCTGAGATTCTTTGGATTTTCATTTGATAGGAAGTAATTGCACAGAATTAAACACTTTAAACAATCAGAACTTGGAAAATAGAAGGCAAAACCTGGACAAATTCTAACTGGAGTCTTAGCATTGACTCCAGCATATGTACTCATGACGCTTTTGGTCCCTGAGTAAGTCTCCTGTATCAAAAAGGCTTTCAAATTTGTGATAATGATCCCAGGGTAAAATACAAAACATTCCAGGCAGAGGAAGGAGATGATTGTGAGCTGCTAGTGTGAGCTGTATACGCATGGCCGCCTTGATTCCTGGTTAGTGAGCCACAAATGGCAGAAAGGCAGAGCGGTTCAGAATGCAAAAAGGTGCGGTTGTCATATGAGCTGCCCCCAGCCATGTTGCTGTAATTGCCACCAGATCATAACCCCTTGACCACACATGGATTTCTAACTCCTCCTGTTTATTCCCTGTGCTGTGTGCATTGGTGTACAGGCATGGCAGGGAGCGAGCTGAGTGGGATTGGAGACACTGTGAAACTTTGACTGTGCTGCTTTATCCCCAGCATACTGCAGGGCAACGTGCTGAAGGCACCCTTACTAGCTCTCCATCCCTCCAACCCTTGTGTGTTGTCCCTCAGCTTGTCACATGAAGGCCTGATGATATCATTATCCCCCTTCCCCTTCACATCTACTTGATCGTTCCCAGGTTCTACTGTGAGTCCTCACTCATTGATAACACTTGCATCTTCCCCAGCACATGGCTCATTGTCTCCTACCTCCCCTGAGATATCAGTGGAGCTGGTGCACTGCCACACAAATGTCCCAGGCTTATTTCCAGCAAGCCTGATTTTTCCCCTTTCCCCCTTCAAATCTAGTTTAAAGCTTGATTAATGATCCCAGCCAACTCCTGTGATAAAAACCTTCTCCAGAATTTTGTCTGGAAAAATAGTTTTGGCTTATAGTAATTTTAAGAATCAATTTATGTAGTTCATTGCTTGTACCAGCTTGTGAAGGTGGTATAGGTAGAAAGATGAGAAACATAGCTAGGTGTTTCATTGCATTTCTAGCTAACCCTGGAGAGCATTGTCAAGAATCTCACAGACAATAGGGTATTTTTCAATAGTATCGATTTAGATTAGTTCTACAGCAGGTGAGCAAACATTGATAAGGCTGGTTTTGGAGCCATGTGTGCATACACAAATATTAATTTTTGATATAAGTATAAAGGGCTAAGTGATATAATAGATTTGAGAAGAACACATTATTATTGCAAACAATCACACTTTGAAAGAAATGCAGAATACCTTTGACAGAGTACATTATAAGAAGCAGGCAAATGAGCCTCTACTGACTTACATGGATGTAGCTGCCATAATTGTGACTAGAAACAAGCCCTGTTACCTGCTTATTGATGTGATGCAATTATAGCAATGAGGGCATGGATATGGAAATTCATCTCATAACACTGTAGCAAATAAAGATGGAACTTAGAATTATGGTGTGCAGATTTTAGTCAGATCCTTCTAATGTTTTTTAATCCAACCTGTACAGCCTCCTTGAGCTCAGTGGGACTTTCAAGTAATGAAGTGCTTGTTTTTCTCTTAAGAAAAAAGTTTTCCTCTCTTCTCCAGTGATGGTCACAATACTTAGCTTGATGTCCACTTCAAATCTAAATAGCTGGCCTTTGAAGATGATAAAAGTAGAAATCTTTGTGTTTCTATCCTTCATTCAGTGGCAAGTCATAGAAATTTGTACATTATACAGATATTACTTGTTTGTATAAACACAGTGTAGTTTGGCCTTTTTGGTTTTTGTCATGTTCTTAATTTGACCTTGCTGCTCTCATTTTCTTTAGAAATGTATTTTGTTTTATTCTCTGCCTGTTATTTAACAATATAGGACACTTGTTAATGAATCAAGTACTTCTGTTCTCCTTTCCTCCTTTGGAAACTGTCTGTGCAATCACATAAGCCTCTTGAGTGGAAAGCAGGAATGAAGGAGAATTTTAATATCTGACAAGTTCCTGACCTTAACAAGATAGAGGAAGCAATGAAGAGAAGTGCTCTGGTCACCCTCATACTTGCAAATTAGTAGTGGAATGCTGGAACAGGTTGGCCAGGGAGGTTGGGGCCCCATCCCTGGAGGTAGTCAAGATAATGCTCAACCTGGCTCTGGGCAGTTGATCTAGTTGAGGATGCCTCTGCTTACTGCAGAAGGGATTGGACTTTGGCTGTCCCTTCCAGCCCCCAGACCATTCTGTGATTGTATGAAATAAGTAAGGGCTTATTGAGAATATGAAAGTCCAAAGCAGCCTTGGATGCAGTGACTGTGAGATAGTGGATAGTGGAGTTCATTGTTCTAAGAGTAGAGAGCAGAGCAAAAAGCAAGATCACAGAGTTGGACTCAGGAGAGCAGGCTGGCACTCTGACTTAAAAAATCTGCTTCATAGAGACTCGTGGGATAAGACCCTTAAGGAAGAGAGGCACAAGAAATGCAGTAATATGAGCTGGAAAAGGATTTCTGGTGGTCATCTGGCCCAACTGTACAATATGCAAGGAACATTTTCAAGCTCATGATCAGTCCTTCTTAGTAAGCAGGATGCCAGGAAGAAATGTCAAGAGACTTATGTTGGTAAACCAGGAGGTCCTGTCAATGCTGAAACACAAAAAGGAAGCATATAGAAGACGAAAATATGGACTGGTAACTTGAGAGGAACACAGAGACACTGTCTGAATATGGAGACACAGAGTTAGGAAAGGCAATACCCAGCTGGAATTGAATCTGTCAGGGAATGCCAAAAGCAACTGGAGGGGCTTCTGTAAGTACATAGGTGGCAAGAGGAGGGCTAATGAAAATATGGGCCTACTGCTGAATGAGACCTGTCACTGGTGACAGAAAACAGAAAGGGCTGAGGTACTCCATTCCTTGTTTGCATCAGTCTTTACAAGCAAGACAGGAATCCCAGACCTTGGAGATTGAGAAGATCTGGAGCAGGAAAAATGTGGTGAAAGAGGATCAAGTCCCAAGAAACTAGACATACGTAAGTCTGTGGGCCTTGAAAAGATGCATCTACCCATGCTGAGGGAACTGACTGATGTCATTATGAGGCCACTTGATGATCTCTGAATGATTGTGGTGATTTGGAGAGGTGCCTGAGAATTACAGGAAAACAGATGTCATTGCTGCCTTCGAAAAGGATAAGGAGAACCTGGGGGACTACAGGCAAGTCAACCTCACCTTGAAGCCTTGGAGAGTGATAGAACAACTAATACTGGAAACCATTTCTGAGTATGTGAAAGGCAAAGTGGTAATCAGGTTTCACCAAGTTCTGCTTGATCAACTTGATAAACTACTATGCTGAAATCACTGGCTTTCCAGACTAGAAGAGAGGAGTGGCTATTGTTTAATTGACTTCAGACTTTTGACATGATCTCTCACAATATGCTCATAGAGCTGATGAAGTGTGATCTGAATGAGAAGACCTGGATTGAATGTTGACCAAGTGTAACGGTTTGGGTGTTCCCTGCCCTTCCCCCCCCCCCCCCCCCCCCACTTTATAAATCACCCCGACTAGACTCAGTCAGCTCTGGAAATATGAATTAAGCTATTTATTTACAGCTGGCACAATATACAAGCAGATATTTACAGTATAAAACATTAGATAACACTCTTGCCATCCAGTTTGTCAGAAATCACAGACCTTGTAGTTCTTCTTCCAGTTACCATCCTTCTGCCAACTCTGCCTTCTTTCATGAGATGGAATATGATGTGGTACTCACTTTATATTATTTTCTAAATAACTCTGTTGCTATGGCAGCATCTGCTGCTGCTTCTGGAATTTACATGCAAAGCACTCCAGTGAGGGGATTTACAGAAAAGTCATTGAAAATGGTCAAGTTTGTCAGCATTTTTGTAGCTCACCAACAAAGGAGTTCGTTATGCATCTCTTTGCAGGGAACCAGAAGATCTGTTACAACTGGCACAGCTAGAAATACAAGAGGAGAAAGAAAGGCCTAAGCTATCTAGTATAGGGTCTTGGCCAGTTTGTTTAAATCTTGCAGGATGTTACTTGCTACTGTATAGGAAGGAGCAGGACCTTAGTTGGGAGTTTCTTACCATGAAATGACTAAATGCAATATCATTTTGCTTTTTTTTTTCCTCATAAAATATTTTTTAGCTGAACTTGTCTGACTTCAAAGGCAGCCGTTTCTGCTGGTCTTTAAGATTCATGTACCCTTGAATGCTGTAAGGCAGTGAAGCTTTGTGAGATAAAAGATTGGAACAAAGCCACAACACACCAGAGCAAATAGGCTAAATACTAAATATTTTACTGAATCTCAGTGTTTTTCATTGTCCTGGTCCTGAGACAAGCATTTGTTCTTCTGTAATCCATTAGGCTAATAGACATAGATGGCTTCTGTTCATTTTGGGTTTTGGACACATCGTATTGTTCTCATCATTAATCAGTGTAGAGTAAGCTTGCAGTGCACAAAGCTTGCAGTGCCCAGAAATGCTGTACTACTCATCTGCACTCAATATTAGTTTAACACTGTCTCACATGACATCCTAGTGAACAAGCTCAGTAAGTGTGGGATGGAAGAGCAGACAGTGAAGTGGATTAGGAACTGGTTACAAGATAGAGTTCAAAGAGTGGTCATCATGGTGCCAAGTCCAGCTGGAGAGCTGTAACTATTGAAGTTCCCCAGGGATCAGTGCTAGGTCTGTTGCTGTTCAATATCTTCATCAGTGACACTGGTGAGGGCACGGAGTGCCTGCTGAGCAAGTTTGCTGATGACACCAAACTGGGAGGCTCGGCTGATACAGCTGAAGGCTGTGCGGCCATCCGGAGAGACCTGGACAGACTGAGAGCTGGGCACAGAGGAACCAGATGGGGTTCAACAAGGACAAGTGCAGAGTCCTGCATCTGGGAAGGAATAAAAACTGCACCAGTACAAGCTGGGGGGTGATCGGCTGAAGAGCAACCCTGTGGAGAGGGATATGGGTGTGCTGGTGGAGAACAAGTTGTCCATGGGACAGCAATGTACCCTTGTGACCAAGAAGGCCAATGGGATCCTGGGGTGCATTAAGAAGAATGTGTCCAGCAGATCAAGGGAGGTTCTCCTTCCACTCTACTCTGCCCTGGTGAGATTTCATCTTGAATACTGTGTTCAGTTTTGGGCTCCCCAATTTAAGAGGGACAGGGATCTGCTCGAGAGAGTCCAACGGAGGGCTACAAGGATGAGTAGGGGAGTAGAGCACTGCCTGATGAGGAGAGGCTGAGAGACCTGGAGCTTTTTAGTCTGGAGAAGAGAAGACTGAGAGGGCACTTAATAAATGTTTATAAATATCTGAGGGCTATGTCAGCAGAGGGCAGGGAGAGACTCTTTTCTCTCGCTCCCTGTGATAGGACAAGGAGCAGTGGATGTAAGCTGCAGCACAGGAGGTTCCACCTCAACACAAAGGGGGACTTCTTTACTTTAAGGGTCACAGAACACTGGAATGGGCTTCCCAGAGAGGCTGTGGAGTCTCCTTCTCTGGAGACTTTCAAGGCCTGTCTGGATGTGTTGCTCTGTGACCTGAGCTAGATTGCGTGGTCCTCCTCTGGCAGGGGAGTTGGACTCGATGATCTCTTCGCATCCCTTCCAACCCCTAACATCCTGTGATCCTGTGAATAACAATATAAAACCAATTTATCCTGAGATTACGTAGAGCAACCTATGTTAGGACTAACATAAAATAGAGGAATCTGACCTTGTCCAGAGCATGCAATGTTATATATAAAAAAAAAATCAATGCAGACTGATTTTAACAGCTCTCAGTGCCAGTGAAACGTTTTCATACACTAAGAAAAAATACAAGGAAAAAAGATGACTTGCAATTTCAATAGCATTTCACAAAATGCCAAAACTCCTCCATTTTCTGGGAAGAGAGAGCAAAATGAAAGGAAAAGGATGAGACCTTCTTAAATAGTAGCATGATGTAGAAATTATTTTGTTCTGAAATATGAATTTCTATGCTTATCATTTGCAATGGTATGTTAAAGGCAAGGAAAATGGTAACTATTTAAAGTATGATGATGTTACCAGAAAAAGCTAAAGAAGTGAGCCATTCCAGAAAATCCTACTTTTATCCTAAATGCAGAAGCAAGCTGTGATTAAACTCTTGCTTAAGCTATAGATGACCCAGTTAAAGCTTTTTATTTTTTTGCAGCAGAAACTGTAACTTTAATCAAGCCTGACTATAAAATCTAATTATGTTTGAATGTGTATTTAAGATTTAGAATGAATTTTTTTTATTAGCTTAGGGGAACAAGTTGCAGCTTCCTATATACAATTGGATCTGTGCATGAGAATTAATGTAATCCTGTAGTTCTGATTGCTGTATATTTTAATTGATTAAATAATTAGGTAAGTCTTCATATATTTCACCTTGTCATAATCCATTGTTAACATCTTCTTCTATGAACACAATTGGTTTTTTTCTAAATATAGGCACTCTGTACTTTCCTGCAGCTAATTCTGGCTTTGCTGACAGTGGTTTCTTAATACAAGAAAATAAATAGACACAAAAGAAATGACATCTAAGTAGGTTACCTGTGAGTAGTTTTACTAGCCTCCTTGTTTCACTAAAGAATGGAACAGAGTAGGAGCATTGCTTATTAGAAAGTAAAACATTAAATAGCTTTTAAAAAGCTGATCTTTTTTATTTATAAAAAGTATTTTTTAAATGAATGTCCAGAATAAAGTGTGTGAACACTGCCCTAGAGTAAAATTGTTAACAGAAATGGTGATTACCCTGAAAAAAGAAAACTATATCACTTAAATCATTAGTCTCCTAGGCCATTATGGCCATTTGACATTGTTAGTTTTATAAAGCAGTCTCACATGTTCCTTATGTTTGTCATCCATGGAAAGAAATGGCATGTATCAGATTAGAAGCAATGGTTGTAACACATACTTATCAGGGGGAAATATATGAAATGGTTAAATTTCTGAATCAACCAGAAAACTGAACCAAGTGGAGCCTCAGAACAATACACAGAATATACTGCTACTCCTTCCTTTTTCTTCCTTCTTGTCCCCAAGCTCTATTTTGTGTAGTGAACATTAAGTTTATCAGTGAGAGAACCAAAGATTAACAGTGAAACAGCTGGAGGAACTGATGCAGTAGGATTGTAGAGTGTTCCAGTGGAACAAGTGAAGAAGTGACTTTTTTTGTTTGTATACGTCTGTATTTCTGCATTCAGAACTGAATTCTTTAATTTTAGACAGGACTCTAATTGTGATTTGTTAGTCTACCTTACAGGAAGACCTTGAGGTCTTCCTACCTCAAGCAATAACGTACCTGCCACTTTCCTTCCTACCTTTCACTGTCTGCAATAAGCTTGAAGGGCCTTGACTTGAACTAGCTGATCAGATATGCTTTGAGAAGTACTACACTTTGCAAGTAAGTGATAATTCTGATGTAAACTTATTTCCCTTGATTTCTTTGTGTAAAGGTTGGGTTGTTTGGTTGGAGTATTTTGGGTGTGGGAGAGCCCTGCTATAAACAACATTATGCTTCTGGCATGTTCTCAGATATGACTGGATATAGAATGGGTGATTACAATTCTCAGTCTGTGATGGCTGTTTCAACTGTCTCAGTTGTACATCACAATTGGCAAAATGAAGAGGATTCTGAATCATAGAAGGGTTTAAATTGTGCTGTAATACATTGACTGATTTGAAAAGAGTAATAAGTGGCAGACATGCCCTGTTTCTCTCCTCTGTGGCAATCTGAGCCAAGAATCACCCAGCCCTATCCAGTCATCTAGACCATGGCACTGAATGCCTCATCCAGTCTTTTCTTGAACACTTCCAGGGATCGACCACCTCCCTGGGTAGCCCATTCATTCCAATGGCAAATCACTCTCTCTGGGAAGAACTTCCCCCTAATATCCAGCCTATATTTCCCCCGGCACAACTTGAGACTGTGTCTGTATAGTTTGATGATTTGATGATCTTAAAACTGATCTATGACAGAAATAAATCCAGTCTGCATAGTGTGAACAGAACCATTGTCCAGATCAGTGTTAGATGTTGTAACTTGAATGCCTGAGGATTCAGCTGCAGTTATGAATAGATGTGCCCAATACAGCCAATTGAATTTCAGGGCAAAATTTCAGACCAATACTCTAAAATGTTATAGAAACTGATTTAATATGAGCAGGTTTTTTTCTTTTGATTTTAATATGTGCAGTTCCTGCTTTTAAAAAAAATTAGCACATCAGGCATTTGGTACTTTTAGTTCATTGATTTATTTTGTATAATTTTATGAAAAAATAAAACCAGCTTCTTATTATGGGAAATATTGGTCAGTCTTAATAAGTGGTGCTCTCACCCTACCCTTTGTGAGGCAGGTTTCATTGCTGAACACTGTCTTCTTCCATCTCTTGTGAACAATGAAAGCTGTGGAAGTTACTTTTGTCCCCACTTGATACCACTACAAATTAATTTTGATATAATAACCTTGGCAGATCTGATAAGCAGTGCTGTCACTCCTCTGTTCAGCTAGGCAAGCTTTACTGTAGGAGACATTCAGATACCTACTGACAAGAACAAAAATTAAGCTCTGAGGTATTATTTTTGGTACCTTTTTTTTTCCTAGTTTACTGATAAGAGGGTCTCACTTTAGAAATGTAGAGTGCCTCAATACAGCTCCAGAGACAAACTCTAGATATACAATGATACTCCTTTGATAGCTTCCTCCAGTTGTTCTCTCTCCTTATGTCTTTCACATCTCCTCTATGCAGTCAACAGTGTTCTCCCTTATGTGGCAGAATTTCCCAATATAAGTGGGATAATGCCTCGATAGCAAGGATGCAAATCACTGGCAGTTCACAATGACTTTTATGTTTGTGGTTAATTACATGAAACTTTTCAGAACATCTGGACCTGTTTCAGGCTTCTTCTAGTACAGTTTCTGGACTTTCATCATAATATCTGAAGGTATACGTTGTTGTTTATGGTTATCAACACATTCCAGTAGTAGTCATAATCACAGAATCATAGAATTGCTTTGCTTGAGAAAGACCTCTAAGATCACCGGGTCAAACTGAACTGCCTGCCTAAGACCACTATGGCCCCAAGTGCCATATCTACATGTGTCTTGAACACTTCAGGGATGACAACCCCATCACCTTCCTGGGCAACCTATTCCAGTGGCTGATGATTCTATTTTCCCGATATCTAATCTAAACCTCCTCTGGCACGGTTTCAGATCGTTTCCTCTTATTCTATCACCTGATACTATGAAGAAAAGATTGACCACCCACCTCACTACAACCTCTTTTTAAGTCCTTGTAGAGGGTAATGAGGTGTCTCCTCATCCTGCTTTTATCCAGACAAACAATTCCAGTTCCCTCAGCTGCTCCATATCAAACTTGTTCTCCAGACCCTTCACCAGCTTTGTTGTACTTCTCTGGACCTGCTGCAGGACCTTATTATCTTTCCTGTAGTGAGTGGAATTTCCCTTCAGTTTTGAGGGAGTGTTCATGGATAAGGTATGCAAGATTTGGCCCTAAATCACTAGAATTTTTAGGAGAGCACAATGTAGCATCTCTGTCTATCAGCAAGAGTTCTTGTCAGCATGAGATTCAGAAGCTGAGATTTTTTTTTTCTTTAGTCTCTTTACAAATAAAATAGACAATAAATATACAATAAAATAGAGAGAGATGAATGTTCCCATTAACGTAGAGCGGAATGTAAAGTATATGTCCTGTTTCCTGTTGTTTGTTTGGGTTTTTAAAAATCCCTTTCAAGAACTACTTTGCATTCTGGCATCACTGAGCAGACATGGTGTCTGCCCTGAGAGCCTTGGAGAGTAAGGGCCAAATCTCTTTAAACTGTAGCTCAGTATCAGGTTTATGTTTGTTCTGAGTGGTTTGCAACAAATGCACACATCCAGTTCCTGACGATTTTACCTCAGATCTCAAACATGAGTTCCAGCATCAGATCCAATATGAATTAGAGTCAAAGTTGTATTTGTTCTGAAATCATACTAAAATTGCAGTGGATAAGTAAGGCTCTTCTGAATTTGGCCAAGACTGCTGAGTAGCTGCTGGCACTCGTTTGTCAAGGATTTTACCATGTTTTTTATAGTTGTTGTGAAAATTTTGAATTGCAGTTGGGAAACAAGAAGCTTTTTGAAAATTATACACATCTGAAAAAATATACATTGTGAGAACATGCTGTGTTGAATACTGAAATGTAAATCTTATGTATTCCCTGGAAGTCACTAAGTTCTACAGCTGGAGTTTCGTTGATCTCAGACTAAAATGTGACATAGAGTTTTGTACTAAAAGGATTTGAATATGAAAATGATGAGTGTGATGTTGTGTCTTTCTTGGTGCCAAAGTTTTCCAAGGCAAATTTTTATAGTGGCTTAGAATTTGAACTAACAGAAGCTTGTTCTAGGCAAGAAGATGTAAGATGGGGTGGCCTCTTCTCCCAGGTAACCAGCAATAGAACAA
Organism: Pogoniulus pusillus; assembly: GCF_015220805.1. Classification (NCBI taxonomy): domain Eukaryota; kingdom Metazoa; phylum Chordata; class Aves; order Piciformes; family Lybiidae; genus Pogoniulus; species Pogoniulus pusillus. The sequence continues at coordinate 18,855,446 of NC_087281.1, read as the reverse complement.
GGGGACACAGTCTCATGTTGTGCCAGGGTAGGTATAGGCTGGATATTAGGAAGAAGTTCTTCACAGAGAGAGTGATTTCCCATTGGAATGGGCTGCCCAGGGAGGTGGTGGAGGCACCGTCCCTGGGGGTCTTCAAGAAAAGACTGGATGAGGCACTTAGTGCCATGGTGTGGTTGATTGGATAGGGCTGGGTGCTAGGTTGGACTGGATGATCTTGGAAGTCTCTTCCAACCTGGTTGATTCTACGATTCTATGATTCTATATATTTCATTAACTGTGGCATAGTTAATAGCGATGCTGAAACGATGCTGCAGCATTCATAATTCGGAGCTCTTATGTCAGGGTTTCTGCAAGTCCAGGCAAACATGGCTTCAAGAGCTTAATTGCAGTTTATGTTTTTAGAGGTTTATCTCCTACCAAAAAGCTACGTTCAGATATTTTAATTTTTCTTTAATGCTACAGAATCTTGAGTTTCCACAGAGATTTTTGTGGCAAGCTCTGCAGCTGCAGAATTAAAAAACATACAGGCTTTAGCATGGGTTGTTATGAAATTCTGGTAGTTTACTAGTTGAAACTGTATTCTTTCATTGAAAGTTTGGAATGCATTCTACAAGAAAGTATGTATATTTCTTGTAGCACGTTGTGATAGGTAATGAAACATCTTTGTTTCCTCTCTGCAGTTTTTATACATGTTTTTTTCAGCTAGCTTGTCCCTACCTATAAGTATAACCATGAGAGTCTAGTTCCACAGGATGAATTCTACCCCTCTCATGCCTGCCTCTCTCATAGTGTTTCTAATTGTATTTCAGTAAGTCAGATAAGTGAAAGATTCAGCATGACAGAAAGTTGTGTCTTAACACAATTTTAGAGTAAATTTACCTCTGTCAAACTGTTCTTATGCTCTTGTGTATATGGTACAGCATATCTTCAATTGCAGATTAATGCCTGTAAGCAGGAAGGCATCTTTGAAATGGTGAGTCTAATCATGAGAAAGGTTTATTCCATGATTTGATTGCAAACACTCTGAGCAGATAATACCACATTCTTTTCACTTGGACTTGATATAAGTGCTGTCTATGTGCTGGTGAGTCAGAGTAAATAGAAACATGAATTCAAGTTTGATAATGCAACTGGCCTGCAAAATATGCTCAGTTTTAATTGAGACATAGTAGAGACTGCCAGTTTCTGCTCCCAGATATCATTGCCAGGTGTGGCTGGCTGTAAAGAATCATAGAATCATAGAATCAACCAGTTTGGAAGAGACCTTTAAGATCATCAAGTCCAACTTATCCCCCAGCCCTATCCAGTCATCTAGACCATGGCACTAAATGCCTCATCCAGGCTTTTCTTGAACACCTCCAGGAATGGTGACTCCACCACCTCCCTGGGCAGCCCATTCCAATGGTAAATCACTCTCTCTGTGAATAACTTCCTCCTAACATCCAGCCTATACTTCCCCCTGGCACAACTTGAGACTGTGTCCCCTTGTTCTATTGCTGGTTGTCTGGGAGAAGAAACCAACAAGAATTGAGATGTAAAAATAAGGATTTAAAAAAAACCCCAACTTTGTCTTTGCAACGTTGTGAACTTAAAAGCAGAAGAATTATTGAGTAGAATTATCCCTGAAATAGTGGTAGAATCAGGCTTAGTGCACTCCATGCAATGCTATGCTGACTAACAGTGTGTTTCCTGGAAAATGTTACTTGACCTAGATAGTAGAGTTATGTGTTATTTAGAGGTAGGAGGCTTTGCTATGTCATGTTGCAGCTGGTTGTTGGTTGTTGGTTAGCTCAGCAGGGAGGCTTGCATTACCATGGCTATTTTGATTTTTAATTTGTACTGATGATGGGATTAGACTTGATCAACTGAGTCATTGGTTCCTCTCCCACTTCTCAGAAGATGACTTATATGATCAATATCTATCTCGTATGAGCTCATGGAGCAGTTCTCCCCACACCACAAAACACATTCCAACACTTCATAATAAACCGCGTATGCTGCCAGATGGTAAAAATGCAGAGCTTCTTCCAATGTGTAATTCAAAATGTATGCCATCTTCTTTCTCCCTTATTTTTCTTCTCCCTTCAGGTTCTTACTCACTTTTTTCCCACACCTTCCCCCATACTTTCTTGACTCCACTCTCTATCACCGATTCTTTTACCACCCCTTCACCCAGATGCTTCAACTGCTTTTCCAGCTCTTTAATTCTGTTCCCTGCTTCTTTCTTTTCTCTGGCTTTTTGCCACTTTCCTAATTTAAAAGCTTTAAATTATTTCCTACATTTTTAATCTGACATTGGAACATTTTTGCCAGTTTGTCTTTCTAAAATTCTTTATGATAGAAACTAGATGACTGAAGTTAACACTTGGCAACTTCCTCAGGTTTGTATGTGTCCAGTAACACATAATTTAATTTAATTTAATTAATTATCAACCAGGTTGGAAGAGACCTCCAAGATCATCCAGTCCAACCTAGCACCCAGCCCTAGCCAATCAACTAGACCATGGCACTAAGTGCTTCATCCAGTCTATTCTTGAACACCTCCAGGGACAGCAACTCCACCGCCTCCCTGGGCAGCCCATTCCAATGGCATACTGATGAAGGCTTTGCTTTCTGCTTACATAAGATGGTGTAGCATATTTATTGGTAAAATCAACACAGTTCTATACCTTAATATTTATAGCAGATGCAGTTTTCAAAAAAAGACCAGATTATTTGGTCTAACTTTGTCTGTTTGTACTTTAGTGCCAACTAAAAGCAGTTGTAGTGGTGGGTGGTTGGGTTGCTTCCAAATTTCAAAAGACCTGAAATGGATTAGTTTTGAATGAACCTCTTAAACTTTGGTTTGCTTTGATTATAATTTTGTCATCTTCACATCATAAATCCTCTGGTTTTATTAATTTGATGCAGTGCATGCAAACTTTTGTCAACCTGATGCATCTGTCTCAGTGTCAGACTTACAGATCTCTGGGCATTCTGAGGAATGCAAGTTACCCTTTAAGAGAGCAGTGTTTGGAAACAGAGGGAAAACCATTCAATTCAATAGGGAATGGATCACATGTCTTTTTAAAAGAGGTGTTTGGGTTACAAAGTGCCTTGAAATGAGGAACAAAATGCCTTGAAGATTTCCTGTCTCAACATTCTAGTGTTGTGTTAAGCATCCAGTCTCTTGTGAAAATTTGTTTTCCATTTCATGTTATTTGACATATATCCACTTGTTCATTGATCTTTCACCAGTTTTTGAGTGTAAGTTTCTCCCTTTATTTCTACACTGCTGTCTTCTCAGACTCACAAATGAAGACCTAAGTGTAGCTTAACAGACAGAGGCTTTCGGGGAGTGAAGCACACGGTGGATGGGAGCAGAGTCCGGCATTTTTTAATCTCAAGATAATGAAGCATTTGGACCTCTGCCATTCAGAGGAATACATAATGTAACTGAAAAATAAAGTAGCTTTAAATGCATCATTGGCCTTTGGAGTTGGATAGATATGTTTTGAGATTCATTTTTCTGTGTAAATTTTTAACCATGAAACATAAATTATGACAGGAAACATTTAATTTCTGCTTATTCAGGTAGTTCAAAATTCTTGAATAATACTACCCAAAAAAAAAAAAAGTCTAATTTGAAGTTATTTATGTTGCCTTTAAAGCTTAACAAAGATCTAGATAAACTCCATGTATTTTAGAATTTTTCCAAAATGCTTTTAAATTTCTGCATAACAGAAATGTGAAGTGTGTGTCCTTCCATTTTAGGACTAAAAAGAAAATATCTGAAATCTTTATCTTCATGAGACAAGAAAAGTCTTGATCTACCTCTAGCAACAGGTAGAGGTTCTCTGTTAACTTTAATTGAATTCATAAGAGGTGGGGTTTGTATATACACTTAAATAGGAGCTTGAGTCTTAGTATCAATGAAAAGTCCTAGGTGCTTGATTCTCTTTGTTTCGATTGTCATTTCTAGTGTACCATCTCCCTTGGCCAAACAAATGCTATCTGAATCTCTGATGTAAAAAAAAAAAAGTTTTTTTTGAGTATGTTATACATTCTGGAATGACACACCTCGGATTACTGTATTTTAGCCTGAGGAAATATAAACAGACGTGGAGATGGATCTGTTACAGAGTACACATGATGTAACAACAGTTTCTTGGGGATCCACCTGCTCTGTGTACTCAGTGGCCAGAATTCTCTTGGATTTGCTAGAATGCCACATACAAGTGCCAAGACTCTTCTCAATTTGCTCTAAGTGTGCAGTTCATCTAATACAGATTGTTTTTACAGGCAGTGAGGATAAACAGATACTTTGAGTTTTGAATTTTTCCACCATCAGACTGAAGAACTTTTCATATGCAAAAGATGTATTTGAAGGCTTTGAGAATCTGTTACCTTCCAGAGCAAGTCTTTCATACAGAGACCTTGTGCACAATGAAGTGAACCATATTCATGGGTGACATGGTTGATTAGGTTGGGGATTAATTGGCCAAGGCAAGAATTACAAAAATAGAATTTATTTTATTTTTTCTGAAAATCTGTGCCCCCAAACTATAGACAGAACTAGTTAGGTTTTATTTATTGTTTCTAATTCAGTTGGGAAATCTTCACAAGGATGCTTATGGGCAACTTTAGTGATTTAGGAAAGTCAGAAACTGGAAAAGGCTAAGCTACAAGACAGCTTTAGTCCACTTTTAAATCAGGATGAGCAGAGAACCTGGGGAATAGCAGATTTTACTCACGGAGGTGAAGTATGACTTTAGAAATGATCCCTGCTGAATTTTTCTGCAGCAGCCTCCAAAACTCTAAATGGTGGTCTAAGAGGAGCCAGGTCTGGGTGCCACTGCCAGCTCTCTCTCAAATGGACTTAAGAACTTGCTCAACTTGCAGGCTTGTGAGGGAACAGAATCAACTGTGTAAGAGCAGAACTAGAGCAGTGCGAAAGTGGGAACTGCAGACAGTTTTTTCCTCGCTCTATTTACAGTCTTCCTAGACATTGTGTCTGTTGCCATATATATACTGGACACAAAGAATCCAGCCAGTCACCAGCCAATTCCAGCACAGGCTTTTCCCAGTACACATGTGGAAAAGGGCGCCTTTTGCTTTTCCCCCTCCAAGCCCTGCAAGGTGGGGGGGGAAACAGTTTCGTGCCTTCTTTTTCCCCCATTCAAACAGAGGGTAGGGAAGAAGTGATTTGGAGTGCCACACAAGAATGGTATCAGAAATACAGAAAACAGAGGAAAAAAGAGGGTGACCAAAGCCACTTGAGCACCACAGTCTGCGTGGAAGCCTTGCAAAAAAGTAAAGGAAGCACTGTCTCAGTTTTCTGGAGGGATTTTTAGAAAGTTGAAAGTTTTTTTTTTTCACTGATAGTCCTCAGTGTTAATAGACTCAAGGTCAGTGATGGAAAAAGACAGGCTTTTCTTCCTCTGACAGCTGAAAACATGGGCCTTTTATTTTTATTTTTTATAGACCTGTAGACTTACTAAAAAAAACCAAACTCGGTAAGAACATAGACTAAAGAATTTTAAGCTGGTGTTGACTTTGGAAAGAGGATTGCGTAATTCTGCTCTCATTAAAAATCCTGTTTTCCAACTGAACTTCAGCCCAGAGGTTGAAGCGTAGAATGTATCTAATGCAATCCAAATTCAGAATGGGGCTTTTTACGTTCTCTCAGAACATTTAGAATCACTGTCCTTGTCAGCTGTATAGTTTGTATTGTCATAATCTAAGGCGATCTGCAGTGCTGCCTTTCCTGCTTTTGAGGAATGTCCTACTTCACAAGTGCTGCCATTTAAAGTTAGGCGGAACTTCACAGATGGTGCAGTTAATCTCTGCTGAAGGTTTTGAGAAATGAAATGTAAATGAACATCAGTTTGAAGCATAGAGAAGGTCTGTGTTGTCAGTGACTCAGGTAAGAGATGAACCCCAACATAATGTGATAAAAATATGACTGTTTTCAGGTTAGGCTTATAAGTAAAATGCCCCATGCAGTGTTCGTCCGTGCCAACTCAATGCTTTCTCTGCCACTGCATATGCAAAATCATTGTTTTCTGTGCCTGGTAGTTGCAAATATTACATAAACCATAGCATTGGGTAAAACCTGAACAAACAAATTTGAGATAGCAGGTTTTAATTTGTGCCTACTGGCAATCTAGAGGATTTACGATATGCTCTGCTGAGTTTAAGAAATGCAAGTTATGCCAGTTTCCTTTTTGAATAGAGAGGAATTTTTATGCATCACTTAATGTTATGCAAAAGCTGAGGCTTTTTCTGATACTAGTACACATACATGAACTATATGAAACTGCACACTGTGCAGTTCTTATAGCTTCTCAAATAAATGTTTCGTTTGTGTTTCTTCATATCTCATGTTTTAATTGAGGAATAGTTTGCTAGAGAAGCAAGTCTAATACTGCAGTCTAAAAAGAAATCATAAAGGCTTTGTTTTTCCATCTGGACTTTTGTTACAAGCAGCTTATACCTGCAAAGAAAATCTGTATAGTTTGTTTCCTTCATTCTCTGTCACCTTGCATGTCTGAGATACAAAGGCTTCTAGGATTTGTATCTGTGAGATGAATCTAACTATGTAGTAGTCTGCCACATCCTTATTTCTTCATAAGGAATTGTGTCTTGTGAAGTGGAATTTTATTTGTATTCATGTGTAAGTTTTATTTTTTCAGAGAATGTGCCTTAAGGAAAAATGGTAACTTTTCTAGCAAAAGGCTCATTATCAGTGTATCAGTTAAAAAAAAAAAAGGCATATTAAAGGTGCATTTTTATGGAAGCAGAAATATGGCTGCCATATTCATTATGCATTGTAGCATCAAAACATTTTCCTAACTAAAAAGTATCAGAGCAGGCTGCAGAGCCATGGAATTGCTTGCTATTTTGTTTAAGGTGACCAGACACTCCCCAAGTTCTTTTGAGGCATTCTGTCTCCCACTGGTGTAGTGTTTAGCTATACCATGCCACTTTGTTTTTCACGTGAGCTGTGCCTCTGACAAAATTAAGATGATTAAGAAGAGTGCATTTTAGAGCTATTCAATGCATTTTCTTATGAAATGGCAAAAAAGAAGGGAAAAAAAGTATTGAAAATAAGTGGCCAGTTGGAGGATGTCAGGGGAATGCTTTTGCTTCTGTGTCCCCCTGTGAGTAGCATTTCTGTCAGCACTCATTAAGTTAATGATCGGTAGCATAAGCTGTACAGCTAAGCATCAAGCTGGTGGAATTTTCATATATATGAAGAATAGAATTGTTTTGCCCATATTTCTAAGATTTTTTTTTATTTTCTTGGGGATTTTCCATAATATGGAATAAAGAGAAAAGCAGATCTCTGGCAGAATTTGTTTTATTGGTGAAACTCCTCAGGGTAGCAAAGCTGCTTCCAGGCAGTTTTTATGAGATTGTAAAGCAGGGTGTGAGAACTGCTTGGTAAGTGTTTTTAAAAGGATTTCAAGGTACATGAGTTTCTTTGATTATGGAGCACTGAAACTTAAAATACTGCTGAGGGAAAGTTGATTATACTCTGGAAAATGCAGATACCATGCTGCCTTACTCTGATTCCAACTTGTCTTTTATCTATCAGATGACATGGTGTCATTTTTAGAGTGGCACTGTAGGGTTTGGGAAACTTGTCAATGATGGGAAAATTAAAATTACCCATTTTTTAAAGTACAAAATATGCTTTCTGATGTGAAGGATCAGAAGAAAAGACTGGATGAGGCATTTAGTGCCATGGTCTAAATGACTGGGTAAGGCTGGGTGCTAGGTTGGACTGGATGATCTTGGAGGTTTCTTCCAACCTGGTTGATTCCCTGATTCATATGATTCTATGAAAGAGAAAATGTTTTTTTCTGAGATTCTAAACAACTGTAGTCTATTCTGTCTCTTCTCACAGACAAGCAGCAATAGAACAAGGGGACACGGTCTCAAGTTGTGCCAGGGGAAGTATAGGCTGGATGTTAGGAAGAAGTTATTCACAGAGAGTGATTGGCATTGGAATGGGCTGTCCAGGGAGGTGGTGGAGTCACCATTCCTGGAGGTGTTCAAGAAAAGCCTGGATGAGGCACTTAGTGCCATGGTCTAGTTGTCTGGCTAGGGCTGGATGATCTTGGAGGTCTCTTCCAACCTGGTTGATTCTATGATATATTGTGCAAGAAAATCTGAAGGAGGCAGAGAAGAGAGAAATATGTTTTTTGCTAATGCATATGGTCTTGAGAGAAACAGCTGTCTTCAGTACTTTAAACTATGATGTTACTCTTTTGGCATGTGACAAGGGAATTTATTTTTTAATCACAAAATGTTAGGGATTGGAAGGGACCTTGAAAGATCATCTGGTCCAACCCCACTGCCAGAGCAGGATCACCTAGAGTAGATGAAGTAAAATTCCACCTTCTGATAACTTGGTTGTAAAGAAATTTGCTGAGTCCTGTTTATCCTTCATTGTCATTTGAGCTTGCCTACACTAAAAAAATTGCACCACTTGGTTATTCCTTGTGTTGGTTTTATAAAATTAAATAGCAGCATTATTATAGGAGAAGCGTTGAGACATTTTTGTAATGCAGTCCTTTTAAACTAACATTCCAGCTACAATGATACCAATTTTTTGTAATTATAGGTTTATTCTAAGCACTATTGGTGCTACTGTTGTAAGAGTGGGAAGCCTCAAGATTTCTAAACTGCCAGTAAAAGCAGAACATACCTTCTACTTACTTGAAACCAGGCCACATTGCAGTGCTGCTTTGACAGTCATTTATTCTTCTAACAGTATTTACTTATTTATAGGAGCATTTATTTTCCTCCCATGGCTTTAAACATTGACTATCAAATCTTGAGTGTGCGTAGATTCTTGCCATTCTTTTGTGCATGAATTTTGTTGTACTGATTGGTTACTGCACAGGTACTATCTGAAGAAGGACTTAGACTCTCTGAAAAGGTTTATTTTCTGGGATAGGTGGTACTGGTCCCATGTGAGCATCCCCTGGGGTGTCCTTGCAGGAGTGCACGTGAAGTGCAGCTGAAACATGATTTTGTGAGACAAAATCCTTTTATCAGTCAGGGGTGTTAAAAGCTTTGAGCAATTCAAGAACTCCACAGAGTAGTAGAGGCCAACAGGCCCAGATCTGTGAAATTAAATGTTGGTGTGGTCCACATCATACACCTTCTAGGGATGTTATTTCAGCCTATCTCTTATTTGGTCCCATGATGCCATTAATGTTTCAGACTACATTTTTTCTGGTTTAACTTAATGTGAAAAGAACCCAGTTGATGTCCTCTGACATTGCTCGATAATGTGAACCAAAGAACAGTTATTTGGAAAACTTGCCTTGGAAGCAAATTCATCATCTGAGCTGATGTGGTAGTGTGCATGAGTTCATAGAGAAGCTAGTCATCCTGTTTGGGAATACCACCAAATAGCATGTATCACAGTATCACAGTATCACGGTATCATCAGGGTTGGAAGAGACCTCACAGATCATCAAGTCCAACCCTTTACCACAGAGCTCAAAAATCCAGATATCCAAGTCAAGTCTCGGGTGTGGTATGTAAACATGTGGAGCCGGCTCTTTACAGCCATCAATTAATTAGAAGCATTGAAGGTCAAATTCTTGGCATCCCAATATGCTGTTCCAGTTTAGCTCCTACAGATTTCCAGCCAAGAAAGGATATTACACTGTATTTGGTAGCTGAATACAATTTATTTTCACATTTAAACATTTTCAAGCCTCTAACCAACTTGAAGACAGTGTTTGGAATTACTAATGTATGAGTAACCCCCAGGTGTGATGCTGTATCTTTAAAACTACACTTAATAAGAAGCTTTCTGAAGAAAAATAAGGTTTTTCTTCTAGGGAATGTGGAAATGTAAATATATCTATTAAGGAAGCTTTATCTTGTATTACTTTGGGAAAAAAAATATAAACCCCAATATCTCTAAATGGATTTGGTATTAAATTGACATTTGGAAAAGTTTCTTTATTCAATGTATGTTTGTAACTTTCTGTGATAAGTGTTGTTATTAGACAGGAGCATTCAGTGAGTGATTTTCTGTTCTCTCTCTATTTTTTTTTGCATTTCCTTTTCATCACTCCACTGTAAAGTGTCTTTAGGCAATTGCAAATGCCATTTGTCCTCCCCTCCTTTCCCCCATATAGCTTTGCCATGCAGGATGGTGCTCTGAGCTCTGTCACTTAGCGAGTTGAAACTTGAAAAGAGCTGTTGGTACTATTAATGAATCAAATGGAAAGGTGTCTTAGAAGGTCATAATTTGTGATGGTTTCTAACTGTCCTTTTTCAGTGCTTTATTTTTTGTAATAGAATCATTAGTCATTCAGATGTATCATATTTGAAGAAGATGAGAAAGACAAAAAGCCTTGTGTTATGAGGAGGTTTTGATGGAAAACAGATGCTACTTCTCTTAACTTCTACCTGTTAACTGTGTTTCTGGCATGTCTAAAAATGCTTCTGCTATTTTGAACTAGTTTGTGCTGTTTTAAATCATGCTGAGGTAATTAGGATATAAAAAGTTGTTCAGCTGTCAGTTAGACTAGGCAATAAGAAAAAGGTGTTTGCTTACTATTTGTTCTGGCAAGATAGTGCATTTTTCCAGAAAGAAAAAAAAATGAGAGCAAGGAAGGGCTCAAGCAAGCATGCCAAAAGCATTTTAGAATTCTGTTTTCAGTACAAAGCCAGCATGACTTATTTTAGGAAAAGTATGGCAGCAACTTAAATGTGAAGTTTAAAAGGTGCATTTACTTTGTGTTCTTTTCCCCAAACATGCAATCATCTAAATGCACAACTGCTCAATTAATTCATTTCTGGTTTAGGTATCGTGCCTGCCTTTCAAGGGAAAATGGAAAGACTGGCTCATTTTGCTTTTTTAGTCCAGTGTGTGAATTATCTGGTGCAATCAAATGTTTGAAAGCAATAGGAGTGGCCAGGAGGGGGCCAGCTGCTTCTTGGTGGCAAGCGCCAGAGCTAGAGCAAGCAGTTTCAAGCTGCGCCAGAGAAGGGTTAGGAGGGGTGTTAACGAAATACTTCTTCACACAAAGGGTTATCAAACATTGGAATGGTGTGGACCTGGTGATCCTTCAGTGCTGGGTCAGAGGTTGGACTGGATAATCTTTGAGGTCTCTTCCAACTGGATGTTTTCTGTGATTCTCCAAAATTAAGTCTTACTGCAGGTACAAGGTAAACCTGAGTGGGTTTCTGCCTTGAAATGAAAAGAAGGGAGGTTGATAGGAAGAACTATTAATCCAGGAATGAATGTGTAGAGTAGGCATCTAAAGGAATAGTATTGCAAATGGTCAAATTTTGTCCTTAAAACATGAAGTCTAGTAGACAATTTCTGAAACTTTTGTTTTGTAAGTGTTGTTACTGACTGCATTGTTACTGCTCTGTCCTACTGCTCGCAGTCCAAATAGTTTACAAATAGTACCTAAACCCTAGACTTGATCTGTATCATTTGCAGCACTATTTCTACCACTTAGCAAGAACAGTTCAAAGACTTAAAGTTACAGACTTTCTGGGCCCAAAATGCATCTAATATTAAGGTTATCAGCTTCTGATAGAAAAAAAAAATCAGTTTTTAATCTCTAAGATTTTTTTCTCTGGATTTAATTATTTTAGTTGGGTTTTGGTCTTAGAAGATAATACTGGTTTTAATTACAGCCAGAAAAATTTTCTTCTCTCTTTCCTAGAAACACTGAAATGTAATGTTATTGAGACAGTAGGCAAAGGTTCCTGAAGTTCTGAGTCACAGCTCTGCAGCAGGGTGCCAAAATCCTTAGCAGGCTTCCCTGATGTGCCTGATTGCAAGCTGAGGCTTCTGGTGCCCTCTGTTAGACGCACCTGGCATGCTTTTCTTCAGCCCACAAATGTCAGGTTTGAATGTCCCATAGCATGAACAGTCTGTTTGACATATATGTCCTGCATCTACAGACTTTACTGCACCTGCAGTCTCTACAAATGAGACTTTTGCAGAGCCCAGAATGTGTTGAAGGAAGTCTTTTGGCAGGATGAGACTTCTCATTCTTCTACAAGAGACAGGAGGTTTTACAAAGTGCTTTTTGAAATTGCTAATTTTAAGGATGCCAAACACTTTTTGAATTTCATAGCTGAAGCATTAAACACTAATCCTGGAATTGTACAAGAGCTCCTTCACAAAAATATCTGGAAAAAAATTGGAACTGAGATGTGGATTTTCAGAAATAAAAACAAAGTACTCATGAATATCAATTTCATATCTGAATACCTTTTGTCCTATGAAAAACTTCACTTAATTTATGTATTATTAAAATATAAAATGATGAAACTTAGAAGTCTGAATAAAATAGTTTCACCAGAAATCAATGGGCAGTCCTAGGAAAAAAATGGTAAGAGTTTCCATTTTTATTTCTTTGTGTCACTCTGACAATACTTTTTAATACATATCTAACACATGTTCACTCTGTCTTACAAAGCAGCTGTGGTCTTCATTATGTGCCAACAAGTATTCCAAAAGCACTTAAGATTGATAATAAATGTTCTAGCAATAGAATTATGTCACTTCCACAAGGAGGAAGCAAAAAACTTACTTTCATGATGCCAAACAAATGAAACGGGGTAGTTCAAGTAGTGGAGACATTTGGATTTAACTTTTCAGTCAAGCTTTTATTATTACAGAGTGGAAGGGCTTGGATCTACCATCCGTCTTAGACTTTTTTCTTCTTATGCACAGTTGCAATGCATGTGCTTGTCTGTATTTGTGGATGTAGCAAGGAAAGTATTTTAAAGCGATGCATTTACTGTTTTGTTACTGTTGGATAAAATGCCAAAATAATAGTATGAGGTCATCTGAGAATATTAAATATGCAAACATGAGTTATTTTTAACTAATGTTTCCTGTTTATTCTCCTGTGCTCACTTGTTCAGTTCAGGAGGGTAAGGATGCTGATTCTTAGGTGTTTGCTATATAACCAGGATGTTCAGATTCTCTGTGTTTCTGACAAAATAACACAAGTCTGAATTTGCACATTTCTGTAGCTCAGGAGATCTCATTACTGGAATTTTTACTTGATTAAATAAAACATTGAGTTTTCCATAAGTTCTGCTTTCACCCAACATTTCATCTGGGTTCCTGGTATCACAGGGAATTCAGGTGATTTGTGCTGGTGATGTCAAAACCCAGACAATAACAATAACATGCAGCAGGTGAATTTGATTCATGCAGTTTACTGAATTGCTAATTAATTATATCTGACTGCTATACTGCATTCGAATATGGAACAGGAGAAGTGTTTCAGTGTCTCTGGAGGGCACCTACTGTCTTGATAACGAGCTACTTGGAACAGATGGTGTTCACCAAGGACAGCTACAGGAATTCAAGGGGGAAATAGCTGTATTGCTACTGGGGATGTGTAACTTTTAATTTACAGTTGGCACCTGGCAAATACGATGCCAGTTTTTAGAGGCAAGTTGATGTGAAACCTAAAGAACTACAAGCTTGCAAGTCTCTGTGCTGTATAAAATAGTAGCAATTACTTTAGATTAGACTTTGTGAATGACTGGATAAATATGACACAGATCTAGTAGATGCACTTGGAAGTAGTTGCCATGGCTTTTGTGGAAAGTAAGTCTTGTGTAACAGTCCCTTTGAAATTCTCTGAGGGCCTTGGCACACCTTGTTGATGAGGGTGACAATAATGATGTGCTTTAGTTGGACATCCAAATGTCTATGGACAAAATATTTTACCAGAGGTTTTTATGAAAACAAAGCGGCCAAGTCCTAAGAGGAAAATTTCTGTCTTTGGAGACTTCCAGGGTCTTCCTGGATGTGTTTCTACATGATCTGCTTTGTGTGATCCTCTTCTGGCAGGGATGTTGGACCCAATGATTTTTGGAGGTCCCTTCCAAAGCCTACCATTCTGTGATTCCTTTGATAAATAATTAGTGAATAGGCAAAACCTGAGGATAATAGTAGCTTACTTGGTTTTGTATGGGAGGAGGGGAAGTCTTATAGAGATTTGGTCTAGGTTCTGAACTATTCAGTGTATTTTTAAGTGACCTGCAGAAGGGGATAGTGTAATGACACAGAATGTTTACTGATAACCACAGGTTATTATGGGGAAACCTCTGACTCTAAAGAATGGCAAAGGTACCTTAAGATATTGTCTGAATGGGCAACAAAATGACAGATCAAACTGTAGTAATAAGTATTAGGATTTTTTCTTCATTTGCTTTGTACATTAAATGATGGCTTCTGAGTTGGTCCTTGCTACACAATAATGAGTTACTGTGTGACAAAGACAAATATCAGTCTGACATTACGGGTGTAGTCAAGAAAACATGAACTTAGCAGTCAAAAAAAGGAAATGAAATGCTTGAAGTTGTTCAGAAGAGAATGGAGAGCAAAGCAGAACATCGGTGTGTTGTTGCAGAAATCCCTGGTTTGTCACCATTTTGAACACTGTACTTCATAAAAGTGTTGAGGAATAAGTGGGGGAGATTCAGAAAAGTAATAGTAGCAACAAAACAATTTCTTATAAAGAAGGTATAATGTATGTGTTTCGTATCTTGAAAACACAATATTTCATCCAGTATTTACTAACTTAAGGATAGGAATTTAAACCTTTATATCTAACATACACTTAATTTGATAGAAATTTCAATGTGAATACATTAAATATGAATATATTTTCCAAGCAGTTTTTCAGGATGCAACTGAACCAGAGTGATGTGATTCAGAAGTTGTTTCCCCCCCCCCCCAGTTGTAATCACCAGACTAACTCAGGCAGCTGGATATTAAAATGAAGCTATATTTGCAGCATAGCACGTATTTACAAGCATATGTACACAGTGTTTACAGATATTTACAATTATATACAAGTTAGATTTAATACAGAAATTCAAAACACCTTCTGAACAGTGAGGCTGCCCCACTCCTTCTTGACACAGATAAGCAGAGGTGAGATGCTGGAGCCAATAAGGGGTTAGAAGGAAATTACTAGATTGTGTTACACAGGTTTCAGGCAGAGGATTTAAGCTGCAGCCAGGCACAGACCAAAATGAGTGACTTTGTTTATATTTTGACTTCTTATATCTCTCAGCAAAACCAATAGGTAATGTAGACATCACTGTTATTTTCTTTTCACAGCCAGTGATCTAATTTCTCTCATTAAAATATTCCAATTAGCCTCAAACCAGCACACAGTGCTTGGCAACATCAATTGGCCAAGTTGCCATGTACTGCAATATGCTTGAAATTTGACATCCCAGAATAAATGAAAAGCCTCTGGTTAGAATTTGGTGAACAGAATTGCATTGAAGCAGGTCAGGAACTGTATTTTATCTGCATTTTTCCATACATATTCCACCCACAGTTTGTGTGGTGATGGAATATGTAATTTTGGCTTAGCTAGAGTTTTTGGTTCTTGTGTAGCAAAGCAGGGGGGGAAAAAAAAGCAGTGGGCAGTTTTGCTAAGTGCCCATTGAATACTCTCTCCCCTCAAAATAATTCTTTATGTCTACATCATGTCATAAGGAAGGAAAAAAAAGAAAAAAAAGCCTCTTTATAAACATTTTCATAACTCTTCAAGCTGCTCTTATTGCCAGTGTTTGGATGAGGTACTGTTCAAAAGGGAATGTAACAGTGAAATATGTAGTAGAAGAAGATTGAGAGGACTGTTTTTTTAATGTAAGAAAGCATGTGGCATCATGAAATGCAAAGCTGTATTAAATAACATCACATTACATTAAACCAGCATTAGCTGCAATAAATGCTTCTGCAAATCTCACCTGCTCTGCTGGTTGTTGTTCGTAACTAGGGTTCCCCTTTTTTACATGATTTGCAATTTAAACTTGCATTTCAGTCACTAGTAGGAGAGGTTATTTTTAAGAAATATAAAGCAGATGCCATCTCTTGCATTTGGCAACTTCAATGTGAGGAAAAAAAATGTACTAATTAATGATTTTGTGTGCTGAGGCTCCTTACCTTAAGTAAACCTTGTTTGCTGCAGTTGTGTGCCAAACTTTTTGTCCAGAGGAATAATTGGCAGGCTAGATGGAATGTGATACTAAAAAAAATATGGAATTGAATTCAAGAAAGTAGGTTGCAGCCAGAATTTTAGATGCTTCTGTGCATTTGCTATGGGACACTCTAAAGAGTTTTTCCTTGTTTACAACTGATTCTGGATATTTTAGATTATGATGAATTCTGTAGTTCTTTTGCTTTCATTATTGTTTTCTCCTTTGAGTAAATATATGATTTAAAACTGAAACATTTCTCTTGGAAATGACTCCATATTTTCTACATGGTGATGAAATGATGGAAAATTATTTGGGGTTTCAGTATACTTCTTGAAGATTGTAGCCCATTTTAGGTGTTGTCTTTTCCTATTTCTTTGGTTTACTAAGCTGTTTTATCATCAACTGATGTAGAACT